>NW_028318031.1:2235000-2839375 GCF_062004578.1 Staurois parvus | reverse complement strand
TGAGGGCAGCCCTCAAAGTCACTAGAGGGCCGCACATGATATATAGTGAATGCAATGCTAAGGAAAGCTGTCAGACTGCAGATATGCAACAGAAGATGGCCAGAGACTGCAGATATGCAACAGGAAATGGCCAGAGACTGCAGATATGCAATGAAAGATGGTCAGAGACTTCAGATATGCAACGGGAGATGGAAAAAGACAGCAGATATGCAACGGGAGATGGCCAAAGACTGCCTATATGCAATGGTATATGATCAGAGACTGCAGATATGCAATGGGGGATAGTCAGGTATGGCAGTTATGCAATGGGAGATGGCCAGAGACTGCAGATATGCAATTAAAGATGGCCAGAGACTGCATATATGCGATGGGAGATGACCAGAGACTGCAGATATGCAATTAAAGATGGCCAGAGACTGCAGATATGTGATGGGAGATGGCCAGAGACTGCAGATATGCAATTAAAGATGGCCAGAGACTGCAGATATGCAATGGGAGATGGCCAGAGACTGCAGATATGCAACTGAAGATGGCCAAAGACTGTCTATATGCAATGATATATGATCAGAGACTGCAAATATGCAACAGGAGGTAGTCAGGGATGGTAAGAACAGGAGATGGCCAGAGACTGCAGATATGCAATGGAAGATGGCCAAAGATTGCCTGCATGCAATAAGATATGATCAAAGACCAAAGGTGTGCACTGGTTGATGGTTGGAGATGGCAGATATGCAAGGGGAGATGGCCGGAGACTGCAGATGTGCAAAAGGAGATGGTCAGTGATGGCAGATATACAATAGGAGATGATCAAAGACTGCAAACATGCCATAAGAGTTGTTGCAGACTGGAGACATGATTCAGCAGAAAGTCATAGACTGGACACACATTACATAAAATTGCTAGAAATCACTGCTATTAAAGTCCATTCACAAATCAACATTTCCACATTTGTGCTCCACACAGGAAAGCACATAAAACATAAGAATAGTGTGAGAGAAATAAACCAAACCATTAACTGCTAGAATCCACTCTAAACAAATTTCTTTCACTGGGCTGGAAATGCACCAAAACAGACCATTGTGTGTAGTGCCTCCCCGAGGGCTATGCAGTAATTTGTTGTCTGCTAGGGCCCTCAATGGCCACACAATAAGTGTCAAATCGCCATATGCCCTCAGGCCACAAATTGGACAGCAGAGTAGGGAGGAATGAGGAAATGAGTTACAAGTGCAGTAACCTGTAGCAACCAAAGAATGTATTTTATTGATCAGAATACAGTAAACTGGAATCCCAAGTCATCCCTGTGACAGAATGCCTAGTACCCAGCTTGTGCCTTCCATCAGAGAACCACTTCCTCGCCACTGGGACACAGGACCAAGGTATTATAGCTGGGCATTAAACCCAAGACTAGACGACACTAGCTTGATGCAAACTGGAAATACTTTATTGAACAGAAATACAGTTTTTATACACTACAGAAATAGGGGCAGTGTCCCATATGAACAATAAAACAAATATTACATCCCACAGTGATTAGAGAACAAGTCTAATCTCATCATGTAGGAGCCTCCAAGAGGACTTGCCAACAGACCCACAATAGCTGACTCAATTAGTAATAGGAATGCACACCTGGGAGGCACACAGTGGGAGAAAATAGTAAACACATAACACCTTAATAAGCACATTAGAGCAAGAGTCCTCACATCAGATCGTTTTGCTAATTACATCAACATCTTCTTAGAGTCTTTGAGTCGGGGAAGGAGGGGGTTGAAGCAGTCAATGCTTGTCCTCCAGTTCTCAGAGTCTGTGTGTTTTGGTGAGACATGGACTTGAATCCCAAGTAAAATACTCCACAGGTCACCAACAAGCACACATTAAAGAATATAGCCCCCTCAGATGCCAGGGCCATGGTCAGTAGGCAAGAGGGTAGCCTGCAGTCCCCTCCAAAACCCCCTGCCCCAGTTGGGTCTGTCACAATCCCCCAGTCTAGCATTGAAGTTTCTATATGGTACTCAGCTCTTCTTCCCTGGTTGTACACAATATCCTAAAGATACTGCCACTTAAGTGCAAACAGGCCTACTGTAATTGTATCATAGACCTTCAACCACTATCAATTACTCTGTCACATTCCCCTTGTAGGAAAAACTTAAATGATATAATCCATTATATTTCTGTTCACTTTAGGCAGCTTTTACTCTGGTTATAAAATATTTAAAAAAGAATGGGCCTGTCAGATGCTGTGGAATATGTGATTGCCTGGTCTTATTGTGATACTTCAGAAGCAGTAAATATTGGATTTGAAATGTTACTGTAACAACCATTTGTGACATTTCCATGGCTCATAAATGTCCAGGTAGGTCAAGACAGAGTCACTGAGAATTTATTGTTGCCTTTGCTGTCAAGCAATTGAAGAAAGTGTTTATGTATAGTTACCACATGGCTGCCCAAACTGCGAGCAGCATATAAAACCATCACATCCAACAAATGTCTATAGAGCAAGGAAACAGCAGCACAGGTTAACTTTACATTTCATCAATAATGATAATCACTTTAAGAATGTCTGTGGTGATGACATTAACCCCTTCCCTGCCATGGTGGACTATGCAGTACAGCTCTAAACTGAAGAGAGCCGCGCGTACGTACATGTTTATCTGAATATTTAGCACTAATTGCCTCTTCAAGCTGAAGTGACATTACAGCCGATGGCAGTTTATTTCCATAGCAAATGGTGGATCCATCAGGGACCTGGAAATGGCTCTTAATGTGCAAATTTACATTACTGATACTAGGTGGAAGTTAGAAAAAAAATTGTTTTGATCTGTGTAATTGTGCAATTTTAGCACAGAAAGCAGAGTAAATTATTGCCAGCTGAAGACGGAAGAAATGGCAGGAAAACGGGTAAAGGAAATAGATAATGAAGTATACTGCCTAGGCGAGAGAACACATTACAATCAATTTTAAGGCCTGCTATAATTGTGTTAAAGGGAAATCCATTGGACTTTTTTTTGGGACCCAGTATATTAAATGATCATTGGCTTTAGTGAATATTTTCAGATCTCCTCAAGGAATCACAAATAAGAGAATGAATGTGCCTCTTTGAATATTACCATTATTTTCATGTCTGGAAGTCAGGAGTACAGCACGTTTTATTAGAATTGGAGCTCATAGCATAAAGCATCATTCATACGGGGGGTACTGATCCATACACCTGTGTGAAGTGCCATCTACAGCCTCCCAGAATGCACAGGTTTTCCACACAGACCCGTGGAAGCAGCCTGTTAAAATCAATGACAGGTGGCTGGCTGCACTAACCTCCATGCACATCCAAGAGTGCACATCTGTGCGGGGCTGGGGCATGGATCAGGACACAGACTGCATCCTAATCCATGAATGGGAACTACACAGATGTGCACCCGGGATGTGTGTACGGTACAGGTCTGTGCAGATTTTTGCAACTGCCTACCTGTCATTGACTTCACCAGGCTGTCTGCAAGGAACACCATTACATTTCAGGCAACTGAAGACAGCCCTTCACACAGGTGTATAGATTGGTATACCGATGTAAAGAACACCTACGCTGCAGTACCCCTCATATGTTGCTGTGAGGAAACAGCTTTCTGTACAGTATGTGCAATGATGTGTCCTTTCCCATTGGAAAACACTAGGCGCCATACATGGCAAAGATGACTTTTTCAGATGACTGCATATGGCAGGGGCCAGAAAGGATACTGTACAATATATGTAGGCAAACAGGACATCATGCACTGACAAAGTGGTGGTGTGTCTGTTCAGGCCATTGGGGAATCCTACTTACAGACTGATAGGAAGTACAGCCAAGTATTCAGAATGTCAAATTTTTATGATTCTATAGTAACAAATTGTATGTGACAGGATTCCTCCATTGTGGTGCCAAGCTCCCCTCCTACACCAACATTGAAGCTTAAGGTTGTCAAGCAGTTATTCTGCATTTACTTTCTCAAATTCCTCATTTTAAAGAAGGAGGAAACAGGCAAATGATGTGTGCATCCCTGTGGCCTACGCTTCTTCTAGAATCAATAATGTATAGCACAGATACCATATAACTATTGACCCACTTCTCCAGTGTTCATGTAACCGCATCAAACTCATTAGCTCATCTCAGTGCAAAATAAGGAAACCCCCACTAAAAAGGGTTGTGCTCTCAAGAGTTAATTCTCTTGAAAACTGCTGAAGCGTGAGGAACAAAGTATTGTTACTTCATTGCACTTAATTTATTGGCTACACTTTCATGAATACTAAGTTATATGGCAAACTGGTTGCATTCCTCATGTGACGGAAAAAAAGTATTGAAGTAAGGAAAAGTGCACTTGTATTCAATCCACACAACCCAACAAATGAAGAGGTGTTTGAAAAAAAATTAGTGCTTCTTCAGTGGTTGTTTGAAGTGCATACAGGTTAATTTCACCTTGCCTCACCTTCACACAGTAGTAAATCAGGCTCAGTGAGTGTTTAATAAAACAAATGGTAAACCTTCCCAACATAAAGTGTTTAATTAAAACTCACTTATGAATGGTGAGAATGCTGCAAAAAAAATAACTTTCCTCCCTGAACTGTGAATGTTATGTGCAAATAAACCATGGCAACATCTAATGTTTGTGTAGTATTATGTTCAGCAGACTGTGTTCTTCTATTGTTGTGACATAGATGACGTTCAGAGCACATTTTATGCCCAATTCATGCAAAACTCCACGTAATCCCAAGGGGTTCACATACTTTTTCTTGCAACTGTATAATGTAGCTGAACAGGTATCTCACTGGACTAGTGAGGCCATATTAGGTCAATGATGTCACAAGCATCCCCGTACCTCTGTGTACATGCACCTGTAGTGCAGGGAATGTCCTAGGCGCAGCTGATTGGGTGGGGAGGGGATGCAATCATGTGACAATTTCCCAGGGGTTTTAACAAACTCAGTTTTGACCAATTATTGACCAAACTCAGCACATCTTTACGAAATTGGTGTAGCACCCTCCTAGTCAGCTAAGGGATGCTAGACTCCAATTGTTAGCAAGGACTTCTGAGTAGCAGCCTGGGTGTGATAGCTAGCAGGGGTTGGATTGCAGTCAGAGCTGAGATGATCTGCAGACCCGCCCTCTGGAATTTTCCCCTGCTCTGGAACTTTGGAGGAGATCTGGAGGCCATGGGTTGATATGAGGAGTGGCTGATCTGTACTCTTGGAGGATACTGGCTGGTCCCCAATGAGAGGCTTTGTAAGGGGCCAGGACAACCTTTAAGAGTGACTGAGCCTGCTTGGCAGCAGGAGGAGAAGGTGGAGGAGAGTTCTAGTGGAAGATAGAGAGGATATGAGGCTGGAGGCAAGAGCCTGTGAGGGGGCCCAGATAGACAAAGCCTCACCTACAGGCAGTGGAGCTTGGAAGGAGGAAAGCTCAGGACTTTGCTGGCCCCCAGAGCGAAGACCACCTGTGTAGCAGGAAAGGCTCAGCTAAAAGACCTGGTAGCAGCCACCAACCCACCAGAACAAGAGAAAGACTGAGTGAGTAGACCTACATCCCCTGGGCGAGAATGGGGAAGAAGGCGCTCTAGTGGGAAGCTGGACTAGCCTGTCACCCATGACTGTTTCACTATTCATGTAGCAGACACCTGATCCCCTGCTCAAGAATTCCTCCAGACAGCTGGGTAAAGAAGAGGATTTATCTGGAGTTTGGGGTGGTACTACATGAGATGCTGGCTATCTCTCCAATTGATAACTTTTGCTGTAACCACTGTATATAATTCAGGAAGTTGTCCTCTGTTTCTCAGTTCCATTGCTGCCCTATCCAAGCTGAAATCCCCCTACTAAAACATCAAAACAAGTTTAAGGACTGGTTACTGACTCCTGGATGCAAGTTGCTGAAAAATGCGTGTTGCTTGGCTATGCAGGACTATAGGGGAACCCAAAGCTTCAGCAACTCATAAGGCGGTAGTGTCACATTGGTATACGGTTAACAGTACAAACAGGTTCAGTAAGGCAAACAGTATGCATATAATATAGAGCAATGTTAAACAGAATTACTAAGTTAGGCCCCTTTCACACGGGTGTTCCGTATATCTGTTTTTCATCTGTCCATTTACGGATGAAAAATGGACACCTATGTAATTCTATGGACTAGCGGATGTAAATGGATGATCATCTGTTTACATCCATTAATGTCCGCATCTGGTTTTTTTTAACGGAAAAAAACCCTATTTTTCCTCCGTAAAAAAATAAAAAATGGACAAAAAATGGATTTAAACAGATGTAAACGGACAAAAATTGATGTAAACAGAGGAAAACAGATGTAAACAGATATACGGTCCATTTGTGCATTGGTAAAGGATATAAAAAAAAGTATGTAAACTGATGAAAAACTGGTGTGAACTGATCCATTTTTTCTTGGGAAAAACGTGACTGAACTGATGAAAAAAATGAAATGCCTGTGTGAAGGGACCCTAACCAAAAGTACAGCACAGTCTCTGTGAAACTCTATTTCGGGGGTCAGCAACCAGTAGATCTTGGCCAGGTGATCTCGGTCTGGGCTTGCTGAAATGCCATCCCAGAGCGTCACACAGACTGCAATGTAGAGGGACTACTTGTAATGTTGGAGCTGTAGTAAGGAGCAAGAGCCGCATAAGTTGATGTCTCTTGTGCTGCTCCTACTCTGTGTCATGGTTGGTGGGTGTAGCATCTGCCAAGCATGACCCATTCAAGTGAATAAGGCCACTCTGCAATTGCCTTGCAACCTTGAGCAGGTTTAAATCAGGTGTGAGGAGCTGACTCTGAACGTTACTGTGCCCAGTGATCTTTTGACTTCTCCCATGTTGTTCAGGTAGATCTCCACCTCTTTAAGGTTGCCTACCCCTGGTCTAAGGCATTCATCTGATCACCAAATGTAATATCACCATCACGTGGAGCTCTGTGAGTATGTAAACGGCTGTAGGCTGCTAAAGAGGCAGCTGTATGATGCTGGATGTCATTTGAAGAGGAAGTAATCAGTGGCAGCAGGCAAAGTGAATCTTCAGCAGCATACTGTAAACAGCAAAGGGGCATCAAGGAAAAATGACTTGCAGCAAAGCACTTAGAAGGGCATTCCTAACTGATTCAGTTAAGCCTCTTTCACACGGGCATTCCGTATGTCCGTTTTTCATATGTCCATTTACGGTTGAAAAGCGGACACCACTGTATTTCTACGAACTAGTGGATGTAAACAGATGATCATCCATTTACATCTGTTAATGTCCGTATCCACTAACATCCATTTTTTGGAATGGAAGAAAACCCTATTTTTCGTTCATTAAAAAAACCCAGAATGGATGAAAAAAATGGATGTAAATGGATGTAAGCGGATGAAAAACGGATGTAAACAGATGAAAAAACAGATGTAAACTGATGAAAAATGAATGTAAACTGATGTAAACTGATGAAAAATGGATGTAATCTGATGAAAAAACTGATGTAAACTGATGAAAAATGGATGTAAACTGATGTAAACTGATGAAAAATGGATGTAATCTGATGAAAAAAACTGATGGAAACTGATGAAAAATGGATGTAAACTGATGAAAAAACTGATGTAAACTGATGAAAAATGGATGTAAACTGATGAAAAATGGATGTAATCTGATGAAAAAACTGATGTAAACTGATGAAAAATGAATGTAAACTGATGAAAAAACTGATGAAAAATGGATGTAAACTGATGAAAAAACTGATGTAAACTGATGAAAAACTGATGAAATCTGATCCGTTTTTTCTTTGAAAAAACATGAATGAACTGATGAAAAAAGCAGAATGCTCGTGTGAAAGGACCTTAAGGAAAACACAAGGCTGGAGTTCTGCTTTAACATAAAAGATTCGGGGCTTTAAATTGGTGAAATATTTGGATTATAAACTTCCACCTGCTACCTGATCCCCAGCTGACAAAGTTTGTGCATTGGACTTTTTATATTTACTGTGGGGTTAGTTAAACGTGAGTTTCAGTTTTGAAGTGGTTACTGGCACATTGCCTTATTTATTTTAAGTATATTTCTATAAGCAAATAAAAAAGACAAACTTCAGGGTAACACAAAGCACTATTGGGGCCCGTTTCTGGGACAAGCTGCCGTAAACAGCCCTCTAGATTGTAGCTTTGCCACTGGCTGAAGATAATTAGGAGTAAATGAGCTGAACAGAAAATGAACTGAACACTGAAGACTCACAGCTGTTCAGAGATGCATAAGTGGAACATAAAGATTCGAAGGACATGTGGCCACCCAGAGTCCCAGGACACCTTTATTCAGCCTAAGATGTGCACTGCGTATTGATCAATAGTTTAACATCACTGGCACACGCTACCGCATATTTAATTACTGATCTTTTGTGCATTTTAATATGGTAGCCAGTCTTCATAAATCTATCTACACATATGTTGCAGATGTAATTCATTAAGGGCAGTCATATCAAGAGAGTGATTAAGTGGTTTGCATCTCACTAGCACAAAAGATCTGCACTAGTGTCACATAAAATTCGGAGTATGTGCCCCATTAAAATATTAGGGTTACCAAGCTCTGATCTGATGCAAGGACAAAAGTCTCAAGGGAAGCTGCTTTCCTGCTGGTTATCACAGCGTGCAGGGGAGGATTTGCCATATGGACAAGCAGGCGTGTAACTATCAATTAAACCAGCATTAAAGTGCCACTGGCTTGGCCTTCTGCCCCAAAAAAATGTATCGCAGTTTCTAGGACTGCCAAGGGAACAAGGTTATCCACTTGGCTGGAAAAAATGGCTTTTTGGTATCTTGAATCTATGGTTTCCAAATGAAATGATTGCAAACAAGTGATTAAGATAATACCTCAGAACTAGGGCAGTGCTTATTAAGTAGAAATCTAATTAACAGATGCAATCAGGTGCTGTGATTTGTTTCAACAATCAAGATGTTACGAAGTTAGATTTTTTTTTTACTAAAACTTTAGATCGATTTGTACCTGTTCACCAAGAGAGCATTTAATGAAAGAAACGGTTACATTGTGCGTCACAATTCCTTAATATCTAATTGCTTTTTTTTGTTAGCCAGATTTGATAACAGGTAGCAGGGAAGCTACAATGGTTATTATGGGATTTTATTCTCACACAATATGTTTTTTTTCGTCATATAACACTGTGGGGTTGATTTACTAAAGGCAAATAGACTATGCACTGAAAGTGCAGTTGCTCTAGATCTGAGGGGAACATGCAAGGAAGAAAAAAAACCCCGCATTTTTGCTTGCACATGAATGGATGAAAGAAATCAGCAGAGCTTCGCCTCATTTCAGATCTTCCCCTCGGATCTAAAGGAACTGCACTTGCAGTGCACAGTCTATTTACCTTTAGTAAGGCTACGTTCACACTAGCTTTGTCAGCAGGCATCAGACAGGCATTTGGGAAGCGTTTTTAACGCTTCTCAAACGCCTATGAAAATTCTGCACATGGCAGCACACAGTGCTGTTCACACTGAAGCGTTAACGTTGCATTGCAGCAAATCAGGTGCCTCGTGTTGAGTCAGGAGGAGTTGAAGTCTCCCATTCAAGTCTATAGTGCCGCTCGGAAAACGCCTGGCAGGCACTTGTGGTGTGGTTTGTGACGCGGTTGTGAGGCGGTTGCAGAGCGTTAATACCATTATCTTCATTATAGGCATTTGTGGTGCGGTTTTAACACTTGGCAAACGCCTATCAACCGCCTCAAAACTGCGCATAGCGCATTTGGGGATCGTTCAAAATGCTTCCCAAATGCCTGTCTAACGCCTGTCAAACGCTTTAGGGGCGTTTGGCAAGAGTTAGAAATAAAGTCAAGTGTGAACAAGCCCTAAATCAACCCCAAGACTCCTTTCTTTCCTGATAGTGGTTGACTGCAGCTACTTTGGCTCACAGCGGACTTCAAGGAGACTTTCACCTTTTGCAAAAACAATAATAAATGCAACTACATTGCAGAAAGCAAAAATGTGCATTTACTTTTTTTTTGCACATTTGAGCCTACAAAGCTTTGCAACTGCAATCCATGCATCTCAGGTGTAATGCTGTTGATTCTGCACACTAACGTCCATACCGAGGTATGGACTTTTATTTATGGAGCTGGAAGAAGTATAAATGAACTACAAGTGCAATGATGTCACTGCACTTGTGCTCTATTGAGAAGTACAGTCCCACCAACCGCAGGCTTTTTAATTCACAACTTTCTGTGAATGGCCTGTTGGAGAAGCCATGCCAAATTTAGAAGGAGGCAGCAGGGAGAAGAATCCCCAGATTCTATAATTGGGGGTTTGGGGGTGGGACTCTGACCATGTTTCATTTTACAAAATGGGTGTAATATATGCAACATGGTCCAAGCTTTTAAGTCCACAAATAACATTCACATGTGTATACTGGGCTGTGTGGGTATGTTTGACTGAATGATTGAATGTTGTGTGATGGCATCATGTGACTAATTGCCATGGATGCAGTTAGCAGATAATAAATACAATGCAAGTCATCCTTAGCACAATATGACTACAAAAGAACTGTCATTCAACCACACATTCAAATATCAAGTGTCTGTTAGGTCAGGTAATAATTTATGTAATGCAAAAAACATGTTCAGTCCTGCAGGATTACATTTCACCATAATAACAAAAATATTCCTCAGCTTCAAAAATAAACATTAAAAATTTAGCAAGGTGCCCACATTTACTCACCATGCTCAGACGCAGGTTCAGGCTCAGTTAACTTCATTTCCCACAACTCCCTGGGTTCCTGGACAAGCCCAGGAGAGATGGGTTTCTCTGCTTTCCTCAGAGAGGCCACATATGATGAGGCAGAGGTAGCTGGGCAAGTGATCTGTAGCCAGGTGAGAGAGGCCCTCGACTGTCAGAACCAGTTGGCAGCCTAACAAGAGCCTAATAGCACGCAGCTTCTCTGGCAGGCCCAGCTACTGTGGGGAGCCCCTCCTCAAATGCTACTAGAGTATTCCAGTTCCAGTGGGGTTCCCCCAGTGATTATCAATTTGAGTCTCTGTTATTATAGAGCAGTGGTCTCCAAACTGTGGTCCAAGAGCTGAATATGGTCCTTTGCTTACCTTTCTCTGACCCTTGATACTATTTCTCCCTCTGATACGAATAATGGAGCACTAGTCTTCCCACTAATACCAATGATGGGGCACTATTCTTCCTATTAATACCAATGGTGGGGCACTATTCTTCCCACCAACACCAATGATCAGGCCCTATTCCTCCCACTGACACCAAAGATGGGGCACTATTCCTCCCATCGACACCAATGATAGGACACTAATAATTTCCCCAATACCAAAGATGGGACAATGTTTGCTCCTAGTGATGCTAGGACATTTCCTGCTCCCACTGGAAAGGATCCAGCCCCCCTAAAGTCTGCAGGACAGTACACTGGCCCTTTGTTTAGAAAGTTTGGAGACCCCTGGTATAGAGTGTTACAGAGCCTATCCAATGCAGCCACATGCTACTATGATTGAGTAACATCGAGTCACTAATAATAAAGATAATATATAAGCAGTTCAAAAGGTGCTGAAAAAACAACAATGGGAGATGAAAGAGTCGCATGTGGATCCTCAGCCAGGACTAAAGCATGCCATAGACGTGGGGACAATCGGCCGTTTTTTTTTGGGAAAAGTCGTAAATCAGTTGTTCAGACGGCCGACGTTGCCAATAATTAAAAAAAAAAGTCGGCGGGTTTTAGTCCCGTCTACAGCCGTCAATTAATATAATAGCGGTGTCCCTGCATAGAGACCCACTGTAAGGGACCGCCCGGCGGTATAACTAGCACTCCACTGAATAGGCGTCCCCAGCGCACGGAATCTAAGTCCCAGAGTGCTTGTTCACCAGGGCCCCTGATGGTGGGGATGGACTTGGAGCACCCCGAGACCAGGTCGTGGCTACTGGGTATGTCCGTCAGTGGTAGTGGTATACGCCGAGGGCTCCCAAGGGAGGAGTCTGATATGAGGAGGTCTGAAGACCCCACTGCGAGGGATGGATGGATGGTTGAGCAATAGCAAGGTCGGTAACAGAGAGGACGGTGCGGTACAAGGCAGCAGGCAGAGAATAGTCGGGTCACACGCCAGGTCAGCAACAGCAGATCAGATCCGATAGGGGGCATCCAGGAGAGAGGTCAGACAAAGAAAGCGTCAGGACAGGAGAATATGGCAAGGTCAGGTACAATCCGGGTCAACAACTCACAAGACGCAGGTTCAGGAATACAGGTAAGACCAGAAGGCACTGAATGACAGCTCAGGGCCGTTTAAATATCGCGCCCTGCGCTGCCATTGGTGCCCAGCGGGCGGCCGCGGCTTCTACTGCGCATGCGTGAACTCGAACGCCGCGGCCGGCCCGGACCTAGTGCCCGCATCCCTGCACAGGGCGGCGCACTGCGCCTGCGCCGGGACCATCGCTGCGGAGATCGCGGAGATCCCTGACATTGCCCCCCCCCTACGGGCAACCTTCGGATGCCCACCCGATCTCTCCACCACGGGTGATCACGAAGAAACCTCCGGACAAGTCTGGGTGCATGGACATTATGGGCTGGTTCCCAAGAATTGTCCTCAGGGCCATAGCCCTTCCATTTGATTGGGAATTGGGTCTGGCCCCCCCTCCTTCGGCACTTCAGGATTGTTTCTACCTCAAATTCTTCTTCTCCTTCGACCGTTATGGCCTCCGGAGGTCTGGATTCTTGTTCTGGGAAGGCATCTGGGATCACTGGTTTCAGCAGGGACACATGGAAGACCGGGTGGATCTTGAGTGTGTCAGGGAGGACAAGTTCGTAAGCCACCTCGTTGACCATCCGCTTAACGCAAAAGGGACCTATAAATTTAGGTCCAAATTTCTTTGAAGGGCAAAGCATCTTTAAATTGGATGTAGCCAACCAAACCTTCTCCCCGGGCCGCAACACCAGATCTCCTCTTCGTTTCCTGTTGAATGCCTTCTTGTAGTCCTCTTGGGCCCGACTGATGACCTCTTTTTTGTTGTTCGAGGAAAAGAACGTTAATGCATCTTGTGTTGCTGGAACTGGGCATTCCGAGACCAAATCCGGGAGGAAGACAGGGTGAAACACATAATTGGAAAAGAACGGGGACTGCCCCGTTGCTGAATGGCAAGCGTTGTTGTACGCGAATTCCGCCAAGGGTAGAAGTGGCATCCAGTCATCCTGAGCAAAAGAGGTGTAGCATCGCAAGTATTGCTCCAGGGTCTGATTGGTCCTTTCGGTCTGTCCGTTCGTCTGAGGGTGGAACGCAGAGGAAAGGGACAATTTGATGTCCAGGGCTTTGCATAATGCCCTCCAAAATCTCGAAGTAAACTGGACCCCTCGGTCCGAGACAATGTCTTCGGGAACCCCATGCAGTCTTACAACCTCTCGAATGAATACTCGCGCAGTCTCGGCTGCCGATGGAGTCTTCTTCAATGGAATGAAGTGGGCCATCTTGGATAAACGGTCCACGACCACAAGGATTGCCGTGTGGTCTAGTGATGGTGGAAGCTCGACTATAAAATCCATCGAGATTCTTTGCCAAGGTCGTTCAGGAATCGGTAAAGGCCGCAGCAGACCCCAAACTTTGTTCCTTGATGGTTTGTTCTTCTGGCAGGTGATACAGGATCTTACATAGCGCTTACAATCTTTAGCCATGTCCGGCCACCAGAAGGAGCGTCGGAGAAGCTCTAGGGTCTTATCTGGGCCAAAGTGCCCTGCCATCGGGTGGTCGTGGCAATGTCCCAAGACCAGGGTTCGGGCTTCCTCCGGCACCATAATCCGATCTTCCTTCCATAGGAGTCCCCCCTTGTCCTGGAGGGGCACCCCAACTGGGGTTGATACGGTTGTGGACGCCTCCATTATCTTGGAATGAAGGTCCGTCTGAAGTGTCAAGAAGTTTCCCGAAGACAGGATAGTGTCGGGCACTGGGATCTCCTTGGCGTCCTCGTACATGCGTGATAATGCATCTGGCTTTGTATTTTTTGATCCAGGCCTGTACGTGATATGGAAATTAAATCTTGAAAAGAATAATGCCCATCTCACCTGTCGTGGGCATAAACGCTTGGCGGTCCACAGGTATTCCAGATTTTTGTGATCTGTAAATATCAAGATGGGGTGCGAGGCACCTTCCAGCAGGTACCTCCATTCCTCTAATGCTGTCTTGATAGCCAGTAGTTCTCGATCACCGATACCGTAGTTTCTCTCCGCAGGGGTAAGTTTCCGTGAGAAAAATGCTACAGGATGGAGCAATTCCTTGGTGCCCTTCCGCTGGGAAAGAATGGAACCTACTGCATTCTCTGATGCATCTACCTCTAAGATGTAGGGTAGGGCAGCGTCTGGGTGACCCAGAATGGGTGCCGAGGTGAACAGCTTCTTCAAAGCTTCAAAAGCTTCCTGAGCCTCTGGCGTCCATCTGAACTGAGTTCCAAGCTTGGTTAGCTGAGTAATGGGGGAGACCAGACCCGAGAAGTTCTTGATGAACTTCCGGTGAAAGTTTGCGAACCCGATAAATCGTTGGACGCCTTTCCTGTCCGTGGGTTCAGGCCAATCCAGAATTGCAGCGACCTTCTGAGGGTCCATTGCGACCCCCACGGTGGAGATAATCAGGCCCAGAAAAGTAATGCTGGATTGTTCAAAGCAACATTTATCTGCCTTGACGTACAACCCATGCTGCCGCAACCGCCCCAATACCCTTGCTACATGTATTCTGTGCTCCCCCAAGGAAGGTGAGAAAATCAAAATGTCGTCTAAATAGACGATAACAAAGATATCCAGAAAGTCCCTAAAGATGTCATTCACAAAGTGTTGAAAGGTGGCCGGTGCATTGCACAGCCCGAAAGGCATGACCAAATATTCAAAGTGGCCGAAGCGGGTGCGGAATGTCGTCTTCCACTCATCCCCCTCCCTTATGCGAACCAAGTTGTATGCTCCCCTCAAATCCAGCTTTGTGAAAACCACTGCCGCCTTTAAACTCTGAAATAACTCCGGTACCAATGGCAGTGGGTAACGGTTTTTGATTGTGTCCCTGTTCAATTCCCGGTAATCAATACATGGCCTCAAGGTTTTGTCTTTTTTTCTACAAAGAAAATTCCCGCCCCTGCTGGAGAAGTGGAGGGGCGGATGAACCCCTTCTGGAGGCTGTCCTCGATGTATTCCTTCAGGGGCCCCAACTCGAGCTCCGAAAGGGGGAAGATTCGCCCAAAAGGAATCTCTGAGCCGGGTAACAGGTCAATGGGACAGTCATACGGGCGGTGGGGGGGTAGAGTATCGGCTCCCCGTTTACTGAACACATCTAGAAACTCATGGTAGGCTGCAGGAATTACCTGCTTTAAGTCGGCATCCCCTTCAGAGCACCGGAGGAACTGGGGGACCTCCGGGCCCGAAGTGTGGCAGTATTCCCGACAGTATGGGGAAGGGAACGAGATTACCCCAGTTTCCCAGTCAATTTGGGGGTTATGGACCCGTAACCATGGGAGCCCCAGAATGACTGGGAAAAGGGGCGATGCAATAGCATCCAGGCGGAGGAGTTCCTGGTGCTGGCCGGCAATGGTAGTGGCAATGGAGGGGGTCTCCTGGTTAACTACCCCCGATTTTATCCGGGAACCATCGGCCAAAAATATGTTGAACCCTTTTTCTTTTAATTGGAGGGGAATACCCTGCTGGTGAGCAAAATTAATATCCAAGAAGCAGCTGCATGCCCCCGAATCAATTATGGCCGTCACCTCCACGGTCCTTTCTGGAAGCTGAAAGGAAAGGGGCACCACTAAGTATTGGGATGGACTAACATTGCCAATAGACAAGGAAGAAGAGGTGCACTTACTCAGTTTCTGCGGGCAGGATCGTACCATGTGATCAGCTTCACCACAGTAGAGGCACAGGTTCTGGGATCGTCTGCGCTGGCGTTCCTCTGGAGATAATTTAGGCCGTGCCAGGTCAAGCTGCATGGGTTCAGGAATATCTCCAGGTGGCAGGTTCTGGATGTTTGGCCTAGTTGTTTGGCTGGAACCTTGAAATGACCCCCAGGTACTTCCGCGACCCTGACCGGACCTCTCAAACCTGCGTTCCCGCAGTCTACGGTCAATCTTAATGGTTAGTGCAATTAAGTCCTCTAATTTCTCAGGCACCTCCACCCGGGCGAGTTCATCTTTCAGGGCTTCTGATAGGCCTATACGGAACTGATGCAAAAGTGCAAACTCGTGTCCCCCATCCAACGCCTAAACTCAGATGCATATTCCTCTGCCGCTCGTCGGCCTTGCCGGAGCGTGTACAAAGTGGCTTCAGCCGAGGCTGCCCGCTGTGGGTCATCGTATAAGATAGCCATCGCGTCAAAAAAACTGTCAACCAAACTTAGGTGAGGGTCATTCTTTCCCCGTAGTCGGTGGGCCAAGTCTTGGGGTTCACCCTGCAGGAGGGAACAACTCACAAGGCACAGGTTCGCAGGTTCAGGAATACAGGTAAGCCCAGAAGGCACTGAATGACAGCTCAGGGCCGTTTAAATATCGTGCCCTGCGCTGCCATTGGTGCCCAGCGGGCGGCCGCGGCTTCTACTGCGCATGCGTGAACTCGAATGCCACGGCTGGCCCGGACCTAGTGTCCGCGTCCCTGCACAGGGCGGCGCACTGCGCCTGCGCTGGGACCATCGCTGCGGAGATCGCGGAGATCCCTGACACCCACTATTATATTTGACAGAAGAAATAGATTATGCAGAAGAAGAAGAAGAGAAACAATATTGTATCTATTTGTACTTGAATAGAAACATCTGTATCCGAAATGCATACAAATAGATACAATGTTGCAACTTATTTTCCACCTTGGACGATTTTCTAAATCTCTTAAAATTAAGAAAAACGGCCAACATTTTTCCCCACTAACGGTATGAATATCGGCCGATTTTTTTATCGGCCGATAATTCGGCAAGAAAATCAGAAATCTATGGCCGCCTTATGTTTGAGTTTTCTTCCACCATGGGTAGTTATTTCCCCTCCTACTCCTAGTCATCTGGTTAGCCTCAGCAGAACACCATAAGATTAGGCATCACAGGCAAACATCAAATGACTCGAGCAGAGGTCTTGAGAAAGTTGCTGCAGTCTGCTGATACATCTAGAACTGAACTCCAGAAAAGTTTAGCAAATTTTTATTATAGTTTGGTTCTACATATATGAATCAAAAGAGAGCAAATTGTAAGCACAGTCTACACTAAGGCGACAATGTAAACGCAGTTAGTATGCACCCAGCAGCCTCTTATTATACACAGAAGTATTATACTGACAGTGTTCTACACGATGTGTCGGTGTCTGGGCTATGCAGATTGAATATGGATCACTGCACAGTAGACACTTGCTCACATCCTGGCTCTTTCATACCCCTTTTTTTCTGACATTGTTTGTTTTGGAACTAATCCTCTTCACAAATTATTACTGTGTTCAGACCTGAGGTACCTGATTCACAGAAGAGTATGTTCATAAAAACAAATCACATGCAATATACAACACATAAATGTTATGCTCTTCCTACCATTGTTTGCATTAAAAGTGAATAACAGATGGAAAACCACAGGTGGCCCTCCGTGTTCCACATTCTTGCCTTGCCTACACAGCTCTAAATTTGATTCCTCATTGCGTACACATTGATAAACAATGCTTTGCATTTCACTGTAGGCAGATTCCAACATATTTACTAACTCTGCCTTCCGAATCTTGTCTGTTTTCACACAGCATACACACATTAGCATAGTGTTGTTTACATTTTGGAACCGATTTATGAAAATGACAAGTAAAGTAAAAGTAAGGTGCTGGAAAGTTTACTAAAGTATAAAGTGGGGTGAAATGAACCTGTGCTCTTGTTAACAACCAGTTGTGTTGGATGGAAACAATGGTCTCCCCCAGATTTACTTTCAGGTACAACAAAGTCAATGATATTATGCATATGGAAGATCTTACTGCCACTCTCTGTAATTAGGAAGAAAACTTCAGATCCACTTGGGAGCTCTGGAAACATTACACCTATTTTACACAGTACAGAAAAACACTAATAGGAACCTGGGGCTACTTTCCCGCCTCCACCCTACCACCCCTATTATCATCTTCATGTGTCCAAACACAGCTTTGATTGTATGACAAATGTACAATTTATTTTTTTTAATCCAAACTTTTTTTTTATTGAAAAATGAAGGGAAATACAGGAGCAAAGAGCAAAAATGTACATGTTCATATACAGCATACACAATAGGATTACATCTTTATAGCCTTTTGTTGCCGAGTTTTAAGATCACATCAGTAAAAATTTTACAGAGTTTGTAGGGGTTGAGTAGAGGAAACAAACATCAGAGAAGGAAAAGAAAGAAAAGAAGAGCAGAACACACAAGATGAACGATAATAACAGTTGCATGTGGATCATCAAGTTCCATTTTAACAATCAACTAGCCGTAATGTATCAGATTTGTAAAAGTCTGTTCATTATCAATCTTGGAGGTGCCAAGCTGGGCGTATCTAACCAGTTCTGCCAGTTTAGCTCAAATTTACATGGGGCATTACAATGACAATAGGTAATTTGTTCTCATAAAAGGAGAGAATTGACATACTCCACCCAACATTTCTTAGAAAGTATTGTACTAGACAGCCAATATCTAGCTATTAGTTTTCTTGCTCAATACAAGAGACGAGTAATCATGATGTGGATACCCGGAGAGTACAGTTCGGGGTGCAACGCTCCCAATAGACACACTAATGGATCCGAAGAATGTACAATTTATTGAGACATTCTTGGATTACTCTGAATACCATCCTCTCTCCACCTCCTTTTTATGCTTCAACTTCTCTCCTTTATTTGACCTTTTCTTAATCCCCTCCTCTCATTTTCTCCTTCCCCCCTCCTTCCTCTCCCTTCTTACCATATCTTCCCACAACATGACCCCCCCCCCCCCGCCTCATTACTACCATAGACCAATGAACCACCTTTCTCTCCATCTCACCCTCAATACTTCAAATCCTTGGCAATGGGCTCAATAACAGCTTACACTCCCTTTCTTCATTTTACAATGCTCACAATATTATTGTACTAGTGTATAAATTTTTCATGTCAGTGTGTGTTTCATGTACAAACATGGAATGGAAAATTGAAACCATACCACGATGGAACCTATTCCACCAGTTATTGTAAACATTAGCTCTCATACATGAGGGCTGTATTTACTATAATGACGTTTGTAGACCAGTGCCTAGGGCAGGGCATTCAATTGTACATTTTTTTATTAATGTTTTTTATTATCTTGTTGCCCCTTCTGGTCACCTCTGAACATTTGTGGTTAAGTTCAGCAAGGGAATTATAAGGGAAGGGATGCAAAGAGGAATTAAAAGGTATCATTGATGAAACTCGCTCCTTTCTTGTTTGGCCCCATGAACAATTGACACATTCCTCCAGTAGAACATTTTTGCAATTGATTTTACTAAAATAATAACAGGACAGAAGGGTCTGAGTTTGTACAAACAAGTACATTGATTTGATGTGTCCTTGATGACAGGGACTGATGTGAATATACAATATATATGTAAAACGCTGTGTAAATTGATGGCGCTATATAAGAACCTGTAATAAATAAATATATTCTGTATGCTGGGTATAATCCTTGATGTCCATTCTTATATATTTGTGGAAGCTGCATAGTACTTATCTCCTCTTTTCCTATATGTTGGATGTCAGTATCTGGTTTTATTCTGCCTGTCTAGGTGATGATCTGTACTATATCTCTTGTCCTGTATAGTGGATGTAATTCTTAGCATCTTCTTGGTCCTGTTATATTTGCATAGTACCTCTTCTCTTTTCCTGTATGCTAGATGTATTATTAAGCATCTTTTCCTTATCTGCCTCTATAGACCATACACAGTACTACATCTTTTGTCATGTTGAATACAACTCTCAGTTTCTGTTCCTAATATATGTGTATGGACGTTGAGTAGTACCTCTATTATTTTTCTGTATGCTTAATGTATCTCTCCATACCTTCTCAAATTCCACAGGTCTATATGATGCACAGTACTGCTTCTCTTGTTATGTATGCTGGTTGTAATTCTCAGTATCTGTTATTATAATATGTATGAACGATGCCTAGTAAGTCATCCCTCCGTCTTTATCCTGGGTGTAATTCTCAGTATCTTTTCTCATTCTATATGTATAGATAATACATAATGTCACTTCTCTTGTTTTGTATGGTTGGTGTAATTCTCAGTATCTTTTCTCATTCTATATGTATAGATAATACATGATTTCACTTCTCTTGTTTTGTATGGTTGGTGTAATTCTCAGTATCTTGCCTCTTTCTGTATGCATAGAATGTATAGACAATGCATTGTACTTACGGTACCACATGCTCATGGAGGGCGGTGTTTACCAGCAAGGGGATGCACAGGTGTTCCACGGATCCCCATGATGGCTATCCCATTGCTGTCAATTGGAATGCAGCAGCTGTATGGACACTGTTGCAGCCCCCAATGTGACATCCATGTGGGTGTACGGTTATGTACGCTCATAGTGAATGGGGCTCATAGTCAGTATAGTTTCCTGTTCTGCAAAAATGGATGATGCATAGTACCACTTCTCTTTCTCTATATGCTGTGAAAAAATGTCTTCTTATGTGTGAAGATTGCACAGTACTGCTTCCCTTATATTATGGAAGGAATTCTCGATGTCTCTTATTATTTACTACCTGAAGGGTACTTTACAGCTTTCTGTATCTACTCAGTCTCCTTTTCTTACTGTACACATTACAAGTATGCCCCTTACACAGTTTAGCTACACATTATGCACTGCAGCTTACCATCCTACTTTACTTTCTCTTCACCTACAGACTGTGTTTCCAAGTTGATACCTCCAATGTGGGATGTTTCAAGCAAAAATAGACATGTAACCTCACTTTTCTACTTTACTGAGAAATCCCAGTTTATTTAAGTTTGCATTTTACCAAATTTGGCCCTTTAGGGACACAGGTGTCCTCTCTTCCAGTGTAGAAATGCAAAAATATAATAAGGAGAGGATAGAAAAATCAGGTACAGTGCTGCAAATGCAGACACACATACATTATTTCTATATACAAGGTCATTTGGTATCCACAGTGTGAACGTTAATACAGAGATAGGGCCAAAGAAGACCAGGATTAAAGTAATACTAAACCCAGGATCCTGCATTCACTATATCTGGTCTCACACAGTACACACAACATGGAAATGCAATTATTTTAGTAAATATAAACTGCTAAATACCTTTTCTCATCAGTAGTTAGAGCAGTCTTGTGACTTCAGCAGAGCACTGGTTAAAGCTTGTAGGAAGAGTTTTTCTTCTGTTCTAGGAGGATGCAAAACCTCTGACCCTCTATGTGGACAGTGCTGATTGGTCCTGTGCTGATCACGTGCACCCTCTCAGGAAAAAAACAAAACAAACTGAGCATGTGCATGTGACCATGGGTTCAGTCTTTGTCAGGTGGTCATTTCAACAAGAGGAGAAGCAGAGAAGTCAGGATCAAACATCCTTTTTACACAATGCAGAGGATTAACCCCTTAGGTTCCACAGTGAGTATAACAAGCATGCTTTACTGCATATACAGACTGATTTTACTGTTTTGGGTTTAGTGACACTTTAAAGCGGACTTTTAAAAAAAAACCTATAGGGAGGGGAAAAGTATGAGATCACCCCCTGCAGTATGGAAGCTGGAAGTAGGGTAAATATATGTATTAACAATTTATTTCCCTATATTCTCTTGTAACTAAAAACTGCTATTTCATTTGGGGGAGGGTTCTTGATATATTAGGCATACTTTGCATTTTTATGGGTTCGTTTAAAGGGACACTGCCACCGTATCCACAAAGAGCAAGATGACAGGGTCTCTACCAGGATAATCCTCTTATACTCCGCTTACCTATGCTCACTTGCAATACAGTGGATATAAAAAGTCTACACCCCTGTTAAAATGTTAGGTTTCTGTGATGTAAAAAAAATGAGACAAAGATAAATCATTTCAAACTGAAATCTTTTAGGTGGAGGGAAGTAAAAATAAAAAAAAGTAAAATAGTATGGTTGCATAAGTGTGCACACCCTTAAACTAATAGTTTGTTGAAGCACCTTTTGATTTTATTACAGTACTCAGTCTTTTTGGCTATGAGTCTATCAGCAGGGCACATCTTGACTTGGCAATATTTGCCCACTCTCCTTGCAAAAACACTCCAAATCTATCAAATTGTGACGGCATCTCCTGTGCACAGCCCTTTTCAGATCACCCCGCAGATTTTCCAACAAATTCAGGTCTGGGCTCTGGCTGGGCCATTCCAAAACTTTAATCTTCTTCTGGTGAAGCCATTCCTTTGTTGATTTGGATGTATGCTTTGGGTCATTGTCATGCTGAAAAATGAAGTTCCTCTTCATGTTCAGCTTTCTAGCAGAAGCCTGAAGGTTTTGTGCCAATATTAACTGGTAGTTGGAACTGTTCATAATTCCCTCTACCTTGACTAAGGCCCCAGTTCCAACTGAAGAAGAACAGGCTCAAAGCATGATGCTGCCACCAACAGGCTTCACTGTGGGTATGGTGTTCTTTTGGTGATGTGCAGTGCTGTTTTTTAGCCAAACATATCTTTTGGAATTATGGCCAAAAAGTTCAACCTTGGTTTCATCAGACCATAACACATTTTCTCACATGCTTTTGGGAGACTTCAGATGTGTTTTTGCAAAATTTAGCCGGGCTTGGATGTTTTTCTTCGTAAGAAAAGGCTTCCATCTTGCCACTCTACCCCATAACCCAAATATATGAAGAATACAGGAGATTGTTGTCACATGTACTACACAGCCAGTACTTGCCAGATATTCCTGCAGCTCCTTTAATGTTGCTGTAGGCCTCTTGGCAGCCTCCCAGACCAGTTTTTTTCTTGTCTTTTCATCAATTTTGGAAGGACGTCCAGTTCTTGGTAGTGTCACTTTTGCGCCATATTTTCCCCACTTGATGATGACTGTCTTCACTGTGTTCCATGGTATATGATGCTTTGGAAGCTCTCTGCGAACCATGGCTTTTGCTGTAGGATGCAACCTACTAGATCTGGAAAAACCTACTAGAACAGCTGAATTTTATTTGGGATTAATCAGAGGCACTTTAAATGATGGCAGGTGTGTACTGACTCCAATTTAACATGATTTTGAATGTGATTGCTTAATTCTGAGTACAGCTACATCCCCAGTTATAAGAGGGTGTGCACACTTATGCAACCACATTATTTTCATTTTTTTATGTTTGCTACCCCCCCCAAAAAAGATTTCAGTTTGTTTTTCAATTGAGTTGTACAGCAAAGGTGGAAAAACTTCTGAAATGATTTATCTTTGCCTCAGTTTTTTACATCACAGAAACCTGACATTTTAACAGGGGTGTGTAGACTTTTTATATCCATTGTACCTTGCCCCTCTGCAGCTGACAAGAATACCCAGCACTTCCAAGTATGGAGAAGAATTTGGCCTGCTTACGGTGCCTGGGTCTAGCAGACAATCGCTGGGTTGACACAGATGATCTCAGTGCCATCTACAGAGCAGCAAGGAGCTGCAAGGAGAGCATGTGAGGTGAGTATTAGGGAGTTGCTGAATGAGCTTTCCAGAGAAACTTGCATGGGCAAGGTGACATTGGGGTTGATGTATTAAAGGCAAATAGGCTGTGCACTGAAAGTGCAGTTGCTCTAGATCTGAGGGGAATATGCAAGGAAAATAAAAAATAGCATCGTTGCTTGCACATGATTAGATGTTTTCCTTGCATTTCCCTTCAGATCTAGAGCAACTGTACTTCAGTGCACAGCCTATTTGCCTTTAGTAAATCAATTCCACTGGTTGGTTAATTGGCCTCTGTCTAATCTGCCTCTAGTATGTGTATGTATGCATGTGGGACAGGGACCTTAGATTGTAAGCTCCCAGAGGGCAGGGACTATTTTGAATGCATTAATTGTCAGAGCTATATAAATACGTGTAATATATAAAAAGTAAATAAATAGTACATTTTGTTCTTCTGCAGCTTCTTTGTGGCCACTTCATGCCTGCATGCATGCTCACCAGCATAGGCTGTATGGCAAATCTTAGGGCATTTTTCCTGATAGTCACAACTGTGGACCATACTTATAGTTAAACATTAAAGCCTAAATGAGATTTTAGTGATTGGATCTACATAAACTTCTAAGCTGAACTTCAGTTAGCTACAGGTTAAACTCAAAAATTAGAATATCGTGCAAAAGTTCATTTATTTCAGTGATGCAACTTAAAAGGTGAAACTAATATATGAGATAGACTCGTTACATGCAAAGCAAGATAGTTCAAGCCGTGATTTGTCATAATTGTGATGATTATGGCTTACAGCTCATGAAAACCCCAAATCCACAATCTCAGAAAATTAGAATATTGTGAAAAGGTGCAATATTCTAGGCTCAATATTCTAGGGAGCCATGTCATCTGCTGGTGTTGGTCCACTGTGCTTCATTAAGTCCAGGGTCAACACAGCCGTCTACCAGGAGATTTTGGAGCAATTCATGCTTCCTTCCACAGACAAGCTTTATGGGGATGCTGACTTCATTTTCCAGCAGGACTTGGCACCTGCCCACACTGCCAAAAGCACCAAAACCTGGTTCAATGACCGTGGGATTACTGTGCTTGATTGGCCAGCAAACTCACCTGACCTGAACCCCATAGAGAATCTATGGGGCATTGCCAATAGAAAGATATAGATATATGAGAGACATGAAGAAAAATATATCAAATTTGTGTTGTTCCTCTAAAAAAATTGAAGAAAAGTGAATATTAGACTGTTCAAAAAAAAACAGCAGTGTTTGTATTCTTCTTTACAAACTCAAACATTCACTATTTAAACTGAAAAATGTTTGAAGATTTTGCTTTCCTTTGGATCACTTAATTAATATTTAGTTGTATAAGCACTGTTTCTGAGAACTGCTGTACATCTGTGTTGCATGGAGTCAACCAACGTCTGGCACCTGTGAACAGGTATTCCAGCCCAGGATGATTGGACTACATTATTATTATTATTATTATTATACAGTATTTATAAAGTGCCAATAGTTCACTCAGCGCTGTACATTACAAAGGGGGACAGAACATGTGACAGAACAATACCAATACAATGCAAAACATGAGGGGATTGAGGGCCCTGCTCTTTCGAGCTTACAATCTAGGAATTCCACAGTTCTTCTCTATTTCTTGGTTTTGCCTCAGAAACTGCATTTTTGATGTCACCCCGCAAGTTTTCTATTGGATTAAGATCCGGGGATTGGGCTGGCCACTCCATAACGTCAATCTTGTTGGTTTGGAACCAAGATGTTGCACGTTTACTGGTGTGTTTGGGGTCGTTGTCTTGTTGGAACACCCATTTCAAGGACATTTCCTCTTCAGCATAAGGCAGCATGACCTCTTCAAGTATTCTGATGTATTCAAACTGATCCATGATCCGTTACATGCAAAGCAAGATAGTTCAAGCCGTGATTTGTCATAATTGTGATGATTATGGCTTACAGCTCATGAAAACCCCAAATCCACAATCTCAGAAAATTAGAATATTGTGAAAAGGTGCAATATTCTAGGCTCAATATTCTAGGGAGTCATGTCATCTGCTGGTGTTGGTCCACTGTGCTTCATTAAGTCCAGGGTCAACAGGAGATTTTGGATCAATTCATGCTTCCTTCCACAGACAAGCTTTATGGAGATGCAGACTTCATTTTCCAGCAGGACGTGGCACCTGCCCACACTGTCAAAAGCACCAAAACCTGGTTCAATGACCATGGGATTACTGTGCTTGATTGGCCAGCAAACTCACCTGACCTGAACCCCATAGAGAATCTATGGGGCATTGCCAATAGAAAGATGAGAGACATGAGACTGAACAATGCAGAAGAGCTGAAGGCCGCTATTGAAGCATCCTGGTCTTCCATAACACCTCAGCAGTGCCACGGGCTGATAGCTTCCATGCCACGTCGCATTGAGGCAGTAATTGCTGCAAAAGGGGCCCAAACCAAGTACTGAGTAAATATGCATGCTTATACTTTTCAGAGGTCTGATACTGTTCTACGTACAATCCTTGTTTTATTGATTGCATGTAATATTCTAATTTTCTGAGATTGTGGATTTGGGGCTTTCATGAGCTGTAAGCCATAATCATCACAATTATGACAAATCACGGCTTGAACTATCTTGCTTTGCATGTAATGAGTCTATCTCATATATTAGTTTCACCTGTTAAGTTGCATTGCTGAAATAAATGAATTTTTCACGATATTCTAATTTTTCGAGTTTCACTTGTATAAATAAATCCGTTAGAGTACCCTCCTGTACCTTGCCTCTGGTCCTGGTATGGATGACCACTCCAACGAAGCCATTCCATTTCTCTGGTCATGTGACTGCCATCCCACCGATGTCATGAGATATAATGCAGCACCAGCAGCCAGCACTGGTCCTGATTTATACCTGATGATGTTGAGGGCGCAGGGGCTGGAATGGGAGTACCAGCATGGGGCCAACGATTAAGATAAATATTCCTCCTATATTTCCTAGATTAAATAAGCATGCATTAAATCACAAATATAGTATGCGTGTGTGTTTGGGGGGGGGGGCTAATTAATATTTTTATAGTTGACTGTGGTTAAAGCAGTTGCACACCTCTGATATGAAACATGAACAAAGAATATCCTTCTGTAGTGTTTACTTGTCTTAAGTGCCATTTCTCTCTGCTGCCTCATTCCTCTGCTATCTGCATAAATCACTTCTAACAGGTTTTCCCGACACCAAAAGAAAAAAGGTGATAAGGAGGGAGCTCCAGCACACTGTAATTGACAGCCTCAGCTCTGTTTCTGTATGCTCTGAGGGGGGGGGGGGGGGTCATTTCCCTCCAATCAGCTCTCATTGGGCTCTGCTATGTTAACCTCAGACAAGCTGCATAAATTCTTCAATTTGAACAGCTGTAGAGAACAGAGGCTCCAGACTAACAGATACAACTTGTGTAGAAGGATTTGTTTCATCTCTGTGTATCACCTGAGGCCAGTCACTTCACTTTAGTACACAGGTGATTTCACTCTGCCTATAAATTACAAAAACTGCTAGAGATGCCCTGTGATAATATAATTACAATAAAATGTTGGTGTCTCCCATTCTTTTTGGCCCCATTCTTAATGCATTTTAACTGAAAAAAAACACATTTAGTTTTTATTACAAAGGAGAAGAAACTTGATTTTAATTTGTAGAAATATTCCCTGTACATTTCTACTGTCAGTTCTGCAGGTTTTGTTATATGCCTGTAGTACATTTGAACAAGAGACTGAAGATCGGGAAAGGATTTCCTTCTTCTAAGGGTTAAGTCCAGGACAAATGTGACAGTCATGGCTGTGATGTATTGATTTTTACTGATATCATTTGTGAGGTCAGATATCTATCCCGGGAATGAGGTTAAGGATGATGTCCCTTCCAATCATCATAAATGTCACATAGTGGGCTTACTGGAATTAGCAGAAGGGAAGTTCTTCCCGGGTGAGAGCTGTTCTTTATGAAACACATGATATAATGGAAACACATGCTCCTTTGCATTTAGCAGTGACAGACAGATACGTATATGTACTGTATCTTTATGCAGTTTTACAGGTTTACATTTGTAACAATAATTCTACAAACAGCATTTTTACTACCGTATTCACCAACGAAAGTTTTAAGGTACTGTACAAGTCATGCAGTATATGTCATCAGTGAAGCTTCATATAGAAGGTAACTGGACTGATTGTTATCAGCATGTTTATGTTGCCTATATGTGGCAATACAATTTCCCTTTTATTTTCAAACCTACTAAGTTGATTGGTCAATGGGACTACACAGATGATTCTTGTTTCAATCCAACTCATAAATGAGGCCCACTCCCATTTCAGTGTAAAATAGGATTTACAGATGACAGGCATTACAGGAATATCTTTGAAACCTGTTGTGTATATAATATTTGAATAATTAAATGCTCACCATGCCAGTAATATGAAAAATAGTTTTCCCTATAACCTACTCATCAGACGGTCAGAAGTTGCTGAAAATATCTGCCAATTTAATAGACTTCCCAGAAAGCTCTAATTTTCTAATGCAGCATAAAATGAAAATGGAATTTGTGCGGTTCTTTGGTAGGTCACAAAAACCTAACCTGCGATTGGTGTCCAAATAGTGCAGCGTGTAAGTCTGTATATTTCACTGAGCAGCATGCAAAGGAAGGTGAAGTGAAGTTAGGGCTCGGGCTCATCTCTGCTGGGTCCAGGAAGGAAGAAGGGAGGGGGATAGTTTGAAAGAGCCAACTGTGAGGGGGGTTCTGGCAAGCTCTGCGAAGGTCACAGCGACCTTCAGAATCACTTTATAGATTATCTTTTTTTCATACTGTATAATTTGTTCTAATGTCTTGGCTCACTTCCCTCATAAGCACAGGCCAAGTGGTAGAGAAGTAGAAGCAGAAATGAATTTCAGAACGGTGAGAGAAATGATGGGAGAGAGCAACAAATAAAGACTGCAATGGATCATACATGCAACACACATATGTCAGAACACTGCACCATGGAGAAACATTGAAATTAGAAGAATTCCTATCATGTATTTGACTTTTCCAAAATAGAGGTGCACCAATGGTGACATTATCATTTAAAGAACTGATTAGAGCAAGTGATAGGAACCTCACACAACTGCGCTACTTACCTTTTCCTTTAGTAATACTGACTTTTAAGTACTATTACTGACATAGATACCTATATTTATTTATTAAATTTATTTCAGGTACTTATATACTGCCATCAATTTACGCAGCACTTTACATATACAGTTGTGTTCAAAATATTAGCAGTGTGTTGAAAAAAGTGAATAAAGCTCAAAATCCTTCTAATAGCTTTTATTTCCATACACACAAATGCATTGGGAACGCTACACATTCGATTCCAAATCAAAACATGAAGAAAAATATATCAAATTTGTGTTGTTCCTCTAAAAAAATTGAAGAAAAGTGAATATTAGACTGTTCAAAAAAATAGCAGTGTTTGTATTCTTCTTTACAAACTCAAACATTCACTATATAAACTGAAAAATGTTTGAAGATTTTGCTTTCCTTTGAATCACTTAATGAATATTTAGTTGTATAAGCACTGTTTCTGAGAACTGCTGTACATCTGTGTTGCATGGAGTCAACCAACTTCTGGCACCTGTGAACAGGTATTCCAGCCCAGGATGATTGGACTACATTCCACAGTTCTTCTCTATTTCTTGGTTTTGCCTCAGAAACTGCATTTTTGATGTCACCATGCAAGTTTTCTATTGGATTAAGATACGGGGATTGGGCTGGCCACTCCATAACGTCAATCTTGTTGGTTTGGAACCAAGATGTTGCACGTTTACTGGTGTGTTTGGGGTCGTTGTCTTGTTGGAACACCCATTTCAAGGGCATTTCCTCTTCAGCATAAGGCAGCATGACCTCTTCAAGTATTCTGATGTATTCAAACTGATCCATGATCCCTGGTATGCGATAAATAGGCCCAACACCGTAGTATGAGAAACATCCCCATATCATGATGCTTGTGCAACCATGCTTCACTGTCTTCACATTGTACTGTGGCTCGAATTCAGTGTTTGGGGGTCGCCTGACAAACTGTCTCCGGCCACTAGACCCAAAAAGAACAATCTTACTTTCATCAGTCCACAAAATGTTGCGCCATTTCTCTTTAGGCCAGTCAATGTGTTCATTGGCAAATTGTAACCTCTTCAGCACGTCTTTTTTTCAACAGTGGGACTTTGCGGGGGCTTCTTGCAGATAGCTTGGCTTCACATAGGCATCTTCTAATTGTAACAGTACTCACAGGTAACTTTAGACCTTCTTTGATCTTCCTGGAGCTGATTGTTGGCTGAGTCCTTGCCATTTTGGCTATTCTTCTATCCATTCGAATGGTAGTTTTTCACTTTCTTCCACGTCTTTCAGGTTTTAGTTGCCATTTTAAAGCATTTGCGATCATTTTAGCTGAGCAACCTATCATTTTCTGCACTTCTTTATATGTTTTCCCCTCTCCAATCAACTTTTTAATCAAGGTACGCTGTTCTTCTGAACAATGTCTGGAATGACCCATTTTCCTCAGAATTTCAGAGAGAAATGCACTGTAACCAGCATGTACATTTGCTGCCTTCCTTCCTTAAATAAGGGCAATAATTGCCACCTGTTTTTCAAAGAATGAATGACCTCACTAATAGAACTCCACACTGCTATTATTTTGAACATGCCCCTTTCAATTAGTGATTCAATTACACAGAATCAGCAGCATGCATGTCATGACTGTTGGGTCTGTTGGATTTCTATTACTCTATTACACCTGCTAGTAAATTATTTGCCATGTAGAAATATAATTTCTACCAAAAACAGTGATTGATCAGGCTAGTGATGTCTGACTGCTATTATTTTGAACACAACTGTATATATTGTACATTCACATCAGTCCCTAACCCTCAAGGGGTGTGCAATCTAAGGTCCCTAACTTACATTCATACATACACATACATACTAGGGCCAATTTAGACATGAGCCAATTAACCTACCAGCATGTCTTTGGAGTGTGGGAGGAAACCGGAGTACTTAGAGCAAACCCACGCAGGCACAGGGAGAACATGCAAACTCCAGGCAGGAGGAGCCATGGCTGGGATTCGAACCAACGACCCTAGTACTGCCAGACAGAAGTGCTAACCATTTAGCCACTGTGCTGCCCTGATATATATAAAGGGATTCTCTGGGCCACCTTATATCTACTCCCTCTACCAGTATATCATAACCCAGTAGAAACTGTAAAGCAGCCTTAACGTATTTGCTGATTGAAATTTTCATTGGCCTCTAGGAATTGGGTAATATTCCATCTCCTGGTCATATGGATCTCCCTGAACAACCAGTAATTGCTTGACATGAGGTTATTTACTTTATGGTCTATTTATAACAGGTCAAAAATTACATTATGTTGTTTTTAGGGCATTATTGATCTCTACAATGTTCAAAAAAGATAATGCTGGAGTCCATACATAATCTGCAGACTTTATTTATTGAAACTCAAGTGGTCCAGTTTACAACAGAAATCTAACCTGTTTCAGCTTATGAAGCCTTACTCATCACAATCACAACTTTGTAAGCCAAAACATGTTAGCCATCTGAAACTTTGCAGAATATGTATGGAAGTATGGAATTCAACACTGACTTTTTCTGGTACCAAAAATAAAAAACTTTATGGCAACAGTAATTAACAGACATAATTAGATGAATATGGTTACAGGGTGATTAAGAATTTAAAGTGGTTCTAAAGCCTAAACATTTTTTAGCTTAGCGCATTCCTTGCATTAAGGTAAAAATGTTTAGGCATTGATTTTGGCCCCACATCCCCACTTATACTTACCCAAGCCCACATTCGATCCAGTGCGGTGCATGTCTGCAGCTTTTCTCTCCCCTCACTTCTGTGTCTCGCTGGTGTACCAGGGGCCATTGGCTCCCAGTGCTGTCATTTAAAGCCAGTGGTGAGGGAGCAAGGGGGCAGTGCCAAGTCCCACTGTCTGTGTCAAGGATTGCAGCAGCAGGGCTTGGGAGCAAGCACACACAAGTGCTCCCATGGGAAGCAGCTTCCCATGGGGGTACCGAACTGAAAAGAGGAGCCAAGAGTGCCGGTGGGGGACCCAAGAAGAGGAGGTTCGGGGCCACTCTGTGCAATTCCATTACTCATTGTTCATGAGTAACAGGAAAGAAAAGGAAAAAGGAAAGGAGAAAAATGCAGAAAGTAAGGAGGTCTACTACAGGGGCTATTTCGACACACCCACAGCAGGGAGGCGAGTAGATGAGTAGAAAGTCTCCTCCCAGGTCATAGTTGGGCTAGTTACTGAGTCAATGTTGACTTTTTCAGGCACCAAGGGGATGGAGCTGACAGGAGGCAAGCTGTGAGAATGACACTTGCAGCATCACAATATTAGCCAAGAGGTAGAGCTAAGATCATTTGGTGAGATCTCTAAAACGTTGTCTATTTATGACATTGTTCTCTGTAATGTCTACATGATTTGTTTAAAAGTTAATTTGTTACAAGGTAAATAGAATTCCAAATGTCAAAGTGTAATATAACAAGATGGTGCAATCCAGGCATATAAGTTGAAAAATGCTGAAATAAGACAAACATACCCTCCTTGAAAAAAGCCTAGTTGGTATAATAATAGCATATTTTGCTTTATTTTGTCTATTGCAAACATACTTTTACACAGAAGTGTTATGGCTGGATATACTGTACATGTGCAGCATTCAAAATACAACTCAATGTATTAAGTGTGTTGAACATTCTTTGGACAAGTGTCTTCCCTTCCTGTGGTTTTTCTATAAGACTTTCTGTCTGGACACTAACTTTAATATCCGAGCTTCTTTTTAAGGTTCCATTTTTTTTTTCTATTGCTGCCGGTAATTTCTTTTTCAAACCGCTGCTGTTCCTGACTCCCTGCTGACTGCAAAGCATTCTGGGTCAATTAGGCAGCAGCAGGAAAATATGAGAAGTAGCAGCAGGAAAAGGAAATGAGCATCCCAAATTTCATCCTTAAAACTATTTGTTCTGAGAAAGTTTGATGTGGAATGTGTGACATTTCAATTATAGTCACAGTTTTTTCATGTTTTTTTTCTGTTGTTGATTTGTTTAAAATTGAATTTTATTTGAAACTTTTTTTTTTTTGGAGGAAAAGATAGAACCCCTGTTGGATTTTTTCTTATTTCTGTTTATGTTGAGGAAATGTCTTCTCATTTCCTATACAAGATGTTTTCTGGGTGTTTTTTTCTCACCGCCTGGTCCAATTTAACCACTTTCTGTACCTGTAGGGATGAGGACACAGAGAGCAGTAAAAACCTTAAAGAGGTTTTAACCCATCCCACCCTTAAAAAAATACATTTGAAAAATAATAGAGGCACTGATTCTGCTCTCCTGACAGAAGCTTTAAAGCCTCATTCCAGAAACATTTCTGGTGTCCTGCTCTAAATTCTGCTAACAGAAATTCCTAACACCAACTGAGATGAGATTACATAGTAATATTCAGTAAATCTATTGTAAATACTTAGTAGCCAGGACTGGAAATGTACATTGTACATGTAAACGTGCCTAATACTCTTAGCAGGGTAATCAACACTTCTTAAATTATGTGGGGATGTTACTAGTGTGATTTACAACTACAAACCCTTGTGTGCACCTGAGTCTTTGAGCAGGTTGAGTGCTTAAGCTATACATCAGTAGAATTTAGTTTGAAGATTTTCATTTTCAGAATATTTGTTCAATTTTGTAGTGGTTAGCGGGGTCAAATTGATGTTCATAGTGACGAGAAAATGCAAAGGAGCATGATTGAGGTATTTTCTTAAACGAACAAAATTGTAACTGTGAATGTGAATTTTGTCCTGGAAAAATCATACATATTATTATAAAATCTGTTGACTGGCTTTCCACCCAAGTAGCAGGTCTGGATAAAAAAAGGGCTCCCAAACAAATATACAGTATCTCACATAAGTGAGTACACCCCTCACATTTTTGTAAATATTTTATTCTGTCTTTACATGTGACAACCAGGGGCGGACTGACAACTCATGGGGCCCCCGGGCAATAGGGGATCATGGTGCCCCTGTTTCCTTGCCCAAACTCAAAAAAGCCTATGAAAATGGTACCAGGGGTATTTCATTGGGCCCCCTACTGACCCCAGGCCTTCGGGCAGTGCCCGAGTTTCCAAATGGTCAGTCTGCCCCTGGTGACAACACTGAAGAAATGACACTTTGCTACAATGTAAAGTAGTGAGTGTACAGCTTTTATAACAGTTTAAATTTGATGTCCCCTCAAAATAACTCAACACAGCCATGTCTAAACCTCTGACAACAAAATTGAGTACACCCCTAAGTGAAAATGTCCAAATTGGGCCCAAAGTGCCAATATTTTGTGTGGCCGCCATTATTTTCCAGCACTGCCTTAACCCTCTTGGGCATGGAGTTCACCAGAGCTTCACAGGTTGCCACTGGAGTCCTCTTCCACTCCTCCATGAAGACATCACGGAGCTGGTGGGTGTTAGAGACCTTGCGCTCCTCCACCTTCCATTTGAGGATGCCCCACAGATGCTCAATAGTCTTTAGGTTTGGAGACAAGCTTGGCCAGTCCATCACCTTTAATTTCAGCTTCTCTAGCAAGGCAGTGGTCGTCTTGGAGGTGTGTTTGGGGTCGTTATCATGTTGGAATATTGCCCTGCGACCCAGTCTCTGAAGGGAGGGGATCATGCTCTGTTTCAGCATGTCACAGTACATGTTGGCATTCATGGTTCCCTCAATGAACTGTAGCTCCCCAGCGCCAGCAGCACTCATGCAGCCCCAGACCATGACACTACCACCACCATGCTTGACTGTAGGCAAGACACACTTGTCTTTGTACTCCTCACCTGGTTGCTGCCACACATGTTTGACACCTTCTGAATCAAATAAGTTTATCTTGGTCTCATCAAACCACAGGACATGGTTCCAGAAATCCATGTCCTTAGTCTGCTTCTCTTCAGCAAACTGTTTGCGGGCTTTCATATGCATCATCTTTAGAAGAGGCTACCAATTTGATGCAGTGTGCGGCATATGGTCTGAGCACTGATAGGCTGACCCCCCACCCCTTCAACCTCTGCAGCAATGCTGGCAGCACTCATACGTCTGTTGCTCAAAGACAACCTCTGGATATGACACTGAGCACGTGCACTCAACTTCTTTGGTCGACCATGGCGAGGCCTGTTCTGAGTGGAACCTGTCCTGTTAAACTGCTGTATGGTCTTGGCTACCGTGCTACAGCTCAGTTTCAGGGTCTTGGCAATCTTTTTATAGCCTAGGCCATCTTTATATAGAGCAACACTTCTTTTTTTCAGATCCTCGGAGAGTTCTTTGCCATGAGGTGCCATGTTGAACTTCCAGTGACCAGTATGAGAGAAGTGAGAACGATAACACCAAATTTAACACACCTGCTCCCCATTTACACCTGAGACCTTGTAACACAAATGAGTCACATGACACCAGGGAGGGAAAATGACTAATTGGGCCCAATTTGGACATTTTCACTTAGGGGTATACTCACTTTTGTTGCCAGCTGTTTAGACATAAATGGCTGTGTGCTGCGTTATTTTGAGGGGACAGCAAATTTACACTGTTATACAAGCTGTACACTCACTACTTATATTGTAGCAAAGTGTCATTTCTTCAGTGTTGTCACATGTAAAGATAGAATAAAATATTTACAAAAATGTGAGGGGTGTACTCACTTCTGTGAGATACTGTATATTCTTATATAAAAGTGCTGCACACTTTCATTTTTCACATGAACAAGTTTAGGCACTGGTAGCTCGGGAATAATTTTTGTTTGTTTTTCAGAAAAATTAGTTGACTCATGATGCAAGAAAGAATGATTTTTTTTATGAATGTTCAAATGAAAATCTGACTGTATATAGCCAGCTTTAGAGAGGCAGTCTTCTAGGATGTCAGGAGTAGTAGTAACCACAGAACAAGGCACCTCTACTGAAACTTCTTAAGGAGGGGGACTTTGAAGTCATAGATAAATGGACTGGGAACATAGAGTGCAATTAATACACATTTATAGGGATAGTCCTCATCTTCGGTCATATTGATGAACATTTATCGTTGTTTGTTTTATACATTGGATATATTATGCCTTTTATTGTTGAAAATATGTTTATTGTTTCCATATCTGTTATAATTTTTATTGTTCTTGTACCATGGCAAGATTGAACCTCAAATCCCTTGATCTAAGTAAAAACTGTTCCATGGGTAGGCAAAGAGTAAAAGTAATGTTGCCTATAAAAGCGTATAACTAGAACAGCTTAGAAATGTAAAGCATGTGACAGACTTTTCTTCACATTTATCTCTGTAAGAGCTTTCATAAATCCCCAAAGGAAAGACTTGTTCTGGTTATCTCTTGAAAGAAAAGTAATAATAAGCACCTATACTTATGAAAATAATTAAAAGCATATTTTTCATTCATGCATTTACTCAGTTGCTAGAAATAACCCCTTCCTAGGATCTGTATCCAATACTTTTACCAAAAGAGTCACCAGTTCTTTCCATATATAATATTTTTTTTTCTTTATAGATTGACCAAGATGGCCTAACTTTGCCAGAGAGAACTCTGTACTTAGGACAAGACGAAGACAGTGAAAAGGTACAATAGTAAATATTACATTTCAGCTGCAAATTAAAAAAATCCAATTCTATTTCAAATAACTCTGAAAACACATTTCTACATTTCTATTCAAGTTTAATTATTGAATAAACTTGTAAAAATAATGTGATCATTGTAAGTTTGGAGAAAGACGGTTCCATTAGGGAATCAAGTTATAAGTATTAAGCTGTCAGCTAAGATACAAATTTTATTCATTACAAAATTAAATTTAGAAAAAAAATTCATGAAAATGTTAGCTTTCTTAGCAAAGATGTTTAAGAAATTTGTGTTAATATGGTTTCAATTTACAGAATTTATTTTGTATGCACTGTTTGTTCTACATTAAATCTTGCTTTGTTAAACACCGTAGATACTGGCTGCTTACAAGGTTTTCATGCAGAAGATCCTCAGTCTCTTAGGAGTGGAAGATATAGAAAAAAAAGCACAGGAAATTCTGCAACTGGAGCAGGATCTGGCCAATGTAAGTGTTGCCTATTTAATTAATGTCCTATATGATTTGTTGTCAGCTCCCTTGCAAAATAGTAACATTTCTTTTCATCTTGCATTAGATCACAATTTCAGAATTTGATGACATCAGACGTGACGTCAGTACCATGTACAGCAAGGTTACTATATCTCAACTGCAGCAAATTGCCCCAGATGTAAGATCTCTTAATGCCTAATACATACATAATATAATAGAAAATAATGAAGATCAATGTATGCTTTTTAAAGAAAAGACAATTTAGATTTGTCAGATGGCAAACAAAAGACTGAATGTGATAATAGTGCAGAGCAAATTTTTGCTTAGAATGGTGTGGTTAGATTGCCATACATAGAACTCCAATGGATAATGAAATGTTTTTATAGAGTTTGTCTAGCTAACAGTTGTGTTTAATTTTGAATAAATTAGGGAAAGCCTGGAGGTTCTGTCAGATTTTTATTGTTGTTTATAACCCTACTCTGTATGAAATTTGGCACTGGGGCCCAAATGATGGAAAACTAAAGTGTAACTAGAACGTGAGGTGAGTTCATCCAAAGGGTTGTATCTCTAGAACAGGAAGTGACAGGATAGCTCCCTGACATGGTACAGAAATCAAATAAAAAATTATTCAAAATTTCTAAAAAATTAAGTTAGGTACTTTAGAGTTATGGAGCCTTTCAGACATCTCCAGTTCTTTTAGGCAAATGTTTTTTATTTTTCCATAGTCCTGGTAGAGAGCGAAAAATATCTAACCAGTGCTTGTTCGTTGGACTGTAAGGGATAACAATAATATTGGATGGAGCGGAAGCCCCCAAAAAACATAAACAAAATGTCAGAGCAGAAGAAGGATTGGCTAAGAAGCCACTAAACAGAGCTCGCTCTCAAAGCATAAAACACACAAAAAGCCTTGGCAACCTTACAAACCCCTAAACAAAATGTGACAATTTATTTTAAAATTCTCATTTTTCCAGATTGGGTTCTGTAAATTCATACACATATTTCACCTCTTCTGCCAGTTGCCTAAACAAAGAGCAAGTTACAGGATATGAAAAATCAAAACCCGATCAACTACATTAAATACCACTACGTGAATTCTTCATTTGCTAATATTTTGGTGAAACCAAATCAGCATATTACTCATTCTAATCTATCATTCACATTGTTAGCAACATTATTATTATTATTATTATACAGTATTTATATAGCGCCAACAGTTTGCTCAGCAAACATACTACATTATAATGGGAGACAGTACACGAGACAGTACAATAACAATACAGTACAATACACAAGGGGTTGAAGGGCCCTGCTCCTTGGAGATTACAATCTAGGAGGGAGGGGATAGTGGTACAGGAGGAAATAGCTGTGGGGGATGGAGTGGTGAGAAGAGCGGAGAAGATCGGCAAATAGGTGAGGGCGGGGTAGACTTCTCTGAAGAGATGGGTTTTCAGGGTGCGCCTAAAGGTGAGGAGGGAAGATGACAATCTGATGGATTGGGGTAGTGAGTTCCAGCGGATGGGGAAAGCCCTGGAAAAGTCCTGGAGACGGGCATGGGAGGAGGAGACCAGGGAACTAGAGAGTAGGAGGTCTTGTGAGGAGCAGAGGGTACGTTTTGGGTGGTATATGGATATCAGGTCAGTGATGTAGTTTGATGCAGTGTTATGGACAGCTTTGTATGTCAATGTTAGTAATTTGAATTTTATGTGTTGGGCAATTGGAAGCCAGTGGAGGGATTGGCAGAGGGGGTGGCGGATACGGAGCGGTTAGTAAGGTGGATGAGTCTGGCCGCAGAATTCAGGATAGACTGAAGCGGGGATAGCCTGTGATGAGGTAAGCCGGTGAGGAGGGAGTTACAGTAGTCAAGGCGTGATATAATAAGGGAATTAATGATTTGCTTTGTAGTTTCTGAGGTTAGGAACGGACGTATTTTGGAGATGTTGCAGAGGTGGAGTCTACATGAGTTTGTCAGCGATTGGACCTGGTGCTGGAAGGACAGATTGGAGTCTAGAATGACACCTAGTACTCTGGCTTGCGGGGTGGGACTGATGGAGGCGGTGTTGGTCGTGATGGAGAAGTCAGGGTGGGGGGGCGCAGGCTGGGGGGAAAACTAGGAGCTCAGTTTTGGACAGGTTTAATTTGAGGAAGTGGAGTGACATCCAATCTGATATGTCGATCAATAGGCTAGTGATTCGGGCGGAGACTGAAGGGGTGAGGCGAGGGGTAGAGAGATAGATTTGCATGTCATTGGCATAGAGATGGTAGTTGAAGCCATGGGAGCAACATTATTTATACTATGTATACCACTTTTATTTCGTTATACATCTAAATCCATTTTAACCAATTTGCTGGATTTTTATTTTCACTCTTAAACGCAAAATGTTTAAGTCCTATTCTGTGTCAGAGAAAGGTGACAAAACAACAACTTCAATACTTCACATGCAAGAAGTATAGTATAGCCAGATGTATGGATTCTATAGAGTTCCAGATAAAAGTGATGTTTCACGGCAAGAAAACAGGAAGCCCCAAAAAGGTGGCAAAGAATTATTCAAAAGTACAAAACAAAAGAGATTTTTTAATAATGTTCACTTTTGTGCAAAATGAAATTACGATTTTATGGCTGTTTTAGAACAGATAGCCCCACCCACAACTGAAACCAGACCCACCCTCAGTGCTCCCACAACTGAAGCCAGACCAACCCTCAGTGCTCCCACAACTGGAGCCGGATCAGCCCTGAGTGCTCCCACAACTGGAGCCAGATTAGCCCTGAGTGCTCCCACAACTGGAGCCGGATCAGCCCTGAGTGCTCCCACAACTGGAGCCGGATCAGCCCTGAGTGCTCCCACAACTGGAGCCGGATTAGCCCTGAGTGTTCCCTCAACTAGAGCCAGACCAGTCCCTAGTGCACTTACAACTAAAGCAAGACCAGACCTTAGAGCACTCACAACTAGAGCTAGACCAGCCCTCAGTGCTCCCACAACTGGAGCCATACCAGCCCGTAGTGTACTCATAACTAAAGATGGACCAACCCTAAGTGCCCCACAACTGAAGCCAGACCAGCCGTCAATGCTCCCACAACTGGAGCCAGCCCAGCCCTTAGTGCACTCATAACTAAAGACGGAAAAGCCCTCAGTGCTCCCACAACTGAAGCCAGACCCTTCAGTGCTCCCACAACTGGAGCCAGACCAGCCCTCAGTGCTCCCACAATTTGAGCCAGACCAGCCCTTAGTGCACTCATAACTAGAGCCAGACCAGCCCTCAGTGAACCCACAACTGGAGTCAGACCAACCCTTAGTGCACTCATAACTAAAGCCAGACCAGCCCTAAGTGAACCTACAACTGGAGTCAGAACAGCCCTCAGTACACTCATAACTAGAGCCAGACCAACCCTCAGTGAACCCACAGCCCCAGTTCACATATCTGTAGGCCTGTTTTGACAGTGTGATTCCAACCCCCTCTGGTGTGACTTTGTTCAGTGGTTCAAGTGCGATTCAGGTGCAAATGTCAAAGTGTTTGACATTGGAAATTGCACTTGAATCAGGCTCAAAAATCGTACCAGACTCTTTTTGAAAATGTTCTGCTGCCGGCTTGCACATATGTGAACCAGTTCCATTGAAAAGGCTGCAGTTTCACATGTCATGCAAATCGAAAAGCGGTTCAAAACCCATCCAGTTTGCATATATGTGAACCGGGGCTCAGAGCACTCATCGTTTTTGTACACACAAAAGAGCTACAGAAATATTTTACAATAAACCACATTTGCAATCTGAAATATATCTTGCTGTATAGTGACACTTTATATTGGCTAATTATGTAATATAAACAGATAAAAAATTGCCTATTTTAGTGTACAAACAAAATCAATGAATAGTCATGCGAAGAACAGCATGATAGCTTATCACTCAGTTGTGCAGGTTTATTCATCCAATTTGTGAAAAGTCACACAGAGGAATATCATACTGCAACCACCAATCAACTACTTAAAGTGTAACTAAAGTTTTAGTTTAGGGTCGAATGTGAAGGTATTAAAACCTCTGTTATTTTTGTATTGCTGTCTGTATCCCTGCTGAGAAGATTCATCTTCTCTATTTCACAAGGTCAGAGAGTGATAGGAAATAGAAAAAGAGTACAGTTCTCATCTGAACTGGAGGCAAGGGGTTATCTTCCAGAGGGGCAGCTATCCTTGGTGACAACTGTTTGAGAGGAGATTTCCCCTCACTATGTAGAGATTTCATGTGGAGTATCCAAGGGCAGGAAGTGAAGGGAATTTCCCTATTGGGACACAGAAACTACCAATAAAAAATGACTAAGGATCAACACAGAAACAAATAAAACTAGAGCTAGAGCAACAAGTTTGTACAGATTCATTAACAAACATATCACGACTGTCACATGACTGAGGAGGTGACTGCATTGCTCCTGTTTGCATCAAAAGAGCTGAGATGGGACACTGGAAGGGGGGGCTGGCACAGACTTTGTTACTGTCCCTCGAACGGCAGTGTCTCTTTAATTGACAATTTAGTGTACAGAAATTACAAATTCTGATAGATCTCACTTATTGATTTGTGCCACCTCTCTCTGCCAATCTATCCACTGGCTTCCTGTTGCTTAACGGATAAAATTCAAAACATTAACAATAACATATAAAGCCATTTATAACTCTGCCTCAAATTACATCACCAATCTTGTCTCCAAATATCACCTCCGCTCCTCGCAACACCTCCTGCTCTTTAGCTCCCTTGTCTCCTCCTCCCATGCTCATCTCCAGGACTTCTCCAGAGCTTCCCCCAGCCACTGGAACTCTCTACCCCAATTTATCAGACTATCACCTACTCTGCTCACTTTTAGGTGATCTCTGAAAACCTATCTCTCCAGGGAAGCCTATCATGCCCTCAGCTAATAATGGAATCTTCTACTCCTCCTACCAGTCCATCCCCCACAGTTACTACTTTTTGTACCACTAGCCCCTCCATCCTAGATTATAAGCTCCGAGGAGCAGGGCCCTCTTATCCCTCTTGTATTGGACTGTATTGTTGCTGTATTGTCTCCCGTTTATATTGTAAAGCGCTGAGCAAACTGTTGACGCTATATAAATCCTGTATAATAATAATAATTGATTTGATGCTATATCTAGTTCCTTGCAGACTGACAACATGTAACTATCTGATGAATATTAAAAAAAACTTATGTCCCATTAGCTTTCTTAGATTTTATTGAGCCCTGGAACCCTCCCACAAACCTTGCCAGAAAACAGAGCTATTACTACTTGAATGCATCATGTAAAATATCAACACAGACAGCTTTAACAGAAATAATAGTACATCTACTGTTCATAAGGAAAATAGCTCCTAATACATTTGTGTAAGCAATAATTATTATTATTATACAGGATTTATATAGCGCCAACAGTTTGCGCAGCACTTTACAAAATGAAGGTAGACATTACAGTTACAATACAAAATAATGTTCTGTTATCGGTTCAGTCCCAATAACATCCTAATTGTTCACATACATTTCTCACAACCATATTTTATTATTTACAGACTTTTTTTCACTGCACTGTATGTTCAAAAATAATGTAAAGTGGTCAGGCAACTCAGACTTGAAATATGAACAAAGCATATCCCCCTCTGTATATTGTACATCTCCATTAAGAGCACTAAGTGCCATTTCTGTCTGTTGCTTTGTTCCTCTGCTATCAACATGAATAATTTCTATGTTTTCCTGACGCCAAGTGAAAAATGGTAACAGGAGAGGGACCTCCAGCAGACTGATAGTCTCAGCTTTGCTCCTGTGAGCTTTGTGGAGGGAGTGTGTTTTTTTTCCCCTCCAATCAGCTCTCATAGCTCTACTCTCTGCCCCCTGCTTTTCAGAGCTGAGAGATCCTGTGTAAATTTTGCACTTTGAATGAATGTAGAGGAAAGACAGCTGTAGAGAAACAGGTACAGTTTATGTAGGAGGATTTGTTTAATCCCTGTGTATTACCTGAGGCCAGTCACTTCAATGGGTATATGTAGGGGTTTACAACCACTTTAAAGCTTAATTCCAGGAATGTGACAAAAAACAAATCCTGCAAGAGTTAAATGATTGTTTAATCCAGGGGAGAGGAACAGGCATTATTACTTGCCTTTTTCCTTGTCCTGCCCAGTTCAGGCACTCTCCTCCATTCCCAGAAGCTCCAGTTAGTAGTGGGGCCTCATCATTTGCACTATCATGTACACTGTGTCACACATAGTGGAGGCGGGCATGAGACCGGACCCTTGCAACCTCCTCTCTAAGATGATCCAGGCAGTCACATGTCTCCTCTCTAAGATGATCCAGGCAGTCACATGTCTCCTCTCTAAGATGATCCAGGCAGTCACATGTCTCCTCTCTAAGATGATCCAGGCAGTCACATGTCTCCTCTCTAAGATGATCCAGGCAGTCGCATGTTTGCCCCCACCACATACAATGCAGGGTCACACAGATCAAGGAGGCCTGCTGGATCCAGGAGTAGGTAAGTATTTCTCCTTGTCTGCACACAATATTTTACCCTTGCAGTGAAAGGGGGGGGGGCAGTATCAGACAATTCTGTCTTGAAAGCCTAAAGAATTAAACTTTGATATCATGTTTCCATGCTGGGGCTTTCATGTTTCCATGCTGGGGCTTTCATGTAAGCATGTAGATAAACAGTTATATGGTGGACAGGAACTGAGAGGCATCTATGAAGTATTCAGAACATTGCTTCACGGTTGTTTGGTGCATATTATTTGCTGTCTTGTGGAACTTGGTAAAAAAATTTGGAAACATCATTTAAGAGTGGACACACCAATGCAAAAGCAGATATTTATTTATTTCAGGTACTTATATAGCACCGTCAATTTACGCAGTGTTTTACATATATATTGTACATTCACATCACTCCCTAACCCTCAAGGGGTGTACAATCTAAGGTCCCTAAATCACATTCATACTTACATATACTAGGGCCAATTTAGATAGGAGCCAATTAACCTACCAGCATGTCTTTGGAGTGTGGGAGGAAACCGGAGTACCCGGAAGAAACCCATGGAGGCACAGGTGGTGCCGTGGCTGGGATTCGAACCAATGACCCTAGTACTGCCAGGCAGAAATGCTAACCAATTAGCCACTGTGCTGCCAGATATACTATTTAGTGTAGGCATATTTCCAGAAAACATAAGTGAGATTTAGCAAAAACATTCAAAGTGCAAAAATAGTCTTAAAACAACCTTTTACATTCTGTAACCCTAACCTTAACCCTAGCAGTAAGCCTAGCCTTCCTAACAGTAACCCCGATCCTAGCGATTATTTATTGCTAACCCTAGTTCTATATCTACAAGGTGATATAAGCACCATGACAGGACTGCTAACTTTAAAGAGGAACTCTTTTTTCCAAATTTACAGAGCAGTATTGCATTTTAAATTTGATCCTTTTTTAGATCCTTTAATTTGATTCAATATTAGAAAGCCACTGACACCTAAAAACACCTTAAACCTAGTTACACTAAATAATAAAGATACTTATTTTCAGGAAGGGGTGGGTTGGTTGTTATTTGTTTATAAATGGAAATCCTTTAACCGCTTGCCCGCCGCCCTATAGTAGAAGTACTGCTACAGTGTGGCAGGGCTGCGCAAAATTGTGTATATATACGTGATTTGCATTTGCGGGTAGGGGACGTGCACCGCCCTGCTCGCGCCATCAATGGTGGCTGGGGATGTCACTCACTGGGTCCTGCCCGGAGATTCTCCGTCGATCTCCGTGTGAAGCTGACAGGGGAGAGACCTGTGTGTAAACAACACAGGTCTCTCTCCTGCCAGCAAGGACGCGCGGCTTTGTATTTCTCTGTACAGCAGAGAAATACAAAGCAGCATGTCTCTTTAGTAAGACAGCACACAGTTAACCCTTTGATCGTCCGAAAGTTAACCCCTTCCTGCTCAGTGTCATTAATACAGTGGCAGTGCTTTTTATTAGCACTGATCACTGATTAGTGTCAGTGGGAGTTTGGCAGTTCCCACCCAGTGTCAGAATGCACGCTGCAGTCATGCTATAAGTCGCTGATTGCCACCATTACTAGTATAAAAAAAAAATTCAATTCCAGTATATATACTGCCATTTGTAGATGCTAAACCTTTCACATAAACCAATTAATGTACACGTATTGGGATTTTATTGAGATTTTTTTTTAGCAAAGACATGTAGCACAATACATTTTGGCCTAAATTTGTGGCGAAATTTGATATTTTAATTATTTTTATTGGATTTGTTTCATAGCAAAAAGTAAAAAAAAAAATATTTTCAAAATTATCCGTATTTTTTGGTTTATAGCGCAAAAAATAAAAACTCAGAGGTAATCAAATACCACCGAAAGAAAGCTCTATTTGTGGGGAAAAAAGGCAATTTCATTTATGTACAGTGTTGCATAACTGTGCAATTGTCAGTTAAAGTAACGCCGCGCCTTATTGCAAAAAATGGCCTGGTCATGAACGGGGGGTAAATCCTCTGGAATTGATTCCTTCATATTGTCACTATTGCCCCTTGTCAATAAATAACATATAAAGGATATAAGCACAATCCAATAAATTAAATAATTAAAACTATTGTTACTCAATATTATTGATGTATAATGCATAGCAACACTGATTTACCCTGAACAGATGTCACATTGTGAAGGGATAGTGATGCTATCTAAGGCTGATTGTACTTTCTCTGAAAATAGACTCACATGATGAAAAACAGGTCTGTACAGTCATTTATGCTATGCTCCAGTACAAAATAGGCTTTTCTTTAACCACTTGCCTACCGGGCACTTATACCCCCTTCTTTACCAGCCCGATTTTCAGCTTTCAGCGCTGTCGCATTTTGATTGACAATTGCGCGGTCATGCAAGATTGTACCCATATGAAATTTTTATAATTTTTTTATCACAAATAGAACTTTCTTGTGGTGGTATTTAATCGCCACTGGGCACTTTACTTTTTGTGCTATAAACAAAAAAACTGCAAAAAAATGTGAAAACATTTTTTTTGTTTCTATTATAAAAATTTTCAAAAAGGTAATTTTTCTCCTTCACTGATGTGTGTTGATGAGGCAGCACTGATGGGCACTGATAGGCGGCACTGATGGGCACTGATAGGCAGCACTGAAGGACACTGATAGGCAGCACTAATGAGGTGGCACGGATAGGCGGCACTGATAGGCAGCACTAATGAGGTGTCACGGATAGGTGGCACTGATAGGCGGCACTAATGATGGGTACTGATAGACAGCACTGATAGGTGGCACTGACTGGCATCACTGCTGGGCACTGACTGACGGCACTGCTAGGCATTGACTGGCGCAACTGCTGGGCACTGACTGGCACAACCGCTGGGCACTGACTGGTGGCACTGACTGGCAGCACTGCATTGATGGGCACTGGTGGGTGGCACTGGTGGGTAGGCACAGGTGGGTGGCACGGCTGGGCACAGGTAGGAAGCACTTCTGGGCACAGGTAGGTGGCACTGCTGTGTGGCATTGCTGTGCACAGGTGGGCGGAACTGGTGGGTGGCACTGCTGGGCACTGATCATCAGTGCCGTGATGATCGTTGCCGATCCCTGCTCTGACAACTGCCGGTTCTCAGCAGTACTTTCCTCACGCTCTGACAGCGTGAGGAAAGTGCAGCCGAGAACCGACAATTGCATTTCCCGGTGATCAGCATGTCATTGGACATGGCTGATCACGTGGTAAAAGGCCGCTGTGATTGGCCTTTTACCACATCACGTGATCAACTGTGTCCATAGGACAGAGCGATCACGGAGATCGCCGGGTGCGCACCCCCGGGGGCGCGCAGGATAGTGCATTCTGGGAGGACATCATATGACGCCCTCCCAGAACTGGCTGGCCGCAGTGTAGCCGTCATTCGGCTATCTGCGGTTGGCAAGTAGTTAAAGAGGATTTTTAACCTGTTTGTAAAAGGACACTTACCTGCTCAAGTGTCTCAGTAAGTGCCAGTTCACATATATGCAGTTTGGATGCAGTTTGAACCACACCCAATCCGCATGACATGAGAAATAACATTGCTTCCTATGGTGCCTGTTATACATCCAGTGAACTGGCAGTGTGGATTCAGTTCGGATTAAAAAAGAGTCCCGCCCGATTTCTGAGCAGTGTGGTCTGATTCAGGTGTGGATTACAGGCTCATTGACTTGTGAATGGCACATCATGAGTGTATGAACATGATTTCAGGCCGGTTTTCTCTCTTCATATCCTGACGTGAACCACCGAACGACTGCTTTTCAGTCCGCACTGAAACCGGAGCTTTCAAGCCACACCGCACATATGTGAATCAGCACTTACTGTTGATTGGGTGAGTATATATTCAATACATATATCTCTGAAAGTGTACTTCATTGCAGAAATGTGCTGTATTAACCAGAATCAAATATGTTAATATGAAAAATCAAGGATTGTCAAAGTGAAACTTTTAACATGCAACTAAGGTCGAATGTACACTGCAACTGACAAACTCATGTTTAGGAGCTGTTCAGAGTCTTTTTCAGCAGCCCCTGAACTCACCCTAATGTTTTCCTATGTGTCCATGTACACATCGTTGTTTACAGGCATTTGAGTTTACAGTCGTTTTTTTGAACACAGAAAACTTGCGTTCAGCAGTCGACGCTGTAAACGTGGCTAAACACTTGTAAACGCAGCAAATTTGCGTCTGAAAATTGTTTTTAACTCTTTCAGTTCCCGATGCTGTCTGGAGACTTTTTTCATCCTGAAAAATGCATGCAAAGTATTTTCAAGGTACTCAGATGGACAAAACACTGAAAACAGGATGTTCCTACCAAGCTTGTCACACATTGTAATGACTCAGACCTCTCCCACCATTGGAAATAAAAGATATGTTAATGACCATTCACACCTCTAATTCCTCATGAAGACCCCCTGCCAGGTGACCTTAATGACTCACTCCAGTAGACACCTTCCCACCCTTGGAAACAAAAGAAATGTTAATGAGCAACTCACACCTAAACTAATTTCAGCACCTACTGCCATCTGCTTCTACTGTGTGTATTTCTTTGAAACAGTCTGAAATGGTTAATAATTTACCACTTTTCAGTGCATTCTGGGCATTTCGGAGGTTCTCCTGTGCTTATCTTTAAAAAAACACTTCTAAACGCAAACACACATAAACGTGTTATGCAAACGCGGTTAAGCAGACGTTTTTTAACCTACGTTTTCCAGCAGTCAGTTTCCATTGTTCAGAAACGTCCCGTGTACATGGGGCCTAAAGCTGTGCCTTGGGAAGACTCATTACTCCAAACTTTGGTACCAATTATTGTTCGATATGTACCTGCCTTCTTGCCAATCTCTGTATCAAGTTCTGTGTATACATGTTTTGCGTATGTATGTTTGCGTGTATCTACAGTGTGTATATATATATATATATATATATACACACACAAACGTAATTCATGTATATGGAAATCTTATTGTGTCCCTTCATAACTGTAGGTTACAAAAATATATATACAAAACAGACAATTAAATGCAAAAGTAAAAAATAACATTCCCAGTTTTTATTTGAATTTTGTTTATTACAGCTAAAGTGGAAACGCCTCCTGCTCAGGATATTCCATGAAAACTTTTCAGAGGATGAGGAGGTTGTTGTATTGGCCACAGATTATATGCAGAAGGTATCTGATATGATACGCGCTACCCCAGCAAGGTAAGCAAGTGTGTCATACCCAGGGCTGCTGTTAGAAAGAACAGTGCTCCGTACAGCCAACCTTACAGCCCCCCCGTTCTCCATTCTGAAGGATCCTATTGTATGCTTGCAGCTGCCAGTGCAAAGGAGAGGAGGGAAACCGACAGCACTGAGGGGTGGGGGCACGTAGGGGAGCCTGGGGAGCATAGGGAAACGTATGGTACACAGGGAAGGTGATGGGTGTGGCGGGGGGGGGTATGACTGAAACTGATCCCCTGTACGGCTCTTTCCTCAGCAGCTGAAAGCTGGCGTATTCTCCTCTCAGCTGCTGCAGAGAGAGCCGTACAGGGGATCAGTTTCAGTCATACCCCTCCCCCCCCCTCGCCGCACCCATCACCTTCCCTGTGTACCATATGTTTCTTCTTGTTTCCTATTGTTCCCCCACCCGCTAATCACCGTACCTGCCCACAGCCAATTCACCTAGCTTCCTGGACCCCCTGCTGGACTGGGCCCTGTACAGGAGAACTGGTGGTACCCCTTATCCGCGGCCCTGGTCATACCTGTGTAGTTACCCAGACTCTTTTAACCTCCCTAGCGGTATTCCCGAGTGTAGCTCGGGGTAAAATGTCTATACCAAAAGCGGTAACCCCGAGCTACACTCGGGCTTACCATGCGGCGCTGCATAGGGAGTCCCTGCAGCACTTACCTTGTCCTTCGCTCCTGCGATGTGTCCCCTGCAGCGTCCCCGGCCATCTCCTCCAGCGGATGCCGGCATCCGGCTCCTGTGTTCCGGTCCCTGTGACGTCGGGACGTACAGGCGCCGCCGGCGGTGGGAAATTTGAAAATTTAAAAAAAATTTCATTTTTTTCAAAACGATTTTACATAGTAAAACATTGCTGTTTCAACCCATTTCACATACATTTTGCCCCTAGTGCTTTGTCCTGTCCCCTGTCTGAATTTTGATTGTTCTTTCTGCCTGGAAACTTAGAAAAGTCCACGGCGTCCAAAAAGTGTCCCTTTAGGTCAAAAGCGGGTTTAGATCAGCTAGAGAACAGTGATAGTAAATTAGAACCACTTGCAGAATTGAGTGATAATGATTCGTGGAGAAATTCGTCATCAGACACTGAAAACAATTTTGCGACTTTGCTCAGTGATGTGCGAACTTGGCGCTATATTTCAAATTTCAGTGTTTTTGGTTTGATTATATTATTGAATTACATTTATTATTATTATATTATTATTTTTTATGATTATTTATTAAATTATAATTTATGATTTTGTGTTTCAAATTTTATCCTACCCGGGATGTTTACTAGACTCTTGTTCGGACAGATTTCAGTGAGTTATTCCTAAAAATTGCAGGCCTACAATAAAAAAACTACATATTTCCATGCAAAAAAATGGTACCGCTTTCAGCACCAAAAATCAGAAATAATCATACCGCTAGGGAGGTTAATAGGTATGTTCAGCAAAAATGTTTTTTTTGGTGTTGGCTAGGGTAAGGAAAAGTTTGGGCTATTTTTTGCTGTCTATGTCATGCATGGGAGATTTTCATTTACTTCCTGCTTTGTAGATGGAACAGGAAGTGAGATGACATCTCCCCAAAGTGAGGGTAAACAGTTGCCACCAGAAAATTTCACCCCATTGGTAGATTTCCCCTCATCTGTTGCTTTCCTTGTAACTCACATTCTATGTGCGTCCAGACTGATTGGGTAGATAGGTGGGTCATCCTATTCCATGGTTCTGAAAAAGATAAAGGAAATTGTACAGAGATTGTACAATCAGATTGCATTGTGTGTCCAACTTTTATACACCTAAAATTAATCAGTTGCGCTTTCTGTGGCACTAATTGTTATCGGCACACCAAACACAGAAGCAAACACATTTTTCTATGTGAAAAAATGGGTGGCAATCGTAGCAAAGTGCATAGTAAAAAACGTGCAACCCACATCACGCCAAAATATTCCATACGCCACATGTAGCACAGCCCATTAAAATCAATGAGCTGCCCTATGAGTGTCACAGGTAAAACAAGCCAAAAAAGGGCGCTCCCACTATGATAGATGTGAATGGGGCCTGAATGTGGAATTGGTGTGTTTACACAAGAACGACAAGGCTGCATTCGCATCTGTGTGTTTCCAAATGCATGGCACACTGAATAGAAAATGCACTCTTTGCCTTGCATTTCAGAAATGCGCTGCACCAAAAATCGCAGTAAAAAAGGCGCCATGCTCCATTCCTAAAAAAAAGTTCTGGAGCTTCTTTGGGGGAATATTGCACATTCAAATAGATGAGCTGCCCTGTGTGTGACAAGCGAAAATGCAACAAAATGTCCCCCCCTCAAAAAAAAAACACATGCGGGAATGTGAGTTCCCACTATGCAGAGATTTGAACACCATCCACTCCCTCCTATGTACTGTACATGTATAAAGATGGCCATACACTATGCAATCTGATTGTACAATCTCTGTACAATTTCCTTTAGATTTTCCAGAACAATGGAATAGGAGGACCCACCTATCCACCTAATCATTCTGTATCCAATCAGGCAGGCCCTTGCACTACATAGTTGATGGTAGATTGTACAATTAGATTTTATAGTGTATGTGAACTTTACAGAACCCAGAACGCAATTTTCCTGCTTTCAATACTAGAGCTCTGTCCACATAGGCTGCAAGGTGAAAGTTAAGGTACAGAAATAAAAATCGATATCTGTGTATTTTATAAGAACAGTGATCACTGATTGATTGCTTTCATTTAATATTCGTGCACCTGGAAGTGGGTGGGAGGTAGGAGGGTAGATGATGCAAGGTGCGTGCTAATGAGGTCAGCTGGCCAACTCCTTCCTGCGTCATGACCTAAAGGCTCTGCAGGAAATAGGGCAGAAGTAATGGAGAAGCTTTTTTGGACCGCCATCTGGACAATGACATAAAGGTGGGTAGAAAATATGGAAAGCTTTTGAAGTACATTAATGCTATATTGGTACATAGGGGAGCTGGAATGAAGAAAAAAAAATGTGAACAAAGGTGAACTTTTCCTTTAAACACCTAGGGAAACTGAATTGTACCACTTTAAAAATCCAAAATTAAATAGACAGCAGTGATGAGTTGCATATACTAACTTTATTAAGATGAAAGGGAGATAGACACCATACACTATATTCTGTTGCAGATGATGACTTTTAGTTTGTATACATGTTATTTGAGATTACTGGAATAAAATTTTGTACTTTGCTTCTAACTGCAAGAGCTGATTATATTTCTAGGCCAAATATGCAGATATGTGTAATATTGTATTCTGTTTTCTGTATACTTTCATTACTGTATGTCACAATAACTAATTTAGGGGGTGACACCCCTAAATGTCTTTTTTTTTCTAACTGTATACACTAGCAGTAGAAGTTTTGGATGTACATTCTCTGTAATGTACATTTTGCTATTAAATTAACAATCTTAATTGAAAAGTATTTTAAAGAAATACAACAAATTGTAGTTACACTGGATGCCACTAGATGTCAGCACAGAGATATTTATTTATTTATTTCAGGTACTTATATAGCGCCATCAATTTACGCATCGCTTTACATATATATTGTACATTCACATCAGTCCCTACCCTCAAGGGGAGTACAATCTAAGGTCCCTAACTCACATTCATACATACATATACTAGGGACTAGACAGGATCCAATTAACCTACCAGCATGTCTTTGAATGTGAGAGGAAACCGGAGTACCCGGAGGAATTATACATTATATAATGTGTTTAAAGCAAGGGTGATCAATACAGGATAAGTGTTCCACAACATACATGCTTTTGAGACATCATTTGTTTGCAGCCTTATGAGTTAAGGAGGTGCATGCCTTTATCCCAGGCGCTCCGTAAAACTGTCAGTTGTAAATAACAGAGATAAGTCCATAAGGTAGCATGTACCTCATTGGACTTAAAGCGGAGTTCCACACATGCTTTCAAAAAATAAAAGTCATCAGCTACAAAAAACTGTAGCTGCTGACATTTAAAAAACAGCCACTTACCTGTCCCTCGGTCCCTTGGTGTGTGTCCCGCAGCCTGTTTCACTGTCCGTCCTGTATTCCAGGAGGCCGGCATCTTCAGTGTGGACACCCAGCTGTGACATCTTGCGGCTTCACAGCCGGGTACCCACTGTGCATGCGCGAGTAGCACTGCACTTCATGAATGGTCCTGTAGTCTTCTGGGACCTGTCACATGTCCCAAAATATTACAGGGAGGGAGTACACCGTCCACTTCCGATCGCCTAGGCGATCGTATGGGAAGTGGGAGCGGGTACCTGGCAAATTCGGGTACATGCTCCCCCCAAAGGTGCCAATCCTTAATGGGGAACGGGGGAGCAGTCCTTAAAGCGGAACATTCCCTTTTGGGTGGAGCTCCGCTTTAACCCATATTAGGTCAGCAGATTTTACAAAGTGGCTGAGTTCCTGGAGTTCAGCTTGAAAATAGGAAACTAATAAGTGCTGCAGTGGAGCCCATGAGATGGACACTACCGGAAGTGTTAGTTTCCCAGCAGACATCTAGGGACAACAGCACATTGGTGGCAGTACAGGCATCAGAAACTTTAAAGTGGAGCTCCACCCAAAAGGGTCCCTCTTTAAGCCACTCATAGCTGCAGTTGCATTCTTGCTTCCCCCATATACAATGTAGGGTTAATACCCCTGCATTGTACTTGATGCCGAGAAACCACCCACAGACCAGACTGGAGCTTTGTTGAGAAGATAGCAGTGCCTTTGGGGGGCAGTTGAAGGTAAGTAATAGTTTCTGTTCCTCTACACCCTAAACATAACAAGCAGGTAACCCTTGCAATGTGGGGATGCCCCAGTGCATGAGTAGATTTTTTTTCTAATTCCTGAAGTTAGCCTTTACATTGTAGCACTGGGGGATTTTATTTGGGACATCCAAATAATCTTGCTAATCGTGTTTGTTGATGTTTTATATTATAGCACTTATTAGCATTAGTGTGGATGTCCCACCCTTATTACGTGTTGCCGATGTGCAGTTATAGTACCAGTATTCTTGTGTTTTCTTTATCTGCCATTGAGAGATGCAGAAATGTAGTAAATTCTTAGACATTTAGAGTTACACTGCCACCTACAGGAGACTGGGGCAGTGACAAGCAAAAATGTTATACCGTTCCTGGAGTCCTAGAAAGTTGGACTCCATTTTTTAGCTTTGCTGAAATTCAGTCTGACTACGTATATATTTTTGCAAGGCATTTTATTCTTTCCTTAATCAAGATATTCTATACACTGTAGATATTATTTTTTTTCAGTAGCTGCATTAATTAAATGCTGCTTTATCTAGTCTCTACAAATCAGCTATCTGGATCAGCATATCTTTAGCAATAGTTTTGAAGTTTGTACCTGGATCCTACTGGACCAAAGATCACAGTGTTAGCCTGGAATGTAAGCTTTGGACCCTGAGCTCTGCATTATGGTGCTTTCCAGACCTTTTGTTTACTGTGTTAGCTGCAGAAAGTCCCAATAATTATTTGCTGGACTTTGGTCAAGGTGGGAATTACCCTTTCTCTCATCCATTCTTTTAATGGATGGATCCACTTGTCTACTCCTTGAGTCTGGTTCTAAGGAGCAGACAGTTTCCCAAATGGATGGGGGGGGGGGTGTCCTTCTTTTGGTCTTTCTAACCTCTGTTGGACCTCACTGGGGAGTTACAAGTACTTCACCCCAGAGAAAGCTTGAATATTAGCCCTACACTCATGGGAGCATGTCCCTATACTGGATAGTGTTGGGTGTGTTGTTCATGACCAAACTGTGTTTTTCTCCCTGGAGTCAGGATTTTGGTCTACAGATCCCCACATCTGATGTTCCCCACTTTGAAAAGTGAGGGTTTTACTCATTACTGTGTCTTCTTTCTTCCTTGTAAGGAAGTATTTATCGGTAGTACATCATGTTCTTTTCTAGAGGGTCACCAGCAAGGACTCTGATACTTTACTGCAGTATTCCCCTAAATAAGACATAGAGGCATTTGTAGGACCTGGTTACAGGCATATAGAGCCTCTTCTGTGACCAAGCTTTAGTCTCCTTACATTCATTTCAAGTCTCACCCTGCTGTCATATTAATTTTATGCATTGTTTGCCCACAAAACTAAGGCCTGATTGTTGGAGACGGGGTTATACAGGGGCTGGCATAAGGTTTTTCACTGGCCAGTGTTCCAAACACTTGTAGGTGGCAAGTGGCAATATAACCCCAAATGTCTAATGACTACATTCCAGTGTCCCTCAATGAATTTCAATCAACCCTCAATCAACTGTGGGTGTAGCATTTTAACTTAGTTTTTTTTAATGGTTAAACTGGATGGACTTTTGTCTTTTTTTCAGCCAGACGAACTATGTAACTTCTAGACAAATATTTTAGAGTAAGTACAAAAATCATATCTTATCCCTTATGGTGGTTGTATAATCAACATCCAAAATCTGCAATAATCTTTAAAATTGCCCAATAGGGCAACATTAACTTCTCCATATTTCACACTTTTGGGTTTTTTTTAGAAGAAATGCAGAAGACGTAAGACAGACTTAAAACAGTAAAAAGTGTAGCATCCCACTTTTTCAATTTAAGGACAGATTTATTGGACAATTTTTAGCAAATCCTTTATTAACTTACTGTAAATTCCAATAAAATGCCTAGCTGGCATCAGACATTTATGGTGCACAGCTTGAATTCAGTCCAAACCAGAAAACTCCACTATTGATACAGTGCCCAGAATACAAATTAAACTGTTTAAAAATAATTCCAATTTAATACCAATTAAAAACACTCACAGTATCCAGTGCTGTACAGCACTGTTAAACCTCTTATTATATAGTCCATGGTCTGCCCATCTATTGTGACATCCTGAATAATGTCACCATATTTTCGCTCACTCAACGCATTTCATCACAATTGATTCCTTAGGAGTGCAGCATACACCAATATCTATTTTAATTAGTTTAAATTAATTGTAAACAATTTTATGCTATAAGATTCTGTTTTCTGCTTGTTTAAACCCACATGTGACCAGATCACATATTACATATGTGGAACATTGATTACAAGCTTTTTTGACCGTAATTACTTGTGGTTTGTTTGAGCTGGTAAGTGTTCATGCTTTAGGTGAGTTGGCGACTACTCATTCCTTCACATAGATTTTTTTCACGCAGCCTGCAGCCTGAACATAAAAGATCCAACAGATTCCTACATCAATGCTATACTGTGGTTCAACTAATCACCTGCAATGGCTTTTGCATTTTGACCACCATTATCAAGAGCAGTTTGAATAGCCATTTAAAGTAAAGGATGTTCGCCTTAAAAAGTAAGGCATATAGAGTTGACAGAGAGCACCTATAAAATTTGTAAATTGAAGCCAGTGGGGCATGAGTTGTGGTTGTGATATATTAGTCCCATTGAAAGTCGCTGTTCAGCAAGAAAAAAAAAAGGCAGCATCACCTCCTGAACACCTGACAGTGGTTGCTTAGCTGCACTCTGAAAAGCAATCCATTGCAAATTGCTTTATAGAGAATGGGCAACTGTGAACTTAGCCAAAGGTCTTGTTCACATAGGTTCACATAGGTTGCTAGTTCAGTTGAGTCTCCCCTTACTTCCCCTTGACTGCAGCTCCACAGGCCTATACCCATGCTGTGGACATGATGCTTTGCTCACAGTCACAGCAAAAGTTAAATGGCATTTCACATTAAGCAGGTGGTACCACTGCTAAACACAATCTATTCAAGTGACTAGGGCTATGCCACAACCACCATGCAGCACAGTGACTTGGAATTTTGAGGGTTAACATAGGCAGTAAAGAAGCAACACATTGCTTCCTCACCGCCTGTGGAACGTCCTCTGAAAAGTGGTGCACCATGGATTGGTTTTCAGAGGGTTAGTAGTAGTATAGTCCCACATAGACATGTGCAAAGCAAAAAAATGTCTCATTTCGTTTCGACATCTAACAGATTTTGTGTAGTTGGATTTGGTAAATTCGTTCAGTTTGTTTTCAGGATTTGTTTCAGTAATTCATATTCAAATTCAATTCCAAAACATTTCGACCAAATTCGAAAAGTCGTTCCAAACCAAAAAGATTTCAACCGAATTCAAAAAAATGTGTAAAATAACGGGGAGCAGAGGACTAGTCCTTAAAGCGGAATTTCCCCTTATGGGGAATGTGTTTTTGAATGTTTGTTCGATTTTGCTTTTGAATTTGCTTTGAATTTTATTTTCGAATTCAAATTTGTTTTCTAATCAAATTTCATCTCGTTATTTTGGATTCGTTTAAATTCGTTATTTTTGTAATTCGTTATTCGAATACATCCAGATCTCTGAATAACAAACAAATTCGTCCAAAATGCAATTTTGTCTAGTCATGCATGGAAATGAGCCCTAAGAAATGTTGTGGGGACCTGACTCATGCAGCAGAATCCAGAACAGCCTGTTTACTCCCCTTATTGATAGAAAAAAAATGGACAGGCAGCTGTTCACATATTAAAGGAACATGTTTTACTAAACTTTTCAGTGCCTGGACTAAATTTAAGACAAGATATTACATTTGTGGGGTGCAGTGCCCACCCATAGAGCAGTGTCAAGAGCTCCAATTCCTTCAATTTCTGCTACAGAGTGACAGACTTAATAGGGAAGCTAAACATGGCAAGTTTTAATCGCTGACCGCCCTGCAATGGCAGCACACAGTCTGAAGGTAAAAGGAAGCCTACATTGTATCTGTTCCCATACAACACTGTGATCTTGATTGAATCTTTTTACCTATTGTCTGCTATTTCTCTGATTGGCTGCAGTATTTCCGGTGTCTATTTTCCATTCAAACCTCTGCACATTACTCATCTGTTGTGGCTGTCATACTACGATATTAATTTCAATATACGAATACATAGTCCATTTACCCAGCAACAACCAACCTATTAACTGAAATCCTATCAACCAGTGCTTCCTTGGCACACTACTACATCCAGCATGTCTACACATTTCTAATTCCACATTCACATAGTCAGATCCAGAACTATCATGCAGGGTTTGAAAATGTAACATTTATCCTGCAGCCAAAACCCAGGTAGAGCAATATCACATTGATACCTTTTGGTGTTTTATCCTGCTGGCAGACAAATTTATAGCCATGCATGGAGATAAAGATGTAGGCGAACACTGAGTGCTATGATTTCTGCTCCTTCCCGGAGACAGCTGTTTAGCTCCTATTTGATGTAAACATGTGTTCTGGCATTTTCAAGGTAAAAGACAAAGTATCAAAGTAACTTATGGTGTAATGAAAAATAACTAAAAGCCTTTCAATTCATTTGACAAAGAGATATGCTTTTAAATTGAAAATCAATGCCAGTGGCAGCTAAGGACCAAGTACCTTGTCTGTTTCATTAATTCATGATTCCGTGGCAGAAAAGAATTTAATGTTTTACATGTGTGTGTTTTTTACACTCTGTTTCAAATTACAGCTGCTGGAAATCTGTGCCAGATATCTACTAAATAAGACCACCATGTTATCTTGACTTTATATAGTCAGACCCAAATACACACTGCACCCATTGAGCCTGGGTTCACACTTCTGCGTATTGCATGTGATTTGTACAGGAACCGTACTGCATTCCTGTGCAAATCACATGCAAATTCTGTGCGGTGCGATTTGAGCCACATATTTTGGATGGCTCAAATCACACCGCATCTGCACCAAAAAGGTGCAGGACCCTTCTCTTGGTCTGCACTAGAATTGGATCACAGGGGTATTCACACCCGATGCGATCTGATTCTGCACATCGCACCACGTTTTGCAAACTGACTTCGAGGTGTTGTTAACTTAACATACACACCCGCAGCGGTTCGCATGAACAGGGTGCAATTGTGATGCGGTGTGGAAATCGCACAGAAACCAGCGTGGACTCTGCACCACATCAGTATGAACCCAGGCTCAAGGTCAAAGCCTCCCACTTTTTGGAACTTCATGATGTCAGCATAGGTTTTATACCACCAAATGAGGCTTATGGTCTTTGTATAAAGTATCTACAGTGCCGTGAAAAAGTATTTGCCCCTTTCCTGATTTTTATTTTTTGTATAATTGTCACACTTAAATGATTCAAATCATCAAACAAATTTTAATATTACACAAAGATAACCTGAGTAAATTCAAAATGCAGTTTTTAAATGATGATATTGCACATACAGTATTTTTGCAGAACAAAAAATTTAAATTAGTATTTTTTTCCTGCAGAAACCTGATCATGGGTTCAGTGAGGGCTCCTGAAGACATGTTCTCCGGCTTTCATCCTGAGTCCATACTCCTGTATGGATTGTCTGTTTGAAAGCTGGAGGACATGCCAGTGGACTATGAGAGCACTCATCAGCTCCCCCACAGCTCATTGAAACTACAAACCATCTGCCACAGTGGAAGATGATACTTGTAGTTCATTCATTCACAGGAATTTGTGAATGAATGACACATCTGTGTGGGCAGAGCCCCACACAGCCACACTGTTTTTGAAAAGTGACAGCGGATGTAGAGAGAAGAACCCCCATCTGCTGTTACGGGGGTGATCAGGGGGAACAAGGAGAGAGGGGACAGGAAATAGAACGTGTTACATGTTCCATCCTAAATATGGATGGAACATGTAACATGTTTCAAAGGTGATATTCACCCATAGTTTCTATCTTAAAAATGAAAGCAATTGAATGATGTGATCTTAGAGAAAAGTCATAAACAGACAGTAAAACCTATACCTTGAACGGCCAATACAAAGTAAAGCAGTATTAAACCCCAAACCAAAAATGTAATATATTGCAGCTTACTAAGGCTGGCCATACACTATACAATTTTCTGTCCAATTTCTGCCCAATTTCCTTTAGATTTACCTTCAACTATGTAGTGCAAGGGCCTGCCTAATTGGATACAATTGAAAGTGTTGTTAGGTTTGACCTCCTATTATATGGTTTTTGGTAAATCTAAACCAAAAATCTCAAGAAAATTGTATAGTGTATGGCCAGCCTAATCCTTAGGTGTGGTGGCTGCGTTAGTTTTTTGGGTTTTTTTCCCTCTGATTTTACTTGGTAATCTGGCCAGCAATACACCTCCTTTATTAGAGTGCCTACACTCTAGCTGAAGGAGCAACAGACACCTTTAGACATTAGCATTGTCAGTCCCGGGGGAGGGGAGTGTTAGATGTACTAGCAAATTTAGTTCCACTAAATAAATAAAGCTAAACTCCAGCTAACACTTTTTAGGCAGTTACAGTAACAGTTTTCTTCCTTTTGAGATAAAGGTTTTACATGAAAGCTGACTATTGTAAGCACCCCTGCCAATGTTAAATGGCTCTTTCTAAACCCTCTAATTGCTGCATCTGCAGGACAGATTGTTCTGTTGAAAAAAACAACAGACTTACTGGCAGGATCACCTGGCGAATATAGAAGAAAAAAAGCCTAAAAAGGATACTAATGCATCCATCACATCTAAGAATTGGTAATCTGCAATATAATAAATGTTTGCTTATGGATTTAATACTGCTTTAACCAGCAAATAATAAAATGATAGGGGGTCTGGTTAAAAATGTATACAGAAAAAAGTAAAAACAACAGTAAAACTCATTTAGCAGAGGATGCTAAACACAGTGGCACTTCAGAGTGCACCTACCCATGGCAATTCACTAAAGATTTCCAGTTTCTGTGTGGGTTTAAAGCTTACTGCTAATAATTAGAAAATTAGACGGAAGGTATTACAACATAAAAGAGAGAATTTATTCACTTTAGCTGCTTCAGATCAAATTAATTCTTTCAAGATAAAGAAATATCTTTAATTGTTATTACTGAAAAACTGAACTCTGGGCAAACTGCTAAATGCACTATTAAAATACACACATGGAAGTCATTTTACCTGAAAAAACACGTTTGTATTTCTGTCCACCCTACCCTAAGGACAGCATAGCCCTGCTGATGACCTCCTGACTTTTCTCTGCTGCACTTAAGCAACATGACTAAGTCACCTTCCCATCCTGGACATTATGTTCATTGCTAGCCTGTGTGCATGCAGAATACCTGATTGATCCTGTACTGTTTTTCCGTAACCCAGTCTGAATGCTCCTATACAGGAGATTATAAGAGGCTGAAATACAGTCAAATTCATGTATTTTACACTAGTTACATTTAAACATATAACTGCACTCATTGGTGTCTTTTTCATATCTATTTTGAGTTCAGCTCTAATAATGTCACATTTAATTGGAGAAAGTGGCAAAAAAGACCTAGTCATGGACTTATTGGTCCTTCTTATGGCTTCCTCAGCTGAACAAAAAATGTGTGTGTGTGTGTGTGTATATATATATATATATATACACACACTATATTGCCAAAAGTATTGGGATGCCTGTCTTTAGACGCACATGAACTGTAATGGCATCCCAGTCTTAGTCCGTAGGGTTCAATATTGAGTTGGCCCATCCTTTGCAGCTATGACAACTCTTCTGGGAAGGCTGTCCACAAGGTTTAGAAGTGTGTCTATGGGAATGTGTGACCATTATTCCAGATGCACATTTGTGAGGTCAAGCACTGATGTCGGACGAGAAGGCCTGGCTCGCAGTCTTCATTCTAATTCATTCCAAAGATGTTCTGTCAGGTTGAGATCAGGACTCTGCGCAGGCCAGTCAAGTTCCCCCACCCCAAACTCACTCATCCGTGTCTTTATGGACCTTGTGTACTAGTGTGCAGTCATGTTGGAACAGGAAGGGGCCATCCCCAAACTGTTCCCACAAAGTTGGGATCATGAAATTGCCAAAAATGTATTTTTAGAAATGTGATTCTTGTGAGCTACTATGGTGTATTACATTAGGTGAAATATATAAATAAAATCTACCAAATTTAATATATAATTGTGTTTGATATATGTGCAATATTTAAACTAATAAGCAAATAATTGAGTATATAAATAAATGAGTGGGTCGCCTACACTATACACATACTCATACCAGTGTGTCTAAACAAATCAAAAACCCATTGTGTCGCACTCCACTATCAGTACATTAAATATACATACAGTATATTAAATGAATTAATAAAATATATTGCAAACAAATAATATCAAGTGACTGAGTCCTAATAAATTTCCACGGCGTGATAATTGCAATCACACCAGTGCTGCATGCATATCTTCAACAAATCTGTGATCCTATGGTGTCTTCTAATGGTATATTACCAAACAAATATAGTCCACCAATTCATATATATTGTGCTCCTTCACCAGTTGTGCTCTCACCTGACATATATGACCAAACCGCTAAATGAGGTCATACAAGCTTGTGTCCCTTTAATTAGGCTCAGAGGTGGACAAATGGATAAATCCCAGATGGATGGATGGATGGATGAATGGAGTTTTCCCTTTTTCCCAGCAGGGGGTCTCGCCGTTTCCTAAAGATCTTTCTCTTGGAGGCGGATGGATGGAGTTATCTCTCTTATCACTAGGGGGTCTCTTGACTCTTTTCAAACCTTTTCCTCCATGTATATATATTCCATGTAATTAAAAAGAAAATATAGTGCCTTATCCTCTTTTTAAAAGACTTATTACATAAATGTAGTTCACTCACATAATATACAGATATAAACCGCTTTTTGTACAATTTTGAATGATCCTTAATATGTTTGCCACACTCCCATATACTTGCTGTGTGGTTGCCTTTAAGCGTCATGACGTCAGGGGAGGGGCTCTGATGTCACAACACTTAAAGTGAAAGAGATTCGTCACTCCAGAGAACATGTCTCCACTGCTCTAGAGTCCAGTGGTGGCGTGCTTTACACCACTGCTTCCGCCACTTTGCATTGCACTTAGTGATGTAAGGCTTGGGTGCAGCTGCTTGGCCATGGAAATCTATTCCATGAAGCTCTGTATGCACTGTTGTGCTAATCTGAAGGCCACACGAAATCTGGAGGTCTTTAGCTATGGACTCTCCAGACAGTTAGCAACTTCTGTGCAATGTACACTTATGCATGCGCTGACCCCGCTCTGTCATTTTACGTGGCCAACCACTTTGTGGCTGAGTTGCTGTTGTTCCCAGTTGCTTCCACTTTGTTATAATGCCACTAACAGTTGACCGTGGATCATTTAGTAGCAATAAAATTTCACAGATGGACTTATTGCACAGGTGGCAACCTATCATGGTACCACGCTTGAATTCACTGAGCTCCTGAGAGTGACCCATTCTTTCATAAATGTCTGAAAAAGCAGTCTCCATCCCTAGGTGCTTGATTTTATATAGCTGTGGCCATGGAGGTGATTGGAACACCTAAATCCAATGATTTGGAGAGGTGTGCCAATACTTTTGTCAATATAGTGTGTATATGTGTATATATATATATATATATATATACAGTATATAGTGTGTGTGTGTGCACAATGAGGGGGGGGATGTAATTTGTAGCATTACTTTTACAATTCATTATATGTGTTAATAGTTAATAATAAAGGCCACAGTGCCATGGACATAGGAGCAGTATGTGCATAGAAGAATAGCTAGTTGATATCCTTATACTCAACATGTTTCATGAAGCAACATTCACTTCTTCAGGAGATAGCAATACTCAAAAGTATATTCACCAACCAACATAATATAGTATGCAAAACCCCTCTCTGGTAAAAATTTAGTGCAATGAAAAAGCACTACCAGAAGAGACTTGTCCAGGACCTGTGGAAAGGGCAGGAACCCACTTAAAAGGGAACATACAACAGACGTCACACACTGGAGCACACCGAATAGAGTGGACAGCCTAATACAGACACTAGGTTCTGTGTATGGACCAAGGGAGCCAACAACCTGTGTTCACAGCCATCACCAAAAGAGGGAATGAGAGACAGAGATGCATTCCCTCTTTTGGTGATGGCTGTGAACATTTTTGGAAACTCATTTGAATATTACAATCTCTTGAAAAAGTGACTGTTGCTTCACAAAACGAGTTGAGTTTAAGAATATAAACTTTCTATTGTTATATGCATATAGACTATGTTATACCTACTACTTACTAAAAAAAATTACATACTACTTACCTCCTATCTTTGGATATACTTTATGTAATATTAACCCGATTTTAATCATGTACTTGTATAAAAACATCGATTTTGTTTTTTAGGAATGTACTGATTTGTTTTCTTGGTGCAGCTCTTTTAAAGTCCCTTGGGCGATTTTTGTATATTAGAGTTCTTAATAATAAACTTTTCTTTAAAGTGAAAGAATAGACAAGAACCTTTACAAGCATCATAATATGATTCTAAGAGAGATTTGTGTATCGGTAGATGTATTGTATGCTCATCTCTGTGTTATTGGCAGTAATATTAAAGTTTGAGCTCTGGTACACTTAGTATCTCTTGTCAAAATCAATAAAAGACCATTCATTTACACTATGTATCAGAGGTGACATCTGACACCTTTGCTGTGGCAATAATAGGGTAGTTATTGGTATCTGTCCAAGGGGAATTCAGGGGTGACTTAGAAAAAGACAAGGTGGCAAGGTCACTCTGGACTTTTATATTGTTCTTTCAGAGGTGAGAGTAATGTCAATTAAAAGAAGACTGAATTCTCCTTCTCAAATTCTATTTTTTTTTCTATTAAACTTTTTTTGTACCTTTTCTGCATGGCTTGTCTTACATTTACAATTCTATTTTCTTTTGTTTCCTTTATTTAGGCACACTTTATAACTTTTTTACTAGCAAGAATTTCATCTTACCTTATAAAACAGAATAGCCCTAGCTTTATTCTCCTGCGCCTGGTTCTATATCAGACTTGTTTGGATTCCGCTAGCTCATCTGAATTTCTTATTTCTCTGTCTTCCCCTGTATCCCCATTAATGCACTCAGCATTCACCTTCTCTCTCTGCCAACCTACATCTCTTGCTTTGACTTTCCAGCCCCCTCCTCAATCATTATTCCTCTCTGTTTCTTCTTCTTTCCTTATAATGTCATACAAAGCCCTGGGCACACTCACAGCTGACATGCCCCAACCTCTCCCAGACTGGACTCTATGCTTGGGACATTAAGCTAATGGTCATTGATCTGGTGAGAGTTTAGTGTGTTCTGAATGTCAATGTGTTGTGTTTGCAAAGTGATTGCTTGAGCAGACCAGCATTGTGATGTTCTCTGTACAAGGTTTGGATTCAATTTCACCTGCAAGAAACAGTATTAGAATATAACATTATTTTATGTATGAAAAGCTGAGTGTTTCTGAGTAGTATATGCAGACCTAAAAATACAAAAGCAATTTTCAGGAAAAGAATAATAGATAAACAGCTTTTGATAGTCAGTTCTTTTGCAGTGAGACAATGCTTTTATGATGGGGATATAATATAATACAAGCTACCCTTTTGACGTATAATAAGGATTGCTGGCTCAGGATGTGCTCAGGATAATACTTTCACTCTATACTTAGACCTCACTTTTTCATCCACTCTTCTGCATACGGAGCAGTCTGTACTGCGGTGAACAAAGGAGTTGTGTGACGAGTGCCCTAGAGGATGAGTTCATTAAAAGCCTCAAGATTACATAAGCTTCATTTCAATTACTAGGATTTAAAATGTAAAGAACAATCTGAGGATTAAACCTGCCAAATAGCTATCTGTAAGTGTGGAAGAAAATAAATCTTCAAGTAGAGCCTAAAATCCTCCGCCTCCTATCACCCCTGGTGAAAATGTAATTCCTTAGTTACTTATCATGCACTTCAACTTTATGATGGCTTTAACCTTGTAACTGACAGCGGGACACATTGACAATCATCTACTATAGAATTAGTTGTGTAATGTGCTGAATTTACATCTTTTAATGCTTCTTACTGTGATATTATTTCACAGGTACATTCAAATAATTAATACAGTAAGTGTTTGGTTATATCAGATGAAGCCAGCACAAACCCTTTTACCACATTTTTCTTTTCATAGTGTCCTTCACAATTACATGCTCTGGAGACTTGTTGTGGTACTGAGTGAACATCTCTCCACTCCTTTCCGAGATGCCCTTCATGAGTTGTCTAAAGAGATGGAGGGTTCAGAAAAGCAGCTAGAGCTGGTGAAAGTATGTCTTACTCAAGCCAATAAACATTTTGGAATGGCACTAGGGGCTCTCTTTGTAGAAGAGTATTTCTCCTCAAACAGCAAGGCAAAGGTAGGAAATTATACATGTTGTGCCAATATTAAGCATTATGGTACTTTATTTTAACACCAACTGCTATCAAATATTATAAATTATGAAGTTATTGTATTTGCTGACATCAGTATATAAATTGTTAGCAAACCAAGATATGATTAAATTACTATGCTATTTCATACAATTATCGACAATAATAATGTACAACCGTTGTACAGTCTTAATCCCCGTACACACGATGAGAATATTGCATCAATGATCCTCCGTTTTTTGGGGGGTTTTTTGCATGCAAGTCTCATATCAAAAGTGAAGACGTTACTAAGGTTATGAAAATTCTTGTATGACAGACAGAAAATTCTGAAGTGATGTAATGTATTTGTATTGTATTTTTGGATGAAAACTGTGCTGATTAAACAAAAATTGTACGATCTGGTATCACTCGAGAAAAATTTTCGTGTTTTGTTCCTTCAAATAATTTCAGATGAAAACTTTGTACTAACGATCAGATTATTGTATGATCCCTTCGAAAGTGGTATTTTTCATACGATTTTCATTTTGATCTTGTGTACTAGGCTTTATACACAGGACTATATTTCTGCAGAGAATTTTACCTTTTATAACAAGCAGACATTTAGTTAAATCTTCCTTTTCCTTTTCTCCTACCTTCCACCCTTAAAGCCCATTTAAAGTCACAAAAATAGACATTCAGATAGATAGATAAGGAAAAAGTCCATCCATAGTCTTACTTTCACTGTCCTGTAGGAATTGCAAAGTGTGTTTAAAGAGGAACTTCACTCTCTCAATCAACACTGATTATGTTTAATCCCTATGCTACTAGAATTAGTAAATTGATAGGGAAGTATATCATGTTTATTTGTTTTAACCTTTTTTATTACATTCAGTTACATCCTGGTTCTTATGCCTAAGCAAATGATGTCATACATCCAAGGAGTCTTCAGAATGGAAGAAGGGGCTTGCTAATCTAATCACACCTTCCTACCTGGCTGCCTGAGGTAAGGGCAGATGACTTCCAGGAAGTAAATCATCTGCCCTTACTAAAGATGGCCACAACCAGAAATGCTAGGGGCTGTTTTTCAAAGTGATTCCATAGCAAAAAAAAAGCATGGCAACATGGATGGAGGGGGGGTGTTTGCTTTAAATAGTGTAAATGAATTAAAAAAACATTTTTGGTTTGTGGTGCTCAGTTGCAGTGAAGTTCCACTTGTATCACTTCCCTACCAGACAAATTCTGACACTTCTCATAAACAATCTACATTTTTTTGCTAGAAAACTTTGATCCCCCAACATTAAACATATTTTACCAAAGAGAATAGAATAATGGGTGTTCCAATTTTTTTATGTCACACAGGATTTGCACAGTGTTTTTTTTTTTAAATACACTTTAATACATTTTACTGCACATAAACACGATATAATACCCAATTTTTGGTAAAATGTAAAAGATGATGTTACGCCAAGTAAATAGATACTTAACATGCTACACACTAAACTACAGTACTTACAATTCTCTATAGGCAATCCTTTAAACACCTTTACAGGTTACCAGTTTAGAGTTATGCAGTAGGTCTGGCACTAGAATTATTGCTCTTGCACTAACGTGACGGTACCTCACAAGTGTGGTACAATCAACATTTACATATGCATATCGGGCTTGTGTATGCCTTTGCATTTGTGTATAAGCACAGGGGGACAGGGGCGCTTTAAATGTCTTTTTTAATTTGTTATCTAAAACTTTTTTTTTTAAACTGTCTTTTTTTGGTATTAACTTTATTGCTATCACAAGAGATCAGCAACATCCCATGTGACAGCATGGGCTGTGAAAGGTCCTCTTTATAGAGATATCTGGGGTCTCTTAGACTCCATTGCAGCTGATCAGAGAGATCTGGGGTCCCCTCTGGCCTCCAGCCTGATCTGTGTCTTATCAGCTGCTTTCCTGGCCTCTACTGGCCAGGTAAACAAAGCTGAAACTGGAAGTGGTGAAATCCTCACAATTTCCAGTTTCCAGGGACTCGGAGATGGAGGAACAACATGAGTTCCTCTCTCTTTCTCTGTGTAGTGCCACCTTTGCCACCATTTGCAGCACTCCCGGGCTCCGCAATCAGATGGGAGAGCGCGGGAAAGGTGGTTGCAGGAGGGGGAAGACCACCTTCCACCTCCCGCAGAAGTGATCGAGTGACTATTCAGCCACTCAAACCCCTTCTGCTTAGAAGGAAATCATTAGCTGTAAATTTTAATACTGGGATGATGCCTGTAGCTGAAGACATCATCCAGGTATATACACCTCAACCCAAGGATGTGCATTGCCGTCCTACGGCTGAGAAGTGGTTTAATCTGATTGTACAGTCCAGTAGGCGGCTATGTTGACACAATGCATGTTAGGCATCATGTAGGTGTGATCCCAGCCTAATTGACCTGGACAGACCCAACCCCTCTTTTCCTGAAGGTCAAGTGTGCGTAAGCACATGTGATGAAGAGCGTGACCACTGCTCAGCTAAGTCAACAAAGAATGCTGAAGTGGGAGACCAGAAAGAATGTTTCCTTTACCAGAAAAGGCTATTTCCAAATGAAACTGTATTAAAAATTATAGCATACTTTGCATCAGGAATACAAAGAGAAAAAATGATGTAAACATTTTTTCTGGTCTTTAATGTCACTATCGAGCTGTACTTTAACACAGTCTGTAATCTAAATCTCTAAATCCTAAATTTTAGTCATAACACAAACATTTAATCTCCTACCTTATGACCCTGACACAAACCTAACCTAGCTAATCCCAAAAACCAAACTGCCTCCTTCAGCAGAAGGTTTGCCAAATCTGGGTATGAATTGGTACTGACTGGGAGATACCAATCCCACATAAGGATCTAAAGGTGTAAGTTTCTTTCACTGACAACTACTTCTTATTTTCTGTTCAACCATTGTGCTACAGCTCTTACACAATATTAATTGTTTTTTCTGTGCTCTCTCCAGGTACAACAACTTGTTGAGGATATCAAACATATACTCGATCACAGGTTAGATGAATTAGACTGGATGGACAAAGAGACCAAAGAAGCTGCAAGAACCAAGGTGAACTAATTCCTAAATTGAACCGTCTCAGTATTTATTCTGAAAATGTTTGTATGAGCTCAGAGAATCACGCTTCCTTAGCTACAATGTATAACCAATATTTGTATATTAAAATCCCAATGTTATTTGCATTCTGTATTAGTATTATGGGGCTTGTGTACATTGACTTTGAAAATAGAAGCACATAAAAACCTAAGCTGTGACATCCTAAAGCATGTGTTTTTTAAAAACATGGCACATATTTAGATTGATTTGATGATGTGTTTAAAATACAACTGAAAAGAATTGATCTTTTATTTACCAAATTATTGTTCTTATGACTATTAGCTATAATGAATTAGTGAAAGAATGTAAGCATTACTGTGATTCAAATGCATTTCAGATGTATCCTACTGGCTCCAATGTAGTTAAAATAGGTAGAGTCTGAGTTCAGTAAGACCTAGTGAAACTCAAAAGCAGAAAAAAACAAACATTGTTCATGCGCTATTGTTTTTCTTTAATAATGGCACCCATGCATTCAAGGAGATTTTAATAGGACTTATCAATGCCCGTATACATGAGCTCAGAGAAGGCTAAATATATTTAGCCTTATTCTTAGCAGGGAGAATTCATAGGATGAAAGTCTTCATGGTGAGCTGTACTCAAGATCTGTGACATAAATAGTTAAACATGGATAAATAATTAAAAAATTCCAGCAACAAATGATTTGTACACAGTGGATTATATGGTGCTAAAGACAATTTAATCAGCAGTTCAAAGTGAGCAGTACACAAGTGATTAATTCAGTTTAAAGTCCCTAACTCAACCTGCTTTATTAATGCATACATAAATTTCTCAGGCCTGTATTGGGGGTGCTGTCTGTTTAATATAGGTGTACTGCAGTATTTTTGGCTTAACTACCTTCTAACAGCAGTTATTTCAGTCTTTTAAAGAGCAGTCCCATTGGATTAAGCTGTTATTCAGTTCTGGATAATTGTGTTGATAAAGAGCTTTGCAGCCTCTTGTAATTTTAATTCTGGGTTATACTTTTCATTTAGAAGGAAATCTAATTTTCCAGTGCTGGCATGTTTCTATGGCCATGATAATGTCTAAAGCTTTCAATTTGGCTAGGTTCACTACCAAACTTAAAACAATTGAATAATAGGATAATAAAATGAGAAGATCAGCGATGCTGATAAAAGTCTGCTTTAAAGATACACTATATTGCCAAAAGTATTGGGTCGCCTGCCTTTACATGCACATGAACTTTAATCCATCAGGTTCAATATTGAGTTGGCCCATCCTTTGCAGCTATAACAGCTTCAACTCTTCTAGGAAGGTTGTCCACAAGGTTTAGGAGTATATCTATGGGAATGTTTGACCATTCTTACAGAAATACATTTATGAGGTCAGACTCTGATGTCAGATGAGAAGGCCTGGCTCGCAGTCACTGCTCTAATTCATCCCAAAAGTGTTCTATCGGGTTAAGGTGCAGGCCAGTCAAGTTCCTCCACCCCAAACTCACTCATCCATGTCTTTATGGACCTTGCTTTGTGCACTGGTGTGCAGTCATGTTGGCACAGGAAGGGGCCATCCCCAAAATGTTCCCACAAAGTTGGGAGCATGAAATTGTCTAAAATGTCTTGATATGCTGACACCTTAAGAGTTCCCTTCCTTGGAACTAAGGGACCAAGCCCAGCACCTGAAAAACACAACACACCATAATCCCCCCTCCACCAAACTTTACACTTGACACAATGCAGTCAGGCAAGTACCATTCTCCTGGCAACCATCAAACCCAGATACGTCCATCGGATTGCCAGACAGAGAAGCATGATTCATCACTCCAGAGAACACGTCTCCACTGCTCTAGAGTCCAGTAGCAGCGTGCTTTACACCACTGCAGCCGACGCTTTGCATTGCACTTGGTGATGTAAGGCTTGGATGCAGCTGCTCGGCCATGGAAATCCATTCCATGAAGCTCTCTACACACTGTTGTGCTAATCTGAAGGCCACATGAAGTTTGGAGGTCTTTAGCTATTGACTCTGCAGACAGTTGGCAACTCCTGCGAACTGTGCGCTTAAGCATGCACTGACCCTGCTCTATCATTTTACGTGGCCTACCACTTTGTGGCCAAGTTGCTGTTGTTCCCAGTTCCTTCCACTTTGTTATAATACCACTAATAGTTGACTGTGGCATATTTAGTAGCAAGGAAATTTCATGGATGGACTTATTCCACAGGTGGCAATTTATCATATCACGGTACCACACTTCAACTCACAGACCTCCTGAGAGTGACCCATTCTTTCACAAATGTTTGTAGAAGCAGTCTGCATGCCTAGGCGCTTGATTTTATACACCTGTGGCCATGGAGGTGATTGAAACACCTGAGTCCAATGATTTGGAGGGGTGTCCCAATTCTTTTGGCAATATAGTGTATATTTAGCAAATGTGGACTTGCAAAGTACTGTATGTTTGGAAAAAGGGCATCTCACATTATTTACTGTGTTAACCTGGAAAGCCATATAATCAAAAAACAAAAAAAATTGTATCGCGCTGAAAGGATTGTTAATTTCTAAAATTGACCCAATTAATCAGAAGGTTTAATAGTTTCTCATTGTATGGCACCCACTACAAGAGCATGACATGCCAAGCAACATTTTTAATGGTGCTCATTGAAATTAATGGTATTGCACTTCCAGTGCATAGGGGGTTATTTACTAAAACTGCATGGTGCAAAATCTGGTGCAGCTTCTAGGTTTTATTGTCAAAGCTTGATTGAACAAGCTGAAGTTAGAAGCTGATTGGCTACCATGAGTGCACCAGTTTTAGTAAATATTCCCCATTGTATCAAGTCCCTCCCTCAGCATTCAACCCATTCTACAACCAGTTCCGGTTGCCTATATATATATTTTTTTTTTCCAATAATAAACCTTTATCAGCACCACTTTAAAAAATGCAGACAATAAAGAAGCTAAACATACGTAGAAGCACTCTGTTTAAAAGTGTCAACACACAAGGTCACGCATTAAATACTTCAAGAAGATGGGCACTCATAGGTATGAATGCATCCTTCAGGAAGAAATCATACAGAATTTCTTAATATGAAAAATGTAGCTTGTACCTTTGTGGTAAAAGTTCACAAGGGTTATTTAAAAGGGCCAAATACAATAAGTCATAATAATTTTGTTTCCTGTAGTCAGATAAGAAAATAATATTTCTAATTGGTTGTCAAGGATTACTGTACTTTGAACACCATTATTGCTATTTGAGTTGTCTTGTTGACTTAGCTTGAATGTGAACTCAAGAGCAAGATAGAGGCCAATAAACCATCAAGCAATTAAAGGAACCTATTAACACCAATGCCATTACTGACTCATATTTTTCCTTACTTGTGTTACTGACCTGAAAGAAATATGTGACTATCATGCGTTGGGTTACCTTTATATGCATATGTTTGTTACATGTCAGTGATATGCTCAGTGGTAAAAAAAGGAAAAAATGACAGCCCCCAATGATACACCATCTAAATCAAGTCAGACACTCTTGGCTTCCATAGTTCTTTCCTGACAAAACTCCTCTAAATTTATCTTCTAAGAGAAATGCAGAGGCTACAGTTGCTGACCTTCTTGAGAAAAGGCTAGTTAAATGACTTTTAGGCACATTTTTTTAGTCACTGACTATGAACAAGTAGGCAGATCACGTAAGCTAGAGAAAAGTCTATTTCTGCATTTCAATTCAGGGTCAGTAATTTAAGCAACGAAGAGAGAAAGTCAGCATTGTAGCCAGGCAACAAGCATTGGAAAAAGGAGAGCTCATCGTTGGCATCTTATATGTTTCTTCCTTATCCCGGTAAAGGGTAGTCAGCATAAAATGGCATATTCTCGGACCATGAACTGATCTTCCCAAAGGCTGGTAACAAACTAAGTATTCCACATTGGGGTATAAAAATGAGACAGCTTCATCAATGGGTTAATTTTGTGATGTGATAGTACACGGTACATATGCAAAAATGTTAATAAATATTTTTCTTATAATGAACATACACATTTTAGGATTGAATGTACCTCTGAAGATTTTGACAAAAAAAAGGTCACAGGCTGTAGTTCTTTCAAATAAAATCACCCAAACAGGGCTGGGACAAGGGGTGGGCAGAAGGGACGGCTGCCCTGGGCACAATGGTTTACTATAAGGATGGGGGCACCTTCCTTCTGTTGCAAGACTGCCAGGAGCAGTGATAGCGACAGTGATCTTGGTGATTTTGACAAGCGAGAGATTGCTAGGCATAGGATACCCTAAGCTTGTACATCATAATTGGAAGGGGAGGTACGCAGTTTGGCATCTGGGCGCTAGATGACCTTGTCTCGGCACTGCATGCAACTGTCAGAGTGACAAGGCTGTGCTCCATATACTGGCTGGTAACATTATTGTACTGATGCCAAGTCATTATGAGGTGGCATGTCAGTCAACACATATACCACAATTAAATGTATTCCTATTGTACTTTATTAGAGCTAAAAATTGTAGGAGCATATTGGAAAACTGCCTGTGGGTTGCTTTGATTAAAGTGTTCTGCACTTTATTTTTACTGTAAAAAAAATAGGACATACCAGGTAATGCAATTTATCAGGAAACTAAAGTCTTGTTTGCTGAGAGTTTGTGACTAGAATGCCTTTTATTTTGTGACGCAACTTGGCAAAAACATTTCTAGTATACATGTACTGTATATTAGTGCAGTAGTACAGATGCCTTGTGGTACCTGCAAGTACCTATGTTAGTCTTCATATTGATCCTTGTGTCCTGTGGAGCCCCGAGGGATCCTAGGCCCAGGCTGTGTAAGTTGAGATTAGGCTCCACCCCAAAGAATCTAAACCTCCTGTCATTTTACAAATACCAAAACCTCTACTGCCCTCCACCGTTGATTTGACAGTTCAAATAAATGTGAGAAATAGGGTAGACCTTAATCTCAGTTTGGGTAGAATTCAATGCCTTCTATACTGCCTATACCTCTATAATTAAATGCTGTAGATTGATTGATTATGCAGGATCTACATAGTTTTTGGTAAATCTAAAGATCTACTATCAGTACAGAAATTGTATAATCAGAATGTAATGTGTGCAGCCAGCTTAACATACACTATATGCTTACATCCATCACAAGGTGCTGAATTTCTGCATGCTTTTTGCCAGAGAAACATGACTAGGTTAGCTTTGTTTTGACTCTACATTTATTTACCATACTTATTTCTCTTGACAGTTAAAACACATGATGGTGATGATTGGGTACCCAGATTTTCTGTTGAAGCCAGAAGCCATGGATAAAGAGTATGAAGTGAGTGTAATTACTTACAATTTGCACTTAAGAGTGTTTGGTAAAACTTTACAGGGACATATAAAAGAAACATGACTGCTACCGTTGCTGCATTATTTTTAAAAGAACACTCTTATGACAGATATTGGGGGAAATTTATCATTGATACTGCACTAAAAGGTCACCGTATTGGTGAATGCGGTGCAAAAATGTGTGCAAATGTTTCTAAATTTGCAAAATTGGCTTAAATGCCATAATCAATTTGTTGCGAAGTACAAAATGGTACAAATGTGCCTGTTCCAACAATCTTTACTTCCCAATAGAATGCAGCCAGAGGAGTGATGAAATATGGCTGGACCTTTAACAAAAAGTATTACATTTGAAGTGATAAATTTTCAAGGTTGGCAAACTGATCTCTTTTCACACCCTACAAGCTCGCTATAAATTCACAAACAATATGCTTTTTTATTATTACCAGTTGCTGCATGCAGTAAAGGCACAGGGACCAGGTGTAGAGTGGGCCGTATCCCCCTCCCCTATCTTTAATTATATGCAATTAGATTCTTCCACTAAGGATTTTATCTTTCAGTGCTATACCTTACTGTTGAATACTTACCTAGAGGGTTAACCGTGCAAGGCTGGTAAAATCTGGAAGAACGTAGGGGTACAAAAAGAGGAACAATGGCAGTTAAAGTAATGCAGTGCCGTATAGCAAAAAATGGTCTGGTCAGGGGGGAGTAAATCTTCCGAAGGTCAATTGGATATAAATTACTTTTTTAAAAAAAATACATTATGCTTTAATATTTTTCAACATTTATAATACAAATCATAGTATATGGCAAAAGTGACATTAACAGGGGTTGGAAAAAAACCTTAACAGTGCCAGGGGTATTTACAACAGTCACGTTTTATTCACTTGGTTTTTTTTTTCATGTTGCTGCAGCTGTAACTTTCATCATACATATTACCATATACAATTATGAGAATACAGTTGCATGTACACCCGTAATAATGGTGTAACAATGGAACATCCAAGGACGTCTTTTATTATTCCTGCTTTTTTTTTTCACGGCACTGACCTGGAACAAGTATACAGCTCAGAAGACTTGACTATACTGGATGCTAGCTTCACAGCCTGCTTCTTTTCAGTGCTATTACCTCCTTTACATGAACCCCCCATAACCTAAATGCACTTCTTTAAATGTGTCCAAATGTCTATTTTCTAAGGGCTATGGGGTAAATTACTTTTTGTTCTGTTATCAGCATGGTCACCATTGCTACAGTGTGTTGGACCAGACATTGCAATCCAATAGAACAAAAATTTTGAAATATTTTATAATTCTTTCTCTGGGGTACAGCATAGCACCACAATCTAGAAACAACAGGATCATCAGTAGTTTGGGCCATAGAGACAGGAGGCTGAAAATACCTTATAATGCAAACAGATAAGAACATTCTTGTTTCTATCAGCTTTGGCTCAATGCTGAATGGTGTAGGCTATCACTCACACCTTCATTGTGGCCTCTTGTCTCTAGTTGGCTCTGTGCTGTAGACATTGGACGCTCTTCTATCCTTAATGTTCGACTCCTTGTGTGTACTATCATCCTAACTGTTCCACTTCTTCAGTGTGGCCCCTACTCTCACCTGGTTCTAAGCTCCAGACTATGCAGTCTCCATGATCTCAGTAATCTCGCTTCATCACCCCTAAGGCTCAAGGGGCTAGGAAGTTGTGTTTCACATGGAGAAATCTGAAGCTACTTCAGTGTACAAGAGAAATGTCAGGGTGTTTAGCGTGTCCTCTGAGATGGTGTGTAGAACAGAGAGTGTGAAAGTGAGAAAGAGAGGGCAGTGTTAGCTGAGTGCATGTTTGTCCTGGTGCCAGTTTACTAATACTGATCATCTACATTAAAGCAACAATGTTAACTAGAAAAGCTACAATTTCTGGGGAAATTGTGTGAAGTGTTCTTGCCTCCACCAGTAGTCTACAACTCACACTCTAGCTTTTGTCACTCTGCTGGCTGCTCACACACCTATGGCAACTCCCTCTACAGCAAGGGCAGAAAAGAGCATTTAAAAACAAACTGCTCCAACTTGCTCACTTCACTGGCGGTTGCCATCTTCAAATGGTTGTAGTTTAAAACTATAAATCCTACACCGAAGAGCTTTATATTGTGAGAATCACAAGACCCAGACCTACATTTTAGTTTCTGAAATATTAAAAATGAAGGCACAGTCACAGTTTAGAAATTGCCCTTCAAATTTGAGGTGGCTACAGTGGAGTTTCAATGAATGTCAATGGGCGGCGTGAGTTGCAAACAAATGGTTATATTGTGAAAACTATCAGGACTATGGCTTAGCTGTGGACATTTTGTAGTGGCAGCAGGGATAGCTGAACGTTTTGATATAAGATTTGTGTAGGTGGGCTTAAAAATGAGGGAGTGAAGGCAGTTTAGAAATCATGTCCTGATTTTTCAGCTCACACTCTAGCTTTTGTCAGCTCCCACTCTAGTTTTGAACATTCCGCCATTCATTCCTATAGGACCAATTTCAGCACAAAAACGCTGATATTTCGTGAACCATTCGGCGAAACGTTCCACAAAGTAATAGCACACCAATCGGGAACAATCCGCACGTTTCGGTATATTACTGTCTATGTAGTGTAAAAACTGTGGGAGGAGTTAGGGTGGTAAATTTGGCTATAATAATAAGAATATATATGTGAGATAACAGTAAGTGGTCTTGCCATGCAAGAACACTTAATAAAAGTGTGAAGACAAAAGTACTTACCTCACCCACAATTGAACGCCAGAAAGAAATGTTGACTTAAAGTCTTCATAAATTTACACCATGGCATTGAAAGAGTTGATAGGAGGATTCACTGAGCAGGGCAGCAACAATGGAGAGATACTATAAGTAATCACTTTCTTCTTTGCAGAGAGATCTTTCATTTGCCCTTTTTATTTTAGCAAAAGAGTCACTTTAAACAGCCCAGACAACAATTGTTTGATATACTGTAGCTGGCATTGGCTGGCTCAGATGATGATCTATCCTCCTTGGTTGCAAAGAGATGCAAAATGGCAAACAGCTATTGAGGACATTCCAAACAGACAGATAAGAAATCTTGTCCCATTCCCTAGACAGCGCTGTGCCTGTAGATACGTTGCTCTAATCAGGTAGATATCAGGTAGATCACTCTAACATATTTACCAACCGATCAGTGTCTGCTGCCCCTCTCTGCCAATCCCTTCATTGTCTTCCACTAACCCAACGTATAACATTCAAAATATTAACCACAGTATACAAAGCCACCCACAACACTCCGCTCAAGGCATTTTGCTCTCTATCTCCCTCGTCACCTCCAGGACTTCTCCAGAGCCTCTCCTATCCTCTGGAACTTCCTACCACAGTATATCTGGTCAGCCACCACCCTGTCTGCCCTTAGGCAATCTTTGAAAACTACCTTATTCAGGGAAGCCTACCCTACCTCCACTTAAGAACTGTACTTAAATCACCTCCACCAGAACATCGCCTACAGCTATCACCTTTAGTACTACCTCCCCCTTCCTTTAGATTGTAAGCTCCATGAGCAAGGCCCTCCTATTCCTTCTGTACTGAAATGTATTGTAAATGTACTGTCTTACCTTATATTGTAAAGTGCTACGCAATCTGTTGGCGCTATATAAATCCTGTATAATAATAACATCACCTTATGTCTACAAGCCCCTTTAGAACAACGTAAGAAGCTTAAGTCTTTGGAACTAAACTTGGGTTCACATTCGCAAACATGAAATAAAGTAAATAAATTCATAATACAGTTGTTCTGGTTGGTTGCATGACTCACCTCCTTATTCTTCTTCTAGTTTGATGTTCACGAAAAGACATATTTCCAGAATATCCTAAACAGTATAAGGTTCAGCATCAAACAATCAGTAAAGAAGATCCGTCAAGAAGTTGATAAATCTGCGTATGTATAAAGTTTTGGACTTGTTGTAGGTTTGGCCCTTTTGGCTTTTGCAATTGTAAAAGGGTTTTGCCATTTTCATTAGGACAGTGGGAAAGCACCTTTTACCATAACGCCAAATTTGGCTTATGTTTTTTTACTGTAGTTTGTTTTTCCTGTAACTGAAGCTTACACCCTATTCAATATTTTCTTTTCTTAGGTTCTAATACTTAAAGTGCAATAGCCCATAGCAACCAGTCAGAATTCTCAGGCTAACGTCAAACTGGTGTATGGGTTCTTATTGGTAGTTATGGGTTACTGCACTTAAATATAATAACTTCTCACTGTGTAAGGAAGTTATTTTATTCAAACTAAGTGTAACATGTGATGCATTAAAGGCAATGATCCTGTGGGACACCACATAACTAATTTTAAACTGTGTTTTCACAGTTTATAGGGTGCCATGAATTTTGAGCAGCCCTGCACATAGTTACATTTGTGTATGATACAGCAAATAAAAGATCTTGCATTGATGTTAGTTTATTATACTTAACAGGTGGTTGCTTCCTCCTCAAGCCTTGAATGCCTACTATCTTCCTAACAAAAACCAAATGGGTGAGCCTTCAGTACTCAGCTGATTACTACCTTTTACACACTGTTTAAACTGAATGCTTTATATTAGAAGGATTCTAAGCGTCTCTTTTTTAACTCTCAGTATTTCCAGCTGGGATCCTGCAACCCACACTCTACGATCCAGATTTCCCACAGTAAGTGAGTCTTTGGGGGATCCAAAATTCAAAATAAACATAATACAAAAAGTGCAGCATTAAAAAGTGTACATTCAATTGGCTTTTCATTAAACTGAAGGCCCAACAGTTCTGGTAAGGGTTTACTTAGCTGTGGTTGCCAGACGTATCCTGGAGTGTCACTCTCTCTTCAGTCCTGTTGGAAAAATGGGTCTTTTCTTCTTCTCTGATGGTTGGGAACACATCCATCATCACCATTTGTTGGTGTGGACATTTATTTGATCACGGTGGATTTTCACTATTTTGAATGTACACTTTTTAGCGCAGCAATTTTTGTATTATGTTTATTGTGGTTTGGTACCTTTCACCTGTGCCAGCTGCTTATGTTTTTTCTTCAAACATTGGGTTTGATCCAAATTCAAAGCCTAATATGATCCATACATGTAGTGTTTAGAACATTACAGCAACATTTTCAGCAGTTCTCATTTCCATAAAAATATCTTTTCTCAACATAACAGATATGTAAAGAGTTTCCGAAGGGGTGATTGTAAATGCATTAGTATAATAAAATAGAGATGGATAGTAAAACCATGCAGGCATCATGCCCTTGTTGCACTTTTGTAGCATGAAAATATATTGTATATGTATAGACAGTATTGAATACATGGCTTGTAAGGAAGAGGCATCACTACATATACTGTACATTACATTTTAGAAAGATTAGCATTTTGAAGTAAAGACTACTACCAAGTGGTCGTAAATGGTATTGCCACTTTATATGGAATAATACTTTTGGTTTTGTAGCTCCAAGCAATTTTAAAACCCTCATAAAGATGTCGGTGAGTTGTATAGGTTTATGGCAAAGTATGATTTAACACTTAATAATATGTGTAAAGAGAAAATACTTGCTGGTAGGATCCTAGAATACTGGTTTTCAAGTCAAAGGGTTGTAAGTAAATATTCGTACTCTTTGTTGGAGAGTTTGAATGGGTAGGAATATAATTTGTGATAAAGACAGCTAATTTTTCCATTGTCCAGGCTTCACAGCCAACAAATGTTCACTCTAGTGCAGTCTTTCTTAACATTAGTTTGAGTTGTAGGTATAATAACATATAAAAGAGTAAAGAATGTGGTGTATTTACTGCATTTGACTTTCAAGCACACAGTTTTTACATCTTCTCTGCTCTATACAACAAAATTATTTTCAGCATGAAACAAAACAAATCGTTAATCTAATCGCAGTATAATGAGTAGAAACACAGACAGTGTAATTTGTAATTTTATCTCACATTGGTAGTCAGTGAAGAAATTCCACCTTCATCAGTGGTTAGTGTAATACTTTCCAAGGCTGAGAAAGACTGCTGTAGCAGATTTGTTTCATAACATTTGCACTAAGTATATTTGTCTTTCACATATACAGTATTCTGATGTGACAGATGTGTCTATCTACAGGTCTTTAAACTATGGCGGTATAGGTACCATTATTGGACATGAACTCACACATGGGTATGATGACTGGGGTAAATATCTCACTTTTCTTAACACAATGTATCATGCTTGTCATAAGGTACTTATATGTACTGCATATTTATCTGTTTTGGCATTTCTAGTATATGATTACGTTAAGTTTTATAAAGCAGAATAGAATACGCACATACTGTACATTAGAAATATATATATACTGCTTATTCTAAAGTTAAAGCTCCCTATCCATTTATCTGCATGATCTGTATGTTTTTCTTTGTGTGCACTTATGCTGTTCATAGAGATTCACTGCCTTATATGTGTTCTGTACCCTAATATTTATTGGCAGGTGGCCAGTATGACTCATTTGGGAACCTCATTCACTGGTGGACAGAGGAGTCATACAGCAAGTTCCTCAAGAAGGCAGAATGCATTGTAGATTTATATGAAAACTTCACTGTCTACAATCAAAGGGTAAGGGCTTACATTTATATATACATTTAAGTGTATCTCCCTGCAATGATTGGCACTAGACTCTTAATTCAATGATCAGATCTTGAATAGATCTACAATGTTCTGGCACCATACATCTTAAGTTCATAGTACGATACGTCACTGCAGGTTGCTGGTATTCATTGGTCATAATGGAATGTGATGGTTATACAGTATATTAATCTAGCAATATTGTACTCCACAAATTCACAGAGCTGTCTAATTGGAAATTTCTAGTTTTAGGAATCTAAAATACATCCACAAAAAATAGAAATATATGTTGTTAAAACTAAAACCAAAAATACCTGTATTTTATTTTTTTAATTCCTTATAAAGGAAGGAAAGAAGGTATAGAACTCTTAATTTTAACCAACTCTCCGCTTGGCATATTTAAAAAAAAAAGGTCTGAGCTGGAGCACCATTTTCCCAGGTGGATGTCCAATGACATCCTTCAGGTGCACACCTAATGTGCGCCCTACAGGTTGCACAGCAGCATGATCTTTCAGTGGACACAGCGGGAGGCAGATCATTATAATGGGCTGTACAGCACATCAATTGTACACAATGGCTTTCATTCATATCCATTGTGTACTGTTGTGATCTATGTGATTGGTCACAGTGAGCACATAGTACAGACAGGGCCAATCAATGTGCACCTGTACCATGTAACAGCTGTGGCCAATCCCAGCTATCACATTGGTACACAATGGCACATGAAAGGATGCCTTTCATAAAAATGTTTGATTATAACAGTGATCATCACTGTAATAAACAATTGTTACTATGGTGACACTGTACTACTCTGATCACAGTATGTAAAAATAAATTCTAAAAAAAGAAAAAAAGAAAAAAAATTGTTTACAAAGTTTTAAAAAGTCTGTGTCCCTAATTACCACCACTCCAGTCATGTGATGATGCTGTACTGCTCTGGTGACAGTATGTAAAAACGATTGTGAAAAAAAAATGTTTAATTTTCTAAAACTCACCATTCCTGACGCAGTCTAGTTTCCAAAAAGGGGTAATTTGGGTGGTTTTGTACTGCCTGACATTTTAGGGCCTCAAGAAATGAGATAGGCCATCAATACATCAGGATTAATTGATTAACAAATATCTTGCCATAGTTTGTAGACTCTATAAGTTTCACACAGAGTAAATAATATACAGTACACTGATTTGGAATATTTGGGACTAAATTTGTGAAAAAAGAATATTTGCAAAATTATAAAATAGAAACAAAGAAAACATGCTTTTTTAATTTGTCTGGGGTTTTTTTCCATTAATATAGCAAAATAAAAAACCCAGTGGTGATTTTATTGGGTACAGTGTTGCTTGACTGAGTAATTGCCATTCAAAATATGACAGTGCTGAAAACTAAAATCTGGCCTGGCAGGAAGAGGGTGAAAGTGTCCAGTATTGAAGTAGTTAAATTCCAGTTTAATAATACAATTAATTCAATTAAAACCTCACTAGCAGCGTAAAAATGTTAAATCCCACTGCCCTGTTTCAATACAAATCATCACAATCCCACATCATTGTAGTGCTGAGAGCTTAGACTGTTAATTTAAAGATAAGATGTCGAAGACATCTACAATTGTCTGAAACTGTTTATCTTAAATTCACTTACAATGACATAAAGGAAATTGATTATATATGCAATGTAATTCACAACATACAGTAGTACCAGTGAAATAACAACCCCCCCCCATAGAGAGAAAAATATATATATTTACTTTTTTGATAACAGATGATAGATTGTAGAAAAAGCAGTCTCAGGTCTCACTCTCAGATTCTGTCCATCTCAGCGAAAGGGCCAAACCTGGAGACTGCACTGCCAGCTGCTGGGTTTCAATGGTCATGATGGCAGTTCTTCCATGGAAAAGTCCTTTCCTCACTAAGCAGTATGTGTGAATTTGTGAATGCTGATTTTGGGAGGCAATCCAGAAGCTTAATATATCACTTAGCTACTAATCAGAGCAACTATTGCTAATTTTGTTGCTCTGTAGTAAGCAAGCATTGTTGCTCTGTGAATTTTGTTCCTGAAGTTAGTGCCATTCAATAAAATACCTCAGTATGAAGATACAGTCATGGCCGAAATTGTTGGCACCCTTGATATTTCTCCAGGAAATCATGTATTTCTCACGAAACGTATTGCATTAACACATGTTTTGCTATACACATGTTTATTCCCTTTGTGTGTATTGGGACAAAACAAAAAAAGGGAGGAAAGAAAGCAAATTCGACATAATGTCACACAAACCTCCAAAAATGGGCTGGACAAAAGTATTGGCACCCTTTCACAACTGCGGATAAATAAGAATGTTACAAGCATGTGATGCTCCTGTAAACTCACCTGGGGCAAGTAACAGGTGTGGGCAATATAGAAATCACACCTGAAAGCAGATAAAAAGGAGAGACGTTCACTTAACCTTTGCATTGTGTGTCTGTCTGTGCCACACTAAGCATGGACAACAGAAAGAGGAGACGAGAACTGTCTGAGGACCTGAGAACCAAAATTGTGGCAAAATATCAACAATCTCAAGGTTACAAGTCCATCTCCAGAGAACTAGATTTGCCTTTGTCCACAGTGCGCAACATTATCAAGAAGTTTGCAACCCATGGCACTGTAGCTAATCTCCCTGGTCGTGGACGGATGAGGAAAATTGATGAAAGATTGCAACGCAGAATAGTCCGGATGGTGGATAAGCAGCCCCAAACATGTTCCAAAGACATTCAAGCTGTCCTGCAGGCTCAGGGAGCATCAGTGTCAGCGCGAACTATCCGTCGACATTTAAATGAAACGCTATGGCAGGAGACCCAGGAGGACCCCACTGCTGACACAGAGACATAAAAAAGCAAGACTACAGTTTGCCAAAATGTACTTGAGTAAGCCAAAAGCCTTCTGGGAAAACGTCTTGTGGACAGATGAGACCAAGATAGAGCTTTTCGGTAAAGCACATCATTCTACTGTTTACCGAAAACGGAATGAGGCCTACAAAGAACAAAACACAGTACCTACGGTAAAATATGGTGGAGGTTCAATGATGTTTTGGGGTTGTTTTGCTGCCTCTGGCACTGGGTGCCTTGACTGTGTGCAAGGCATCATGAAATCTGAGGATTACCAAAGGATTTTGGGTCGCACTGTAGGGCCCAGTGTCAGAAAGCTGGGTTTGCGTCCAAGATCCTGGGTCTTCCAGCAGGACAATGACCCCAAACATACGTCAAAAAGCACTCAGAAATGGATGGCAAAGAAGCGCTGGAGAGTTCTGAAGTGGCCAGCAATGAGCCCAGATCTAAATCCCATTGAACACCTGTGGAGAGATCTTAAAATTGCTGTTGGGAAAAGGTGTCCTTCCAATAAGAGAGACCTGGAGCTGTTTGCAAAGGAAGAGTGGTCCAAAATTCCGGGTGAGAGGTGTCAGAAGCTTATTGATGGTTATAGGAAGCGACTGATTTCAGTTATGTTTTCCAAAGGGTGTGCAACCAAATATTAAGTTAAGGGTGCCAATACTTTTGTCCAGCCCATTTTTGGGGTTTTGTGTGACATTATGTCATATTTGCTTTTCTGCCTCTGTTTTATATTTGTTCCAATACATACAAAGGGAATAAACATGTGTATAGCAAAACATGTGTTAATGCAATACCTTTTTTGTGTGAAATACTTGATTTTCAGGAAAAATATCAAGGGTGCCAACAATTTCGGCCATGACTGTATATTAATCTGGTAATACACTCACTACTGACTTAAAGTGTTACTAAACCTATACCAGTAAAATCAGACTGTATATGCAGTAAAGCATGCTTGCTATACTCACTCTGGAACCTAAGGGGTTAATCCTCTGCATTGTGCAAAAAGGCCGTTTGATCCTGTCTTCTCTGCTCCTGCTCTTGTTCAAATGTCCATGTCTTATCTCCTGATAAGACAGACTGAACACATAGCCATTCTGCACATGTTCCGTTTAGTGTGTATTGCTAGAGAGGTTTTTTTTTCTTGGGAGAGTGCATATGATTAGCACAGGGCCAATCAGCACTGTCCAGACAGAGGTCAGGGGTTCTGTATCTTCCTAGAGCAGAAATAAAACTCCTCCTACAAGCTTTAAGCTGTTCTCGGCTGGACATTGATAGAAGTCACAAGACTGCTCTAACTGCTGATGAGAAAAGATATTTAGCAGTTTATATTTACTACAATATTTGCACTTCCATGTGGTGTATACTGTGGGAGACCAGATATAGTGAATGCAGGGCCCTGGGTTTAGTATCCGTTTAAGGTTTGTACTGTGGAACCTGAAAACATTTTTTTTTTCATTTTAAAAAAAATGTGTGTTTTTATTGTCCTGACCACAATAAATAAATACAGTATATGCAAAACCACAACACACTCTCTTATACTTATATTACTATATTAAATTTATATATTACAACATAAATATGGCTCTTGGCATACCAAGAGCCATATTTATGTCGTTAGGGGTATTTTTTATACTTATAGAATCTACCCTTATCTCTATTTTTTTAACTTTTTTTGTAAATTCTTATTAAAATTCATCAAAAATTGGTTTAATTGATAGTGTAGCTCAACTTTATTTTACTTTTATATCTAACTTAACCATTAATGCTTTGCACCATACGATTTTAACAAATTTCTTTGCGAATTTTTCTGTTTTTGTAAGTATGTGTTAAGCCCTGCTAGCATAATTGCTGAAAGTGAGCATTAACCCTTTCTTGAAGTAATTGAAGAGATCTATTTTTTTTATAGAAAGGTTTACAAAGGGAGCTTCATATTTTTACAGCTACAGTTGTGACCAAAATTATTCAACCCCCACTGAAATTGAGTGTTTTGGCCAGTTTGACATTGCTTTTGATCATTCAGTCATCTTGCTTACATTTACATTAAAGAGGCACTTGTAGGTCAGACAAATATAACATAACAGTTATAATGAAATAACCACAAATGTCTTTTCTGTGCTCACAGCATTATCAGTTTTATTCAACCCCCAAGTGACATTCAATCTTAGTACTTAGTACAGCATCCTTTTACAGTTATAACAGCTTTTAAACGTGAAGCATAGCTTGACACAAGTGTCTTGCAGCGATCTACGGGTATCTTCGCCCATTCTTCATGGGCAAAGGCCTCCAGTTCAGTCACATTCTTAGGCTTGCGCACTGCAACTGCTTTCTTTAAGTCCCACCAGAGGTTCTCAATCGGATTTAAGTCTGGTGACTGCGATGGCCACTCCAAAATGTTCCAGCCTTTCCTCTGCAACCATGCTCTAGTGGACTTGGAGGTATGCTTGGGATCATTGTCCTGTTGAAAGGTCCAACGTCTCCCAAGCCTCAGGTGTGTGACGGACTGCATCACGTTTCCATCCAATATCTCCTGGTACTGAAGAGAATTCATGGTACCTTGCACACGCTGAAGCTTCCCTGTACCTGCAGAAGCAAAACAGCCCCAAAGCATGATTGACCCTCCACCATGCTTCACAGTAGGCAAGGTGTTCTTTTCATCATAGGCCTTGTTCTTCCTCCTCCAAACATAGCGTTGATCCATGGGCCCAAACAGTTCTAATTTTGTTTCATCAGTCCACAGAACACTATCCCACAACTTTTGTGGTTTGTCCACATGGCTTTTGGCATACTGCAGTCGACTCTTCTTATTCTTTGGAGACAGCAAGGGGGTACGCCTGGGAGTTCTGGCACGGAGGCCTTCATTACGCAGTGTGCGTCTTATTGTCTGGGCTGAAACTTCTGTACCCACATCTGACAAATCTTTTCTCAGTTCCTCAGCAGTCACACGGGGACTTCTCTCCACTCTACGCTTCAGGTAGCGCACAGCAGTCGAAGTCAGCATCTTCTTTCTGCCACGACCAGGTAGCGTTTCAACAGTGCCCTTTGCCTTGAATTTGCGAATGATGCTTCCTAAGGTGTCTCTTGGTATGTTTAACATCTTTGCAATCTTCTTATAGCCATTGCCCTTCCTGTGAAGAGAAATCACCTCTTCTCTTGTCTTCCTGGACCATTCTCTTGCCTTCACCATGTTTGTAACCACACCAGTAAATGTCTAGAAGGAGCTGAGTATCACAGTCATTTTAAAGCTGCCTAATTGGTGCTTATTATGCTTGATTGCTGCTCGGTGACATCCACAGGTGTTTTCAATACCTGATGGAAAGCACCTGTATGAACCTCTGTTCTTCAGAGTGGTAGTCTTTAAGGGGTTGAATAATTGTGGCAATGAAGAAACCACATAAGAACCATTTACTACTGTATTACATAAACAATTGATGTCATTTTAGTTGCATTTGGGTAGTTACAACGTCCTTGTAGGATTTGATTCTGAATACAATTCCAAATGTACACTATAGTCCCTAAACCCCTTTACAGCATTGGGGGTTGAATAATTTTGGTCACAACTGTAAGTAAGCAGATTATCGAATGTCATACATTGTAAATGTTCAGCTAAACAATAGCCAATGGATCATTTGTAAGTTATGGAGTGTATGGGGAGTAGAGTGGTAAGGCCAACTGGCAGAGCCAAACCCCATATCTGAAAAATGTGCTGTATTTTAAGCCCTTGGAAATGACTGTTGTATAAAATGTGCAATGAGAGTGAGGAAATAAAAGCAATTAAGAGGACAAAAGTGTAAGGTAAAGGAATTAAAATGGCATAACAGGGGGAGTGGTAGTATGAAAAGGACATCCAGAGGGAAAAGGGTGCTTCGTGACAAGGGGCTGGGTGGGACAAAGATTAGGAAAAAAAAGGGAGTAGGAGAGTGTAGCAGGCCCACGGTGGGCTGAAAGGAGGGAATGGGAAGGTAGATATATAGTGTTTTCTTAAGGATATGAAAGGCTTTTATTTTGGGCACATTCTCTCCAGTGTCAAGATTACAAGTGTGAGTTGGTTGCAATAAGAAATTGTAATAAGAAACATTGCACATCTTCACTGTAGCCAAGCAGCACCTCTGGCAAGTAATACATTAAAAATAGTGCCCTCATGAGAGTAAACCTACAAGCATTCAAGTAATGATTAAAACCTTACCTTAAGCCAGGCAGAGATGTTTGGGGAAAAGCGAGCCAATGACAAAAACAGAAGATGAGAAATCTCAGAAGTTTTGCCTACGGTTTACATATGCACTGGTTGCTTGAAAGAGACCTTTTTTATATGCAGTAAGTGATAAAAAGCTGTAGAGGGCTGCAGACTAAAAAGTTTTTTTATAACATTAAATTACAAAGCAGCTTAATGCTTTAATGACTGGCAATAATATATATTAGACAGTTGCATTAAAAACCTGTGCCTTTTTGAAGAAATACTAGAGTAAATACAGATCAGTTTGACATATATAATATATGTACTGTATATGCAGTGGGGAAAATAATTAATTGATCCCCTGCAGATTTTTTAAGTTTTCCCACTTACAAAGAAATGAAGGGTCTATAATGTTTATCATAGGTGTATTTTAATTAATAGAGACAGAATATCAACCAAAAATGACTTGGTGTTTAAACCCTTGTTGGCAAGCACAGAGGTAAGACATTTCTTGTAGTTGGTTACCAGGTTTGCACACAGCTCAGGCAACTCGAAGTTTCAGGTCCCTCCATAAATTTTCTATAGGATTAAGGTCTGGGGACTGGCTAGGTCACTCCATGACCTTGATGTGCTTCTTCTTGAGCCACTCCTTTGCTGCCTTGGTGGTATGTTTTGGGTCACTGTTGTGCTGGAAGACCCATCCACGACCCATCTTCAGTGTTCTAGCTGAGGGAAGAAGGTTCTCATCCAAGACTTTACAATACATGGCCCTGTCCATTGACTTCTCAATGCAACAAAGTCAGCCTGTACCTTTAGAAGAGAAACAGTCCCAAAGCATAATGTTTCCACCTCCATGCTTGACTGTAGGGATGGTGTTCTTAGGGTCATAGTCAGCATCTTTCTTCCTCCTAACACAGCTAGTCCAGTTAATGCCAAAGAGCTCTATTTTGGTCTCATCTGACAACAGCACTTTCTCCCAATCCTTTTCTGAATCATTTAGATGTTCACTGGCAAACTTCAAATGGGCATGTACATGTGCCTTCTTGAGGAGGGGGTCCTTGTGAGCCCTGCAGGATTTCAATCCATTGTGGCATATTGTGTTACCAATGGTTTGTTTGGTGATTGTGATCCCTACTGCCTTGAGATCATTCACAAGCTCCTCCCATGTAGTTCTGAACTGATCCATCACTTTTCTTATGATCATCTTTACCCCATGAGGCAAAATCTTGCATGGAGCTCCAGACCAAGGACAATTGATGGTTATTTTGTACTTCTTCCATTTGTGATTATTCTCTCCAACAGTTGTCTCCTTCTCACCAAGCTTCTTGCTGAAGGTCTTGTAGCTCATTTCAGACTTGGGCAGGTCTACAGTCTTGTCCCTGACGTCCTTTGACAGCTCTTTGGTGTTGCCCAAGAAAGAGATTCTGTGGACAAGTGTCTTTTATATACTTAACAAGTTGTCATTAGGAGCACCTTCTTAAATTGATAGGACTAATCTGTGTTACACATGAGGACACAGCCAGTCTGTAGGAGCAAAAATTATTGTTTTTTGATATGGGATCAAATACCTATTTTACTGAACTGCAACTCAATTTATAACATTTGTATCATGTGTGTTTTTTCTGGTGTTCTGTCTCTATCATTTAAAAAACACCTATGATAAAAATTATAGACCCTTAATTTCTTTGTAAGTGGGCAAACTTACAAAATCTGCAGGGGATCAAATAATTATTTTTACCACTGTATATACAAAAGAGCATTTTTAGAATGACATTGTAATGCCAGAGAAAGCTGATCCCTGCTTTCATCACAGTAGGCACAATATGGTGGGCAATGGTTTTGTTGTTAGCAGCATTACAATATATCCCATGCATATGTGTAGAACTGTAACACATGACTTGCCTGAAATTGTTACAATTTAGCATGTATCTGCATAATTCAGGAGTTGCTTTTAACAAAGGGGTGAACATAAATGATACACACAAAACACCAGAGATAAGGAAATGCTGTAAAAATACAGTGTAATTACATCTTACCCACAAAGGTAAATACTATATTCCTGGCACAGCTGTTTTTCTTAGCTGAATAAAGTCTTTTATGAATGCTTGCTGTTTAAGCCAGATAGCATGTATATTCATGGCTTACTTGGAAGGCAGGTTTTATTACCGCAAAGAGAGATAAGCGTTCAAAACTTCATAATTCTTACTCAGTATCTTTGTACGCATCATTTGGCAGTAGATGAAATTTTTGGCCATGGTAAAATATTTCTGTCTGATCCCCTGTTACCAATGTAAGCACTTTACAATGGATACATTTTAAAGTGAACCTATAATTTCCATCAAAGTATAAACTAACTGATGATAGCATGCAGGACATTGTTGCACCTGCAAGTATCTGTGCTTGTCTTCAAATCAGTATCTTTTTTGACTGGGGAGCACAATAAATCTTAGGCCCAAGCAGTATACAATGTCTTGACTTTTCTCCAGTTCAAGGCTTATACCCACCCAGTCTGTTCCTTTAAATTAACATACCAAATACCAGAACCCAGGTTGCCATAAGAGATATTATTGCTGACTTGGAGAGAATTTTAGGCAAGTATATAGGTTGGGCCTAGGATCCACTTACTGACAGGGAACTACTTCAGACATTGGACTTCATGCCAAAGGATTCACTGGCACAGTGCTGTGTGGGATGAGATGAGAGAAGCCAACATGTCTGTATATTTGTAATATAATAATGTGATTTGGCAGCTTATATAGTGAAGATATAGCCTAAAATGCTCCCAGGGTTTGTATACCATGAAAAAAGGAGTACTGTACCCGGAACAAAGTCACGTATATGAGCAGGAAGTACGCCATAGGAATCCCTGTTCAGCCTGAATGGCTTAAACCAAGAGGGACTTGAGGAGAACACATATCAAGAAGATGGATTCAGGTCAGGAATAGGTATGCCCAAAGAGCACTTCAAGCTTCCTTTTTCGGAACCTTCAGTGTGATGGGGCCCTGCGGAAAATGGCTGTGGCCTAGAGCAGTGCTGGCCTGCATAGAAGTGGCTACACGTGTAACGAATGAGTCAACGTGAGGGGAGTTGGGTGATGTTAGGGTTCCTCCTTGATTAGTAGATGTCAGTCAGTGAACATGATGCAGAGTAACACTGTAATAATACATTAGCTGAGCCTTGGGAGATCCTTATTGAGAGAAGATTGTGGAAGCAGCAGGAAAATACTTTCGTAATAGTTCTGCCCAGCTGAGTCTCTTCTCATACCAGACATTCCCCCCAGATATGAATAGTATGGTTCGTCAAAGTTAAATGTTGAGGCTGTGTGCCCTTTGTTCATCTTGTGCTTTGGAATTCAAGAAGTAAATAGGATTCAATAATAGAAATTTACATTACATAGACTTCCTTGGCATCATTCTTACAGTCTGTATCCTGTATTTGTCCTGCAATTGAGTGGTACTGGTAGGTAGACATGTGCAGTTGCTTTCGTTCCAAATCAAAATTCGGACAAGATTTTTGTTATTCAGAGACTTGGATGTATCTGAATTGCTGAATTACAATAGTATCAGATATAAACAAATCTCATCTGAAATTAAAATCAAATTTGAAAACAAATTTGAAATGTAAACTAAAAAATGTGTATTAGTGTTAGAACTCCAAAACTCAAATTTCGAAAAGAATTAAATAAAATAAAACAAGATAGAATAGAATGAATATAAATGTCTTCCGAAATTTGAATTTCAAATAGACTAGAATCAGCTATTTTTCACAGTGAATGTGAATCTTCAATTCAAATTGGATTAAAATTTGTTTTGAATACTTTGAATCCATGGAAAAATTTTAATCTTGTTGAAAACGAATAAACAAAATGAAACACAACTAAATGAAACAAATTTCATTATGAATGCAACTGAACAAAATGAGTAACAACAAACTGATACAAAACAAAACAATTTTTTTTCTTTCTGCACATGTCTACTGCCAGGCTGTTTTAGTGGACTTGTGTGACAACAAGTTAAGCATCTTTGCTCCCACCTTTGAGTTAATGAATTGTTGCTTTTTACAGAGGACCTCAAAAGCCCCAAAACATAGTGCTCACAGTGCAAGCATCTACTTCCAGCTTCCAGTTCAGAGCTTTTCATCAACTCTATTGTTGTTTCCTAGTTGTGATGAGCCTCTCAATGACAAACCATGAGATGTGGGAGAATGGAGAAAGCTTTAACTTCAACTAGAAAGTTGCTAGTTGCCCTATAGAGTTAGTTACAGAGTGCTCTGATTTTTTAGGACTTTTGGAGTGCTCTGTTGATCTCTTCATCTTTGAGTCCATTTAAATGTCGGTTTACTACCAAGAACCTTGGTACAGGTATACTTTAAGATAATCTAGTATACTGGAGCTTGTCAAATTCCCATTATGATTTCCTTACGCAGGAAAAAAAAATCAATATCACACTGCTCCTGTTCTGACCCTAGATGCCCTGTTCAGTATATAAAAATGCCCCTGTGCCCAGGCTATAGACATTACAGATTTCACTTATTCCTATCAAGCTGCTGCTTCTCCAGCTGCTTGTAGTGTAAAGTAATTCATTCTCAAAGATTATAATATTTTTATTTTAAGTCTGCTTTCAGTCAGTATCTAATAGCACATGAATACATAATGCTTCATTATATTAGAGGGTTGGCTTCCAATATTTGGTTTTTATTGAGGAAACTCAGATATCTGTGCCTCCATTGTGCACTTTGATAATTAGATTCTTCACACTGCCTATAGTGTCAGCACCTGTGGTACTGAGCTCTCAAATCCACAACGTGGGGTTCCCCAGGGCACGGAGTCTAAGTTCCAGCCTGCTTGTTCACCAGAGCCCCTGATGGTGGGGATGGAGTTGGAGCAGGCTGGAACCAGGTCGCAGCCCCGAGGTACACCCAGCTGAGGTAGAAGAGACCTCTAGCAGGAGCAGGGTACAATTGGAGTAGAACACAGGAGATCCAGTTGGCAAGCAGAGGTCAGGGCAGGCGAAAAACTAGCAATGTCAGGAGCGAAGCCAGGGTCGTTACACGGATAGACAATATAGGAGGAATATCAGGGACGAAGCCGGGGTCGGTACACAGATAGACAATATTGGAGGAATGTCAGGGACGAAGCCAGGGTCGGTACACAGAAATACAATAACAGATACTCAGAAGACCACAGGGAAGCTCCAACAACAAACATTGCTCAGGCAAAGTGAGACAGACTGAGCATGTCTTAAATAGACCAGCCAGCTAGGAGGCGGGCCAGGAAGTGATGAAAGGGAAGGACATAAAACCCAGGGAATAGCAGACGACGCCCATAGGTGAGCACAGACAAACACACATGTGAAGGAAACAAGAACAGCAAGGAGGTAATACTAAACAAACAAGAGGCTGCAGGCTAACTTGTGACATATAGTTACAGAGGTGAACGAACACTTAATTTAAAGTGATTTTCCTGTTTGTTCAGTATGCAAATCCCTTAGTGTGCATAGTCTGGACACAGGTTCACTTTAAGTGCAACCAATCAGACTTCAGCTTGGTATAGGCTGGTGAAGTAGTGTATCTGATCACATAGCCACAGTCCTGAACAGCTTTAAAGTAATCATAGTGTTATGAACTGGTGTGTCAAATACATAGATAGAATTAGAGACATATAATTTCAGCTCATCATTTCTGTTCTACTCTCTCTTTAGGTAAATGGAAGATTAACGCTAGGTGAAAATATTGCCGATATGGGCGGCCTTAAATTGGCATATTATGTGAGTATCTTATGCATCTAAAATATTATCTATCTTGTAGGGCTGGATTAAGGTATATGACAGCCTCTGTGCACAATTTTACGCAGGGGATCACCACCCATTTGGGCAAAGGAAAAAACAGAGAAATATGGGTTGGTGAGCTCTGGGCTGGTAATTAGTAGTTACAAAATTATCTTTCCATTTTAGTGGAATCCTGCTGCTTTCTAAAAACTGTGGTTCAGCCACATCTGGAGTATATCATCCAATTCTGGTAACCAATCTTAAGGAAGGATGTGCTGGGGCTAGAGAGGGTCCAGAACACAGCAACCAAGCTAATAAAGGGATTTGAGGACCTCGGTTATGAGGGACAACTACAAACATTGAATGTATTCTCCCTGGAGAAGAGATGCTTCAGAGGAGATAGGATAGTGATATACAAATACCTCAATGGTGATTCCAGCATAGGGAATAAACTATTCAGTCTCAGAGAGTGTAAGAAGACACGGAGAAACCCAATGAAATTGGAGAAGTGGTTTAGGATTAAACTGTGTAGGAGGTTTTTCACTGTCAGAGCAGTTAAGATGTGAAACTCCCTTCCACAATTGGTGGTGTCAGCGGAAAGTATAGATAGTTTAAAAAACCTCTTAGATGGCATCTTAATGAATACAGTATACATGGATATGGGAGATGTTTTTTGGCATGAATACAAAAACCCACACAGGTTGAACTGGACAGACTGGTGTCTTTATTCAACCTTATGTAATTATGTTAAACCTTATGTAACTGTGGCATGGTTGGTGCACTCTGGTGCACACATTAACATCCATGGTGTTTTAAAACCCAAGTGAGCCTGAGATTATGTACAGTAAATAGAGAGAGCCATTGTGGTGTGCATATCATTGAAATAAGTACATGACCAGAATATTTGTGTTTTTGGGGTATGGTTTTATGGTGAGAGATCTTTAAAGGGTGGAAAACGTTTTGATAACATGGTTGTGTAAACCAAAATTAATAAATTGTGCACACCCTTGCACAAATGGCACCATATCACTATGCTGTGGTAATACACGAGAATATCAATATGCAATCAATAGGTAGGTCCACACTGGCGGAGGAGAGACACAGTATACGGGATGCTGAAGGGGGAAGAAATGGATACTGCATTAGGGATACTGTAAGTGGAAGAAAGGGGCATTACAAGGGTGTACTGAGGCAAATAAGAGCAGTACAGAAGAGCACTGGAGGTGGACCAGAGAAGCAAGAGTTTGTATCCCACACCTCTCCAAACTGGTATACTTTAGCAAATATATTAGATATATATTATATGACACTGGTTTATCCATTGCTGTGAGAGGAGAGTGGAGTGTGATCACTGTTATGCTGGTCACCAAGTGAGGTGTGTTACTGGGAGTGACTGTGTGCTATTAAGGGGGGGGGGGCTTAGTGATGTAAACCAAAGGGTAGTGGCCCAGTTTACCTATTGTTTATTCCTGCCCTGCTGGTATCCAAAAATCTTGATATCAACTATACTTTGGATGAACATTTCCACTGTTCTCTCTATATGGATGCTAATTATTATGATCTGATTATGTTTTTTTGCAGGCATACCAAAAGTGGGTAAGAGAAAATGGTCCAGAGCGACCCCTTCCTCGTCTGAAATATACTCATGATCAGCTATTTTTCATTGCTTTTGCACAGGTAAGAAGCTACTACTTGTCATCAGTGTTTAGTGAAAAGTCAGAATCATGCTAAACACTTAGTACAGGGCCATTTGTAGGAAAGTTCAGTGCTGCAATATGACTGAAAGGTCATTTGGTGTACATCTGGAAGATCACTGTAACCAGTATTTTGGAATTTTCATAAAGTGCTGGTGCATAGGGCCGGGCATGAAAAATCTACTCATAGAATGACAAACTGAGATATGGGGCATATTTGTTAATGACCAGCTAAATTTACAGATATTTTCAGTATTGAATTTGCCACACAAACACGGCTAGGTGTGCTGCCAGCTAATGTTGTCCTGGATGAGTGCTGGATAATGTGTGATGTACAGCTCTTTTTAGGTACAGTTGCTGCAAATCTTTATACATAGCACAGATTGTAAAAGGCTTTGGTTAAAATAATAATCTTAAAATTGCATATCCTTGAAAACAGTCTTGCAGATTTTATAAATATATTGTTTTAATACATTTTTACATACTGCCAATTTTTATATGCATTCATTATACATAGTTAATTTATTATAATTTATTTATCCTGTTTTTAATATTAAACATTAAACAATTTCATATATAAATATGAATTATAGCTCAAACTACAACAGCAGATTTGTTTTCATACATTTTTACATAATGCCAATTATTATATGACTTTATTATACTGAGTTCATTTAGTATAATTTATTTATACTGTTTTTAATATTAAAAAATGTCACAATTTCATGTGTATTTACGAGTTATAGCTTAAACTATAACAGATTTGTCAGCTACCTAGACAATTCTTTATTTGCTTTTTATGTATTTTTTATTAGTAATACAAGGAGGTTTATTGTATTTTTGTACACTTCTGTATTTATATAATCCTTCGCATGTAACGTCGCAAGTGAAGTATATGGCGCACAGGCCATTACTATCTTCCTCCAGTAGGGTGCACTACTGTTTGAGAAATGCACCAACACCCACACCCTGGATAATTCCAGTAAAACACACAGTACCAAACTGATAGCAACTTGCACAACACAGGCATAGTCTGATTCTTGCTCATCTGTAGCTCCAAATTCTTTCTGACAAGATCATAAAGGTTACAGGAAATGGAAGGTGATATCGACATATTATCTCATAGCTCACAGGTGACATCACTACCAAGTGCAGAATAGCCAATGTTCCAAAGCTCAGAGCTCTCAAACAAATGTAAAAGTGCATATATGCAACTTTACTTTAAAACAGTACATTTGCTTTTTGAGATATAGAGGGGATTGTTGTAGAGTGTTTCAGAAAAGAGTATAATTTAATTACATTTCTACAACTTGCTACCAATAATGATAGTTTAGACCAAGCTATACACTTTTGCTTTATTTATCCATACCTGGGATTTAAAAAAACACCTAAATACTAGTGAAATTTCTTGTTAAATAGGGTGAAAGCCTTCCAGGCAAATGTGCAAATAACTACAAAGGTGAACTTCTAGTTACCCTAAAGAGAGCATTAGATATTTGGTCATCAGGTCACCAGTAATAAGGAGGACACATTGGTTTGGGTTTGTTTCTTACAAAGTTCATCAAATCCTGCTTCGAATCCCATTGAATTCTAAGGGGGAGGTGAATCCTGTTTTTAAATTCTGTAATATTGTACAGCAAGGAGAGGGTGTTTTCATGTAGCTTAGAGGACAACATTTAAAATATACAAATCCTTAAAATAACATGCTTGAGGGATGTCTTAAACCTGTATGTGATGTTACCGAACAGTATGATTTGATCCATGATCATGGACAGTCTCAGTGGCAGGGTACGCTGGCAGACTGTATATGGCTATAAAATTGTTTGGTTTTTCTTTTACAATTAGCTTGGCCCAAACACAGCAGCAGCACTCCAGTCTGATTCCTTTCAGTTTGAAAACAAGGCATTAAGGTTTTAGTAGTGACATATGCTCTTCATCAAACCAGCTTTGACAATTTTAAATTCAAACTGTCCCTGTTCATGTTGATACAAGGCTGTTGTGCCATTGGCCAATTTCTGTTAAACTCTTGTTTTTAATGAGCTGATTGCAGATGACGCAGCAGTGTAAAATTGGCTAGCAGCAGGAAAGTTTTAAATAGCAAGGCTAGGCCTAAGCTTACTAGCGACAAAGAGCTCAGGCAGAGATTTTGCTACAAGAATTAGGGTACCACAGAGGAAACAGCAATGTTAAACTGGACAGCAGCAGGACAGTTCAGGGATAATAGGACTGAATGCTGTATGCCTAACTTTTATTTAATTTATAAAGATGGGGGGCGTGATGAACATAAACAATAAAATGTCACGTTATTTAGGTGAACACTATTCTTGCACTTAGTTTTTAATTTTTAGATGGTCAGTAACAAGTGAATTCTGCACTTTCATTTTAATTTTATGTTAACAGGGCCTTTTTAAGTTTGGGAGCTGAAAGATAGAAACAAAAGAAATTAAAATATCATCACAAAAACATTATTTAAAGGAAAGTCCTGCAAAGAAAAAAAGCAGTTTAACTGAAAAAAGACCCTACAACAAAAATCTATCCCAAAAATGACACCCTATAAAACAAACACACACCTTTTTTTAACCACTTGCCCTCCTGAGGAAAAAAAGAAAAAGCTGTTTGATGTGGACTCAACAACAGCTAGTAACCACTGCCCTCAAATTAAACACAAAAAAAAAACCAAATAAAAACAAAAAAGGCCCGAATAGTAAGAACTCCAGACATTTGTCCGCTCTAAATTCCCTAGTTAGAGCGGACAAATGTCTGGAGTGCTACAAGTCTGCTGAGAGTTGCCTAAAAGTGCTTAGGCTGGACTGTACCTGCAGAGGACAGTCAGGTGGAGGATTTTCTCCTGGACAAACAAGCACACACTGACTCCAGAGCTATCAAATCTAGTGGTAAGTAGTGAGCAGAGCAAATAATTTATCCAAAGGGCTGACATTAAAGTCCGAATCCGGGAAGATACTGTATTGAAGTGTAGCAGAGCGGTATCCATCCATCCCAGAGAAAGTAGTATAAGTGCGATTTATCTCTCTTTGTGAGGTGGAGTTTCTGGTAAACATACCACTTACCTCCAGATGACTTGTGCTTTACTTCTGGAATTTGCAGCATTCGGCTTGTGGAAGCCATGGTTCATATTCACTTTTTTAGCTTTGTGGAAGACACATTGCACTTTGAAAATTGATGAACGTTTGGCATATATTTGAACATTTTAATCAATGTAGAATAGTTATATGATTTTGTATGAATGCTTTATTAATTGCACAATAGTTTTTATTTATTAATCATTTATTTATTGATTACTGATACATTCACTATATATATAGAAACTTAATTGGTTGCATTTATGATTAGTAAGCTTTTATTTACAATTAGCACATCATTGACGCTAATCCATTAGCGCAGACTATGTTAATGATTTGAAATCTACATCTCAAGTCTGGTATTTTGATAAGAAGGGTGGGGTGGCCTGCTGTTTTTGGGGTAAAAGTGCAATAAACCTTTAATGTAATTCTTTCCTCACATGTCCTGGAATAAATTAAAGACACAATTAACTGTTCATATGTGCGCATAAGCTTGTTTCCAATTTAAGTGCTGTGGCCAAAACTGGTTTGTAAATCATATAAAATAATAAGCATGTCATTTGTTTTTAATTTTTCAGAACTGGTGTATAAAGAGGAGATCTCAGTCTATTTATCTTCAGGTCCTAACGGATAAGCATGCTCCTGAACATTACCGGTAGGAATAACACATGAAAACAAATTTTCTAGAATGATTATGTTTATTTTTAAGAATAGCCCTAGATAGATAGCCCTGTCACCAATGTTTTTGTCACCAAGTGCACGTTTTTATTGGTTTTATCTGAAATCTGCCAGTGTGCAGAGCATCTCTTTCTAGATGTTTCCATGATACAGTTGACATATTTGCTCTCCATCTTGCTGTTTGTGATGAGATTTCTGGTTGTAGGTTTGGATGTCTTGGCTACCATGATAGTGGACAGCATTCACCAGACTGTAAGGAGACTAGCAGTTCTGTTTATTGTAACCTATAGTAAGAAACTGCATAGGTGGTAAAGGGCAAAATCCACTGCCTGGTGGAAAAAACCTAAACTGGTACTATTTCTATACTCATCAGAATGTCCTCCTAAAGAACACTAGCCAAGTTTAATGAAACACTTACTTATTCTACATTTTAATACCAAGCACTCATGAGAGTAAATATACAATTTATTTCAACATTCATATGATTTTCAAATTTCACAGTAGACCAGGGCTTGAAATTTCCACTTGCCTGCTCGCCAATGGTGAGTGGAAATTATGGTGGGGGCGAGTGTGTCACCCAGGGCCGTCTTGCTGAGCAGGCTCGGAGCTCAGGCTGGATCTGTCATTGGCACTGGGAGCCATCAGACTGCTCAATAGTTGAGCGCAGTGAAAGCAAAGCAAGGAGTGTCTGCTGTGCTCTCTGCCTCCCCCTAGAGTGCATGTACGTGTGTATCTGTACATGTGTATGCACGTACATGTGTCTGTGTGTGTGTGTATTTCTGTGTATGTACATGTATCTGTGTGTATGCGTGTCTGTACGTGCCTGTGTGTGTATACATGTTTCTGTCTGTGTATGTACATGCCTGTGTGTGTACATGCCTGTGTGTGTGTGTACATGTGTCTCTGTGCGTGTGTACATGTGTCTCTGTGTGTGTATGTACATGTGTGTGTGTGTGTGTGTGTGTGTACAGGTGTCTGTTTGTGTGTGTTTGTTGGTGGCGAGTAACTATTATTATTATTCAGTATTTATAAAGCGCCAATAGTTCGCTCAGCGCTGTACATTACAGAGGGGGACAGAACATGTGACAGAATACCAATACAATGCAAAACATGAGGGGATCGAGGGCCCTGCTCTTTCGAGCTTACAATCTAGGAGGGAGGGGATGGTGGCACAGGAGGAGATAGCTGTGGGGGATGGAGTGGTAGGAAGAGTGGAGGAGGTCGGCAAGTTAGCAGGGGGTGGGGTAGGCTTCCCTGAAGAGATGGGTTTTCAGGGTGCGCCTAAAGGAGAGGAGAGTAGGTGATAATCTGATGGGTTGGGGCAGGGAGTTCCAGAGGATGGGTGACACCCTGGAGAAGTTCTGGAGGCGGGCATGGGAGGAGGAGACCAGGGAACTAGAGAGAAGGAGGTCTTGTGAGGAGCGGAGTGTGCGTGCTGGGCGGTACTTGGATATTAGGTCAGTGATGTAGTTCGGGGCAGTATGGTGGACAGCTTTGTACGTCAGTGTTAGGATTTTGAATTTGACTCTATGGCCTGGCTAGTAGCTCAGGACTTGAAATTTTAAGCCCTGCAATAGACAATATAGGCCCTCTTCATGGGCAGTGGGGGTGACATATTCCTACGCAGTTAGCGTTTTTTTATTGGTGGAAATGCACTGTGAGCTTATAGTTCTTTCACTCTGAGTCAGTACATCATACTGCTAGCAGAATAGAATGACAGGGTGTTCTGTTAGTCATCACATGATGACTAAATGGGCACGTTGTCCCTTTCATCTTCGGTGCCCCTAACCTCAATATGCTTTGTGTAGCAGATCATTCGATCTAGTTAGTATCATTTTAGGACAAGACTATTTGGTGGGGAGGGGGGTAATGATGAGAGACAATTGCCTTTGTGTACAGGAAATATAAATCCAGTGCGTGTAAAAGTCCAATCAGCATGATAACTTTGCTTCAAATCACATTGTAAAATTTTGTTAAACAGTATTGATCAGAATGGACTTTGTGCAGTAAAGGCAATAATCCGTATTCTGTTTCATTGTGTCTTGCTATTTATTTAGGGTTATGGGCAGCGTCTCTCAGTTTGAAGAATTTGGACGTGTATTCCACTGCCCAAAGAACTCCCCAATGAACCCAGTTCAGAAATGTTCTGTGTGGTGATCCACAACTTTGCTGATGCCAGCTTTACATTGTTCACAGCACAATTATCCTTGTGTCTACATCAGGAGAAGAGTGTCTACGTGTGCCTTTCCTCCCACTGACACTGGAATTACTGAGCCTCTACATCTATATCATTGGTCAGTGGGTCAATCAAGTGACAGGACACCCTTAGAAAAGTGAAAAATTAGCAATGGAAGGGTGTACACTACTGGCATATTCCTTAACCCACTGACATCCTGAGGAAGAGTCACTGAGCCAATGATACTCAAAAACAAAGCTGCAGACATGAACAGAAGTTGGGTTACTGATCTCTTGGCACTTAATAATTGTGGAATGCCAGACACTTGGTATTCAGAAAAAACAGACTACTGGGTACTTGAAATCCTAAAAAGTATATGCTGTTGGGCCTTCTTTGGTTTACTTAAGATGACCAGACAAGAGGCGTGAATGAGCTTTCAGTATTTCTACCAGATTCTTATAGAATTACCCACAAATGTCTAGGTAAAGGGCCTTTGAAGCCTGCTTAATTAGATTGCTGAGGGGTTTGATATCCATAGAGAAGAGCCTACCAAGCACCTTATACCCATGGGCTACAAATGTTTCTGCAGATGGCCAATTAGTAATCCAGTTATCATATCTGTAAGGGAAAGACTGCAATGCATATAGAATGAATGAGCCTTACATATCACAAAATGTTTTGGTGAATATGCTGTTTCCATACAGAATAAATATATTGTTTTTTAAAACTTTCCTTTTGGCTACTAGATTAATCTGGATCAAGCTATCCTAGCCAGCTACGTCCTTTTATTCTGAGATACTTCTTTTTAAAACAAACTCTGAAAATGTTTATTGTTAGTTCATTATCATTTTTGCAGTACCCTGTTATTTGGATTCTATTGCTTTGATATATCCACTCCACAGCTCTCCATCACTAATTTATACAGTAGTAGTCACCAATTATTTTAGGATGCTAAATATTGAATCTGCTTGTCCCACTCTGGTATAACAAGGTACATACAAGCTGTCCATCTTCTGGAATCCAGTAGGTTGTCAGCAAAAATAAATATACCTATCTTGTACCTTTTTGCTTAATTCGCTAAATTAATTAGTAGAAGTAAGACTCTCTTTTTTATTGTTTTCAGTTTATGTCTTGGTTCTTTGAAAACTATAAAAAGAGCAATGGTAACATAATTATAATATAATTATGCTGGTCATAAACAATATTTTTTGATGCTGTTTTAAGTTCATCAGATCTAAAGGACATTGTAAAATTAGACTGTGAGGTGTGTGGTGAGCTTGGGTTACACTGCCTGCCATTTAAATTCAGGTTATGTTAATGTGATGTTTTAGGCCTCCTACACACAGGACATTTTTTTTTCCTCCCTGGATGCCTTTTCTCCATGGGAGGAAAAGGCAGCTTATAAAATATGCCTAAAGTTGTGTATTGCACATGCGTGTAGCCACGTCAAGAATTTGGGCATTCATCCATTCCGGTGTTCAGAGTATTAATTTATTCTAGCCATTGGAATGAATGAATGCTCGAGTTCTAAAGCCCTAGCGTTTATGAGGGTTTACAGGTGTTTAGACTCATTCAGTGCCAAAACACTTCTCTCCTAAATGCACAAGTAAGGTTTTTTCTTCTGCCTCTAAACATCCCTGCCTCTAAATGCATGTAAACTCCTTTGTGTGCATGGACAGGAAAACATAGAAGGGCATTTAGCAGCAGAAAAAAAACCCCTATAAACGCCTGTAAAAACTGGTGTTATTGATGTCAATTGTGCATGAGCTCTTAATCATGGCTGCTCAGAAATTGATGTTGATTCATGTTTGTTGACTTTTCATATTTAATTAGGCTTACAGAAGAGCATGTTGCAAAGGCTGCAGTAACCTGCACCAATTAATTGGTATTTATAACTTTAAATATTTGAAAAATAAAAGGCTATGGGGACCATTTATCATTGTTTTTGGGTGGCAGCTGATACATATCACAAGACAGCTACTTTTTCTCTCAGGAACTGCCATGTACAAAGGTCAGTATGCACTGAGAGAGAAGGACTGTCCAGATGATGCACTTGACATCACAGGGGCAAGGGTATGCTACAGTCCCTGGGTAACACATGGTGCTTTGGGGTACACTTGGGGTCACAGGATGCACTGGAGTAATTTGGTAACATAGGATGCTCTGGGGTGCACTTATGGTCAAAGGGTGGACTGGGGCCACAGGAGTCTCTGGGTAACACAAGATGAAGGCTGACATGAAGGACATAAAGTAAAGACAAGGTACAACAGCAGGGGTCTCACCTAAAGCATAGCAATGTGTTGCTCAGATACAGAGCCTCTTGTTATGGTGTTAAAGTGGTGCCATTCAGAAGGACCGTCTCCTGGTTGGCCATGCTGCTGATCAAGAGAGCTGTGTCCTTATGGGCCACGATGCTGGCGCTCAAGGCGGGGAGGCTGTTGGATCCCAGCACACATATGCCACAAAAATAAACTAGGATGTCATAATTCCCATAGGAATTTTATGATTCTATGGGAAGTGAGAGATCCCACCTGCCAATATTCACTCTCTTCTAAGTTTAGTTTTTCATCTAAAGAATGCTTCACATATTTGACTACTGGAGGCCATTTACATTTTACATAATGAATATGATTGCAATATCTCAGTTTAGCATAGCTTTTATATCTGCCACCACTACACTACTCATCGTAGAATAATAAATATTATTAGAATATGCCAGAATCAATAATAAAAGATTAGGAACAGCTTTTTATAGATTTCTCTATGTATGGACAGAAAAAAAAATTACAAAAACTATTTGCAACTAGGTTACTCACCTGCACTGACACTAAAGACATCCATCTGTGTCTGATAATGCACAGAAAATATCTGCATATACATTGTGATAAGCATACTACACAACACGTTATTATCTTAGGCTCACCTCTGATCTGCAATTTCAGAATAACAGATATTCATTCTGTCGCTAACAATCTATATGAAATGATTTAAAAATGAAATCCTTTAGTCTTGATGCTAGCCAGCAACCTATCTGCAGATAACTCTTATATAAAAAGTTCCTGACTACCTAATACATTGCACTTTCATAAATTGGTCCCACCTGGTATATTTTACAGTTTAGTTGATTAACGGAGTGCTATTTAAAAAATTATAATGTGTTAAATTATGCTAATTGCCAAAAAGTATCAAAGTTGAGCTTTTTTGATGTAAATTTATTCTACTTCCCTATCCTGAAAGCAAACAATGACGCCTAATCTAGGGTATCTGAATAAGCAAAACAGGAGAAAAGTTAGAACATATCATTCTAAACAAAGAAAATACCTACAATCTATAAAGCTGAACCCCAGGCAAGCAGCAAAACCGATGAACTACATTTATGGGAGCTGTTTTACCTACCAAAAGATTAGGAAGTTTGACTATGCAGTCCTGAGATCTACATGCTCCTTCCATCAGCAACGCCAGTTTGGCCAACACACCTTTCTCTACTATGGTTAAGCAATACAGCCTAATCACAGCTCTGATTCCAGCCTGTGCATGGCATTGATCACCTTGCTACCCCAGCCTGTGAAGGAGTTTTTCATGGGCGGCAGCAGCTTGATGGTGTGTTCCTTGCTGGCACACATGTATGGAACGGACAGTAATTGGCCACTGGTTCTACCATTCAATGTCACACTCTGCATTTCATGGAAAAGAGGAATACAAAATGCTTATAGGAAGACATATTCATTCAGACTCATACACTCTAATAAAGAGGTTTATATCTGTCTGGAACTCAACCACATGAGGGTTGATTGATTTACATGTGATTTTCAGTTGGCTAGGATGAAAGTTAAGAGAATAAAAATATCTCATTGGTTGTCGTAGCAGAAACCTTCAGTTACTACAGATTTTATAAAGAAATTCTAAATGAGCAGCAGTACAACAGATCTTACTGCAAAAGCTGGCAAGCATGTATGCATTTGACATTATTTTGGTGTCTTAAGTGCAATAAACTGTTTCATCATAATGTTGTTAAGATTGCCAATGTGCAGTGCAGAAGACATAGCAGAAGACATAACGGCAGACAAGGGTGCATGATTGTATCAAAATTCTACATTTTGTGTACATTTCAGTTACTGAATAAATTTCCTATTTTTCTTATGCTGGGCTTGAGTTTTGACTCGTGTATTTTCACATTACGCACAATATATAGACTAAGGGTCTGTGTACATGGGCATTTGGTCACATTTTTTTTTTTCCGCATACAAGTCAATGGAAGTAAAAAAGCAGCTTGATGCAGAATGGAAGAAGTCAATCCAGGATTCTGCGCTACGGATCTGTTACCATGTGCAGCTGCCACCACCATGCTTATATCCTATAAATAGGATAAAATCAAAGGTAGGTATAATAGGTTATGGTGCGGTGCTTGCAGTGCTACAAAACCCCTCGCCATCAAATAGAATAGTAGCTACACTTTTTAATTGATTTAAACACAAAACAATATGAAAACTAAAGTGAACAGCGTTACTAACTCCAACTGTGATAATCTGTCATGTGAACAATATCCTAAAGTGCAATGTATATGACAAAATTATTTCATATAAATCATAAAAATATTAAATATACAATAAATATTAATATAATTAAATATAAAGTGTCTTGTATAATAAATCTAAAAAAAAAACATACAGTGAAAACTTTATGCAGGCGAAGAAGTAACACAAATGTACAATGTCCAATATAAAATGTAAAAATCCCATGTGAAACAAAGGACAGTCCTTCAACTTTCTTCTTTATTTTCACCAAACTTGGTGCTTTCCACCACCAGATGTACCACGTAAACTCACCAGAGGAAGGTGATGGTAATGCTGTAAATCAGCTAATAATGCATATTACTCTGAGTGAGGATCTGCAGCTAATCCAAATGTAGCTATTTCCTTTCAGGGATCTGTTTAAACTTGCATTCCACATTTTCTCATCACACCACATGAAGGAAGTAGAAAAAAGGGCTCGTATAGTGTAAAACCATCTAAGAACTTTTATTTGATAAAAACAGTAGTAGTAGTTTGTGTTTATACAAGCCATATTATGGAACAAGTGTATTTTTGCTGTTTTTAAACTGTCAATAAATATGAAAATACACTATTGGAGGCTGCCTCCTGGTCTTTATCCTCTATTATATAGATACTGGAGAAGAGTTTTTGAAGAAGTATTCCTGTGGAGTGAATTCGGATGAGCACAGTGATTTGCAGCTTTCACAGACGTAAGCACTTTATTACACAGTGACTGTTATTGTTGGATTATTGCAAGGTATTGCTCCATGCACTTTACTCAGATGAGGGTACAACTGGGAGGTATATTGTAGTAAAGTCTCTGATAGTCCAGAGCTGGAGAATTTTTGGGGGGAATTGTGGTATTATATGTTTATGTACTTTAAAGGGGAAGTTTTATGTAATATAATGAGGGAGGGGTTTTGTAGCACTGCAAGCGCAAAACCATACCTAGTATACCAGCATGGAAAAAGGTCAAAAGCCTCTATGAAGGATCTCAGAAACATTTCAAATTGATCTGAAATGCTCTTAAGCTTTGACTTTTTCAACTCTGAACACAACACATGGAAATATAAAAGCTTAGTTTTCAACCAATAAACGTCAATGTATCAGATATAAGGGGCCTCATTTGCAGCTCATGATATCCTTAGAGGGTTGCACATAATATTCAGTGCAAGATAGGATTGTCGAAGATTGCTGACACACTGTTGGAGATGGTCAGACTGCTGACATGTTGCAGGTCTAGTTGAAAGCACAAGATATTTTGCAAAAGACTTTAAAAGGCATGAGATTTGTAACATGGGACTGCTGGAGATCGCTACCATTACAGACCCTTTACAAATCAATTCTCCAACTGCTGGCTGCTGAGGCCCAAGGGCCTCACCATAAGTACTGAAGGGCAACAGGGTTTTAAACAGTGTACTATAGCTACCCGCATGGGAGATTAACACACAATGACAATAAAGAACTTAGTACACATGAGCAAAATATGAAAATAGGATTGCTTAAAGCGGTATTAAACCCAAATGCAAACATTTGTTTTAATTCTTTCCTTATTTTCAAGTGGTCTGGCCAGTAAGTCTGTTGTTTTTCAACAGAACAAGCTGTCCTGCAACAGCAATTTACCACTGACAGGGGTGCTTATAATAATTAGCTTTTATTTATTTATGTAAACCCCTTATCCCACAACAAAAAAAAAAAGGTTTGCTGTAACTGCTTTTAAAGTATTAACTGAAGTTTGGCTTTAATTTGCTGGTGTATGTAAACCTGCTAGTCCATCTAGCAGTCCACACCCCACAGACTGACAAGGCTGCTGTACAAAGGTGCCCCCTGTACTCATTCATCCAAAGTGGGGCGTTCTGATACAGCAGGTGTGTTACTGGCCACCAGGTGAAAGCAGAGGGAAAAAAGCCTAATTATAGAAAACTGATGCATCCACCACATCTAATGATTGGTAAGCAGCAATTTTTGGTTTTTGGCCTAATAAAGCTATAAAGTCTTGGTTGATGCCACAGATGTGTTTTATGTCATTTGGGGTTGTCTTTAATTCTTTACACAATGCCACAGCTGCTAATGATACATTATAACTAGTGGTGCACCGAAATGAAAATTCTGGTGCCGAAATCGAAAATTCAAAATGTACTTGGCCGAAAACTGAAACCGAAATGCGCAGTTTTTAAAAATGAAGTTTTTTTGGAATAAAATAACATAGTTTGGATGTTATGGTGAGTAAATAGATAACCAACATGTCACGCTTTAAAATTCTCATGTAATGGCGTGAAACTGTGGTACTTAAAAATCTCCATGGGTGATGCTTTAAAAATGTCTACAGGTTAGCAGTGTAAAGTTACAGAGGAGGTCTAGTGCTAGAATTATTGCTCTTGCTCTGATGTTCGTGGCGATACCTCACGTGTGTGGTTTGAACACAATTTACATATGTGGGCATGGCTTATTTATGCGTTCACCACTACGTATGAGCATGGGGGGATGGGGGTACTTTAAAATTTATTTTTTTTATTTATTTAATTTTATTTTGGGTTTTTTTTGCACTGTCCCTTTAAAAAAATGTTAATTCTTATCACAAGAAATGCATGCATCCCTTGTGATAGAAATAATTAGTGACAGGTCCTCTTCATGGAGAGATATGGGGTTAATAGGACCCCACATCTCTTCTCTGCAATGTAAAGCATTGGATCAAAAAAAAGCGTTGATCTAGTACTTTAAAAAACAAAAAAAAGTGGCTGGAACCAGAAGTGACATCTCTTCGGTCCTCCAAGGTCATAGAGGTGAGTGGAGGCCATCCTTCCTTCAATAATCTTTATACCCAACACCGGTATCGTTCGATGGTTTTTCAGGTAAGGCTGAGAACTACCGAGTGGTGGCAGTGGCGAGTGGGCGACGGTGACAGTTGGCTGGCAGCAGTGAGGGGCGGGGTGTTTTCGGCTCCTGTATCGAAGCTTTTTTTCATATTGACCAACAGCCGAAAGGGGTGTTTCGGCCACCGAAATTTCGGTGCATTCCTAATTATAACATAATTACAACTAGGGCCCCAGTCACACCTAGTGATTTGGAATGAGGTGAAACTCTCTTGATTTTGATATAGCAAAAATACTATATTTTTATTTTCCTTGTGCACAATTGAGTATTCTTTTGCAAAGCGAACTTTCACCACTTTCTCTAAGCTAAGGTAAAAATTATCTTGCAAAGTGAACAGCCTATTTGCCTTTAGTAAACCAACTTCCCCATCTCTTCCTTTTTACCTCTCCCAGTGCCAGATTCATCTAAGGTCCAGCCAAAGGATTATAATCATACATGTGTTATAAGTGTTTTTCCACTTTCATTTCACTTTCAGGCCTTGACCTTTGAGTTTTACCTTTTAGCATTATTACTTTAAGTTGTGTGAACAGGAATATTAAACTGTTTGACTGAATATTATGACATTATTTCATATTGTTATTAAAAAGTAAAAAGAAAAGATTCAATGATAGGATCATTTATTGTATGGAACCAGAAAGAAAGTACGAGACTATAAATATAAAGCCAGCTTGCCATTGACTATTAACCCAATATATGTGATACATGTAATTCATTATAAATGACAGAAAGACAATGCATTCATTGATCTTAAATTTAAGTCAAGAACTGCCGGCCATCAAAAAAAGGACTTGACACCCTCACCATAAGAGAGCTCCACATACACTGATCAAAATCAGCATGATGGAATGGGAAATGAGAAAACCTGAACTTCTTGAACTGTGAGGACAATCTTGATAAGGTTCCAAGCAAGCTGCATAAGCCATCACATGGGGAATATAGCTCTGCTCATGGATGCCGTGGAAAAGATGTGCATGGGGTCCTTTTGCCATAATAGCGACGTCCTCGCCTCCATGTGTCTCTGATGAAAGTGGGACAGCAGTTTGTTGTCTATAATCCCCCTCTGTGAGGAACACAATAACAGATGGTGAAGCATTTGACATTTAATAACTGCTAAAAAAATGTTCCAATAGTTTTTGGATAGAGTTTAAGTTCATCAAAGTCCACAAGCATTAAAGGTACTGAATACCTTTGTCAGGTTTTTGTTTTTTTTTTTGCAGTGTGCCCATAGGGGAAGTTTCCCTTCCTCAGGACATAGGTTGTAAGGTAAATAGGAGGTTTGTAGATGAAATTATGAGGAAGTAAGTGATGCTAAGGCTGGCCATACATTATACAATTTCCTTTAGAGAATTTAGATTTACCAAAAACCATATAATATGAGGTCAAACCTAAACAACACTTTCAATTGTATCCAGTTAGGCAGGCCCTTGCACTACACAGTAGAAGGTAAATCTAAAGGAAATTGGTCAGAAAATTGTATAGTGTATGGCCAGCCTTAGTCATTGTAGGTGATTATACACAACTGTGATTTTTTTTTTAACCACTAGCCTACGGGGCACTTATACCCCCTTCCTGCGCAGGACAATTTTCAGTTTTCAGCACTGTTGAATTTTGAATGACAACTACGCGGTCATGCAACATTGTACCCATATGAAATTTTTCTCATTTTTTTCTCACAAATAGAGCTTTATTTTGGTGGTATTTAATCACCGCTGGGTGTTTTACTTTTTGCGCTATAAACAAAAAAAGAGCAAAAAATTTGGAAAAAAGGTTTCTTTGTTTCTATTATAAAATTTTGCAAACAGGTAATTTTTCTCCTTCACTGATGTGCGTTGATGAGACTGCACTGATAGGCAGCACTGATGAGCACTGATAGGCAGCACTGATAGGCAGCACTGAAGGGCATTGATAGGCGGCACTGATAGGCAGCACTAATGAGGTAGCACAGATAGGCGGCACTGATAGGTGGAACTGATAGGCGGCACTGATGATGGGTACTGATAGTCAGCACTGACTGGCGGCACTGCTGGGCATTGACTGGCGCAACTGCTGGGTACTGAGTGGCAGCACTGCTGGGCTGCACTGATGGGCACAGGTGGGTGGCACTGATGGGCACAGGTGGGTGGCACTGATGGGTAGAGGTGAGTGGCATTGATGGGCACAAATGGGTGACACTGATGGGTACAGGTGGGTGACACTGCTGGGTGGCACTGATGGGCACAGGTGGGTGGCACTGCTGGGTACAGGTGGGTGGCACCGCTGGGCACCGATCATCAGGGCACTGGTAATCAGTGCCCTGATGATCGGTGCCGATCCCTGCTCTGACAACTTCCGGTTCTCGACAGTACTTTCCCCATGTTCTGACAGCGTGAGGAAAGTGCAGCCAAGAACTGGCAATTGCATTTCCCGGTGATCAGCGTGTCATTGGGCATGGCTGATCACGTGGTAAAAAGCCGCTGTGATTGGCCTTTTACCACATCACGTGATCAGCTGTGTCCGTAGGACACAGTGATCACGGAGATCACCGGGGGCGCACAGGAGAGTGCGTTCTGGGAGGACGTCACATGACGCCCTCCCAGAACTGGCCGGCCGCAGTGTAGCCGTCATTCGGCTATCTGCAGTCGGCAACTGGTTAATTTATTTATTTCAGGTACTTATATAGCACCATCAATTTACGCTGTTCTTTACATATTTTGTACATTCACATCAGTCCCTAACCCTCAAGGGGCTTACAATCTAAAGCCCCTAACTTACATTCATACATACACATACTAGGGCCAATTTAGACAGGATCCAATTAACCTACCAGCATGTCTTTGGAGTGTGAGAGGAAACCAGAGTATTCGGAGGAAACCCACGCAGGCACAGGGAGAACATGCAAACTCCAGGCAGGTGGTGCCATGGTTGGGATTCAAACCAATGACCCAAGTACTGCAAGGTGGAAGTGCTAACCATGTAGCCACTGTATTGATTAGCAAACCCAATATTTTGAAAAAAGACAAGAAAAAAACATTGACCCTGACTATGAAGATTTTGGTGTAATATGTAACTGTCATTTTCAGCGTTTTTGCATAGGTTTTTTTTTATTATTATTATTATTACAAAGTTCTACCTGTTGCTGTTTATGATTAGACAAACTATATATTCCACTCGTTTCTGACTTTCTGCAGCCATTTCGCTGAGTGGCAGGGTTTGTCTGCTATAGTTTCATGATCAGTTCCAAGGTAATAAAAAGAAAAAAATGATATTCACCCTCAAGTATGAACATATTCTGAACAAGTAGTAAAAGCATTTAAAGGAGCCTCCATTCAGCTCTGTAGCTATATGCATTGCAAGAAAAATAATTTTCTAAAAATCACAAAAGAGGAACAGACATCTTAAAGCAAGTGAGTAGAATCTTGATGGCATGCCATCACTCTGACATTTCCGTTTCTAAGTTATTAGAAAGTAGAGTATGTCTTGCAATCTTTAAGGATCCTTGGAAATGAATTTCTGCTAGTTAGGAATATGTAATATAGTAAAATGCTTATGTTCATTTCAAAGTGCTCAACGTAGCTAGTTGTAAATATATTAATTATACAGTACATATTTATGTAAATATCATTTCTTTGGTCCCAAACACTTACTTTTCTAGTTTTAATCACTTGCCTACTGGGCACTTCTACCCCCTTCCTGCCCAGACCAATTTTCAGCTTTCAGTGACATTTAAAAAAAAATTTGAGACATATAAAGCTGTCTTTTGGTGGTATTTAATCACCACTGTGTTTTAAATTTGCTAAACAAACGAAAAAATACCAAAAATTTTGGAAACTTTTTTTTTTCTTAGTTTCTGTTATAAAATTTTGCAAACAAGTAATATTTCTCCTTTACGGATATGCACCAATGGGCACTGATGAAGCTGCACTGATAGGCAGCACTGACGAGGAGGCACTAATGGGCACTGATGAGGGTGCACTGATAGGGAGCACTGATAGGCTGCATTGATATGCTGTGACTAGGAGGCACTGATAGGCTGCATTGATATGCTGTGACGAGGAGGCACTGATGAGGCTGCATTGATATGCATCACTGATATGCAACACTGATGGCACTGACAAACAGCACTGATAGACACTGTTTTCACTGCACTGATGGACACTGTTGGGGCTGCACTGGACTGTCTCTGATTTTTTTAAATACACTTGCCAATTACCGCCTCTCCTCTTTTCTCACTCTGTGAGAGCATGAGGAAAGTGCAGCCGATAACAGAAACTGTATTTACATTGTGATCAGCTGTGACATTGGATACAGTTGATTATGTGGTAAAAGGGTGCTGTGATTGGCCCGTTACCTTTTAATGTGATTAGCTGTGTTTGACAGCCACAGTGATGACAGAGCTTGCTGGGTATGTGTGGGCGGAGTGGTTCTGGAGGACATCATACGACGCCCTTGCAGAACTAGATGACTGTGCTGTAGCTGTCATTTATCTATAGCTTGGTCATAAAGTGGAAAAATATCTCTGTGGCCCCTTCCTGGACATCAAGTCAGGGAGCACACACACTGCATAGCACCAGCTAGAAATATCACATAGTAGAGAGCTACTGTCAATCAAAGCCCTTGCAAGGCAGTGTAGTCACCCTACGGGCAGAAAACACATATGCAGAGCTTTCAATGGCTCTTTTCCATGCTAAACCAATTTTATTAAGGGAACAGCAAACATACAAGAATATGAGGTATACTTCTACAGTTATTGTTCTCCTTGCAGGTTTAATAACACAGTAATATCAGCTTTCTGAATTACACTAAAAGTTTACATACTTGGAAAATCATGGTCTATACTGTATATGTCCCCTATTTTTTGCTTTGTATCAAAACAATTCTACAATACTGGAAGTGCAATGCAATTTGGCAACCCTTGTTTCTGAATACAGATCAGCTGAACGTATCTGGATTCAATTCTAGGGAGGTTTTATGAGCTGTGCTGATGTTCTGAACATTAATCTGAAACCCACTGAAGTAAATGGGAGCCAAATCATTAAATTCAGTCCTGGCCATTTTCAAGGCAATTAGGCAAGGGATTGTCAAACAAATAGCATGGGGACTGGGCACTGCCCAGGAGAAGATATACTAACGAGAAAAAAAAATATATATATATATACATTGGTGAACAGTTATTTTAATCATGCTTAATGTGAAACAATAAAATTCCTTTAAATTACATGCTTGGGAGATGCTTTAGACCTGCCTGTGAAGTGCTGCAATCATGCAATGGGGTTGATTTACTAAAACTGGAGAGTGCTAAATCTGGTGTAGCTCTGCATTGTAGCCAATCAGCTCCTAACATCAGCTTGTTCAATTACGTTTTGACAAAAAAACTGGAAGCTGATTGGTTTCTATGCAAAGCTGCACCAGATTTTGCACGCTAGTGTATACAACGTACTATAGAAAAAGTTACATTTACAAAGAAAAACATTCTATTTCCATTTCTGGTACAGTGAAATGGCATATTCCTTCTAGCGTGGTTTTTGGGAACCCCAAAAAAAACATACCCTGAAAATGCATAACAGACCCTTATATTTCGCAAAGGTCTGTTTTGGATTTAACAAGGGACCCCAGGAAAAAAAAACCCAGAAAACACAATATTGAGCCCCCTCATACTCTGTACAGTCTGGCTGGCCAGAAAAGAGGACGGGACAAGCATGACTCCCCCACCCCCCTTCCTGAACCATACCACTCCACATGCCCATATGGGGAAACTATGTTGATGAGGACAAGGGCCTATTCCTCACAACATTGGCCCAGTGGTTGCGAGTGTCTGCTGAGGACTGGCTTATTGGAATCTGGAAGCCCCCTTTAAAAATAAGGGGGGTCTCCAGATGTCCCCCCCATGTGAATGATTAAGTGGTACATGTAACATCTACTCAATCACAAATTTAAAAGTTAATAAATACACCACATACGTTGGCAAATTTATTTAAAAAAAAAAAAACACGATGTAAATCTATTGTCAATCATGTTGTCCAATAATGCAGATTCTCACCAAACATGATGAATGCTTCCCCAATCCACTGAAAAAAAAAACTAAACAAACCACCAACCGCCATAACAACCCATTGTTATTCTTTTTGAAATAACAGATTCCCAGCTGACAGATGGATGTAAACAAAGGGGTGGGGATGATGACTGGTATCATTAGTCAAATATGGCCATATCTGGTCAGCGATGTCAGCCATCATCCCCGTTCCTGTGTTTATATTCACCTGTCATTCACAAATCCTCAGCAGACAGCTAAATGGACCAGGTGGGGATGCATCATTGGTTGCTTTGAAGCCAGCAACTCACGGCTCCCTAACAATTAGCCTCAGTGGGAAGCTGTCTCACTTAGCAGTAGTAGTCATACCACTGCTAATGGTGAATTCACGCTGTGATGCAGAGCGGCTGGGGCGATTCACCACTCCAGCCGCCATGTGTTACTGCCTGCGCTAGGGGGCAGTGTGGTGCACGATTTAGCGCATCACACGGCTCCCTTTTTTTTTTTGTACAAGCCTTATTTAAAGTGTACAAAACTTTACTCACTACAATTTCTGGAAGCTCTGTGCGCTGCCTGACATAGCGGCCTGGTACACTGCAATAAAATGAAGCATGTCTACATCTTACAGCAGCAAGCGGGAACACATCTGTGAATTGGCCCTAAAGGCATCACTTCTCACTGCAGCTCAGGGGGCAAGCAAGCCCCTCATTTAGTTTCTCCATTTGCCAAACGGGTACAATTCAGATGGAATTCTAGTTGGTCTGAATCTGAAGATTATCCCTATTTCTGAATGAATGATAGAGCATACTGTAGGTGCTGTAATTGTCTATCTGAAGCCTTTTACTTGATAGGTCCTACTACTTGTACATTAGTCTGCCTTAGATATGTTAGTTCGTCAAACTTGAAAGCAGGGACAGAAGAGAAATGTTGACAATGACGACAATAACAACATTTACCTATGGCAACGTTAGTAATATCCTGACGACTTCCATTTTCAATTTTGAAGCCAGGTCCATTGCCATACAACAAGCTTGTATAGGGCATACGATCTGAAGCGTTTCTGGGAGCCTTTCCTACAAAAGTCAACATATTTATCTCTTAGATCTGATCTTTTAAAAGACATACAAACTTGTGAATATTGAGCACCTTTAATATACATCTGATAATAATCCGTACTCTCAGTTAGTACTCACAGTTGTACAGCTGCTCCTCCATGCAGGTGCTTTGAAAATATATGCAGTACTGAGCCATAATCAGAATAATAGACATAGGCTGACAGCTGTTTGTTTAATGCAGCCTTCATATGTGTACTGGATTTAGTTCATACTTTTTGACCCAGGCATTCGTACATCCAACGTGGGCCCATCTTTTGCTTGTTGCTGTGGTATAATAACCAGTCACTCAAAAAGTAGCTAAAGTGGTTGTAAAGGTAAAAGGTTTTTTTTTTTTTTTTTACCTTAACCACTTCCATACCGGGCACTTTTACCCCCTTCCTGCCCAGGCCAATTTTCAGGTTTCAGCGCTCTCACACTTTGAATGACAATTGTGCGGTCATGCAACACTGTACTCAAACTAAATGTTTATCATTTTGTTCACACAACTAGAGCTTTCTTTTGGTGGTATTTAATCACCACTGGGGTTTTTATTGTTTGCTAAAGTAACAAAAAAAGACTCAAAATTTTGGAAAAAAAAAAACATTTTTCTTTGTTTGTTATAAAAGTTTGCAAATAAATAATTGTTCTTCATAAATTTAGGCCAAGATGTATTCGGCTACATTTCTTTGGTGAAAATAACAGAAATCAGTATTTATTATTTAGTCTGTAGGAAAGTTATAGAGTTCACAAACTATGGTATAGATCTGAAAATTGATCAAACCTGAAGTACTGACATCCAATCTAATTTCTTGAGGCCCAAAAATTTCAGAACAGTACAGATAACCCCCAAATTTTTGCAAAGTAGACAGTCCGATGTATTTCATAAGAGGCATGGCGAGTTATTTGAAGTTGTAGTTTTTTTGTCATAATTTTTGGAAAATGAAGAAATTAAGAAAACATTTTTCACAAATATTTTTTTACATACTGTCACCAGTGCAGTACAGCACCATTATATAACTGGTGTGGTGGTGATCAGTGACACTTACTGGTGACAGTATGAATAAAAAAAAATGTATAATTTTTTTTTTCAATTTTGTTTTTTAATTATTTTTTATTACATTTTTTTCTTTTTTACGATTTTTTTTCTGATTGCACTATGCCCAAAGTAGTATAATGTTACCATAGTAACATTGCACTACTTTGGGGAAGTGATCTTTTTTTTTTTTTATATATACACAATTTGATTGCTTATAGCAAAAAATTTCTTTGCTATAAGCAAGCATTTAACTGAATGAAATCGATTCATTCAGGTTTTTTTGTTGTGATTAGCTGGGATTGGCCATGGCTAATCACATGATACAGATAGGCAGTGATTGGCCCAGCCTGTGCATGTGATCACTGTGACCATTCACAGCTAGACAAACTTGTATACAATGGATGGCATGAAAGGAACCTGCTACATCACTACAGCTAAGCAGCAACACAATAGTGACTCAGTGCCCAGTGGATGCAAACACAACTCTGAGCAGTTCTTGAAGCACTGTAGTTCAGGTTTAATGGCTTGTAATGTATAAGGTTGGATCATAACCATGCTTTTTTACCCCACGAAGTGGTTGGCATTGAAATCAACAGAAAGAACATTAACATGCATTGTCACATGTTATCAACCTGCACTGAATGTCAATACACGTCATGATGCCTTTACGTGTATAATGACACGTCACTGATAAGAGTAATGCATTTACATTTCAAAAGAAGCTGAATTGGGTTTTAGGAAGTATTTTATTTAGGTAAGACCATCTTATACTTACAGAGCTTTACATATTAGGTCCCTAAAGAGCTACATCTTCTACATTCTCTTGTTAGTATATATAAGCAGAAGGTGAGTACCAATTAGCAATGCTTACCCCTTTGTACATGCCCCCAAAGTTGGCCATAAACTAGTAGAACATTGTTTTTAGATTGTTTGTTCAATTTTCTATTTGATAGTGGGATCAAACTGATCATTTTTGGGATCAAACTAACTGTACATTTTTGGCCACAATGATGAGAAAATTCAAAAGAGGTAGGATGGATCATTTTTCTCGAACTAATGAATTTCTAACAGTGGATGTGGTTTTCAATGGGAAAAGTCTATTCCCTTCAAAATCAAAGCACAAGATTTTTAAAGTACTTCTGAATTATATTTGTCAAATCATCGAATTTACTGATGAGAATTTTCATATGAATATTTTTCATATGAATACATACAAATATTTATACAGACAATCATTCAAAAAAGTACTGGAGTGTGGCAAGCTTAAAGTGGTTCTAAAGTCAAACTTTTTTACTTTAATGCATTTCCTGCTTCCCCCCCATCCCCAAACACTTACCTGCCTTTTCTCCCAGCTCCAGCATTGCCCCAGCTACACCACTTCTCTTGCTTCCCAGTTTCACAGGAGACACTAAGAGCAGCGGGAGTCATAGGCAGAAACAGGGGCGTGGCTTATGGGTGCTGTGGGTTTCTATGCATGCACACATCCTGACTCAGGAGCACCCCTGTGTGGGTGCCCCGATAGCACACAGCAGGGAGAAGCAGACAGAAGTAAGGGACCACTCTGGGCAAAGTTATTGCACAGAGCTGGTAAGTATAACTCCTTTTTTCATTTTAATTAAAACACAACTTGGCTTTTAATTTCACTTTGAGGCACTTTCAGCTAACCCAGAACAGTGTGCCCCTGGATTTTTGTACAGTGTTGGTAACTATGTATTCATGGGTTCTAACCAGAAAGTCCTGACTGGTTATTTGAGGGCTTACCACCTCGCTCTGCTTAATTTAACCACTTCATGCCCGGACACTTTTAGCCCCTTCCTGCCCATGCCAATTTTCACACTTTGAATGACAATTGCGCAGTCATGCAACACTGTACCCATATGAATTTTTTGAGACAGATAAAACTTTATTTTGGTGATACTTATTTACCACTGGGATTTTTTTTTTTTTTGCTATATAAATGAAAAAGTCCAAAAATTTTGATAAAAAGTGTTTTTCTTATAAAATTTTGCAAATAATCTTTCTTCATAAATCTTGGCCAAAATTTATTCAGTTATCTTTTTAGTAAAAAAAAAACCCAAATTAGTTTATAACCAACAATTTTAATATTTAAACAATTTTCTTTACATTTTTATTTTATTTTTTATATTATTATTTATGGGTTTTTGTGGGGGTTTTTTGCCTACTGTCACCCTAGCAGTACAGTGTCACCACAGTGACACTACTACTTGTGGGGTTGATGAAGATTTTTGTTTTACACTGATTGCTTTTACACCCATAAAGGCTGTAAAAGCAATCATTTCTCTTTCTCTCTGGCTGCATTCTTGCAGCCATTGAGAAATACTGTAACAGCTGTGATTGGTCACAGCTTGTCACATGGTACAAGACTGTTGCGAAAAGCCTTGTACCATGTGACCTCTGTGATCATTCACAGATTTCACACGTAGTAAGCAATGATGTCAGGAAATGACATCTTGTTTACTACTATTCATGTGATCACTGATTGGCCAATCAGTGATCACTGATTGGCCAATCAGTGATCACATGATCGGGACCTCACACAGAGGTCCTGTAGAGCAATCGGCCATAGCGGGCACTGGATCAGGGTGCTGCACACTCCCAGGGAGCGCGCGCAGGCTAAATTGGTGGGCGCAATTTATGAATGGCAACCCGCTCCTGCACTGCTCTCGTCCGGCCGTTTATATACATGGGCCGGACAGGAAGTTGTTAAAGCGGGAAATTAGCAACATATAAAATCATATATTAATTTCCACATTGTGTTTCAATAATAGCCTATTGCTTATTCTAGCCCATTGCTTATAATCTGAACACTCTTGAAGCTGAAAAAATACTTTTTGAAGAATCCCCTTACATTTACTTCCTTGATACCCTGTGAATAGACACTGTGTCAATGTGTCACACATTTCACAGAGCCTGCCTTCTGAACTACAGAGCTGCTGAGAGGAGGAGTTTCAGGAGACAGAGTCAGTACAGGAATCACACCACATTGTATCTGTTTACAGGCAGCAAGATGAATAAACCTCCCAGTAATGCTATTACTAGGCTGCCACTAGAGGGACCTCTAATTTGTAATGTGACTTCAGAAGATTAATACCAACAAGCTCACATGGAAATGCGCATCAATTTGTGTTAGAGTTACCATTACTAATTTATATAGTAGGATGCTAAACAGAGAATGTGAATGTGGGACAAACACAAAACTGAACAAAGATAGAATAAACTAAGTTTTACTAACTTGTATCAAGAGGAGAACAGAAAACACACATGGATCACTTGCTCATTGGCCAGGACCCTGTGATCGGTATGTAAGGGAACCAGTGAGACCGCAGCCGGGTGGGCATGCACAGGCGTCCCCTACCCAGAAATGCATAATTACACACCTGGTGCCAACAGTGAATGGGCTGACAAAAGCCCGGATGCCAAGACGCAATTTCTAGTTGCCATGGTGAACTGGCACCTGGGATTTGTTGAGTTCTGCTGTAAAGTAAGAATGCTTTTGAAAATATATATTTTAATTGTTTATTTTTTTCAATTTACAAAATGCAAAGTGAGTGAACAGAAGAAAAATCTAAATCAAATCAATATCAATCAATGGAAGTGATGGTTTGACCCCCACAGAGCCCTGATCTTAACATCATCAAGTCTGTCTGGGATTCCATGAAATGATAGAAGGATTTGAGGCAGCCTACATCCACAGAAGATCTGGGGTTAGTTCTCCAGGATGTTTGGAACAACCTACCTGCTGAGTTCCTTCAAAAACTGTGTGCAAGTGTACCTAGAATAATTAATTTCCAGTTTGTTAACTGATAAAAATAAATTAGTAACACTTCTATTTCTGAAAGCATTCTTATTTTACAGAATTTTTCACACCTGCCTAAAACTTTTGCACAATATTTGCAAATATTACGCAATTAACATAAATTAATGCCAGATTGTTTTTTTTTTTTCTGGCTACCTGGTAAGAGTGCTGAGAAATACATTTTGTTTTGTTTACTCTGTGCAAAGCCCTTCCATGTGCACCTTACGCTAAAAGCCATTCATAAATAGGGGTGGTTGCTATTTTTGCTTAATATTCTTACGATTGGTCCGAGTGGATTTTTTTAAACACATTATTGAGTGTTCCTTGTATAGTAATGTCAAGTCTTATTTCTGTAAAAATGCTTAAAATGTTAAAATTCATACCCAAAATACTGTTGCCACGATCTGTATATCCCCCATGGGTGAAAACATGGGAATGGTCAGCAGTTACAACAGTTAGTGTATCACTTTCAGATGTCATCTGTCCAGCCCTCCGGATGGCTTTGTCAAATTCAACAGCCTCAGTCAATGAATTCCTGGCATTCGTATCATGGTGACCATGGTCAATTCTGCCACGTAAACCATTAAATAATGTTAGCTTTTAATTAAATTCTTTTAATAGAGTAATTCATAAACTGTATTTTTTATCTGAATCTTGCACAAACTCTGTTGCAAGTTACAATCGCTTCACATAAACAATGAAGGTGTCACAATTAGAAAAAGAAAACCAACTGGATTTTTTTCTATAGTACTTTTTCAGTATGCTACTTGCTATTAGTTAAATATTGCTGTTTCCAGTTCAGCAACTCACAACCATTTTTACAAAGAACTCTTAGGAAATAAATGTTTGTTTAGTAATATTTAATTAGACGCAATGTATGGATTGTAGCTGTAATGTGTAAGTAGCTCAGTTATACCCTTTGGTGAACATATTGACTGTGCAGCTAATGCCTGCCAGAAGAGGCACATGTCAAAGAGTGAAGGATAGCTCTACCTCTTCCTGTCAACCCTAGCATGTGACCTATCGTATGTCCGTCCAGGCAGTCAAGAAGAAGTTTTTAGGGCTAGTTCACACCAGATGCAGTCAAGTGTGTTTCTTTTGTCTGCATCAAAAATGTATGCACAGTGTTTTCCATGGATTTTAATGGCCCTACACCAGTGCAGTCAGTTCCCAGAAAAAAATAAGTAGAACATGCTGCATTTTTTCTGCACGTAGCTGTACTGGAACATAGCAAAACACATAAACACACCGGAATGGAGTGTGGTGTGAACTGCAAGCAAAAACATAGCCAGATGCATTTTTGTGGTGTGAACTGACCCTTATTCATTTGTACTGACAACAGATCTGAAAAAAACAGGTGCAGATAAGGCAGGGGAAAGACATTAGCACCAGAGCCTCTCTCCCTATCCAAGAGCTCACCAGGGTGCCCAACCTCATACCTCCCCAGTCAGAAGACCCCCCCCATCCCAGTTTAAGAGCCTGCCAACTCTTCCACTCCCCCCAGACCTCCTCCAGCTTCAGAGCTCTCCATCCAAACAGTACCCCAATCTCAGACCCTTCCAGGCACCCTTCCGAAGCTCCTCAGGCCCTCAAAGTACCTCAGCCCCAAGCTGCCCAGGTCTTTCCCTGCATTGTATTTTTCCACTCACTGGTGTCAAGCAATTATTTTCTCCCACTAAACACCAACACCAGGGAATGATTTCCTCCATGCTGTCCACTGTCCCTCTGGCAGCCACGTTATTGTTTTCTCCCACTAACCTCCAATGCCAGGACATTTTATATCCCACTGACCAACAATGTAAAAGATCACTATGTAACATATTGCTGATCTGTGTATTGCTATGCTGTACATTGCATAGTACTGACTCCTGCACCCTACTTTTGTCTACACTCTGTAAGCTATGCTGTAGGATACATACTCCTAACCAAATGTTGATTGTCTCGGCAATTGCCATTTGATAATTAGTCCCCAACTGTTTAATTGAAGTTATTTTTAAGGCAAGCAGGGAGAAAATGTTAGCTCTTTGTCTATAGTCTGCATGTAGAATATAAAGCACATGTAATGGGAGATTTGCATTTTTTAAAAAATGATCCTTTGTCCTGGCGTTGTTTGTCTGTGACACACTTGATTGTGGCACAGTAAAAAAAAAAGGTAGTATGTTGTTGGTATCCAAATTTCAGCATAAGCATAACTCCAAACTGTCCCTGATTTCGAGGGACTGTCCCTGATTTGGAACAAAGTCCCTCTGTCTCGCTTTCCTCCTCATTTGACCCTCATTTTGGTCTGTTGTATATTAAATGCAGTATTTATCGTTCAAAGAGTGTTTCACAATACTAAACCATTCATCCAGTTTCTAAAGTTCAGCATTAGTAAATTTCAAAAGCCAGTATAAAGGAATAGTAGTGGTAAACAAAAAAGCGGGTTTACCTAATAATTTGTTTGTATGATTTTCCTTTAAGGGGGTGTGTCCTATGAATACATACTTTGCCAATAGGTGTCCCTAGTTCCCATCTCAAAAAGCTGGGAGGTATGCATAAGTGTTCAGTGTATTGTAGAGTCAGACTTTACTTAAAGTGGAACTTTACCCATAACAGCTTGATAAAAAAATTATGTTCTTTAGCAAAGAACACACATTCCACATTCATAATTATGCTACCAAAATTAGTGGGTGTTGTAAAGTGCCACCACCTGTTTTTTCTTGCTAGAGGCTAGCTTTTTGCCAGCAGGTGATCCGGAGTGCTGTGTCCAGACTGAGCTCTGCAAGAGGGACCCGAGAACCATCGGGGGGGCCCCCATGTACAGAGGGTGAAAGAACGCCAGACTTGAGTGATGCCACAGATCGGGTGAGAGAGTCCCATACACCAGCCAAACAAGTGAACACTGATATTCCCTGCAAACCTACCCATTTTCCTGCACACAGTTGCAGGAATTGAATATATTTCCCCCAGGCCTTTTACCAAACACATTCTCAGCATAATTCAGTCATTGGAGCTGCCTGCAGTGCACGCCCTTTGCAAGCCAAACCACATCAATATTCATTTAGCCATTAGCCTACCATTTCAAAGGAACACTTGTCACCATCGCATTTGACTACTGCAGACCAGAGAAAAGTTGCCCATCGCCAGCAAGCACTTCTAACAATTTCTGATACCTTTTTTTTCCCCAATCAAGTGTCTCTTAAAGGAATAGTACTGAAATCTTTCTTGTACTAATCGTTTTAGAAACTGCTACCTTTATATCGTCAACTTAACCACTTGCCTACAGGGCACTTATACCCCCTTCCTGCCCAGGCCAATTTCCAGCTTTCAGCGCTGTCACACTTTGAATGACAATTGCGTGGTCATACAACATTGTACCCATATGAAATGTTTATCATTGTTTTGAGACAGATAGAGCTTTCTTTTGGTGGTATTTAATCACCTCTGGGATTTTTATTTTTTCTTAAACAAACCAAAAACCACTGAAAATTTTGAAAAAAAAAAGTTTTTCTTAGTTTTTGTTGTACAATTTTGTAAATAAGTGATTTTTCTCCTTCACTGATGTTTGCTAATGAGGCTGCAGTGATGAGCACTGATAGGCTGCACTGGTGGCACTGATGAGCATTGACAGGCATCACTGATGGGCACTGAAAGGCAGCACTTATACATGACACTGATATATGTCCCCTCTGCGGAAAGCCAATTACCGGCTCTCCTTTCCAGCTGTCAGCGTGACAGCTCGAGAGGAGAGAAATGCGCTGATAACCGGCATTTCCTTGTTTACATGTGATCAGCTGTGATTGGACACAGCTGATCACATGACCGAGCCAACATCTTCGGCTCTTTCCGTGATCCGCTGTGTCCGGGGGACACAGCGCACCAGCGATCGCCGTGCTGCACTCTCCCTGAGCCGCGCATGTGCGGTGAGAATTGAAGGATGTCATATGACAACCTATCAGAACGAGAGAACCACCTTGCTCCCGTCATTGTACTATATGGTGAGCGGAAGGTGGTTAAGAAGTCTGAATTTCTGTTATGCACCAATTGGGCCCCAATGAGCACGCAGAAGATTTTTTCACTGCATTTGAAGGATGTTGGCTACCTTAATTAGCAAGCTCCTTTCTATTTCAGATTTAAACCTTGCCATCAGATCATGAGGACCCAAAGTGAGCTAGTTTTACCTGTTGATAGTTTCCCCTGCTTACTGGGGACTACAAACACTTCAGGCTTGTGACTCTCGGTTAACTTCTGAATAGTAGGCCTGCCAGCACTGATTGAGATTTTGTTGTATGTGCTTAGAGTTGCTAAGAGTGATAATTGCCATTATGCACACACATACTGCTTTCTGTTGTTTTACAGTGCTTACAGCCAAGTTTACTATAAACAATACATCAGTTCACTCTAATCTGTATACGGTGAGTGTGTGAGAGTACTGTAGTGCCAGCAGGGGTTTCAGAGTGGGGTCCAGAGCAACAGAGAGCCCAAAAATAACTCAGTGACTCCGAAGGAGGTAGTGATGTATAATGTATATCTTAGTTTAATGAACAAGTTAGGGCACCATAGGGTTTCCTTAGTCAATAAATGACTGGATAACACTTGTGGTATCTAGAGGGTGCCATAAACCATAGGCTACTTAAAGACATAAAATAGTTATCACCCAATCTGACCAATAACAACAAGAAATTATTGTATTAATCTACTGATACAGCGATTACTTTATATATTCCCTAGCCAATTCATTTTAAATTTAAATTGAATGTTCTTCACCTATAAGAAGGATATCAAGGGGTATCAGGGGTTACTGCTAAGTATAATAATGCATATGCAGTTTATGTTATCATTTGTGTTTATGCAAGTTACCAACGTATGTCCAAGGGTAGAAAATATCCTTTGCAGACTTATCTTGAGGTGATCCACCTATCCTTTACTTTGGATTTTTTGTTTATGTTTCCCAGTGGAAACAAAAATGTCTGCTGTGCATGAAGACCTACATATTTGTTAGATATACAGTAAGCATGTGCATCTTTGTCAGATGATAAATAGTCTGGCAATAAGATGTTTGAAAATGTATGTCAACAGTATATTGATGAGTCTAATTTTTTCAACAACCAATAAAATGGATTGTCTTTCTTATTTTCTGTCATGTTTTACAAAATTTAATTTTGTGCACTTATCTTCTACAAAAAGGAAAAACCCATTGGCATTCTTGCTCAGGATCTTGATGGCCTTCTCAGTCATCTCAGCCAGGGATGGGTCAGCGGACTTATCCCGGTTCAGTTCATACTTCATGTCTTTTGGCTCAAAAAGACCTGGAATAGTTACAAGTCAAATAATGTACCATTTGTGTTTGTTTCATTGAAAACTTGAGCTTACCTTGATTAGTAAGAATATTTGATTTTATGAAGCTCGTCAGTGACAAGATTGGTGTGTCCACTCACCTTCTCCTATCACGTTGATTCCTTAACCAGTTAAATGTCTTGCCATCACTGCTCTCTTGCAAGTGAGTGAGTCTGTAGTGTTTAGTGTGTAGTGATTAGATAAAGGAGTCTGATGCACCTCAGCTATTCTTTTGTTTGCAAGGTATCTTCAGATTCAGAATAGCCAGAATGCCTTTAGCGGCATATTTATACAAAATCTGTTTTAGCAGTCTCTATGGGCAGTCATTAGATTTTCATTCTAACATGCAATGATTTAAGGCAAACAAATGTGATTATTCAAATGTGTCTTGCAAATGTGCAGTCATTGTTTAATATAACATTCACACTTTTCAGGTAAGTTAGCTGTTACAGTTAGCACATTTTGCTGCTGAAGAGCATACAGTCATGGCCAAAAATATTGGCACCCCTGCAATTCTATCAGATAATGCACCACTTCGCTCAGAAATTTGTTTCAATTACAAATGTTTAGGCATTCTCATGTTTATTTCTTTAGTTTGTATTGGTATGACAGAAAAAAGTGGAGAAGCAAAATGCCACATATGACACATTCCATGCAAACTCAAAAAATGGACTGAACAAAATGATTGGAATCCTCAATTTAACATTTAGTAGCACACCCCTTGGAAAAAATAAGTCTCTCAGATTGGAAGGTTTCCTTTTCCATCTGCTGTTTTGAGATTTCTCCACAGGTGCTCTATGGGATTTAGATCTGGACTCATTGCTGGCCAGTTCAGTACTCTCCAGAACTTTTTCTAAACCATTTCTAGGTGTTTTTTGATGTGTGCTTTGGGTCATTGTCCTGCTGTAAGACCCATGACCTCTGATAGAGACCCAACTTTCTGGGCCATGCATTGCACCCCAGAATTCTTTTTTTAATCCAAACAACTTTTATTGTCATAAAAGTAGAAGCATTACATATGGATTGTACAGGACACAATACAATGGTAACGTGGGTACGCAGAGCCACAGAAAAATGGAAACATCATCCAATGGATACGATTTCCATATGGCATCCGAGACAATGACGTATTAAACAAAATAAAACATTACCTGGGTCAACTAGGTAACAATTCAGTAGGTCAGCCCTACTTCTGAAGTAGAGGCTTAAAGCTTAAAGATAAATTTTGGTACACACTTATAGATAATACTTTACACTTGCAACAGTCTGTCCATGACTAATTGAAACCGAGCAAGACCAGGAACAGCCAGCCCTGCCAGACTGTCTGAAATTTATGGTGGGCATTACGGTGATGGTATTTGAGTCTTTCTCTGAGTAATAAAGATTTGACATGGTCTGCCCATTGGTTGGAGGGGTGGGACACATCCACTGCCTAGCAATTAATTTTATAGCAAGATACAACAATCTGGAAGCCATAATATAAGCCCCGGGTTGAAAAAATTCCTGGTCTAGAGCGCCCAGAAAACAGATTAAGGGATCCTGAGGTATAGACTGTTGTGTTACCAGAGAAATAGTTTTTAAGACCTCAGTCCAATATCTGGTTAATTTTGGGCAGCGCCAAATCATCAGCACCTTTTAATCAATACAGGTGACTTTATTACAAATTACAGGAGTATCACAAACTTGGGATGCAATTATTTCTTATAATTTTGAGAAGGTGCCAGTCATTTTCTCCAGTCCATTTTTGGAGTTTTGTGTGGAATGTGTCAGATTTTGCTCTCTGTTTCTCCACATTTCTATGACATACCAATACAAACAAAAGAAAGAAACATGAGAATGCCTAAACATTTGTAATTACAATGATTTTCTGGGCGAAGTGGTACATTATCTAACAGAATTGCAGTGGTGCCAATATTTTTCACCATGACTGTATGCGGGAGAATGTCAGGGAGTCAGTTTTTTTACCTGGTAAATGTGTTTTATGAATAGAGTGAGTGTTAACCAGTGAATGTGTTGGTAAATGTACTGTCAAATCCTTTATAAATATGCACTTTTGTTTTGTGATAATTACACATGTCAAAGATAGCCCATGTTTATGTTCCTTCTTTAGATTTTTATCAATATATGTGACAAAAAAATACCCTACCAATAAGGTAATCAGTGTTAGATTCACTTATAGCATCAAACTGCTGCTTGTTCCATACATAATTTGCCCGCTGTAGAAAAAAAACAAAAAGGAATAAAATCAATTTTTTTGGTAAAAAATACATTTTCTGTTTCAATACATTTTTTATTGAGAATAAACAGTATGTGTACATTGTATAGTTTGCAGTATACAAAGAAAGTATCTGGCAATGGTCTTACAGTACCACAAAATGTTTTCATTTCAGTTCCAGTATTTTATCAAGTAAATCTGCAGTCTATTGAATGAAAGTCTCTTATAAGACCTCTAACTATAGTTCAACAATGAAAATGTATCCTTACATAATACATCCAACATTACAAGTCAAAGAGCATCAATAGATCAGCATGTAATGAGTTTTTTTTTGTAATGCTTATAAAAGCTCTCCAGTTTAAAATACTGTTGCAGGAATGTATGCACCAGAGCAGGGGTGGCATTTCAATTTCCCAATGGGCCAAATGAAAAAATAGAGGGCCTAACCTAATTCTTCTCAATAATAATTTTGCACCTGGGAAAGTCCATAAGTATGGAAGTAACTTTTAGAAAACAAACACCTAGCGCTAGGTAAAAACGGGTGGCTGTCCCCCGAGCTCCCATACAAACTGTAAACTAGCAGCTGGACAGGGCTGTTCACATGTCATGACTACGGTGCTTTGCTTCCCAGCGTTTTTAACTCAGGGGGGGTCCAAAGTTTTACAAGCGGCACCGCTTGCCCAACTCGCCCACTGAGTTCATCAGGGTCGAGCTGCAACGCATGCAATGCACGAGACTACAGAGTGGTAGTACAGCATTATAGGGTTGAATCAGGCAGTGAGGAAGCGTCATAACACCTCCTCACTGCCTGTCAAATGCCCTCTGAAAAGGATGCGAATGGAAGGAGAGAGCCTGGAATCAGTACAGCATGACCATCTGAACACCCTGACCTGGAGGGAAGAACAGGTGCATAGCTCCTGGGGTTTGCAGCATGTACCTGGTAACAAAGGGAGTACTTGGCAGTGTAGCAGAGTGGCAGGAGAGTGTTAGGATGTCTTCTAGGCAACGCTCTCCCACCAGAACCATGCCCCTCCACTGTACCAATCAACTCAGACCTGGGCCTATTGCGGCCCCAGGGCCACATCCAGCCCTATGGCTGTCCCTATCCAGCCCTCAATGTCTTCACTGTAAGCATGCCTGAAAGGCTCAGAGAGGCACATTGACAAATGTCTGTGTGGACAGCTCTAAGGTCCCATTCACACATGAGCGTTTTGTAGTGCGAAGCTTGAAGCTCCGAAACGCTCAGTGGGGAAAAAAAATCAATATTACTCTATGGTTGTGGTTCACATCTCCACTCCAAGTCACCTGAAGCAGAATGCGTAATGCTCAAAAACGTTTTGAAGGTACTTTTGTAGCTTAAATCGGGCAGATTTGCACATTTTTGCCACGTTTTTACTCTCATAGAAAAAATAAAAATGCATGATTGGCACATTTATGTGGCACTTTTTGCGTGGTTTTCTTCTCAAATGAAAATATCCTTTAAAAAGTAGTAATAATATATAAATAAATAAATGTAAAATAAATTTTTAAAAATGCATATGAATTTAAAAAAAATCACAATAAATAAATAATAAATAACCCCTAACCTTAAAAAAATAATAAAATAAATAAAAATAATAATAATCATGCAAAAAAATACATTATTACTACGACTATGACTACTACTACTACTAATAATAAATTATTATTATTTTATAATTTTTTGGGGTTTTATGGGGTTACAGTTATGGGTAATTATTATTTATATTATTTATTTATTATAATAATGGGTAATTATTATTTATTACAAGTATTTATGATTATTTTTATTTGTGTATTTATTTTAAATGTATTTATGTATGTAAATGTATTATTATTATTAATAATGTATTTTTTGTTCGGGTTTAGGTTTATTATAATTATTATTAATAATAATAATGATTTGTTTAATATATTTTTAAGGTTTAGGGGTTAATTTTATTTACTTTTACATAGTATTTATTTATGATTATTATTATTATTATTACTATTATCACTCTAACAAAAAATAATATATAATAAAATTATTAAATACATTAATAATAATAAAATAATAGATTATTATTATTAATAATAATAATAATAATAATAATAATAATAAAAATAAATAAAAGCTGATGGAAAAGCTGAAGCAGAAAAACCTAGCAACAAATGATGCAACAGAGGATGTTTTTTGTCTATTGGCTAATAAAAAATGCCACAGCTCAAAATAGGCTAAAAAAGCTATATGAAAATGCACAAAAACCACGGTAAAATATGCTGAAATACATCACAGCTTCCTGGAGGAAGAACTAGAGAAGGGATGTGCCAAGACCAGTGGCTGGGGGAATAGGAGGCATAGCAACTACTGGTCTTATAAACAGGAAATCAAGGAGAATTAACAGTTTGATCTGAAAATAAAGAGGCTGTTTCAGAGCAACTACTAAGTGAAGCAGAAGATAGATGACATGTTTAGTGAAAGTAGGAAATCAGAAACAAGGACATGTAAAGAAGTTTTTGGCTGGAGTTCTGCTTTAAATGTATTTTTTGTGGTAATTTGAGGTCAGGGGTCCCTTTTAGCATGCTGTCCCATCCATTTTTTCCCTGCAAGGCTTCCCTTATTTAAAAAAAAGGCTTTATTTTCGGGGTGTATTTTTGGGGTATTATTTGTATTTTTTTGCTGGTATTTTGATTTTTATTCCTGTCAGCAGTACCTATTTTAAGTTAGGGGTGCTCAAAATACAGCATTCACTTGTTCCTTGTTTTTATTAGGTATTACATAGTTAGTCTGGCTGAAAAAAGTCAAACGTTATAATCCTATATCCACCATTGATCCAGAGGAAGGCAAAACCCCCAGCAAAGCATGATCCAATTTTCTCCTGCAAGGGAAAAAATTAATTCCTGAACCCCTGAGAGGCAATCGGATATTCCTTGGATCAACTTTACTTATAAATGTTAGTATCCAGTTATATTCTGTGTAGCTAAGAAAGAATTTAGGCCTTTTTTGCAGCAATCCACTGAGCTGGCCAGAACCAACTCTTGAGGGAGTCTATTCCACATTTTTACAGCTCTCACTGTGAAGAAACCTGTGTTTAGAGATTAAATCTCTTTTCCTCCAGACAGCTTGTCCTCTGTGATGACCTCAGGGTGAATAGCTCTACACTGAGTTCACTATATGAACCACTGATGTATTTATACATGTTGATCATATCCCCCCTTAATCTCCTCTTCTCAAGAGAGAATAAATTCAGTTCCTCTAATCTTTCCTCATAGCTGAGCTCCTCCATGCCCCTTATCAGTTTGGTTGCCCTTCTCTGTACTTTCTCCAGTTCCCCAATGTTCTTTTTGTGAATTGGTGCCCAAAACTGAACTGCATATTCCAGATGAGGTCTTACTAATGATTTGTACAGGGGTAATATGATATCTCTCTCTCTGGAGTCTATACCTCTTTTAATACAAGAGAGGATTTTGCTCGCTTTAGAAATCGTACTATTGTCACTAGTACATTTTGGTCTAAAATAGTTTTTTTAAATTCTCCTGTTACTGGCCAATTTTACACTGTTGTATCCTTTGTGGCCTTTTAGTTATTGTAGTAAAACACCTGCCTGTGCTCCTTGTCTCCACTACATTGTGGTCAGTTTTCTCTCATTAAACATTTCCTGCTGCTTGCCAATTGTACACTGCTGTATCATCTACAGTCTCTTAAAGGCTAAATTCATCTTTTGCAGAAAAATGGCCCATGCAGACAAAGGGGCCTGGTAGACTAAATTGCACTAGGCTATTTTTCGAAATATAGTTTAACCTTCCTGCTGGTAATCCTGAGTTTATCTTGGGGTTAATTTCAGTACCAAAAGTGGTAACCCCGAGCAACACTCGGGATTACACTGCAACGATCCTTGCCTTGTCCCACGATCCCGCGAGGTCCTCCCACTGTGTCCCCGGGCCATGTCCATCAGCTGATGCCGGCATCTGTGTTCCGTTCCCTGCGAGCATCGGGATATATGGGGGGCGGATCCGGTGGGAGATTTAAAAATGTAAACATTTGACATACACACTACACTGTAATCTCTTAGTATTACATTACTGAATCAAACCATTTCACCTAAATTTTATCCCTAGTGCTTTGTCCTGTGCCCTGCCTGCACTTTTACTGTTCTTTCTGCCTGGAAACTGAGAAATGTCCATGGCATCCAAAAAGCATCCCTTTAGGTCAAAACCGGTTTTAGACCAGTTAGAGAACAGCGATAGTAAATTAGATCCACTTGCAGAATTGAGTGATAATGATTTGTGGGGAAATTCATCATCACACACTGAAAACAATTCTGCGACTTTGCTCAGCGATGTGCGAACTTGGCGCTATATTTCAAATTTCAGTGTTTTGGTTTGATTATATTATTAAATTTCTTCTTATTATTTTTTATATTTATTATATTATAATTTATGATTTTGTGTTTCAAACTTTATCATACCTGGGATGTTTACTAGACTCTTTTTTGGACAGATTGAAGTGAGTTATTCTTAAGAATTACGGGCCTACAATATAAAACAACAATATTCCATGAAAAACAATGTATTGCTTTGACATTCAAAAATATTGATTAGTTACACCACCAGGGAGGTTAATGCAATTGTCGTACACGTAGGCTTGTTCTGGCCACCACCACAAAGTCTGACTGAAAACCTTTCATTCTGTTTCCATTTCCACATCCTGACTACTTTCCTGGACATGTTAGTTTCCTGTCCCATGGAGCTACCAGTGTAACCATTGCTTTGGCAAGCCAATCTCACATCCATGCAAAAAATGTGCTCAATCTGGCATTCAAGCAAGATGCCAACAGACCAACATCTGATGTCCCCGATGGGGCATTGACCATTGAAGAGACCACTCTCCTGGATGTAAACTGAATTTCCTGAACCAAAAAATTGTGCTTTGCATCTAGTAGGATACCTAATAATGCCATTTTGCATTGCATGGAAAAGACAGTTTCCAGCAAAAGGCATATTTGTCAATGTTTTCTTAGAGGCCTGGTCATTCAACCAGTTCATTAGCCACAGGATCCTAAATAGAACTACAACAGAAACCATCACATGGTTAACCTGCTGGAGTCCAACATCGGCTTACAGATGTATTCAAGACTCAAAACCATTTCATCCACCAGAAGGTGCTTGTTGCCTAGACAGATCCTGTGTAAGCATAAAGTCCAAACAGTCTACCTGACAATGGAGGAGAATCACTAGACAGTTGCCTGAGGAGCACTGGTGTAAAAGAAATAATGAAAAGCTTCTGGCTGCACTGCGCTTGTGAGAGCCAAAGACAATAAACGTAATTAAGGTTCCTACAGTTTGTAAAATTTCACGAACAGCCCATAAATGTGGAGACTAACTTCTACCCAAGGAAGAGAATTCCTTGGATGATCATTCAGCGATTACTAAGCATCCATATCAAAAAGCAAATATTACTGCTAGGAGACCCTGTGTAGAGCTAGAAGGGAGGCAAACCATAGTAATAATGTAATTTACCAAAGAGATTAAATTCATAGATTGACATAGATTTCGCTGGAATATGTGATTGATGTGGATTTACTTTCTGGGACATTAATAAAACATTTTGTGTGTGTCTTTACTTTTAACTCTCTTAAAGACTTCTTCAAGGTGTGTGTGTGTATTTACTTTTAACTCTCTGTGGGAATGGGGTATTGATGTACTCATTATACTGGGAGGGGTGGATATCTGGGTTCTCACCTAATATAAAAAGATCTTCCAGATTATAAGGCTATAAGAACCCCCAAGATTACCTGACCTCCTTCATTGGGGATCGGAGATTGGCTTTGAAAGGCATGTTGCCTGGTTTAGTATAGACTGGGGGAGGGCGATGCACATTCACTGCCCTCCCTTTCCTGGCCACCCAGACTGCACATCTGGATAAGAGTCTTAGTGGTGTCTTAAGCAGTATTCCATTATTACATTCGATCTGCAATGAATACGATTGGTATACGGTTATATGTAAGCAAAGCTAATTGATAAAGTTAAAATATAAATTCCATATATGCACTGCCAGTGTTCCAAGCATGGTAAGTAAAAGATTTGTGTATCTTCAATGTTGCTGTAAAGATCAATTTTTTTTTACATTATTTTGCATTGATGGTAATTTACCTAATAGCCAGATTAGCTAGATTTTTTGTGCTAAAAACAGTATTCATCCCCATAGACATCAGTGGTATTTTTTTGGTTTTCATTTTTTTTGCATTTATACATATATCTCTCACGGCAGTGCCCAGCTCTGCATGCCCTTTTTTGACAATAGCTTTCCTATTAGCCTTGAAAATGACCAGAATTTATCACCAGGATTTGCCTCCCTTTGGCCTGTTTCACACAGGCTTCAGTTTGTATAACAGAAGTGTGAACAGCAAGCTTTTACAAAGCATTTGCAGAGCTTTCAGCAAGCTTTGTTGAAGCTTTTAAAGTGCACTTCGCCTCCAGTTTGTAAATGTTGAATACAGATCCTAATGGGAGTGCTGATTGCCACTTTAAACAAGTTGCTAACAGGTTTCAGTACCACTTGAAGCTTGTTGAAAGCCAGATAGCAGCTTGTTTAAACATTTCCAAACAGGAGTTGAAGGGTGCTTTAAAGGCCTAGAAAAAGCTGCCCGCAGCTTTGCAAAAACGTACTGAATGTTTCAAAAAACCTTGGTGTTCATATTGCTCTTATACAAGCTGAAGCCCATGTGAAACAGGCCATAGACTTCAGTGGGGGTTCGACACTTAGTTCAGTGTTTGCATACATGTCGGGTTCGTCAATTTTCCTGCAAAACAAACTTGTGCAGATTTTCTCATTCCTAACGTGGGAGGATTTGGGTTGCCACAATTCTGTTACTACTTTTTAGCCCCCTACTCATGATTCTTCATGATTACTTAATTACTTAGTAGTGTAAAGATCTGCTGCCTCTACTGTCTGAATTTGTAAATGCCTGTAAATATATTATGCACTTCTTGTCCCTGGTTTGTTGGCTTTGAAACCCTGCATGGAGGAAGAGGAGAGAGAGAGCAAGAGAGAGTAGGTCTCAGCAACGCATCCTGTCCTTACTGATAAACCCTATAATGCATTTTCCTATCATCTAAAAATGTAGCTGCAGCTACTAAGTGTATATGTAGATCCTTGTGACAGACGGAGTATCTCTGCCCTGTCCTTATCTTATTTCACATGCCCAGTACCAGATATCTAGGTCTGTGATACTATATGTGTAGTGGTCACATTCCAGTATATACGGGTAGGTGAACCTATTTATTGCAATATAGATTATATGCAGCTCCTGTTATTCTAATTAACCCTGTCCCTTCTGGTCTGTCTGAGATTCTAAAGCTAGTTTTAACTTAGCTCCTGATAACCAGCATAGGCTAGATTCAGGATAGGCAGCCATTGGCCACTTCGGGAATCATGGACTTACAGGTCTGGTTGCATGGTTGGACAACAATTGGAGGATCTCCCCATGACTGCAGATCTTATCTTCAGGTCTCTGGCACAAAGACAGACACTGCACTATCCTAGGTGCCCGATGCAACTGAACTTTTCTGCAATATTCATCTTGAGGTTTCTCTATTATCAACTATATATACGCAGGTATATGTGCATCATTCCACCAGGACTCCTATTGGGCCCTTTGCTGGTAATACTTGTTTGTACATTGGATGTATGTACTATTATTAATCTTTTCTTATGTATCTGGGTGCCCTGCCGGCTTCATGCCACTCTCTGTCATTCCTCACCACCATGCAGCCAACAGCAGGAGCAGTCTGAGTATTTCTGTGCCTGTTCTTCCCCCCCCCCCCCTTCCTGCTGGTGTGTGTCTGAAGAGGCGATGCTGTAACAAGGGGAGGTGCAGCTACGGGCTCTATGTGAAGATCCCCCACTCACTCCCTGCTCCTCCTCTCTCTTGGCAATAGTAACTTCAGCCAATCAGCAGCAGGGAAGTGGCCACATGGTACCCTAGTAGTTGTAGTTTTTGGATGATGCTCTCTCTGCTGCATCAGTGAATGAAAGCTGCAGATCACATTACACAGACAATCCTGTATCAGAGTAGGATTGAGGACTTATCCTGGGCAAATTAGAAAGAACATGAGAGAGCAGTGTGGAAAAGACCTTCTGCAGCACTCAGCATTCACATCAGAGGGCAAGAAGAGAGAGATAGAGACTGAGCCACTGCAAAGCCTTCTACGAGGTCATCCATGCTGTGCTGAGTATCGGAGTCGCCCCAGGCAACCCAGAGTGACTTATTACTCCATTAACAGGGGCGGACTGACCATTTGGAAACTCGGGCACTGCCCAAGGTCAGTAGGGGGCCCCCTGAGATGCCCCTGGTACCTTTTTCATAGGCTTTTTTTAGTTTGGGCAAGGACACAGGGGCCCCATGATCCCCTATTACCAGGGGGGCCCCATGAGTTGTCAGTCCGCCCCTGTCCATTAATAAAAATAAAATGCATAAAACATAACAAAGTCCATATAAAGTCAATAAACTGTGCAAAAATAGCTTTGCACTTCCACCAGGTAACTTTCACAGTTCATGCATTTGAGATTCCTCTCTCCTCAGGATGAAACTCACCAAAGCAAGGTGCCACCCATTCTCATGACTGGCACAAATGCTTTGTGTATATAAGCACAGACCACTGGTCAGAACACCACTAGATTACTCCTCCATCTGACTTGCATGTCACCACATAAGGAAGAAAAATAAACAGCCTCTGATACTGTAGTAAAACCATCCACATTTGTATTTAATAAAAAGCCACTCACAAAGTTGGCGTTTATCACATCATGAAAATGGTGTCAGGCAATACTGTATGATGGTCACATCAATCTCTGACCACCTTTGGAAGCCTCCGGTACCTCTGCCACGTCACTTCCAGTCTGGCTCTGACGTCCCATAGGGTTGCCATGTAGTCACACCTAATGCATTTTGTCCTTCCAACTTCATCATAGGGAATGGCTACAAATCTTGACAACCAGACCTGTATACCCTCCTTCTACTCAGCATTAACTCTTTCCACTACTCTGCGTGAGACAGCAGCCCGCAGGACAGATGATAAACTAATTAAAATCTGTACTGTACTGTCACAATATGCTTACACAGGACATAGGATATACCAGGGTTCGCACTTTTTAGTTAATTGTTCTTGGCAGTACAATGAATGTTATGTGTGTATTTTTATGTGAGCTCAGGTTCTGCATGAGCTACACTATATTGCCAAAAGTATTGGGACACCCCTCCAAATCATTGGATTCAGATGTTCTAATCACCTCCATGGCCACAGGTGTAAAAATTAAGCACCTAGGCATGCAGACTGCTTCTACGAATATTTGTCAAAGAATGGGTGACTCTCAGGAGCTCAGTGAATTCAAGCGTGGTATTGTAATAAGTCCATCTGCAAAATTTCCTTGCTACAAATATTGCACGGTCAACTGTTAGTGGTATTATGACATAGTGGAATCAACTGGGAACAATAGCAACTCAGCCACAAAGTGGTAGGCCACGTAAAATGATACAGCGAGATCAGCGCATGCAAGTCACCAACTGTCTGCAGAGTCAACAGCTAAAGACCTCCAAACTTCGTGTGACCTTCAGATTAACAGAACAACAGTACATAGAGAGTTTTATGGAATGGGTTTCCATGGTCAAGCAGCTGCATCCAAGCCTTACATCATCAAGTGCAATGCAAAGCGCTGGATGCAGTGGTGTAAAGCAAGCCCCCACTGGACTCTAGAGCAGTGGATACGTGGCCTCTGGAGTGACGAATCTCGCTTCTCTGTCTGGCAATCTGATGGACAGGTCTGGGTTTGGCAGTTGCCAGGAGAACGGTACTTGCCTGACTGTATTGTGCCAAGTGTAAACTTTGGTGGAGGGAAGATTATGGTGTGGGGTTGTTTTTCAGGGGTTGGGCTTGGCCCCTTAGTTCCAGTGAAGGGAACTCTTAAGGTATCAATGTACCAAGATATTTTGGATAATTTCATGCTCCCAACTTTGTGGGAACAGTTTGGGGATGGTCCTTTCCGGTTATAACATGAGTGCACACCAGTGCACAAAGCAAGGTCCATAAAGACATGGATGAGTGAGTTTGGGGTGGAGGAACTTGACTGGCCTGCACAGAGTCCTGACCTGAACCCAATAGCACACCTTTAGGATGATTTAGAACGGAGACTGCGAGCCAGTCCTCATCCGACATCAGTACCTGACCTCACAAATGCGCTTCTGGAAGAATGGTCAAACATTCCCATAGACATACTCCTAATCCTTGTGGACAGCCTTCCCAGAAGAGCTGAAGCTGTTATGGCTGCAAAGGGTGGGCCAACTCAATATTGAACCCTATGGACTAAGACAGGGATACCAATAAAGTTCATGTGCGTGCAAAGGCAGGTGTCCCAATACTTTTGGCAATATAGTGTATCTCACATTGTAACAGTTTTGAAGAAATGAGAAAGTTTTCCCAAAGATGTATGTTATATTGTTTTATGGTAATATTGGTTTTCTCACTTACTTGTACACTAAGCTAGTACTGTGAAAGTGTATGTTTGCTACTGTATATCATGCTCTGCTTGGAGTTTTCTATTGTTTTCCTTTTTGTTTTTTTGTACATTTGAAAAAGTAGAATAAAAATTATTTGGAAAAAAAATCTGCACTGCCAACCTGTCCACCTGCGTATTTAACCCTCATTTAGCCAAATCAACCACATCAATTAGACCCCTACATCACTAACAATATCACCAGGCAAGAATTAACTCCTTTACCATCACCTGGTATCACAGAGGCCAGCAGGATAAATAATAGATCTGAACTAAACTAATATAAAAAAAATATATGTCAAAACATTTTTAAAAAATTTGCTTTAAAAAAATTTTAAACTCAAAAGACTATCTATCACCATACAAAAGAACATAGGTTCCCACAAGCAGATCCCTCCTAACCCTCCTATATAAAAATTGTATTGCAACTATACACTTCCCCTATTTCTTTATTTCCTTATTGCTCAAACTGCTGGCACTATATAAATCCTGTATAATATAAAAAACAAAAGGAGGGAATCTCAAAGAAAAAACAAATTATGCAGGAATTAGTACCTATTAAGAAATATAGTGAGAATTTTAGAAAATGAACTGCTATTAACTGGTCTAGTTCATTTAATTGAACAGGGTTATCAAAACTTGCATTCAGGGTATCTAGTTAGCAAATCTGAAGTCACATATTTCAGGAGACCTAAACCAGCACTAGCTGATGACAACACCAGGAAAAAGTTAAACAGTGGCTTTTCTGCATCCTTGACCAACAGAACATCTTCTACTTCCTCTAGCTAAGTGCAGCACAGAAGTCACAGGGCATCACTTTTTATCCAAATTCTAGAAAGATTACTCATATAATTTTACCAGGTTAGCCACATAACCAGTAGGGGATACTGAGGCAATGACAGTAAAAGCAAGGTCCACAAAAGAAAACACAGGAGGAGGAAGAAGACAGATGGAGAAATGCAGCACAAGTAGATCTATAACTATACAAACAAGAGAAACAAATTTAACTCTAGATAGGAGGAAAAAAATATAAATATGGAAGTCCAGAATTGTTAAGTCACCTGTCTTTTGTTCAGCCATATAGTGGTTAGGTTTAGCCCATCCTTACGAAGAGCTTGACTAGATGTACTGGTTGGGTATTCCGGATCAGGTATTCCTGCAGCACTCATGTATGCTCTCCCTCCTCCCAGAATCACCTACAGGAAATGAACATTATAAATTAAAAATAAATGTCTAAAGTACTTTTAAAAAGAAAACCTATTAGTTTACATGGATGGACTGGTGTCTCTACTCAACCTTACCAACTATGTAACATCAGCCCCATCAACATGAAGGATAGCTTTCTCTCATATTTGTGAATGTAAAATATTTCTTAAGTGATCACCAATGCTACTAAAAGTGTCTATGTCTTTTGTTAAAAAAGCAGGTCTAATCACTGTGTTTCATCAAACCCCATTTGTCCTCTGTAATTACATTTATATCCGTGTTGTGCACCAGTTGGTATGCAATATCCTTACAGCCACTGTTAGCCATATTTTGAGTCATTTCGTTGTCTGAGTACCAGTCTCTATCGACAATGTGAGCATAGGCTGCAGCTGGAGAAGCATGTTGGACACGAGTGGTTGTCACAATACCCACTGATTTACCTGGAAAAAGAAGACAGTAGGAAACACATGAATGACCATATGTTACACTAAATGGGTGTCACTGTGCACACTGAGTGTGTTGGTGGTGTCAGTAGGAGAAAAAATCTGGGGGGTGGAGAGTTATGGCGTTCTAACATCTCTCCTCCATCTGGGCCTTGGTAAGTGGGTGGGCTCTGCTAACTTACTTTTCAGATCTCCTACCAGAGTGGGCACCTATCTGGGAGTGAAGTCAAACTTTATCCTATTCCTATCTACTTAGTGCTTACCATGTGATATGTCACAAGACAAGGGGATGTATGTAAGAAGAAAGGCAGTCTTGTCTTTACCCTTTGTGCTGACAGGAGGTCTGCTTGCAATTATATGCAGGTAGTCTCAGGTGGATCAAACTTCTCTCATACTGCCTATGCCAGCCTATGTTGAGAGTCTTTTCTGCAGTAGGCACATGGCATTTTAAAGGAGCAAGAAAAGTGTCATAACTGCTTTATTGAATTTTACAAATGCAACTATACAGTGTTTAAAGTCCGATTTATATCAAACATAATTTTTTGTAAGGTTTAGCAAAGGTTGATCAAATGCAAAAGTGTGACATATGAGCCTCCATACCATGCTTAAATCAGATTTCATGTCCAAAAATAATGATGATCTTTGTGTAGCACCCTGCTATAATGCAAGCTGCAAGATGTTAAGAGGAACACAAGATGGCAGTGTCCTGCAATTCAGTGGCACTCACACTCTGTAGAGCAGTCCCATGGACTTTGTAAGCTGAACCGCAGGACTTTGCTCTAGATAGGAGCACCGTATTAGGGGACTACATTTCCCAGAGGAGCGCGTGGGCGAGGGCATTTATAAACAGAAGCCAGGAAGACAAGACAGGAAGTGAGAGGGGAGAGAGTAGAAGTAGAGACAGAGTTGTGCTGACTGCCGAAGAACCAGACCAGGCCACAGAGCTAAAAAGAAGGAAGGCAAGGAGACGCAGCTGACCGCTAGCCTTCCCACCCTGTTCAGTGAGATAGTTTGCCAGCAGGTGATCCGGAGCACAGTGACTGGATTGATAGCTGCAAGTGAGACTGGAGAAACTGTGGGGGCCCCATCTGATGAGAGAGAGAGATACAGCCAAGGCCTGCTGGAAGCCGCTGATTGGGTTAGAGAGTCCCATACACCAGCCAAACAAGTGAACACTGACATGCTTCTCATATTTGCCACTTTCTTACACACAGTTGTGAACATTGCATATAGTTAACAACGGGTGTGGCCTAGTTCCCCTGGCCTCTACTTTTGAACACATTTTCAGCACAGTCCAATCATCAGAGCTGACCACAGCACGTCTTCTGCAGGCCAAATCACATCAGTGCTCCCTTAGCCATTGGTCTACATTCTTAAAAGAACCTCCACCACCATTGCCACTGGTTGCTGTAGCACAAAGTGGAGTTGCCCTTTCTTGCTAGCAACTTCTGACATCTTTCTGCTCAAAATTTGTAACCTGATCAGTACATTAAAGTGACACTACCCAAGTCAAGTGCCACCTGAAGGGATAGAACTAGTTCTTCCTTCCCTTGCATTAATCATAAATCACTTCTATTTCTCTTCCTACATGTGCACCAACTGGGCCCCAATGAGTGTGCAGAAGATTCCTCACTGCCCTTAAAGGGACATTGACTACCTTAGTTAAAGAGCCCTTTCCTATCTTGGATGTAAACCTTGCCACCAGATTTTGAGGGCCCAAAGTGAACTAGTTCAACCTTTGGTAGTTTTCCTTGCTCACTGGGGAATAGAAACACCTCAAATTGGAGGTATTGGGTTAACTTCTGAAAAGCAGGCCTGCGACCATTGAATGAGATTCTGCTGTATGTGTTGTTCCTTTGCTTAAAGTTGCTAATAATGACAATTGCTAATATACACACCTATACTACTTTGTGTTTTTTAACCAAGCTTACATTGAAGTTTAATATACACATCACATCAGTTTACTCCAGTCTGTGTGTAAGTCTACTTTCTGGTGGTAATTAACACTGGTTATAAGAGTACTGTGGAGTCAGCAGGGGTTGGGCTTTTAGAAGGGAGTTCAGAATGATTGGGAGCCTGAAAATAACTGAGCGACTCCTAAGGGGGTAGTGCTACATTTGCAATTCTTAGCAGTCAGTCCACCCAAACAGCAATATCCATGTAATCTCCATACCATATTTTCCAATTCTGTGCATGCCCACATTTGTTTGGATCTAACAGGGAACAAAACTAACAGGGAAAAAATGTAAACATGAATTTTGGGTGGTCTGACCCTTTAAGCATGGTTTCAAAAGTTTATTTTCTGTAGAGTTTATATAACAGATTTGCATAGTAGCCACTCACCTGCTTGCTTTGCTCTATGAAGAATGGATGACACTTCATTTCCATTGGCACTAGTGCAGACTCCATGCTGTGCAGCTGCACTCACACCCAGCATCCCAGAATTAGTCTTTACCCCACACAAATAGGCTGTTCCTGTACCTGCACTGTCTGGAACCTGTGCATCTACATTGTACACCTACAATGACAAAAAGAAAAAAACAACAGTCATTGGTTGAATGAATATGATTTTATGATAATCTTGTTGTATAGGTGTACCTAGGTTCGCACCCTGGCAATTTAAGGGGGTGTGTGACACTGCATGACTGAGAAAATACTATATAGACCTTCAGTTTCTGTCTCCTGCTGAGGGAGAATGAAGTTATATAATGTAGCCCACCCACTGCAAATAGATAATGAGCAGAGAGCAAACACTGCTTGGAAGTATGGTCTCCAGGAGGGACTAAACCCAGACAGTGAAAGGGAAAAGTGTACTATAACTCACAGTCTGCCAATGGGGATTAGGATGGAGGAGAGAAAAAAAGAGACATTTGGAGTAAGAGGGAAGGATTTGGGTTTCTAGAGCACTGGGCTGAAGCAAATTTTTCGAGGATGAGAGCTGCTCTCCAAGACTTGGATTGGGAGGGAATATTTGCATCGAAGAACACAGAACAGAAATGGGAATTCTTCAAAAGGACTGCATGTGAACACACTGCAAAATATATTCCCATGGGCAATAAGTATAAAAGGCTAAAAATTAAAACCTATGTGGCTCACGACCAAAGTTAAGAAAACTATAAAATAATAAGAAAGGAGCTTTTAAAAAATATAAAAATACAAAATAATCTAGAGTGGATGACTGGGGACAAAGAGAAAGCAAATGTATTAAATACCTTCTTCAGTCTGTGTATACAAAGGAGCATGGGGGAGCTCATGTCCACTTTGGCAAAGATATTGACACAGCTACAAAGGATCCACAATAGCTCAAAATTGATATGGTCCAGAAATATTTAAACAGAATAAAAATGAATAAAGCACCTGGACCGGATGGCATACACCCTCGGGTCCTAAAAGAATTGAGCTCTGTCATTTCTTTTTTTTTTTTTTTTTTTTTTTTTTTTTTTTATAATTCAAATATTTATTAATTTTCCATTTCAATTACATTTCATCATCACAATATAAATATATATATATATATAAAATATATTCTATAATATTATATTAACCAACATTTCTACTTTATATACTCTATGCAACCTTTTCCCCCCTTCTCCACCCCCCACCCTATGTCCCCTCTGCCTATTCTATCTTTTCTCTACGTCTTCTTATATCAGCAAGTGGAATTTTTCTGTTGTTATCTTTATTCTTTCCTACACCTCATATATAATCTGGCTTTTTCCCAGTTCTCCCATTTCCCATGATAAACCTCCATCTTATCTTCTTGGGTATGGCACAGCCTTTCCATCTTTTTAATCTGCTCAACTCTTTCAATCCAGTCCTCTTCCTTTGGTGCCTCTATTTGCCTCCAGAACTTGGGTATCAGGGCTTTTGCAGCATTTATATAGTTCCATATCCCTGATTTTTTATATTTATTTACCGTTATATCCGTGATGTGCAAAATACATACTTCTGGATCTAGATTTATATCTATTTCTGTCAATTTTCTTATTAAGTGGATTATTGTTGTCCAGAATATCTGGATTTTTGGGCATCCCCACCATATATGGTATATTGTGCCTATTTCTCCACATCCCCTCCAACACAGCGGTGTACTCTCTCCACACATCTTATTTTCTACTACTGGTGAAATGTGCCATCTTGTCAAACACTTATAGTTCATTTCTACTTCTCTCATAGAGACATTTTCGTGAGTTAATCTATACATTCTCCTCTGCTTTTCCTCATCTATCACAACTCCCATATCCATTTCCCATTTTGTTAAATATGTTGGTTTCGTGTTTGTGTCTAGTTCAGTGAGTATTTTATAAATTCTAGCAATCCCGTGTTTCCCATCACCTTGTGTTCCCAATGTCTTTTCAAACAAGTTCCAATTGTCTCTTGTCCTTAAAGGTCTTGGCAAACTTCCGACAAAACACCTCAATTGGAAATACCGCCATTCGTCTAATTTAGTGAAAATCTCTCCCTCTTTTTTTTTCAATTCGCCATATGCTCCTATTTCATCTCCCACCAAGATATCTCCTAATTGCACCTTATCTTTTTTAAACCACTTCCCTCCTATTTCTTCTCTACCTGGGGGGAAAAACTCTGTATTTTTTAGTGGAATCAGTGTAGAATTAAAAGTCCATTTCATACTTCTGTGTAAGTTATCCCAAATCTTTAAAACATTCAAAGTGTATGTATTTACATTGTCATTTAAACCCCTATACTGTGTTGGTACCCATATCATTCTTCCCAAGTCTATTCCGCTGAGTTCATTCTCTATTCTCACCCAGCTTTTTTTATTATTAAATATCCAATCTATGGTTCTTGCCAGTATTACTGCTTTGTAATATCTTTTAAAGTCTGGGAGCCCTAAACCCCCTCTTTCTTTCCTCCTACTTAGCAGTTCGTATGACAGTCTTGGTTTTTTATTCCTCCATATGTATCTTGTTATCAATTTCTTAATTATTTTAAAGAAAATCTCTGGGAGTTTAATTGGGATCATTTGATATCTATATATGATTTTTGGTACTATTACCATTTTTACCAGATTAATACGGCCCATCCATGTCGGGGTTCCTCCCTCCAATCTTTTTAATTCATCTCTAATCTCATTTATCAGTGTAATATAGTTTAGTTTATATAGATGTTTATGTGAGGCTGTGAGTTTTACTCCTAGATATTTTATATCTCTATCTTTCCATTTAAAGGGAAATTCTTTTTGTATCCTTTCTTTTTCGTTTTTTAAGATGTTTATATTTAGAATCTCCGTTTTTGTTGGATTTATCTTTAAATTTGATAGTTCTCCGTACTCCTTTAGTGACTTCATTAAGTTTGGAAGTGTTATCCTGGGGTTTCCTACATAGAACAACAAGTCGTCTGCGAAAGCAGCAACTTTATGTTCCGTATCTCCTATTCGGATTCCCTTTACGTCTCTATTCAGTCTTATTGTTGATAGTAGAGGTTCTAGAGATATAACATACAGCAATGGGGATAATGGGCATCCCTGTCTTGTTCCGTTTGACATCTCAATGGGTTCTGACCTCTCCCCATTTACCCCAATGACCACCGAGGGGTATCTGTACAGCTTTCCTATCCATTCTCTCATCCTAGGCCCGATTCCCAAAGCTTCCAGAGTGTCCATCATGAATCTCCAATTTACCCTATCAAACGCTTTTTCAGCATCTATAGACAGTAGTACCGCCGGTTCTTTTCCCTTTTTACTCTTTTGGATTAGCATCAATGATCGTACCCCATTATCTTTTCCTTCCCTCCCTGGAACAAAGCCCACCTGATCCTCATGTATCCATCCAGGCATTAGCTCTTTCAATCTGTTTGCTAGGACCTTTGCGTACAACTTAGTGTCTGTGTTCAGTAGTGAAATAGGTCTATAGCTAGAACACTGAGAGGGATCTTTTCCCTCTTTCTGAATGAGCACGAGTTGGGCTTGTAATGATTCTCTTCTTACTTCCATCTCTCCACCTAGTGCATTCATGTAGTTTTTGAGTTTTGGTACTAAGATTTCACTGAATTTTTTATAGTATCTCACTGTATAACCATCTGGGCCTGGGCTTTTCCCCGACACTGTCCCCTTTAATGCTAGTTTTATTTCTTCCTGTGAGATATCTGCGTCTAGGGAGTTTAGTTGGTCCTCACTTAATTTTAATAACCTAGCCATTTCCAAATATTTCTTTCTTTTCTGGTTTTTCTCACGGTCTATAGTTTCTGAACTTTCCGAGGGGCTTATATTGTACAGTTTCCTGTAATATTCTATGAAGGCTTTGGTGATATCTTTATTTGAGTGTTTCATGTTTCCTTTAGCATCTTTTATTTTTTCTATATAATTTCTATTTTTCTTTTTCCTCAGGGCTCTCATCAGATACTTTCCAGGTCTTTCTCCCCATCTATATCTCTCACTTAGAACTCTATTATATACTTTTCTCCTCTCCTCTTCTATCATTTCTTTCAGTTCTTCCTTCTGTTTTTTTAACTTCAGCTCTATTTCTTTTGTTATTCTATTCTTATGTATTTGTTCTAATTTATCTATTTCTTCTAAGAGCTCATTCATTTTCTCCCTTCTTTCTTTTTTCTTTCTAGCCCCAATCGCCATTAATATTCCTCTTATATAAGCTTTGTGAGCCTCCCACACTGTGGCTGTTGACACCTCCCCTGTCTCATTCTCCTTAAAAAAGCGTTCGATCTCCTCCCCTATTTTCTGAGCTATTTCCCTTTCCACTAAAAGTGTCTCATTCAATTTCCATCCCAGCCCTCCGCTTTTCCTTCTCCCCCATTCCATTTTCATAGTAACTGGAGCGTGGTCTGATAAAGTTATTGTCTCTATATCTACCTGGGTCAGATGGTCGATTAATTGATGTTCTATTAATATATAATCTAATCTTGAATATCTCTTGTGCATATTTGAGAAAAAAGTATAATCTCTATCTTGCGTGTGTGTAATTCTCCAGGCATCTACCAGTTGACTTATGTGTAATTCTTTTTTCAATAATTTCAGGGCCTTACTTCCTTCTGTCTTTATATGGGAGGTGGCATCCCTTTGTGGGTCCATACAGAAGTTAAAATCCCCTGCCAGGATCAAACGTCCTTTTTTAAAGTCCATCAACTTCCTCAACACCTTTTTCAGATACTCCTCCGGTTTTTTATTAGGGCAGTAGATGTTGGCCAGTGTACACTCGATCTCCTGTAACTTGCCCCTTAAGAACAAAAATCTCCCATCTGGGTCTGTTTTTCTATCTTCCAACTCAAACCTAACGTTCTTTGCCAGGCCTATTGCTACCCCTTTTGCTCTTTTAGCCGGGGAATCTGCATAGTACCATATTGGGTATTTTTTAGACCTCAGTCTAACATTTGAGCTTATCTCAAGATGTGTCTCCTGTAAAAATATCACTGAGGCTTCTCTATGATGTAATTCTTTAAATAATCTATATCTTTTCCCGGGACAGTTCAACCCATTTATGTTATATGTTATAAACTGAATCTCTTCCATCTTCCTTAAATTTCCTCTTTTCTCCTCCATCTATATTTTTTATTTCTCTCTCCTTCTCCCTTCTCACTTGTTTTTATATCATCTTTTATTTTGCAGAGAAAACAACCTCCCTCTCCCATTTCCCACCCTGCCAACCTTCCAACCCCCTCCCTCCCCCCTCCCCTCCCCCCTCTTTTTAGGCCTAACATTTGCCTACTAATCATTTATGGATTAAAAAATCCACCTTTGATTTGATCCTTGGGCTAAAACTCCGTCCATGGACGACTTTCCCCTTGACTAACCTCCCCATAACCTCCCAAGCCCCACCTGGATATTATCACTGGCAGAAAAATAGAGAGAGAAAAAAAAATGAAGAAAAGACGAAAAAAATCCATAACGAAGGCAATAGAGTGGGGGTAGGTGGCGAGAGGAGAAGAAAGGGGTTAAAAAAAAAAAAACAAAAAAAAAAAAAAAAAAACACCTCTCTCCTCCTCCCTCCCTCTCCCCCCCTCCACCTCCTCCCCCCCACAAATTGCCAGTCCTCTTTTCTCTTCGCTCTACTTTCTCATCGTTCTTCTTCCCAGCCAGGGATTTCCATTCTTTTGAATTTTTAAACTGTCACAAAAATTTTTCATATCTTCTGGAAACCTAAGGTATGCTGTAGTCCCGTTTTTCCATCCTATTAGGCATTCGGGAGTCCCCCATCTATATTGCACCTTTTGTTCTTTCAACCTTTTCAATAGGGGTCTCAAAGTTCTCCTTCTCCACAAAGTCTCTGGAGCCAGATCCGCATATATCTGTATGTCTCCTCCTTCATACTTAATTACTGATTTTCCCTTAGTCTTCTTCCAGATTTTTTCTTTGTCCCGAAGTTCATAAAATTTGACAATTATATCTCTCGGCCTTTCTTTCCCCAGGTTTCTCAGGATTTTCCCTTTTCTAAAGATTCCTTCTATTTTAGACCTTTCCATTTCAGAGCTGTCTGTTATAATGTTAAATATTTTGCAAACCACCTCTTGCAAGCTTTCTCCCTTTAGGTTTTCTGAAACTCCACGTATCAAGATGTTTCTTTTCCTGTCTTTATTTTCTTGTATCTCAGCCTTATATAACAGTTTTTCTTGGACTTTCCCTATATTAATTAGTTCTTTTTCAAGTTCAGAGATAGCCTGGGTCTGGCCTTTAACTTTCTCCTCCGTTTCCTCAATTCTCTCCAAGAGATGTCCCAGATCACTGCGAATGTTTACCATTTCTTGTTTTATTGTTTTCTCCAGTTCTTTAAACATTTCTGCCATTTCCTTTTTATTAGGTATTTGTAGGTCTTTTTCCGCCTCTGTATTGCCTAATATTTGCTGGTTACTAGTATCCGGGCCTATTGATACTCTAGGGCTTCTTTCCATACTAAGGTCTGCTTCTCCTTTTTCAGATCTGCTCTGAGGTCTTTCTGGGGTTACGTTTCCTTGGGTTGTATATTTTTTAATTGTGCCAGTCTGGGACCCTTTAAGCCCACTTCCTTTTATATTTTTGTTTTTCATTTTTCTCTGTGGCACTTATCCTTCTTATAGTCCTTTATAAGTTTATGGGTAGGGCGGGATATTATTTCTTAAAACTTTCAGGTCTCTGCTCTGTCCCCCTGCTGGTTTTTCTCCTTCTCTTCTCCTCCTCCTCCTCCTTCCCCCCTCTCCCCCTCCTTCTCCCCGAGCCTCTCCTCTTCTCTCTGCGTGTCTCTTCCGCCTTTTATGCAGTCTCTAGGGGTCCCCCGTTCTTATATACACTTTTTAGAGGTCAACATGGTAGATCTTCAAAAGTGCAATTCATAAGTGTCACTCACCCTCCTCCTATGTCTTCTTCCAGTGAGTGTCTTTTCGGTCGATTCCTCTGAGGGTCTGTTCATGGGGGGGAACTCCCCAGGGTCTCTTCAGACTCCTTGTCCCGGTTTCAATAGTTCTCCTTTCACGTATTTTTAGGCTCCAGGGTTACTAGGGGGATAGGGGGAGAGTGGGAGAGTGTGTCGGCCCCCGGCAAACAGGTCAGCGCTGCTCTCTCTCCACAAAACGCCGGCCGGCCGGCTTCCCGGTCTCCCAGAGGTGCTTTGCGGCCGGTCACGTGATCGCGCCGGCCCCTCTCGTCTCCCAGCGTCCAGGGACTCTCTCTTCAACAATCGCCCGCCGCTCCTCTCTTTTCCCTCACCCGCATCAGTCTCTCCTCCGCCGGGAGCCGTCAGACCGGGTAAGTCCCCCACCGCAAGGCTCTAACATGTTCCAGGGGATAAGCTGGGAGGCCTGGGGAGGTCAGACACCGGAGCTCCGTCCACGAGCTCCTACACTGCCGCCATGTTCAGGCTCCGCCCCCCTGAGCTCTGTCATTTCTAAGCCATTGTTTCTAATATTTAGAGACTCTTTAATGATTGGCATAGTACCACTGGACTGGTGTAAGGCCAAAGTACTGCCTATATTTAAAAAGGGATCAAAGTCTTTACCAAGAAACTACAGACCTGTTAGTTTAACTTCCATAATCGAAAAGATACTGGTGAGTTTAATAAAATACCACATAGATAAGTTCTTGCTGGAAAAATATATTTTAAGTAACAGATAGCATGGATTCATGAAAGACAGAAGTCAAACAATTCTGATTTCTTTTTATGAGGAGGTGAGCAAAACCTTGGACAGAGGGGTGGAGGTGGATGTGGTATACTTAGTTGCAGTTTCGCATACACGACTAATGTATAAGATAAACGCTACAGGCTTGGAAAAATCAGTTTGTAAATGGATAGAAAACTGGCTAAAAGATCATATTCAGAGAGTAGTGGTTAATGATTCATACTCTGAATGGTCTAGGGTTGTTAGTGGTGTACCCCAAGGTTCGGTGTTGGGACCCTTACTTTTTAATATATTTATAAATGATATAGGGTCTGGGATTAAAAATACCATTTCAGTCTTTGCAGATGACACCAAGCCGTGCAGTGGAATAACGTCCTTACAGGATGTCTCCAACTTACAAGCCGACCTCAATGCACTGTTTAATTGGGCAATTATGTGGAAAATGAGATTTAATGTTGATAAATGTAAGGTTATGTACTTGGGGGCTAAGAATATGCATGCATCATACATACTATGAGGGTACAACTGGGGGAATCGATGGTGGAGAAGAATCTGGGAGTTCTGATAGAGTACAAGCTTAATAATGGCATGCAATGCCAAGCTGCGGTTTCTAAAGTGAGCAAAATCCTCTCTTGTATCCAGAGAGAGAGATATCATTTTACCCCTGTACAAATCATTAGTAAGACCTCATCTGGAATATGCAGTTCAGTTTTGGGCACCAATTTACAAAAAAGGATAATCGGGGAACCGGAGAAAGTGCAGAGAAGGGCAACCAAACAGATAAGAGGCATGGAGGAGCTCAGCTATGAGGAAAGATTAATTGAATTGAATTTATTCTCTCTTGGGAAGAGGAGATTAAGGGGGTATATGATCAACATGTATAAATACATCAGTGGTTCATATAGTGAACTCTGTGTAGACTTATTTACTTTAAGGTAATCAGAGAGCACAAGGGGGCAGTCTTTACATCTGGAGGAAAAGAGATTTAATCTCCAAATATGGAAAAGGCTTCTTCACAGTAAGAGCAGTGAAAATGTGGAATAGAATCCCTCAAGTAGACTGTTTTAAAAAAGGCCTGGATTCTTCCCTAAATGTACACAATGTAACGGGATACTAATATTTATGTTAGTTGATCCAGATTGCCTCTTGAGGGATCAGGAAGGAATTTTTTCCTCTGCTGGAGCAAATTGGATCATGCTTTATTGGGTTTTTTTTCCTTCCGCTGGATCAACTGTAGGTCTAGGATTGTGTATATAGAATTGTATAAAAATGTTTTTGCCTTTTATTGGTTGAACTAGATGGACTTGTGTCTTTTTTCAACCATACTAAATATGTAACTATGTAACAATGTAAACATTCAAAAAATAATAAATTATTGCAGTGTCAAATACTAGATATAAAATAAAAAATAATGAAGAATAGAATGGTGTTTAATTAATATTTACCCCCCCCCCCCCAGGGGGTTTTACAGCTGCCCCTAAAAAGTGAAATAATAATGAATAGGTAGGCACATAAAAGAACAAGAGTTCATCCAAGTGAACAACCCGTTAGTAAACTGTTCATCAAACAATATAATCAATCACCATATATTAATCCCATTTCTATAAAAAGTATTTGTGTTTCCACCACGTGCTAAATAAACAGGCCTTTTTTAAGGCTCAATAATGGTGACAAGAAGATCCGTGTATCCAAAGACAAACGAATGGCTCCCTCACAAGAACTTTATGACCCTATTCCGGAGGTCATATATTTCATTGTGTTTTTTAAGCCAAGACATTCTCTTAAGGTTCCTCCAAAAATGGTCTCCATCACCCACACTTCATAGTTGTATAGCCAGAAAGACGGATGTAAAATTGATAATAGATTCACCAATAGATGTATAAAGGGATTATGACAAGTGATCCTTGCTGGTTATGCCATACCACTCTTATCAGGTTATGCAACTCACAGGGCCAAGGATGTCTGTCCTGATCATTTAATGGGATACCTTTTCCCATCTTCAGTTTATTGCTTTGTGGATGATACTCATCTGCATCGTAGAATTTCCACCCTAGCTTATTTGCCAACTGGGATCCTACTTCAGTTCACTATCATCGCCCTCATGCTCAGTCCGTTCTGCAGCTCGCAAGCTTGCTGGACTCTAGATCGTGTCTCGGGCTTGGATTGCGGTGGATGGCCATGTCTTGGTAAGTTTGCAGTTGTGCCATACTCTTTCCATTTTCAGATGATGGATTGAACAGTGCTCCATGAGATGTTCAAAGCTTAGGATATTTTTTTATAACCTAACCCTGCTTTAAACTTCTCCACAACTTTATCCATGACCTGTCTGGTGTGTTCCTTGGCCTTCATGATGCTGTTTGATCACTATTGTTCTCTAACAAACCAATGAGGGCTTCACAGAAGAGCTGTATTTATACTGAGATTAAATTACACACAGGTGGACTCTACTAATTAGGTGACTTCTGAGGGCAATTAGTTCTACTAGATTTTACTTAGGGAACAGCGTTCCTCGTGGCAATAACATCAGCCAGAAGAGTCTCAGAACTAGCAGCCTTAGGGTTTAAAGAACCCTTTCTTTCATTCTTTCTGGATAGGGTCATGCTTATATCAATGCTAGGATTCGTACCCACAGTTGCCTCCAGGTTTTACATAACGCAAAATATTACACTGCCGATACTCCTTTCGGAAAATTCCCAGGACCCAAGTCCATTAGATGTTGGGCACTCATTGAGAGACTATGTGGACGCTACTTCCGAGCTTAGGAAGTTAGATCATCTTTTCACCATCCCTAATGATGCACGGAAATGCTCGAGAGCTTCTAGTAGAGTAATCGCTATATGGTTGGTCAAGACCTGCTCTTTAGCTTACAGAACAAGAGGGTTGCCTGTGCCTGAGGGGGTCACAGCGCATTTGACTAGAGCGGTTTCAACCTCATGGGCAGCAGTGGGCCACGTTTCTCCAGAAACAATCTGCAAAGTGTCTTCATGGTCTTCTGTTCATACCTTCATGACTCATTATTGTATAGAACCTGTGGCTTTGACTATTGCAGTCTTTTTACAAGTTGATTGCTGTTACAGTGATGATCACTGTAAAAGCAATGTTTCGAACTGTCATGAATGAGTTACATTCATAAAAGCTGTGGTTACTAGTGATGGGCTTTGTGTTCGAGTCGAACAAACGTTCGACTTTAACATGGACCATTCGTGTGTTCAGTGTTTTTTTTTTTTTCATTTTTCAAGTCGGCAGTAGCGGGCATCATGATTGATGTTGGAACTACTTCAGGGGACATTTTTAAAATTTTCATGTTTAACCCTTTGACGTCGAGTGCCTGCAAATATGCGGCCTCTCGATGTCTGGGCCTTGACGCCGAGTGGCCGCATATTTGCTTGCCTTTAGAAAATACATATGTGTTGAGAGCACGCACCCTGCACGCTCCCAGCACATATGCTGATGACTCACGGAAAGGTCCCGATCTCCCCTTGCAATCGGGACTTTTTCCGATCATGTGACCGTCGTGATGGCGAATCATGGCGGTCACATGACCCTAAAAACCCGCCCACTTCCCGCCTTCTGAAACTCTTAAAGGGCCGGGAGGCACCGGCGCGAAGTGGATAACATCTGAAGTCACTGAAACCTGAAACCTATACTGAAAAAAAAAAAAGATAGCTTGAATATTTTCATTTTGCTTTGGGCAATATTTTTTCTTTGCTCTAGTTTTACTCAAAATACTGCTAAGTTTAAAATTAGAAACTCTTCTAACACAAGTTTTTCATTTGAAGCCTCTAAACATTTATAACCACACACAATGGGGTTGATTTTTTAAAGGCAAATAGAATGTTCATTTTGTAAGGGAAATTGCACTTTACAAGTGAATTTTCCCCTCAGCTTAGTGAATGTATTGAAAATGCACTCCAAAGAATACCCAATTATGTGTAAGGAAACTAAAAAATGAAAAAAAAAATTCCCTTGCAAAGTAAACAGTCCTTTTGCCTGTCAGTCCATTCACACACAGAGCCACTGCTCCATTTACACAGAGCATAGCTCAGCTCTACCCCTGCTCTCTCCTCATTTGCTCACGGGCTGTGATTGAAAGCAGTGGGAGCCAATGGCTCCCGTTGCTGTCTCAGGCAGTGAGGAGGGCAAGACCCAAAAGATCTGAGGCTCTCATGCACATTTGTAGATTGAGACAGGGCTCAGATAAGTATTGGGGGGCTGTTGCACACTGAAAGTTTTTTTACTTTCTTGCATAGAATGCATGAAGGTAAAAAACCTTGAGACTTTACAACCACTTTACTGTTACTGAATGAGATCTAAGCTGTTAAATTTGGTGAACAGATTTTTTTTTTGGGTAATCCAAACTTCTCTTGGTATTTTGTCAAGACAAAGTAAGGGTGGCTATAAAGGAAATCTGTCACCAAGCATAAAATTTGGTGAGTTCTACACAATCTCTTTCAAACAACAACAGCGCAGGGACTCATTGTTGCATGTGATATTTGAATGTGTTTCAAAGTATTTTTCCATAATCTAGCCTTAATGTATAAATACAAATATCCATAATTATATTAAATACAAAACCTAGGAAGTGAATGAGAGGTAGCCCATACACACTCCTACACAAAGAGTTTAGTATAAGCAATGCTGGCAGTGAAAGGGGCAAGAAAGTCAAGTGAAGGAATGTCATGTCATAGAGAAGCCTGAAAAAAATAAAGGCATCTGGGCAGGATGTACAGATATGTCTAGAACCTCACAAGTAAGCCTGCTCATCCTCTTACAGGAGCCCTGTGTGCATAGGGGTGCAAAGTAAAGTGTATTAAGGATGCATGTCGGGGTTCACTGACTATATAGGGTACATAATGGGTGTGCTGAGTGTACAGGGGTGCATCATGGGATGTGCTGAGTGCAACAGGTTGCCCTGCATTATTTATATCACTTTATGAGTTCTGGAGGTATAAATTATTCCAGCCATTCCCAACTGGAGCAAACATCCTGCATTGCCAGGTCAATTCCGGCAAGTACCAAGGCATGATAATAAGATGTACATAAGGTATATTAGTGCATGGTAAGGTGCACTAAATGTACAATGGAGTAGACTGAGTGTAGAGGGTACACATGGAGAAATGCTGAATGTGGAGTGCATAGTAGGGTGTGGTGAGTGTATAGTTCCTTTAATGAAAGGGCACACTTTTGCAAGTAAATATTTAAAACATAACATAATATAGGAAAATCCACATGAATCATGGTCTGACAACACTACTTGAGGATGCTATAAGAGGTTAAAGAGCACTGTTTACCTTAGAAAGTGCAACATATGGAAATTTCTCCATCTCCAGTATGTTTTCCTCTCCCAGCTGCCCTTCCAATTGCCCCTGGTATATACGAGCTGCAGTTATTGTGGTAACACCCATTCCTATAACAAAATGTCAAGCAACAAAGAGGTGAATGAAGAAAAGAGACTATAATCATATCACTATTATAAAAACAATTATATTAGTTTTCTTTAGATGATATTAGTAGGAGCAGAAATAGCGCCACTTATAAATATTTGTCTTATTGTACCATTCCCAATATGTATGCTCAATTGAATTGTTTAGCATTTGATGTTATAAATACATCAATTACCAATGTGGGGTATAAAGTAGGCCCTTTAGGTTGAGCACAACAATAGTAAAGATGAATATATACTATACTTGTTTTGGTATGTTGATAGGAAGGACCAAACTATCTAATGTCTTGCATACCTGCTTTCTGGGTAGTAACAACCAACCCTAAAATTTGGTCAGTACTGGGTGACTTGGATAAATAATAAGGGTAGCTATAAAGGAATACATTTATCACAAGACTGTAAAATTTGATAGAGATTAGTCCATCCTCATTCAAACATCAACAATGCCAGCACACACCATGATCTTCTCTGACTCAGTGATAAGACTTATGGGTAGTCTATGTTGTATGACCTGGTAACTATTTCCTTTAACGAGTATATTTTTCACTGCTCATGGTCCATATATGTATACTTTCTTTGCACCTACCATCTCCTAGAAATAGGATGAGATTCTTTGCTTTATTGGCATTGGGTTGCAGCTTAAGAGCATTTGCTAATGTTTCCTTGGCCTGATTATTCCAGTACTTAGGTGTTTTTTCAGCGTCTGTAAAATACAAGTAACAAAATATCCCATTAGAAAATAATATTAATTTAAAAAAATTTTTCAATCCTGACACAGTAATTGCTAGACCTCTGATAATTGCTGCTTAATATTACAGCACTGTTATTTTGAAAATAATTACTTTTATCTGTAACTATATACAATACAAGTATGCCAGTCTTTGTGTTTTATTTCTTAACCATAATTCACCTTTGTCCCCACTGGACTAATGTAACACAGAAACTCTTGAACTGCAATGTCAGTCCCTTGTTCTGGTTACAAAACACTTTGTCCAGTACCGTCAATGGCGAAAAAAGACAGGGCTTATTAGGATGACTATCCTGCTATCCCAAGCATTATATCTCGGATCTTGATCAATCCAATTGAAACGTATTTGGTTTATAAAACCCTTACCCTAAAAAACAGCACATGGAAGTTGTATAACAGAATTATCTCAGTTTACTGTATGCCAGGATTGCCACATAGGATATAATCCTAATAGACAGAACAGGCCAGAATGAGTGAAGATTGGTGAGGGACTGATATCTCTATAAGCCCCTGTAGTAGAACCATTGTAATTTGCATACATCCCAATGTGCATACTATGTTCTCATATTCTATACGGATGTCAAAACAAATATAACATATAAATAAAAGTCCATGGAATAAAGTGACAGTCCTTGCGGCTTCTTATAACTGTGACCCGACCCGGACAAGAAAAATTTGTGACTTGAATCTTCACCACGTGCCAACAGGAGTAAAAAGTAAAGTTTGCTCACTCACCAGATCTTTTGACCTCAATTAAGGTGGTCAGATGCGCTTTTGGTCATATAGAAGACCATCCTCTCACAATGATATCTCCCCTTCAGCAATTCTCTGCTTGTGGCCAAATGCTAAGGGATATGGACTCTCAGCTTGCCTCCAATATAAGTGATGCTTAAGAAGGATAATCCTCCCACGGGAATAGTGCCGAATCATTCACATAAATCAAACAAGTGAAATACCTTCTAAGTGCAATGTTTTATTAAATGAGCAAAGAATTGTATAGATAAACGCTATTGCACTCACATGGTGAGGTGCCTAAAAACCGGCACCAGTGTTTCAGCCTGTATTGATCTTAGATGGCCGAAATGCGTTCCACGCCTCGTTTTCACTCAGCTTGGACGTTCCCGCACCCGGAAGTGACGTTGTGACGCATTCTGTGTTAGCATTTTTATGTCACATAGAATAGACATTTCTGTGACATTCTCAAATACATCTGGGGGGTACTGTTCAACAAATGTCCTTCTTGGATATGGTTACAAAACACCTGTTTTTTTATGTGCGCATAGGTAGTGTTAATTTGGCAGTGCTCTATTTTTTTCCCAGTACATACCTTTTGGAGAATTCATACAAACTAATGTATGTCCTAAAGGCTGTTTTTGTTTCAAGCGCAATATGGGGTTGTTTTACTGAAGAAGTAGAAACTTCTCGCTTAGCAAAGTGTATGCTCACTGAGCATAATAAATCTGGTGAAACTGTTCTCTCCAATCATGGACAAGTAAAAATCCATTTTTTTTTTTAATTTTATCTGCACAGATTTACCTTATTTGCAAAGATCAGTGAAGTTTTGCAAAGTAAGCATTAACTTTGCTCAGTTTACACTCCTTAAGGATGCCTTCACACTGGGCGGTTAACCCTATGCCTGAGATCCCAGCATTTTGGTGTGGGCAGAAGGCATAGGTGCACCAACCAGCCCTATTACCAGCAGCCTGTGTGGTCTATGAGAGACTGAAAGCTGCTGTGGCTCCGCAAAGCTGGACCAAGTGGTACTAACATTTAGGGTCATGCAACCAGGGAAAAATGCCCAGAATCCAGACTTCTTGCGTTCTGGGCATTCGTCCTTGGGCACATACAGCCCTAAATGTTAGTACCGCTCTGTTCAGTATCCAGTCCCGTTCAGCTGCAGCAGCTTTCAGGCTCTTTTCACTTTTACAGGCAGCAGATAGTGCTGTTACCTTCTGTACTTATCTTAGTATGCAACAAAGGGCTAAGGCATGTTATTACCAGTGATCTTTACACTTTGGGGGCAAACCAATTAGAATTTGCTGTTGTCCGGTTTTGTTTTCTTTTTGCTGCACAGAAATTTACAGTGCCAGGCAATTTGCCACAAATATAAAAAGGAGTAAAGGCCTGTACTGGATCATCTACCCAGTACATAGGTCGGGCCTAGGAATATGTACCAAACTCATCTTTTATTGGTTTAAACAGATATATAACAGTATTAGTAATGCACTGAAGAGAGAGGCACAAAAGAACAACTATTATAGAATGCCAGTTCCAATTACCATAGGAGTATTTCCGCTAGAGGGGTGGTGATATAGCACTATGTAGCTGGTGACACAGCTCCCTGCTCTATGATACTGTCCACATTTCCTGTCTCAGGTGTGTAATATACACAGCAAGAAGGCTCATTTCTGTTCTATCTCATCTGGAACCATTCCTTTCTCTATCAGTCCTGACCCTAGTCAGCAGGGCTCTGTCCCTATCCTCACTCACTCTCTAGGAGCACTCGAATGACAAGGGTCACCCTATTTATCAGATCCCCTATCAAGAAGGCAACCTGAGATCTTGTGAGATTTCTTTGTCCAATTGGACAACTGACATCCTCAAGAAAACTGCTGGAGTCCACAAGGGGACAAGGTATATATGATGGACAATTTTTTACAGGCCCTTGAATAGGGAAAGCCAGTATCCCCAACTGCTCATCTATGAAGACAGAAGAAAAAAAAATTGTTATTTACATGGCCTTGGTGAAGAAAGCACATTTATATGTCCTTTTCCATACAACCAGATGATTAAACTGGTTTCTTCTCCAACGCCATGTTGAAGAATCTTATCTTTTATTTGTAGTGGCTTTCAAGTGTAGTTATTCTGTATTGATAGTGCATGTTCTAATGTTCACATTTGAAGTAATGTGAAATAGATGTAAGTCTGCTGTTCCATTTTTTTTATATAAGACAAAAGTACAGAGGGGAAAGAAATGCTAAAATCAGTAGAAAATGCAAAGTGCATCTTAGCTGGGCATTAATAGTATGCACTTTCAAGTTACATTTTGATTTTTATGCCTACCATAAGCAGGGTAATTTTTTTTCAAAGGGGGGGGTCAGCCTTGTGCACTCAGAGGAGTACCACAGTGCACGGTGGAATAATTATGCTAACAATGGGCAGGGCTAAAAACTTGAGCTGCCTGACTGTATACAAAGTAAATATGGCACAGTCCTTGTACCCACAAATTATGCTTTCATTACTATGCCAAAGATGAGTTTAATGGACATGTATGAGAAAATGCACACAGTCCACTGGAGCAACTGCACCTGCTTAGTGCAAAGTCTATTAGCCTTAGTATATCATCTTCAATGTCATATACAGCCCCATGCATAATATAGTGCAGTGGTCAGTTAAAGTAATAAATTGGAACCAACCATACTGTAATGACTGGTAAGGCAGTCATATTATGCACTGGATATAAAGTAGTGGTTATAAACTTTAGTGAAACCAGGGCCTGATATTTTGCTTCCAAAACATTGCATGCCATATCAGTAAGAACCCATTTACTTCACCATAGTAAGTTAATACACATTATGTTGCACTTTAAGTTTAAGCAGCCAATTCAAAATACAATAAAAGTATGAGAACACATATTTTGCATTCCAAAACTTTTATTTATATTCATACAATAAAATATGGGAACTCTTTTCACCTATCTTGTGTGTGCAATGTACCTCTGTTGTTCTATCTTACAGTCATGTAATCATTACATGACTGCTTAGTAAATTCATAGATAAACATAGCAAGCATGACGCAGGTGACACAACTGTACAGCCAATGCAGTGCAAGGTGTGTGTCATTCATTATAGATCTCTTCCACTCACCCATGATGCCCCTGACTCCCCTTGCTACATTCCTGTAGTCAGTGATCACTCCATCACTGCAGATGGAGAGAAGAAACTGGTGCCTTCAGACAGTCCAAAACCCAGCTTCTGAGATACCATGAGCTCACACTTCCAGAACCAGGGTTCACTCCTGCACCCTTTTTCCAGTACTGCTTACCTCTGTGCCCCCTGTCACTCTGTTCCAACCCTGCTCACTTTTGCACCCTTTGCTACCCTTTTTCAACACCACTCACCATTGCATCCCCTACCACCCTCTTCCAGCATTCCTCACCTCTGCATCTCCTGCCACCTTCTTGCTACACTGCTCATTTCTGCATCCCTTGCAATCCTCTAAAAACACTGCTCAGGTCTGCACCACCTTCTGTCACGTACCTGATGGGAGACTGAAATGACGAGGTCGGCCTTACTTGTGTCACTATCCCTGACCCCACTGGAGTTGGAACAGAGGGAGTCTAGGACCCAGGGGAACAAGAGCGCTAGTAGTTGTTGTTTGCAGCTCTTGCAGATGATGACTCTGGAAGACTGATGATCTCCTGTTTCAGGCAAAGTAGTAAGAAGCAGAGCGGGTCTTGTAGATTGCCAGGCGTACACCAGAGCAAGGCAGGTAGTGAGGATAAGAGACAGGAGCAGTGTCATGGGAATAGCCAGGGTCATCAACAGTCGGGAAGCATGGTACAGAATCAGAAGGAAAGCCAAGGTCAGGAGCAGAACCATAGTCAGGAACCAGTATAAATAAGGAGAGCAATCAGAGTCAGGTGAGGAACAAGCCGGGTTAGCAACAAAGGAATCACACAGGAACCAGCAGGACACGGGGGAGCTGAAGACCAGTCAGCACTCAACATGGGCAGAGACACTCTTTAAATAGGCCATCTGGCGCCAATCTTCGCCGTACATGTACACATGCTGTGCACGATCGCGCATTTCTGCGCGCATGCGCACAACCTGTAATTCTTCTCTGGGAATTCCTATGCGCATGCGCATTTCCAATTACGATTCGTCTTGCTGGAAATCCCTTACACCTTCCATCCTCTTACAATGTTGCTAACCACTGCATCCCCTGCCACTCTCTTCTATTGATGCTCATGTCTGCATTTACTTCTACCTTTTTTTTTTTTTTTTAACACTGCACACCTCTGCATCTTCTTCCAATGGTTCTCACCTCTGCACCCCCTGCCAGCCACTTCCAACACTTCTAACCTCTGAGCCCCCAGCTCCTGCCACCATCTTCCAACATTGTTAACCTCGCATATTTTATAGAATGGCAAAAGGGAAGCTGCAGTCCTTTAGCTGACAACCATTATTTTGAATGTACCAGGCTGCTGTGCCTGGGGAAGGGGGTTTGGAATCTGAATAATATTTTATGAGTTTGCAGGCTGGGGATGGGGTCCTAAAACATCCACGTGAATTCTCACCAGTTTTTCCGGATGCTCAAAAATACACATAGCTGCTGTGACAAACAGTCCCGTGAATAGCTTGACAGTTGAAAATAGGTATTACACTATAGATGAAAACAAAATTGCTGCAGAAAATGTCTTTGGCCACATACAAATGTATATACACTACAAACCCCTATGGCACCATTCTTGCCGTATGAGGGGTTAATACAATATTAAAAAAAATGTTGACCCACAGGCCTTTTTGTGACAGAAAATTCTGTAAAGGAGATCCGTAGGACTTGTAGGTATAGCAATTACAGGCCAACTGTCCATTTACGCTGAAACTGCTAGTGTTGAAGTAGGATTATTTAAAAACATTTGGTATCCTTAGGCTGGCCATACACCATACGTTATACACTTTTCTTGAGAATTTTGCTTTAGATTTACCAAAACCCAAATATAATATGAGGTCAAACCTAAACAACACTTTCAACTGTATCCAATTAGGCAGGCCCTTGCACTACATATTTGAAGGTAAATCTAAAGGAAATTTGGCAGAGATTGAACAGAAAATTGTAAGAAAATTGTATAGTGTATGGCCAGCCTTTGATTCTTTCCAATGACTCACTGGGGCAGATATACTACAGCAGAATGTTTACTTTGCAGGGAAATTTTCACTTTCTGGTGAGATACTCAGATGACAGTCCTAGTCAACTATTCCTTGCTTTACAAGGTAAGAGAAAAAACCATGCAGCATGGATTAGAGAGGGTGGGAAGAGTTCATAGTTCAAGCCGTGATTTGTCATAATTGTGATGATTATGGCTTACAGCTCATGAAAACCCCAAATCCACAATCTCAGAAAATTTGAATATTACATGCAATCAATAAAACAAGGATTGTACATAGAACAATATCGGACCTCTGAAAAGTATAGGCATGCATATGTACTCAGTACTTGTTTTGGGCCCCTTTTGCAGCAATTACTGCCTCAATGCGGCATGGCATGAAAGATATCAGCCTGTGGCACTGCTGAGGTGTTATGGAAGACCAGGATGCTTCAATAGCGGCCTTCAGCTCTTCTTTATTGTTCGGTCTCATGTCTCTCATCTTTCTCTTGGCAATGCCCCAAAGACTCTCTATGGGGTTCAGGTCAGGTGAGTTTGCTGGCCAATCAAGCACAGTAATCCCACGGTCATTGAATCAGCTTTTGGTGCTTTTGGCAGTGTGGGCAGGTGCCAAGTCCTGCTGGAAAATGAAGTCAGCATCCCCATAAAGCTCATCTGCAGAAGGAAGCATGAAGTGCTCCAAAATCTCCTGGTAGACGGCTGCGTTGACCCTGGACTTAATGAAGCACAGTGGACCAACACCAACAGATGACATGGCTCCCCAAATCAACACAGACTGTGGAAACTTCACACTGGACTTCAAGCATCTTGCAGTGTGTGCCTCTCCATTCTTCCTCCATACTCTGGGTCCTTGGTTTCCAAATGAGATGCAAAAGTTGCTCTCATCAGAAAAGAGGACTTGGGACCACTGAGCAACAGACCAAGGCTGTTTTTCTTTAGCCCAGGCAAGACACTTCTGAGGTTGTTTGTTGTTCAGGAGCGGCTTGACAAGAGGAATATGACATTTGAAGCCCATGTCCAGGATCCGTCTGTGTGTGGTAGCTCTTGATGCACTGACTCCAGCCTCAGTCCACTGCTTGTGAAAGTCCCCAACACTTTTGAATGGCCTTTTTCTGACAATCCTCTCCAGGCTGCGGTCATCCCTGCTGCTTGTGCACCTTTTTCTTCCACACTTTTCCCTTTCACATAACTTTCTATTAATGTGCTTTGATACAGCACTTTGGGAACATCCAACTTCTTTTGCAATTCCCTTTTGAGGCTTTCCTTCCTTATGGAGAGTGTCAATGATGGTTTTCTGCACAACTGTCAGCTCAGAAGTCTTTCCCATGGTTGTGATTACTACTGAACCAGAATGAGAGACAATTTAAAGGCTCAGGAACCCTTTGCAGGTGTTATGGCTGATTAGAGTGGGACACTTAGAAAATGAGAATATTATGAAAAGGTGCAATATTCTAGGCTCAAAGATAGTGGATTTGGGGTTTTCATGAGCTGTAAGCCGTAATCATCACAATTATGACAAATCACGGCTTGAACTATCTTGCTTTGCATGTAATGAGTCTATCTCATATATTAGTTTCACCTTTTGCATTACTGAAATAAATGAACTTTTGCACAATATTCTAACTTTTTGAGTTTCACCTGTATATCACAGCTTACCTGTACCTAGTTGTGGTAACTGCATTCGTTTTATTTTTTCAAGCGAAGTATATTTTTTCAAGTACAGAGAAATACAGTACTTGTTGATCTTTCCAGAATTCCAGTTTTGCTGTGCACTGAACTGAAATCTCAGACAATGTTATCAGCTTTCTCTGATATCTTTTATGAACCCCAGAACTCCTCCATAAGTATAAAACATGAGGAGAGGAAAATGGTTTTTTTTCCAAATCTGGGGAGCACCATAAGGCCCTTTAACATAGGAAGGACTCTCTTATGATTAGCTGCGGATCTGTCCACTGATTGGAACAGGGCTGGTGGATGACAGGTCTGTTCATGCTCAGAGTGGATACAGACAGAGCTTGCTCTGCTCTGTGGACCAGTGAGTGTAAACAATCGCCACTGACTGTTTACATCTGACTGACTTCCAATCTGATCCACCTAGACAGAGGGTGAATGGACACAAGTCCATTTACTCCCACCGGTCCATAAGTATGAATGGACCGTCCAAACAGGTTGGCCTGTAAAACTGAAAGGGGGAGCTGATCAGCCTCTTCGTCTATATAGTGAGTATTGTCAACCTAGGAGAGGATGTTTATTACTTGAAGGTAATAAACCTGAAGAAGGAAACCCAATGCGGCTACTTATACACCTTCAGGCTGGTAAATTGTATTTTCAGTTTTTGGTTTGGGTTTAAAAATAGTTGGCTGAAACAGTTTCAGACCATTTAGGGCATTTCTACCCTTTTCTTTTTTACATAGACGGACTATACCCCTATGTTCTGTGTGCCTGTATTCTGTGCAGGTGTTCCAATAGAAAAGAAAATCAATCACCAGGGGATCCACATAATAACGGTGTAAGGCTGATGTAGCCAGGTGCTGGCTTAATTATTATGCCTTTCAGGGACATTTACAGATGAGACTATGATTAATCCTTTTTACTCTAGTGCTCAATACTGGGACTGCTACTTTCTGTTAGCAGAGTGGATCTAGTTATTCTGACAGCAGGGGATCTTGGGATCTGTAGTCCTATAGCCAATACATACTGAATTTCTGAGTGCTGATGAACTACAACTACCAGAGAGCTGAGGAACCAGAAGGTTGCTGGGAGAGCACATATATTCTACAGCAAGCAACTGGCTTGGTTTTTTGGCCTGGAATTCAGAGCTGAGAATAGGGGGACTGCCATTTTCCTCCAGAGATTGTCAAGGTCCTACCTTTTCCTGAGGTTATGTTACTCCATGTGCTGGCGTCCATCTTGGATTCTGCTGTGCATGATGGGAATCCTTTTATGCCTTCAGGTTTCTGTGGTCCATCCCCCAGAGGGGTGTGGCTGATGACATATAAGCCTGTGGCCCGCACATGCTCTTTGCACTTGTGTCTTTGTGTTGCTATTACTCTGTTCTGACTCTCGTGACTCTCCTGGTATCTGATTCGGCTTGTGACTTGACTATTCTTTGTATTCTCCTTTTGATCTGACCCTCTGTTGCTGAACCCGGCTCGTGACCTGTGATTCTCGTCTGCTGTCCTGTACTGTTTTGTCCTGTTGTTGTTGACCCCGGCTTGTCTGACTACTCTTTTGTCTCTTCCACCAGCTACACGCCATTGGCGGCGGCCATTACCGCAGCTGAGGTGTCTCGGGGGCCGTGACCTGGTTCCTGGCTGCGTCAAGTCCATCCCCACCATCAGGGGCCCTGGTGAAGGACAGCCTGGGACTTAGACTCCGCGCCCTGAGGGACTTCGGTCTGTGGGTGGTGGTTGTCGTCAGCCAGTGCGTTACATTGTTAGGCCTGCCTGTCCGTTCCTCAGCTCCTGCCCTGACAGAGATAGAATGCTGGCTACTACTGCAAGACTCTATACCAGTTCAGCACAGCAGTGACACCAATTGCCACACCTGTATTGCATCAGCTGCTCTGCATCAGGACTGTCACTATCCAGTCATCTCTGCTTGCTGCACTGACAGACTTTCAAGCGATAACTCTGCCTTCTCTGTGAACAGCCAAAATTATTGTGCAAGAACCCTGTTCCTAGGAGGCTGTAAGGGAACCTCAGTACATGTTGAAATGAGAAGGATGGAACATGCTCATACCTATGTGCATGCTCATAATTCTGAGCAAAAGCTTAATGCAAAACAGGCATTGTCACACCAGCACAAACGTATTAGTGCGTGCAGAAAACATATGCACACAAACACGTATGAGCACTGGTGCCAAACGGCCAATTTAAGCTGCATTCTGACGTGGGTGGATTGTTGAGTGGTCTTCAGCTAGTTACTGCTTTACTTGAGCCTTGACCTTCCATACCTGCTTACCTGTGTACAACTTGGCTTGCCCCTGACCTGTCCTTAGATTTCTGCCTGCCTACTGTGACCTTGGCTTGTATTCTAACTCTGCTCCTGTCTTGTGTTCCTGTACCTCGCTGCCCAGCTGTTGATGACCTTTTGGTTGTGTCCTGGCTACACTCCTGTCTGCCAGGCATCACAATGTTTCAGTTTCTGGTTCCTGTCTGGTGATCTACAGTCATCTGCTTCCTGCAAACCCCAGCTGGCGTTATCTGCTACACCAGACCTTGTACCCCCTCCCCAGCTTGATCTCCACCAGGTACATGACAGAGGCCGTACTATCCATGGGATTGGTGAGCGAGCAGATGCCCAACCTCTTTCTGACAACACTCTAGAGACACTGCATACGGTCACCTTTAGCAGTATTACCACAATCTGTTATTTTCATTAAATTACCATTAATCGCTACTGTACATGGACAACGGCTTCAATCACATCATGAATCTAAGGACTCAAGTTGCTATTTCTAGTTAAAGGGACCTCTTTGCATCTAAGTCTATGCTATTCAAATTAGGGTGTCTATACCCATTTATGCCAGAGTAAACATATATACATTCACACTATATATATATATATATATATATATATATATACACATACAGTGAAGGAAATAAGATAAGTATTTGATCCCCTGCTGATTTTGAATGTTTGCCCATTCACAAAGAAATGATCAGTCTAAAAATCTCATGGTAAATGTATTGTAACACAGAGACAGAATAGCGACAAAAAATTCAAAAGAAATGGATGTCTAACAAATGATGCACTGATTTGAATGTTCACAAGGGAAATAAGTATTTGATCCCCCTTCACAAAACATGAGTTAGTACTTGTTGGCAAATCTGTTGGTGTCTCTTGCATTATTATTTCACATTGTTGAAATATGACTGAACCCAGAGTGCCAGAGGTGTTGGGAGGCTTGCAAGGTCAGGGTAAACGATGGGGACAAGTATCACCAAGCGGCCCCTGTAGGGGTAGCACTACACTAGGTATACATTATTGTGGGTTAGGCACATGTAGGTAACTGCAAGTAAACGTGTTGCTTTCTAGCAAGCACTCAGTGGGTGCCATTAATCCTACACCCATGCATCAGCAAAGACATACCATGCAGCTCCATTAAAAAAATAGGTAGGGAAGCCCAATAAAATGAATGGGCTGCCTACATTCAGATTTCAGGTTGTAATAATGTGAACCTAGCCTAAATCTCCCAGAAGTTATCTGTGTACTTTACTCTTCTACAGCAGTTGCGTGTGATATAAGACAACAAGCCCTGTTCTGTGAGACCTTTGGTTTAAAAAGAGACAGATAAGGATGAGTCACGTAAAAATTGAATACCCTTTATTTCATTCTAAATGACATGTTAAAGAGTTAATTTTATGGCTGTTCATAGTCTACAGGTTGCATAACTGGCTTTAAAACTTATATTATTTTGTTTACAGTTCATGTGAATTTAAAATCATAAAACGGCAGTGATATGGCAAAGAACAAATACCACCTATGTATGTGCTGTACATAGCTACGAACAAGCCTTGCTACTGTTTGGATTAATAATGCTTATGTATCGGCTTTATTGCTGTGCTCAGTAAAGTTTTGAATGCATATTATGGACTGCAGTGATATTCACAGAGGACTAGCAATTTTTGGTTTGGAGGGAAAACACAACCAACTAGCCCTCCCATTGTAGGGATATATTTTTGTGAGCTAAAAAGACTTCACAAAGCAAAGTGTGTCATGGTGCCTCACTGATTAGTGGGAATGATGATAGGTGGGTGCTCCTGAAGGAAATTGTGCAATTGTGTCATATATTTTCCATACTTTGCAGCTGCCCTGAGTTTGACAGGACACTCCTGCTTTTGAGATCATTGATAGCTGTTTCATGGGACAACAGCATGAGGCCTACTAAGTGTTGCTGGCTCTCATAACTGAAAGTAATAATACAATCCATGCACTTTGCCCAGGATTTCCCTCTCCACTCCTGGTGTGCAGTGTCATCAGCGTACGCTGCATACTTATCAACTTTCCTGGGATCAGGGCCACTGTCACGTACCTGATGGGATACTGAAATGACGAGGTCAGCCTCACTTGTGTCACTAGCCCTGACCCCACTGGCGTTGGAACAGAGGGAGTCTAGGACCCAGGGGAACAAGAGTGCCAGTAGTAGTTGTTTGCAGCTCTTGCAGATGAAGACCTTGGAAGGCTGATGATCCTCTGATCTTGGCACAGTAGTAGTAGGCAGAGCAGGTTTTGCAGATTGCCAGGCATGCACCAGAGCAAGGCAGGTAGTGAGGACAAGAGACAGGAGCAAAGTCATGGAATAGCCAGGGTCATCAACAGTCGGGCAGCACGGTACAGAATCAGAAGGAAAAGCCAAAGTCAGGAGCAGAGCCAAAGTCAGGAACCAGTATCAGGAGAGCAATCAGAGTCAGATGAGGAACAAGCTGGGTCAGCAACAAAGGAATCATACAGGAACAAGCAGGACACGGGGAAGCTGAAGACCAGTCAGCACTGAACCTGAGCAGAGGCACTCCTTAAATGGGCCGCCTGGCGCCAATCTTCGCCGTATGTGTGCACGTGCGTGATTGCGCGTTTCTGCGCACATGTGCACAACCGGTAATTCTTCTGCGGGAATTCCTATGCACATGCGCGTTCCCGATCGTGATTCTTCTTGCCGGAAATCCCTTACAGTCACAAGGACAGCTGCAGTGTCCATGTCCTAGCACCAAGCTCTGTCATCTATAGTTAAGGAAGTTGTTGGCAGAGCTCATCACCTGATGTGTGAGGACCCTTTGCGAAGGTGCTCACTAATGCCCTGGAAACAGCCACGAGGTCTTGGTCATGCAAGAATCCGCATTACTGTGGCACCCTAACTTAGAAGCGAAGCCTTGCACAGTTCCACTGTAAAACACTAAGTACTTCTCTGTAAGCATGATTCCTCTGTCACTGTACACCTTCTACTCTGCTACAAATGCAGCATTTTGAGGGGGACACCACAGAACCTGTGTCCTGCCCCACAGCCATGATTGCCACCTCACTCCCAGTGACAATGTTAGGATCCCACCACACACACAGTGCAGATCTCTCTTCAAGAAACTAACACATTAGTGGATCCTCTTCTTACTCTCCCTTTCTTCCTGTACCTCCAGGCTAAGTGCATAGGTTCCCTGTGCCGCCATGTTGGTCCCATGTGTGGGACACAGGTGGGTAGGGAGGGAGCCAGATCACCTACCCACTCACTACCAGGGTTACCATCACCCATGCCAAGTACTAACTCCTGCTGGATGGATGTTATAGCACTCTTCACCACTCACTGGATTGCTCATGGTAACAGCATGTTAGCAAAGTCTTCTGCCAACTCCTTTGCACAATTAACTCTTGTATGGTGGCCTTCTCTCCTCTCTTCTTCATCCTCCTATTTGTTGTACAAGCCCTGGTTCTTTGGATACTCCATAACATGCAACCCCTTTTATAAAAACTTCAGACCAAGCACCTTTAGGCTGGCTTAGAATTTTTACTGAGAAGCATTCAATTTATACAGCACAAAGTCTTTACAGTTAATCTTTCCTCACTCTAGCTCTCTTCCCTATCCAGACTGCAGAGGTGTGTTGGGGGAAGGGGCATTGGTGTCAAAAGGTGTGTGGGGGTACAAAGGTGGCATGGGTGTGTTAGGGGGTACAGAGTTGTGTACTGAGGATGTTGGTGGCAGAGATGTGCTGGAGGGTAAAGTAGCAGCAGAAGTGTGTTAGGGGTGGTGTGCACAGGGAACATTGGTGACAGAGGCTTGCTGGGGGGTATGGTGGCCGCACAAGTGTGCTAAGGGGTAAAGAAGTGGGCAAGTGGGACATTGGGAGAATAGGGGTTCTGTGGGGTACAGTGGTGGCAAACATGTGCTGAAGGGTACTGTGGTGGCAGGGGTGTGTTAGGGTACAGAGGTGTGTGGTATGATCAATGGTGGCAAAAGGTGTGCTAGGGGGGTAAAGTGATGACAGAAGTGTGCTAGGATACAGAGGTGTGCAGGGGAAGCATTGATGGAAGGAGTGTGCTGGGAGTGCAGTGGTAGCAGATGTGTGCCGAGGAGTACAGTAATGCAGTGGTAGCCTGGGTGTGTTAGGGGGTACAGAGGTGTGTGGAGGGGCATCAGTGACAGAGTGCTGGAGGGTTCAGTGGTGGCAGAAGTGTGTTAGGAGATAAAAAGGTGTGCAGGGGCACAGTGGTAGAAGAGGTGTGCTAGGGTGTACAGTGGTGGTAGAAGTATATTAGAAGGTACAGAAGTGTGTGGTGGGGACATTGGTGGCAGAGGTGTGCTGGGGGTACTGTGGGGGCAGAGGTGTGATGCTGGGGGTTACAGTGGTTGCAGAAGGGGATACAGTAGGTGTTCAGGTTGGACATTGTTGGAAGGGGAGGGGGTTGCTGAGTGGGTACAGTGGTGGCCGAGGTGTGCCAAGGGTTATAATGGTAGAAGAGGTGTGCTGGGGAATACAGTGGTGGCAGAAGTGTGCTGAGAGGTACAGTAGTGCAGTGGTGGAAGTGGTGTGCTAGAAAGTAAAGAGGTGTGTGGGGGTACAGGGGTATCAGAGGTGTGCTGGGGGGTACAATGGTGGCAAAAGATGTGCTTGGAAACACTGGTGGCAAAGTTGTGTGAAATGTGGTGCAAGAGGTGAGGCAGTGGCGGCAAAGGTGTGCAGGAGGAGTTTAGAGGTGTGTGAAGGGATACCGTACTGGCAGAGCATGTTTGAGGATTTTGGTGGCAGAAGTGTATGGGGGGGGGGGGTAAAGTGGTAGCAAAGGTATGGTACCTGGAGGGTACAGTGGTAACAGAAGTGTGTTAGGTTTATAGAGGTGTTTAGGTTGGATGTTGGTGGGAGAGGGGGCTGGAGGGTACAGTGGTGGTAGAAGTGAGTTGTTACCAGTGTTTTTTTTTTATTATTTTTGTCTACTTTTTCTTTGGCCCTGTAACTACATCTTTCTTAGGCCTCTTGCACACTGCTGCCTAAAAACTCAGTGTTTTTAGACATACAGGCATTTTTCTGTTTTTTTCTTTACTGATCTAAATGCAGGCCCTTGTTTTCAATGTGTCTGTACACACAGGTGTATAAACAAGCTCTGCGCATAGATGAGTAAAAAGAAATGACAAAGAGAGTTGCCTCTCACGTAAAACTTAATTTGAGGGCATGACTTTATCATGGCACTGTGAAGTTGCTCTTTCGGTGGGCTCCGTGCCCGATCCCCACTATCTCAGGCGACAGGCAGGTGCTCGCTCTCAACTCTTATATCGAGGGGCAGGAGGGCATAGGGACACTCCAGAGACCTGAGCTGCACAGGTTTGACAGCCTCTTTCCACCCACTGCTGACGGGATTCAACCTGGCGCTGGAATGGGAGACACAAGGGACATTGCTCGCTCTCACTGCTAAAGAGTCTGCTATGGCTGGTCCTGCTGAGTCTACCTGGGAGAAACTCTCACCATCCTGTGGTCCGGAGGAGGCACACAGTGAGAGCGGTGACACCTCTGCTTCAGCAGTTGCAGCCCAGTGCACTGACTCTCGTAATATCTCTGATACAGAGCTCTGGCACATGCTTGACTTGTTCAGGGCTGTTCTGGACTCCATGGCTACCCGTAATGAAAGTGCCTTGATGAGGGAACTGGAGGAGCTCAAGCTGGATCCTGCACAGATTACCTCTCGGGTGACAGCCTTGGAATCCACCGGAGATGAGATGGATACTGTCTTGTGTGCCCTGGAAGACTCTCACGCAAACCAGCTCCAGACCCTGCAACATGTACCTCTACAAATTTATGCAGAAAACCGCAGTCGCAGAAACAACATTCGGATACGGGGACTGAAGCCACTACAGGTCCATATCTGTTGCATATGATTACAGCTAGAGATGAGCGAATCGAACATGATGAAGTGGAATTCGTTCCGAAGATTTGGAAAAATTCTCTTCGCGACGAATCCGAAGATTAGCAAACTTCGGATGCACGAATCGGATTTTCCCAAAAATGGTGGCGACATGTGTGGCGACGGAGAAAATGGACAGAGAAGATGGGGCGGGGATCTCTGGGAAGGCGCGCAGACAAGGCGCGCTGACCCATAATGCATTCATGACATGTGATTGCATTAGCCAATCAGCAGCCAGCCAGCACTGTGTAATGGTGGAGCTATAAATCGCGGCCATCTTAGAATTCTCCATTAGCCTCCGGTCATTCAAGAGAGACAGACCTGTGTGTATTAAGGGACAGAGTTAGGGCCACAGAGACTTTAGGGCCACAGAATCGTTACTCAGGGACACAGAATCGTTACTCAGGGACACAGAATCGTTACTCAGGGACACAGAATCGTTACTTAGGGCAACAGCTATCAAAGAATCGAAAATTTAAAGTGACATACACCCTTTTTTTTTTTGATGGCTGTCGTGCACATTTGGTGCTGCAGTTTGCCGATTGTGCAAAATAAACTGACTTTCTGCTTCACAACCACTATTGTACGTTCAAAGAGTTAAATCCATTTACACGCCGGCTGGCGGTAATATTTTTTGGGTGATTAGTGCATTCCAGTGACACAAACATACAGTTTCCAGCCAACGGCAAGCTGCAATTGACCGATTGTGTACAATAAACTGACTTTCTGCTTCACAACCACTATTGTACGTTCAAAGAGTTAGATCCATTTACACGCCGGGTGGCGGTAATATTTTTTGGGTGATTAGTGTATTCCAGTGACATAAACGTACAGTTTCCAGCCAACGGCAAGCTGCAATTGACCGATTGTGCTAAATAAACTGACTTTCTGCTTCACAACCACTATTGTACGTTCAAAGAGTTAAATCCATATACACGCCGGGTGGCGGTAATATTTTTTGGGTGATTAGTGCATTCCAGTGACATAAACGTACAGTTTACAGCCAACGGCAAGCTGCAATTGACCGATTGTGCTAAATAAACTGACTTTCTGCTTCACAACCACTATTGTACGTTTAAAGAGTTAAATCCGGTTTTATTTTTGGGGTGCTTATTGAATTAAAGAGTATGTCAGACAACACGCAGAGGAGTGGCAGAGGAGGCAATGTTTCAGGAGCGAGCAGACGTGGCAGCAGAGGAAGGGGTCGAGGCAGCACTAGTCGCAGCCAGAGGCCAGTGCTCCCGGTGTCATCCAGCGGTCGTGTCTCCACCGACAACCCTGCCGTCATCGATTGGTTGACTCGGTCGTCTTCCTCTTCCCAGGTCACCTCTGACACCTACAGCCAACGGTCGGTGGGTACGTCAGACACAACCGTTAGCTGGCATGGCCCGGGAGCAAGCCCACTGAAATCACGTGTCCTCGACCTGCCCCTGTCCTTTGGTGTTCCCTCACCAAGCGAAGTATCGCATGCTATGGGCTCAGCCCCACTGTACAGTGAGGAAGAGCTAACAGAGGGCGGTCAGGAACGGGAGGAGACATCCGCCTTTTCAGCAGCCAGGCGAAGAAGTACTGGCGAGGAGAGTGGCTCGGTAGCCGGTCTAGAGACAGGTCTGTCTCCTGACCCACACGCAGCCGAGGGGGCTAGTAGTGACGCAGAGACCCTAATTGATGATGATGAGGCTGATCGCACTTGGCAGCCTCGTCGTCATCAGGCTATTGCTTCCGCATCATCAGGAGAAGAGGGTGCCAGCTTGCCAGCGAGCAAAACAGTCGGTGGGTTGCCCAGGAGGCAGCAGGGTCGCAGCAGTGTCAGTGGAGCCAAACGGCCACGGAGTAGAGCACCAGCTCCACTGCAGCCTACCACCACGGCCAGTAGTGGTGCCGGTGTGCACGGAGGAAGTAGCAGTCAGCCAGTGAGGAGTAGCGGGGGCAAAGTTTCCTACTCGGCGGTGTGGCAATTTTTCGTCAAGCCGCCCGAGGAAGTAAACGTAGCCGTATGTCGACTATGTGGCCAGAAAGTCAAGCGTGGCCAGGGGGCCAATGTTGGGACTACAGCGTTGCGTCAGCATATGCAGCGTCACCATTTGGTGGCCTGGGAAAACCGTGATAAAGATACGGCGGTTCTGCCTGCCCCAGCCCCCGCTCCATCACCCGCTCCGTTACTTGCTCCGTCACCCGACGTCAATCGCCCTCTATCAGCCAGTCAAGGCTCCAACACCTCTGCTGAGGGGAGTTGTCGCTCGTTGGCATCTTCCGCTCGTTCAGATGCTCCTTCTCCTGCTACTCCTCTTCACGGATTCCGTCAGCAGTCTTTCTTGGAATCCGTTTCCAAGAGACAACAGTTTGCGAGCACGCACCCGACGGTGCAGAAGCTGAACATCCTCCTGTCCAAGTTGCTGGTGCTGCAGTCCCTCCCTTTCCAAGTGGTGGACTCAGCACCTTTCCGAGAAATGATGGCTTGTGCCGAGCCGTGGTGGAGAGTGCCAAGCCGGCATTTCTTTGCCAAAAAGGCAGTGCCAGCCCTGCATTCACATGTAGAAGAGATGGTGGGCCAGTCTTTGAGCATGTCGGTCTCTGCCAAAGTGCACGGCAGCGCCGACGTGTGGAGCTGTAACTACGGTCAGGGACAGTACATGTCATTTACGGCCCACTGGGTGAACGTGGTGCCGGCACAGCCGCACCAGCAACTTGGACAGGTCACACCGCTTTTGCCTCCACGTTTGCACGTCCTTGGTCCAGCAAAGATGTCCGCCTCTACCACCTCTTCTTCCGCCGTGTCCTCAGCCGCCACCCCCGTGCCAAGTCCCATTACCCGACCGGCATATCACATGTGCAGGGCGCAACGGTGTCACGCTGTGCTGCACCTGGTATGCCTTGGCGAACGTAGTCACACAGGGGAGGAACTTCTGAGTGTAATGAACAGAGAAATCGACAGATGGCTGTCTCCGCGCAAACTGAAAATCGGAACCATGTTGACCGACAACGGAAAGAACATGGTGTCTGCTCTGCGTCAAGGAAGGTTGTGCCATGCGCCATGCATGGCTCACGTGTTCAATCTGGTTGTCAAGCGGTTCCTAAAATCCACCATCCCACTGCAAGACATCCTTAAAATGTCACGTAAACTTTGCATGCATTTCAGCCATTCCTACACCGCAAAGCACACCCTCCTTGAGCTGCAGAACGGAATTCCACAGCATCGCCTGATCTGCAACGTTGCAACAAGGTGGAATTCAACCCTACATATGTTAGACCGCCTTTACGAACAGCGAAAGGCCATCACCGATTTCCTGATGTTACAAGCGGATAAAGGTACTCCCCTGTGTAACTTAGATGTCAGCCATTGGCAGCTCATGCGTGACACCTGCCGCTTGCTCAGGCCCTTTGAGGAGGCCACGCTATTCGTGAGTCGGCAGGACTATGGGATGAACAACGTCATTCCTCTGTTGCACGTCCTGGAACAAATGCTGTTAACAATGGCTGGTCAGGGTGCGGTAGACGTGGCGCACAGATCTCAACGCCACATGACCCCTGTGGGGGCAGGACAGGAAGAAGAGGAGGAGGTAGAGGAGGACATTGGTGCTCAGGAATTATTGAGTGAAATGGGTGGTTTTTCCACTCAGCGGACAGGAGTGGAGGAGCAGGAGCATCTGGTAGAGGAGGAGGAGGAGACAGAGGCCCCAGACGCACCGTGGCAGTATGCTGTGGAGATGGAGGCAGGGAGTCCCTCGCATTCCTTGGCACAAATGGCCCATAACATGCTCGGTTGCTTGCGTAGCGACAGCCGAATAATAACCATCAGACAGAGGGATGACTTTTGGCTGTCCACCTTGTTGGACCCTCGCTACCGTTCAAAAATGGTGGCCTTTTTCACACCTGCTGAGAGGGAGGCCAAAATAAAGTACTATAAAAACCACCTATGTAGTCAGTTGGTCTCTGCCTTTCTGCGCCAACGTCCATCCTCAGACACTGTGGGCCCAGTGCGCTCGCGTTCCGCTGCCATGGCAGCAGGGGAGGGGTGGGGTGGTAGGAGCAGTGGTAGCTCCACCAGCAGCGGCTGCCTCAGTCTGCAGTCGATGATGAGTAGCTTTCTTCACCAGCGCAGTGAGGAAACTACTAACCAGCCACAGCAGCAGCAGCATCAGGTGGACCTGGAGCAGGACCTCAAACAACAGGCTTGGGCCTACTTGGACAGCACCCTGCCAACCGAGGTAGACTATCCCCTTGACTACTGGGCAACGAAACTTGACCTTTGGCCCCAACTAGCTGAATTTGCCCTTGAAAGGCTGTCATGCCCGGCCAGTAGCGTGGCATCGGAGCGCGTGTTTAGTGCGGCAGGAGGTATTGTAACTCCGCGGAGGACACGACTGTCCACCCAAAGTGTGGAGAGACTCACGTTTGTGAAAATGAATCAGGCGTGGATTAGTCTGGATTTCAAACCACCAGTTCCTGACACAACTGACCTAATAACCTAGCCGTTCAGGTCGCTCCCTGAACACCTCGGGAATTGCTTTGTATATCTGTCGCCTTAGGGGCCGCTGTCTGAACAGCTCATGAATTGCTTTCTATATGTGTCGCCTTTGAGGCCGCTGGCTGGACAGCTGATGAATTGATTTGTATATATGTACTTATTGTCCGCTGTCCGGACAGCTCATGAATTACTTTTTGTATATAGCCTTCCAAACCACTCTCAGAATAAGTCATGATATTCATGCTGTGTATAGCCTTGTAGGCCAATGGTCAATCAAGTCATGATTGTTATAGTGTGTATAGCCTTATAGGCCGCTGTCTTTACAACTTTATAATTCCATGCAGTATATAGCCCTATCGGCCACTTTCTGGCATCCAGTTGCTGTAGCCCCCATCACCACACTGTGCCACGGGCCCCTGTACCGCCTTCTCATACTGCTGCCAGATCCATCCTCTGCCATGTGCGTCTTTGTCGTCTGCTCACGCTGCTGGGTTCCAGTTTTAAACCTAGGCCTGTGTATGGCTTCCGAATACTGCTGCCTCCACCGCCACCCTGCGCCATGTGCCTCTGTCGTCTGCTCACGCTGCTGACGGCTTCCGCTTTTTAACCTAGGCCTGTGTATGGCTTCCGAATACTGATGCCTCCACCGCCACCCTGCACCATGTGCCTCTGTCGTCTGCTCACGCTGCTGACGGCTTCCGCTTTTTAAACTAGTCCTGTGTATGTCTTCCGAATACTGCTGCCTCCACCGCCACCCTGCGCCATGTGCCACTTTCGGGTCTCCTCACACTGCTGCCAGGTCCATACTGATTCATGGCCCCCTGTACCGGCTCCTCATGAACGTGGTTCAGCGGGTTTGCATCACTTAACGGCAAATCGTTGACAAATGCTGGGACGTTCAGTGTTGTGCGCATTAAGCCAGACACCAAAGGGCAGCACAGACCTGTTATTACTCGCTCAAGCATGGCACCACAAGCACCACAAATTGGACCCAGACCTGCCCAGGGTCTCGTAACTAGATTGCACGGAGGAGTAGAGTCCGTTATCGGAATTAAATAGACAAAACGCCACACCAAAAAGAGTGGCCATTTCCAACACTTATTCCAGAAAGAGGAACAACCCGTTTCATATACGGCCCGTAGACGTTTCACGTCTGCCACATTCAGTCGATTTAAGACGCAAGCTCCACTTCCTGTGGTCTCTGACCGTCGATATACCTTTAAGTGTCAGCTTTGAAGCTATATTCCCTCCGGAGCACTGACACTGGTGCCCTTCCGTCAACATGCCTTTAAGTTTCAGTTTTCAACCATATTCCCCACAGAAGCCAAACTCTTGGGTATCCCAGAAGCTGCTCAGCGGGTCAGGGCAATAAAGCTCCCGGTTCGCAGGTTGTTCCGTCTTATGGATGGAAGTACGACGGTATATGATCTTCTTTGCACCCACGGCATTACCTCATAAAATTTCTGCATTGCATCTGCAATCACAACGCTGACTTCCCGGATCGCCACTCAGCCATTGGACTCTTGATAGTCGTCTCCCCACACTGCTGCTGGGGGGACTTTTTAACCTAGGCCTGTGTATGGCCTTCAATTGAAGCTGCTTCCGCTCCGCCACTCTGCCATTGGACTCTTGATAGTCATCTCCCCACGCTGCTGCTGGGGGGACTTTTTAACATAGGCCTCTGTATGGCCTTTAATTGAAGCTGCTTACGCTCCGCCACTCTGCCATGGGCCTCTTGGGTATCCCAGAAGCTGCTCAGCGGGTCAGGGCAATAAAGCTCCCGGTTCGCAGGTTGTTCCGTCTTATGGATGGAAGTACGACGGTATATGATCTTCTTCGCACCCACGGCATTACTTCGTAGAATTTCTGCATTGCATCTGCAATCACAACGCTGACTTCCCGGATCGCCACTCAGCCATTGGACTCTTGATAGTCATCTCCCCACACTGCTGCTGGGGGGACTTTTTAACCTAGGCCTGTGTATGGCCTTCAATTGAAGCTGCTTCCGCTCCGCCACTCTGCCATTGGACTCTTGATAGTCGTCTCCCCACGCTGCTGCTGGGGGGACTTTTTAACCTAGGCCTGTGTATGGCCTTCAATTGAAGCTGCTTCTGCTCCGCCACTCTGCCATTGGACTCTTGATAGTCGTCTCCCCACACTGCTGCTGGGGGGGCTTTTTAACATAGGCCTCTGTATGGCCTTCAATTTAAGCTGCTTACGCTTCGCCACTCTGCCATGGGCCCCTGTACCGCCTCCTCTTGCTGCTGCCAGGTCCAGAGTGTGTCATGGGTCCCTGTACGGCCTCCCATTGCTGCTGACTTCATCACCAGACTCTGCCATGCGCCACTTTCAGGTCTCCTTACACTGTTGGTGGGTTCCATTTTGTGATAGGGTGCTGTATGGCCTTCCATTGCTGCTGCCTCCACCGCCACCCTGCGCCATGTGCCTCTGTCGTCTGCTCACGCTGCTGACGGCTTCCGCTTTTTAACCGAGGCCTGTGTTTGGCTTCCGAATACTGCTGCATCCACCGCCACCCTGCGCCATGTGTCTCTGTCGTCTGCTCACGCTGCTGACGGCTTCCGCTTGTTAACCTAGGCCTGCGTATGGCTTCAGAATAATGCTGCCTACACCGCCACCCTGCGCCATGTGCCTCTGTCGTCTGCTCACGCTGCTGCCAGGTCCATACTGATTCATGGCCCCCTGTACCGGCTCCTCATGAACGTGGTTCAGCGGGTTTGCATCACTTAACGGCAAATCGTTGACAAACGCTGGGACGTTCAGTGTTGTGCGCATTAAGCCAGACACCAAAGGGCAGCACAGACCTGTTATTACTCGCTCAAGCATGGCTGAACAAAACCAGTCTCTACCACAAATTGGACCCAGACCTGCCCAGGGTCTCGTAAGTAGATTGCACGGAGGAGTAGAGTTCGTTATTGGAATTAACTGTGAGGGACTTTTAAACCTAGGCCTGTGTATGGCCTTCAATTGAAGCTGCTTCTGCTCTGCCACTCTGCCATTGGACTCTTGATAGTCGCCTCCCCACGCTTCTGCTGGGGGGACTTTTAACATAGGCCTCTGTATGGCCTTCAATTTTAGCTGCTTACGCTCCGCCACTCTGCCATGGGCCCCTGTACCGCCTCCTCATGCTGCTGCCAGGCCCGTAATCTGCCATGGGCCCCCGTACCGACTCCTCATGCTGCTGCCAGGCCCGTAATCTGTCATGGGCCCCTGTACCGCCTCCTCATGCTGCTGCCAGGTCCAGAGTGTGTCATGGGTCCCTGTACGGCCTCCCATTGCTGCTGTCTCCATCGCCACACTCTGCCATGTGCCACTTTCAGGTCTCCTCACACTGCTGGTGGGTTCCATTTGGTCATAGGGTGCTGTATGGCCTCCCATTGCTGCTGCCTCCACCACCACACTGTGGCTCCACACTCTGGTTTTGGCCCCGTGACTGCCCAAATGAGTGAAGTGTGCGGTGATTCTAAGATCGACGGCACTCATCTGCATGTCATACTGACTGACAGTATTATTTCTCTTCCCCAGCAAACTCCAAGGGCATTTAAATTAAAGGTACAGTGTTCTGCACTAATATAAAGGCTCTCTGAAGCCTAGAAACACCCTTTTTATAAGTTAAATTCGCAGCGAATATATTCGGCTCGAAGCAAATTTATTCGGCGAATTCGGCGAATCAGCCGAACCGAATTTTTGAATAATTCGCTCATCTCTAATTACAGCCTTACTTAACCAACTTTTTGAGCATGACCCTGCAACTGAGATCAAAATCAATAGAGTCCACAGGGTGACTGGACCCTGAGACTTAAACGGGGATCACCTCAGAGATGTGCTTTGTTGCGTCCATTTTTTCAGGATTAAAGTGCCACTAATACACAAAATGGCCACTGCTCCAGTCTATAACTGGCCTTCACAGCAAGGAGCACATGGAAGGGCGCCGCATGTCAAAAAAACAAAAAAGAAAAATTCCCAGCTCTAACTTGCCAGCCAGCCTGCAAACAAACAAAATTAACCGGACAGTATACGTTAAAATCAGGGGTTTAGTTAGCACACATTTGCACATACATGCGTAAGCTGCAGAGCCTCGTCATGGCATTGCAGTATTCTGTAGTTCCTAACTCTCCAATTTTAAGAGCCCCCATAGTAGAGACATATGTATTTAATAGATAGACCAAAGGCAGATGGACCCCACCCCTCCTTAAAGGTACAGGAGTGCACTGGACAGCCAGCACATAGCACAATGGCAGCTAAGGTGTCCAGTGCACCCCTTCGACCAACAATTCAACAGTACAAAAAATGGCCACTGCCCCAGTCTATAACTTAAAGTGTTACTAAACCCAGGACCCTGCATTCATTATATCTGGCCTCCCACAGTATACAGAACATGCTAGTGCAATTATTTTAGTAAATATAAACTGCTAAATACCTTTTCTCATCAGCAGAGTCTTGTGACTTCCATCAGTGTTCAGCAGAGCACTGGTTAAAGCTTGTAGGAGGAGTTTTTTTTCTGCTCTAGGAGGATGCAAAACCCCTGACTTCTGTCTGGACAGTGCTGACTGGCTCTGTGCTGATCACATGCACTCTCCCAAGGAAAAAAAAAAACCCTCTCTAGCAATACACAAAAACTGAGCATGTGCAGAATGGCTAGTTCAGTCTGTCTTATCAGAAGAACATCAGGAGACACTGGAACAAGAGGAGGAGCAGAGAAGACAGTATCAAACAGCCTTTTTACACAATGCAGAGGATTAACCCCTTAGGTTCCACAGTGAGTATAACAAGCATGTTTTACTGCATATACAGACTGATTTTACTGTTGTGGGTGTAGTAACACTTTAAAGAGCAGTTGATGCAAAAGGACTGGGAGAAAAAGTCGATGGTGCCAATATCACCTCTCTACCCGACATAGCCACCCTAACCCGCTTCATATGCAGCCAACTACATCCTCTGTTGCAACTGTTGGGGAAATGGTCGCATCCTACAGCTGGGGTCACCCCTTTCACTTAAAAGGATAGAAGGATAACCGTAGCTTCCAGATGCACCGTCCAGACCAACTGCTGAATCTGTATGCTTTCCTGGAAATAGAGCCTTTGGAAATTCCGGACTGGTTAACCGCTGATCTTCCCCATCTTTAATTAGACCGGGCAATTCCATTTCCCCAGCATTGATGAGGCCATGATCCAGATCAACATCGCCCTTCATGCCCAGCGTACAATGAACTTTGAGTATGCAGCAATTTGTCTCTGATGGTTAGTCTATAGTGAGTCATAGGTCTTTGTGTTTTTCATTGTTGCTCTTTCATGTCTGCTTAGAGTTACTCAGCTTGGGTCGGACACTACTCCCCCTACGTATCTACCAGTTGGGCATTTGAGTTTTTTGGGCGGTTTTTACATCCCCTGCTGGAATAGGTGGTTGGGCCGAGCTGTGTTTTCCTGATATGTTTACTTAATAGCACCTGATCCTAACCTAGCGGAAGATGGGTAGTCATGTATACAGCTGTACTTCTCACTCCCAATGGCCCTTCTTATTGGGGGGGTGCCTCAGGGGTAGTAAAGGTTAATATGGCTCTAATGTTATTCTTGTCTGCCTGTTGATGAGCTGTTGGGGTCTTCAGTGAGCTGGCCGGGGAGGCTCCCAATCACTTTAGAAGGGGGAAATGTAGTTGCACACGGTGGTTTAACCGATTGCTTGATCAACATGGGGCAGCTGAGGTGGACCACTCTGGACAGTATTGCATTTTCTTACTCCTGGATAACTACCCTCAAGGCTATGGGTTTCCTTCGGTGGTTGGGAGAAAGACAGACAGGAAGATGCTCATCTTTCTTTTTGAGGGTTAGTTTACCCAGGCAGTATTGCTCCGTATCTTTCTCCTCAGGCATCCTTATGTTGTGTTGTATTGCTATAGTTGATCTTTATTTTGATTCAGGGAATGCTCTCTCATACGAGCATTAACAGTCCCTGGCTCGATCTGGGCTGTCCATATTTCATCTTGTTAATTTTGAGTTTGCCTGCTACTTTAATGTTTAACTACTATTAAATAGATGGTGGGGTTCTGGGCTCCGACCTCGCAGCCCCTGGTTCAATCCCACTTAACCCACGTAGGTCGCTCTGATATCACAGGTGGGGGAAAATAATTCAGAGCATTGAAAGTGTTATTAGGGAAATTCTCCCTTTCAAGTTTGTGCAATATAACTTAGGTTTTTGAAAGTCACCCTCTAGTAAAGCCGGGTTTGTGAACCAGCTGGCCAGATCAATTCTCCTACCACTACATTTCTTTCCTCTCTACTTTTGCTCCTCTATTATCCCCCCCCCCCCCTTTTATATGAGGTCTCCCTCTCACACAGCCTCGCAACTCAAGATTTCTAAACTGCCTACTAAATTACTTTCCTGGAATGTCAAGGGATTAAATATCCATGAAAAAGGGTAGAGAGTGTTGGGTGATTTGTGGCGAGAGAGAGCCCATGTGAGTTTCCTTCAGGGGACTCATTTTCAAGCGGGTAAAACGCAAAAGCTCACTAATCTACATTATGCTTCTGCATATCACAGTAATTAACCAGATTTAAAATCCAGAGGGGTCTGTACTGTCATCTCCAGACATGTAACTGGCAATTCAAGGATTCCCCAATGCTGTTTTCTCCTCTTGAAGGGGTCTCTTGTGGTCCTAATGATTTTAGGCAATGTATACGCCCACATTACCAACCAAATAATACTTTCTAGCTTTTCAGAAGGAGTGTCAGGGCTCCCAGGTGTGACCAGAGATGTGTGACTGACGCAGGGAAACGCAGACCTCAGATATGTTATAAACAATATAATTTATTAACACTAACAATACAAACATAAACGCAGTGCAATACTAAAACATAATACAGTGCAAACAAACCAAACCAAACCACCCACAGATAACAGTACATACAAGCAAGCGTCATCAGGCAGGCCGGGTCAATATCAATAGGGCAGGTAGGTACAGGGGGAGCAAGCGGAGATTGGTCAGGGTCACAAGCCAGGGATCAGAACAGGTAGCAAGCAGCGTGGTACAGAGGGTCAGACAGAGGGATGGTCAGGAGCGAGCCGGGATCAGAGCAGGAGAAGTCAGCAGCAGTTCAGAAACAGGATGCAGGACAGAAACAGGATGTCAGGATCCGGGTGTTCTGCGGCATCGCGTCGGGCGGCGCATGCGCAGAACACCCACTCTCTCTACCCGGCGGGCGGTAGGACCTGGCCGCGCATGGCAGCGGCGGGGTTCGCGCATGCGCACTCGGGATCACGGACGCGCGCCTGGCACCAATGACAGCGGGAGGCGGGCTATTTAAACGCAGGAACAGGTATGTTAGTTGCCGTTTGGTCTTGTATCCTGTGTCCTGTATCCTGTTCCTGTGTTGCTGTATACTCCGTTGCCGACCTCTGCTTGTTCCTGATCCTGCTCTCTCCTGTTTGACCCCTGGCTTGCCTGACTACTCTTCTGTCTGATCCCTGGTACTGTATTTGCCCGCATCCTGCTGAACCTGGCTTGTGACCTGACCATTCTTAGCTCGCTCCTCTGTACCTCGCTGCCCGCATAATACCGACCGGCCTGTCTGACCACGCATACCGTATCCATCCATCCATCCATCCATCCGGTTTGGGTCAGACCTGTGTATCTGTCTGCCTCTTCCAAATAGATTCCGTTCCTGCACTCCCCTGTCAGTATTCTCTACCACCGCAGGACGCACTCGGGGGTCGCGACCTGGTTTCAGTCTGCACCAAGTCCATCCCCACCATCAGGGGCCCTGGTGAATAGCAGGCTGGGACTTAGACCCCGCGCCCTGGGAGCGTCCGTGCGGTGGGCTGCTAGAGACTCTGCCAGGCGGCTTAACAGTACCAAACGGCCCAAAAGATGACGGAACCTGGAAGAGGACCTTCCCCCCTGGAAAATATGTGCCAGCATCTGGCGGCTCTTACTCAGGCGGTAAGGGCGCTGGAGGAGGGCTATAATCACCTGGATGGTCGGATCCAGACCCTAACCACCACTATTTCGGCCCCCCAAGATCATAGTCCCTCAGCTCCGGCCAGTGGTACCACTGAAACCCTGGCCGGACCAGCAGCACCTACACCTATACTTATGCCAGAACCTCATGTTCCTGTCCCAGAACGATTCAGTGGGAATCGCACCAAGTTCAGAGCATTTCGTAATGCCTGCCTGTTGTACTTTAGGCTCCAGCCACGTACGTTCGCGACAGAAACCGTGAAGGTGGGGTTTATTATTTCTTTACTACTCGATGAACCCCAAGAATGGGCGCATCGACTATTAGAGATCCAGCAACCTCCTCAGCTGGAATCTGTGGCAGCATTTTTTGAAGCGATGGGCCTCCTTTACGATGATCCCGAACGAGCAGCATCAGCTGAATCGGCCCTTCAGTCTCTCAGGCAAGGTCGTAGGCCTGCAGAGGAGTATGCGGGTGAGTTCAGGCGGTGGATGGGAGACACGCAATGGAACGACGTTGCCTTGCGCAACCAGTTCCGCATAGGCCTGTCTGAGTCCCTGAAAGACGAACTAGCCAGGGTAGGCATACCAGCCACACTAGAAAATCTCATGACCCTGGCTATTCAGATCGACCGACGCTTGCGGGAACGCAGGATGGAGAGGTCAGGCCAGGGCCTGAGGCCTGCTTGGATGTTTCCCCATGCTCCAGGACCAGTCAGTAGCACTGCTGGGAATCGCAATCCAGAACCCCTGGATACGCCGGAACCAATGCAAGTTGGGCTAGCTCGTCCCTCCCTAACACCTGAAGAGCGTCAAAGACGCCGCCGCAACAACCTGTGCCTCTACTGTGGGGAAGCTGGCCACATGGTACGTTCCTGTCCGGTGAAGGCTGGTAAGTGCACTTCTGTTTACTCTGCCACACCTACCACAGCCAGTCACAATGTCAATTATTTAGCGGTACCCATTTCATTCCAGCTCCCCGGAAGGGTCGTGACGGCAACAGCGATCATTGACTCCGGGGCCTGTAGCTGTTTTGTGGATCTGGACTTCGCGGCTCGATTCCAGATTCCCTTACAGGTTAAAGAATGTGGGTTTAATATTTTTCTAGCCGATGGATCTCGGATCAAGTCTGGGGTGGTGGATCGGGAGACCCCGCCTCTCTGTGTGACTGTATCCGAGACTCACCGGGAATTCCTGTGTTTGAATGCTATCTCCTCCCCTCTGTTTCCAATTATTCTGGGGCTTCCGTGGCTGCGGGCCCACGACCCCCAGATTAATTGGAAAGCCGGTACCCTCCGGTTCGGCTCTCCATACTGCCAAGAGCATTGTTGTCCACATGAGCCGGAGGCCCCACGCACACTATTCTGCGTAGATACTGACATAGAGCTGACACAACACGTCCCTTCAGTTTACCATCAATACCTTGACGTATTTAGTAAGCGGGGAGCTGACAATCTTCCTCCGCATAGGGCCTACGACTGTCCAATCGATCTGCTCCCGGGATCTGAGGTACCCTTCGGGCGGATCTTTCCTCTGTCAGAAAAAGAACTAGGGGTACTAAAGGAATATATTGAGGAAAATCTTCAGAAGGGGTTCATACGCCCCTCCACATCCCCGGCCGGGGCGGGTATCTTCTTTGTTGAGAAGAAGGATAAATCCTTAAGGCCCTGTGTGGACTATAGGGAGCTTAACAAGATCACGGTAAAGAACCGTTACCCACTTCCTTTAGTACCAGAACTGTTTCAGCGACTCAGGACTGCATCTGTTTTTACGAAGTTGGATTTGAGGGGGGCTTACAATCTGGTCCGTATTCGGGAGGGAGATGAGTGGAAGACTGCCTTCCGTACTAGGTTCGGGCACTTTGAGTACCTGGTAATGCCCTTCGGTCTGTGTAATGCCCCCGCCACCTTCCAGCACTTCATTAACGATGTGTTCAGGGACTTCTTGGATATTTTCGTGGTCATCTATCTTGATGATATCTTAATTTTTTCTGCATCGCTGGAGGAGCATAGGGGTCACGTCAGGGTAGTGCTGGAAAGGCTCCGTTTGCATGGGTTATACGCAAAGGCAGATAAATGCAGTTTTGAGCAGCACAGTATCCCCTTCTTGGGCTTAATTATTTCTACTACTGGAATAGCGATGGATCCACAGAAGATCTCCGCAGTTCTGGAATGGCCGGTGCCGTTAGATAAAAAAGGGGTTCAGCGGTTCATTGGCTTTGCTAATTTTTACCGGAAATTCATTAGGAACTTTTCAGGCCTAGTATCCCCCATCACGCAACTTACCAAGCAGGGAGTGCGTTTCAAGTGGACATCTGAGGCGCAGGAAGCCTTTGAGTCCCTAAAGAGGTTTTTCACCGAGGCCCCAGTACTGAGCCATCCTGACTCTTCATTACCCTACACCTTGGAGGTGGATGCTTCCGAAAACGCGGTTGGGGCTGTGCTTTCCCAAAGGAAGGGCATCAAGGAACTGATGCATCCCGTGGCATTTTTCTCCAGGAAACTATCTTCGGCCGAGAAGAACTATGACATAGGGGACCGAGAACTCCTGGCCATCAAGGCAGCATTGGAGGAGTGGAGGTACTTGCTGGAAGGAGCCGTGCACCCGATATTAATTTTTACGGATCACAAGAACCTTGAATATTTAAGAACGGCGAAGCGCTTGAGACCAAGACAGGCTAGGTGGGCACTTTTTTTCTCTCGGTTTGTGTTTCATATCACTTATAGGCCTGGATCAAAGAACACGAAACCAGATGCTCTTTCGCGGATGTTCGAAGACCCAAAGGAGGCCCACAAACCCGACACCATCCTGTCGTCTGGTAATTTTTTGGCATTACAGACGGAGCTACGTTCCCAACTACAGGCAGCATCCATAGGGGCTCCAAATGTTCCAGGGGTGCCACTACAGAATAGAGATGGATTATGGTGGAAAGGAGAACGAATCTTGGTACCTGACGAATCTCGCACCACGGTCTTGGGCCATTGCCATGACCATCCCCTGGCTGGGCACTTCGGGGCCCGGAAGACGTTGGAACTTCTACAACGTATGTTCTGGTGGCCCAGCATGTCCAAAGATTGCGAGGCTTACGTAAAGACCTGCGCGGTCTGTCAAAGGAATAAGCCTTCCAGGAACAAGGCTTGGGGGCTCCTGCGACCCTTACCCATACCTAACAGACCGTGGGAAATGATTTCGATGGATTTCATTGTGGAACTTCCTCCATCTCAAGACCATACCACCATTTTCGTGATTGTGGACCGCCTATCCAAGATGGCCCACTTCTTGCCTCTCAAAAACACACCATCCGCTGCGGAGACGGCGCAAATCTTTGTGAGAGAGGTGGTGAGACTCCATGGAATTCCTAAGGATATAGTTTCGGATAGGGGTGCCCAGTTCACCTCCAAATTTTGGAAAGCACTATGCGAGACGTTGGAAATCAAGTTATCTCTCTCCTCGGCATATCACCCACAGACCAATGGACAGACCGAACGTACAAACCAGACCTTGGAACAATATCTCCGATGTTACACATCATTTCTCCAGGACGATTGGCTAACTCTTTTACCACTGGCCGAATTTGCTTACAACAATGCTAGCCACTCGACTACTCAGCAATCCCCATTTTTTGCCAATTACGGCTTCCACCCGACCTTTTTACCTGACACAATTCCTGAAAGTTCGGTGCCAGCTACACAGGACATGTTGCACTTCCTTTCTGCAAACAATAAGATCTTACAAGAAGCGATCCTGAAGGCCCAGGAGGGCAGTAAGAAAGCCTTTGACAAAAGGAGAAGAGGGGAGCTTATGTTACACCCAGGGGACAAGGTCTGGTTGGCCACAACAAACCTTAAGATGATATGTCCATCGCGGAAATTGGGACCGAGATTTATGGGCCCATTCCAGGTAAAGAGGAAGGTTAACGAAGTGGCGTACGAGCTCGTACTCCCGGAATCCTTTAGAATACACCCGGTATTTCATGTATCGCTGTTGAAACCCGCGGCACCGGACCCATTCCCGAACCGGAGATCTAGGCCTCCTGACGCCATAAACGTTGATGGGGAGGAGGAGTTCGAAATTGAGACTATTCTAGACTGTAGGAAGAGGGGGGGTCAGACTCAGTTTCTCATTAAGTGGAGAGGGTATGGTCCAGAGGAGAACTCATGGGAACCCTCCCAGAACATTCATGCCTCTAGATTGATTCGGGATTTTTTTGACAACCACCCACGCAAGAGAGAACTGTTGGGCATCCGGCGGCTGCCCGTAGGGGGGGGGCAATGTCAGGATCCGGGTGTTCTGCGGCATCGCGTCGGGCGGCGCATGCGCAGAACACCCACTCTCTCTACCCGGCGGGCGGTAGGACCTGGCCGCGCATGGCAGCGGCGGGGTTCGCGCATGCGCACTCGGGATCACGGACGCGCGCCTGGCACCAATGACAGCGGGAGGCGGGCTATTTAAACGCAGGAACAGGTATGTTAGTTGCCGTTTGGTCTTGTATCCTGTGTCCTGTATCCTGTTCCTGTGTTGCTGTATACTCCGTTGCCGACCTCTGCTTGTTCCTGATCCTGCTCTCTCCTGTTTGACCCCTGGCTTGCCTGACTACTCTTCTGTCTGATCCCTGGTACTGTATTTGCCCGCATCCTGCTGAACCTGGCTTGTGACCTGACCATTCTTAGCTCGCTCCTCTGTACCTCGCTGCCCGCATAATACCGACCGGCCTGTCTGACCACGCATACCGTATCCATCCATCCATCCATCCATCCATCCGGTTTGGGTCAGACCTGTGTATCTGTCTGCCTCTTCCAAATAGATTCCGTTCCTGCACTCCCCTGTCAGTATTCTCTACCACCGCAGGACGCACTCGGGGGTCGCGACCTGGTTTCAGTCTGCACCAAGTCCATCCCCACCATCAGGGGCCCTGGTGAATAGCAGGCTGGGACTTAGACCCCGCGCCCTGGGAGCGTCCGTGCGGTGGGCTGCTAGAGACTCTGCCAGGCGGCTTAACACAGGATGCAGGGCCCAGGACAAACACACACCAAGGCAGAGTCTGTGGGTCTGGCCATCCCTTAAATACCCCAGCATAATCAGTTACAGGTGTTAACTGGCTGCAAAGTTGAGTCTCCGATTGCTGGGAACACCCGCTGGCCAGCCCTAGTACTGCAGATCAAAAGGCAGGTGAGTCCCACCATAGCTGGCCAGTCCATTCCTGACAGTACCCCCCCCCTCAAGGAGCGGCCTCAGGACGCTCCAAACAGTCCTAGCTGGGAAAAATGTTCCACCGCCCGGGTCTGGTAACTGGTGGGATATCAAAGACTGGCACACCGGGCAGGACTCCGGGCAGCGGTACATCGGGCTGGACTCCGGGCAGAGGCACATCGGGCTGGACTCCGGGCAGAGGCACACCGGGCAGAGGCACACCGGGCCGGACTCCGGGCAGAGGCACACCGGGCCGGACTCCGGGCAGAGGCACACCGGGCCGGACTCCGGGCAGAGGCACACCGGGCCGGACTCCGGGCAGAGGCACATCGGGCCGGACTCCGGGCAGAGGCACATCGGGCCGGACTCCGGGCAGAGGCACATCGGGCCGGACTCCGGGCAGAGGCACATCGGGCCGGACTCCGGGCAGAGGCACATCGGGCCGGACTCCGGGCAGAGGCACATCGGGCCGGACTCCGGGCAGAGGCACATCGGGCCGGACTCCGGGCAGAGGCACATCGGGCCGGACTCCGGGCAGAGGCACATCGGGCCGGACTCCGGGCAGAGGCACATCGGGCCGGACTCCGGGCAGAGGCACATCGGGCAGGACTCCGGGCAGAGGCACATCGGGCAGGACTCCGGGCAGAGGCACATCGGGCAGGACTCCGGGCAGAGGCACATCGGGCAGGACTCCGGGCAGAGGCACATCGGGCAGGACTCCGGGCAGAGGCACATCGGGCAGGACTCCGGGCAGAGGCACATCGGGCAGGACCCCGGGCAGAGGCACATCGGGCAGAGGCACATCGGGCCGGACTCCGGGCAGAGGCACATCGGGCCGGACTCCGGGCAGAGGCACATCGGGCCGGACTCCGGGCAGAGGCACATCGGGCCGGACTCCGGGCAGAGGCACATCGGGCCGGACTCCGGGCAGAGGCACATCGGGCCGGACTCCGGGCAGAGGCACATCGGGCCGGACTCCGGGCAGAGGCACATCGGGCCGGACTCCGGGCAGAGGCACATCGGGCCGGACTCCGGGCAGAGGCACATCGGGCCGGACTCCGGGCAGAGGCACATCGGGCCGGACTCCGGGCAGAGGCACATCGGGCCGGACTCCGGGCAGAGGCACATCGGGCCGGACTCCGGGCAGAGGCACATCGGGCCGGACTCCGGGCAGAGGCACATCGGGCAGGACTCCGGGCAGAGGCACATCGGGCAGGACTCCGGGCAGAGGCACATCGGGCAGGACTCCGGGCAGAGGCACATCGGGCAGGACTCCGGGCAGAGGAACATCGGGCAGGACCCCGGGCAGAGGCACATCGGGCAGGACCCCGGGCAGAGGCACATCGGGCAGGACCCCGGGCAGAGGCACATCGGGCAGGACCCCGGGCAGAGGCACATCGGGCTACCAGGCGAAGCAGCAGGCAGCGGGCCACCAGGCGGAGCGACAGGCACCGGGCCCCCGGGCGGGGCGACAGGCACCGGGCCCCCGGGCGGGGCGACAGGCACCGGGCCCCCGGGCGGGGCGACAGGCACCGGACCCCCAGGCGGGGCGACAGGCCTCGGACCCCCAGGCGGAGCGGCGGGCGCCGGACCCCCAGGCGGAACTACAGGTCTCGGGCCCTCAGGCGGAGCGACAGGCATCGGACCCCCAGGCGGGGCGACAGGCATCGGACCCCCAGGCGGGGCGACAGGCATCGGACCCCCAGGCGGGGCGACAGGCATCGGACCCCCAGGCGGGGCGACAGGCATCGGACCCCCAGGCGGGGCGACAGGCATCGGACCTCCAAGCGGGGCGACAGGCATCGGACCCCCAGGCGGGGCGACAGGCATCGGACCCCCAGGCGGGGCGACAGGCATCGGACCCCCAGGCGGGGCGACAGGCATCGGACCCCCAGGCGGGGCGACAGGCCTCGGACCCCCAGACGGAGCGGCGGGCGCCGGACCCCCAGGCGGAACTACAGGTCTCGGGCCCTCAGGCGGAGCGGCGGGCGCCGGACCCCCAGATGGAGCGACAGGTCTTGGGCCCTCAGGCGGAGCAACAGGTCTCGGGCCCCCAGACGAAGCGGCGGGCACCGAGTCACCAGGCACGACAGTGGGCACCGAGTCGTCTGGCAAGACTGCGGGCACCGAGTCAACTGGCGAAACAGCGGGCACCGAGTCAACTGGCGGAACAGCGGGCATCGAGTCGTCTGGCAAGACTGCGGGCACCGAGTCGTCTGGCAAGACTGCGGGCACCGAGTCGTCTGGCAAGACTGCGGGCACCGAGTCGTCTGGCAAGACTGCGGGCACCGAGTCGTCTGGCAAGACTGCGGGCACCGAGTCGTCTGGCAAGATTGCGGGCACAGAGTCCTCTGGCAAGACTGCGGGCACCGGATCAGGTACCGGATCATCTGGATCAACAGCGGGCATCGAGTCAACTGGCCTAATAGGATCGTCGGGCTGGATCAGTTCATCATGCTGAGTAGCGGCATCAGGCTGAATGCAGGCATCAGGCTGAGGAGAGGCTTCAGGCTGAGGAGAGGCTTCAGGCTGAGGAGAGGCCTCAGGCTGAGGAGAGGCCTCAGGCTGAGGAGAGGCCTCAGGCTGAGGAGAGGCCTCAGGCTGAGGAGAGGCCTCAGGCTGAGGAGAGGCCTCAGGCTGAGGAGAGGCCTCAGGCTGAGGAGAGGCCTCAGGCTGAGGAGAGGCAGCCGGCTGAAGAGAGGCATCCGGCTGAAGAGAGGCATCCGGCTGAAGAGAGGCATCCGGCTGAAGAGAGGCATCCGGCTGAAGAGAGGCATCCGGCTGAAGAGAGGCATCCGGCTGAGTAGAGGCTTCAGGCTGAGTCACGGAAGGCAGGTTCACCGGTTTGGATACTGGCAGGATGGTATTGGTTTGAAAGAATTTTCGCTTTTTTCTGGTTTTAACTACTGGAGCACTGCAAGTAAACGCAGGTCTGCAAACGAATGGAGCAGCTGGAGACAGAGAAAAACTGGAGGATGGAACAGGAGAGGGAGCAGTTGCTACAGAGGGCTTTTTTACAGGGTTAAAGGCAGGATAGGTGCAGCGAGTGGGAACAGGGTACTGACATGCGGTAGATAGCCAAGTATACTGGGCTGTAACTGGAGGAGCTGGTGGGAATACAGGAGTAGAGTTAGAAGCAGGACTGGGTTTTTGTAAGCTGACTGAGGCTGGGTGCAACAAGTCTGTCCATGTCTGCAGTATGGGTTGAACAAAGCTGAGCTTACACAAAGCCTGTCTGGTCAATGACTGCACTGCGTTTATACAATCTCTTAGTGTCTGTGGTGAACATGTGGAATAACGCTCCAGAAAGTAACCCACATCATCCTCTAATAACCACACCAGGGACTCAACCTGGTCTGCACTAAATGGTGGCAAACATTCATCCCTGCATTCGGGGGAACCAGATGAAACCAACTCAACACAAACCTGAATCAATGGCTGCACCATAGAGAAATCTGTGCCCTGATCTACTAGAACATGAGCGAGCCGTATACATTCTAGCAGTTCATCCCGGGGATACTCCTTCAGAGTCTGATAAGCATACTCTCTGTCATCAAGCACTAGCAGAGATAAATACTCAACCTCATCCAGATCCATCCTTCCCATCAACAAGCCAAGATGGCTTCCCTGTGCAGCCACTTCTGGTCAGGATTGGCCTTGGTGTAATGTCAGGGCTCCCAGGTGTGACCAGAGATGTGTGACTGACGCAGGGAAACGCAGACCTCAGATATGTTATAAACAATATAATTTATTAACACTAACAATACAAACATAAACGCAGTGCAATACTAAAACATAATACAGTGCAAACAAACCAAACCAAACCACCCACAGATAACAGTACATACAAGCAAGCGTCATCAGGCAGGCCGGGTCAATATCAATAGGGCAGGTAGGTACAGGGGGAGCAAGCGGAGATTGGTCAGGGTCACAAGCCAGGGATCAGAACAGGTAGCAAGCAGCGTGGTACAGAGGGTCAGACAGAGGGATGGTCAGGAGCGAGCCGGGATCAGAGCAGGAGAAGTCAGCAGCGGTTCAGAAACAGGATGCAGGACAGAAACAGGATGCAGGGCCCAGGACAAACACACACCAAGGCAGAGTCTGTGGGTCTGGCCATCCCTTAAATACCCCAGCATAATCAGTTACAGGTGTTAGCTGGCTGCAAAGTTGAGTCTCTGATTGCTGGGAACACCCGCTGGCCAGCCCTAGTACTGCAGATCAAAAGGCAGGTGAGTCCCACCATAGCTGGCCAGTCCATTCCTGACGAGGAGTTTTGATTCTGGGCGGTGATCTCAATGTCACACTGGACTCTCCTCTGGATGTGTCACAAACAGCATCCCACCTGTCTTATGTTTTCCTGTGTCTGTTCAAATGCCTCCTTGGGGCAGACTTGCTGGTGGATGTTTCGGGGGCCTTCCATAATAGTGATAGAGAGTACACAGTCCTTTCGGCGGCGCACCAATCTTGCTCTCAATTTGACTATTTCTTCCTACACCAATCTGATGTGCTCAAGGACTATTCTGATGAGATCTGCACTTTTTCCCTGTCTGATCACGCTCCTGTAATCATGGAGATGAACCTTACCTTGGCCACTCTTAGAACTTGACACTGGAAAGTTATTAATTCACTCTTGCAAGAGGAAGTAGTATGCAATTTTGTTGCCACAGAAATTCCCACATTCTTCCAACTGAACGTGCATCCATATGCTCTGCTACCTAAGCTCTTGGAAGCGCACAAGTGTTACATCTGGGGGGGTCCTGATTTCACAAGGCACTCGGTTAAAAAAAAAGTGATGGACAGAGGAAAAAGAGGACATTGCTTACCCAGATACGGTCCCTAGAACATGCTCATAAACAGTCATTAGCAGCCACAACCCTGCAGGAGCTTTAGCACTTGCTAAACTTTTGTCATATAAAAAAAAGCCAATTTCATCACGGTCTGAAAGACCTTTTACAAATGGTGCAACAAACCCGGTAAATTATTGGTGAAGCCATTGAGAGATGTCAGACTGAAATCGCATATCCCTTGTATAGATTCTGGTAAAGGTAAATTAGTTTACGCCACTCAACAAATAGCGGTTTTAAAGATTACTACTGTACAGTGCTTTATAGAACTAGTTTGCCTGGGTGTCCTCCCTCCTGAAGGAAGAGAAAAGGGTCCAAATTACTCAATATTTAGCTGGTTCAGGTTCACCCAGGCTTTAAAATAAGGCAGAACAAGCTTTAGATAAACCAATCTACCCCAAGGAATTCATTGTGGTTTTGAAAGCATCAAAGCCAAACAAGGCGCTAGATCCCGATGGCTTCTCGTTGGCATATTACCAGACTTTTCTTCCCTTTTGACTCAACCGTTCCTGACAGCATTTAACTCTCTTCAGGATGGCCACTCCTTCCCTTTGGACACCCTCAGAGCTTTAATCATGGTTATTCCCAAAGAAGGAAAAGATGCCCCAAAGTGCTCTAGTTATTGGCCTATTTCGCTCTTGAACAATTATATTTAACTCTTTGCTAAAATATTGGCCAACAGACTGCTGCCATGTATAGGACAGATTATTCACAATAACTTCGTTCCAGACCAAGAGGCTAAAGATAATACGACCTGAGCCCTTAATGCCATCCACTTGGCTCATCATAAGAATATCCCCACACTGCTTCTACCAACGCATTCGATAGAGTGGATTTGGGTTTTATGCAGCCAGTCCAACAGCATATCGGCCTTGGCAACTTTATGACCTGGTTAATGTACCACGTAAAAGTCAACAACGGAGTGTCTGAAGAGTTTCATTTGAGCAATGGAATATGCCTGGGATGTTCACTTTTTCCTCTTACCTTACTCTTTTCCCTAGAACCACTCCTGTGTCATATACAGTCTAATCCTAATGTCTCTGGCCTTCTGTCTCAGTGTCAAGTTCTAAGAGTGGCCAAGGTAAAGTTCATCTCAATGATCACAGGAGCGTGATCAGACAGGGAAAAAGTGCAGATCTCATCAAAATAGGCCTTGAGCCCATCAGATTGGTGTAAGAAGAGTAGGAAGAAATAGTCAATTTGAGAGCAAGATTGGCGCGCCTCCGAAAGGACTGTGTACTCTCTATCACTATTATGGAAGACCCCCGAAACATCCACCAGCAAGTCTGCCCCAAGGAGGCATTTGAACTGACGCAGGAAAATATAAGACAGGTGGGAGGCTGTTCGTGACACATCCAGAAGAGAGTACAGTGTGACATTGAGATCACCGCCCAGAATCAAAACTCCTTCTGAAAAGCTAGAAAGTATTATTTGGTTGGTAATGTGGGTGTATACATTGCCTAAAATCATTAGGACCACAAGAGACCCCTTCAAGAGGAGAAAACAGCATTGGGGAATCCTTGAATTCAAGTTCAAGTTCTGATAATAGGGCGTTCTTCACATACTACCTAAACATCTGAGAGGAGGTTGAAGTGTGTTCCCAACTTGTTCAGTTGTGGTATTGCTCACAGTCATACAGCTGAGGGATCAATGTAATGTCTCTAGTCTGATACACACAGCCTCACTAGATTTCTGTTGTACTTTTTGTCATACAAGTAGCTCTATGATTATGCACATTCTCTTGTATTACTAAGGTGTACTGTAGAACTGTCTGTAATTTAACTTTGCAAAATGAAAATAAAGAATTTTTTTTTTTTTAAAAAACCTTTGTTTGAAGAGATTAAAATTGCATTTTGAGAGATAGAGTTTATTTTTACTTGTGTACACACAAATACTTTTGCAAATACATGCAAAATAAAAGCAAGATATTTCTGCCAGGAATACTGATGTTCAAACATCAATACTGTGTGCAATTACCCTTATATATTCTGAATTAAAATATGGCATTAGGAAACAATATTTCTGTTGCAGATTAAATTACATTCTCCACTTACAATTGCTGTGCAGGAAAAAGTGAAAAAATGGTGTTCTTAAATTTTTTTTTTCAGCATCGGCTTCTTTTTTTTGGCTCCAGGCATTCCATCACATGACATCTCAGAGCCTAAAGGAAGTTTGGGCTGGAAGACTGAAAGACTTCCCTTTCCTGGGCACTGTCACTGAGATTATAAAGTTTGAACAGGAAACTATATAATGCCCAGCATGTGTCACTGACTGTGGGTCCCGTTTGATGAAGATTCTCCACTTCAGTTCCAGCCCAGTACCCTCCCTTCCCCTACCTTCAACTGTGTGCTTTGGATTTCCTTTGCAGAAACTGTTGGCTTTACTCTAATGATGGCTATACAACAATAGAATATAATTCAAAATTGTTCATTTTAAGAACATTTGTTCTATTTTCTCATCATTAGTGGGGTTAAATTGACAGTGACTGGAAACTTTGAAGGCACAGGTTGGAAAATGTATCTTGAACGAATAACCAACAGTGTATATGGTTTTTGTTTAGTAAAGTCCAGGTGTGCAGCATTTCTGAGCTGGTTCCGCAGAGCATTTATCAGTCTCCATCAACTCTTCAGTCTTGTCACCTCATTCCCAGTGACAATGTTCCATATGTTACTATTGGATACAGGAAATACACTTCTCCATAGCTCCATACTTGTTCTGGGGCTCACTTCTCATAGGCCTCCCTCTCCATAGGCTATCCCCTCTTCAGTCTATCATGAATGCTGCTGCCAGGATCATCTACCTTACCAACCGCTCAGTGTCTCCCACCCCTCTGCCAATCCCTCCACTGGCTTCCCATCGCTTAGCTAATTAAATTCAAAATACTAACTACAACATACGAAGCGATGCACAACTCTGCTCGAGCTACATTTCCAATTTTGTCTCAAAGTATCACCCAAACTTTCCTCTCCGTTCCTCTCATGATCTCCTGCTCTCAAGCTCTCTTGTCTCCTCCTCCCATGCTTGTCTCCAGGATTTAGCCAGAGCCTCTCCCATCCTCTGGAAGTCTCTACCACAATCTGTCTGGCTATCACCTACTCTGGCTGCCTTTAGACAATTGCTGAAAACTCATCTCTTCAAGGAAGCATATCACGCCTCCGAACAGACATTTATCACTTTCATCAGCTCATCCCCCACAGTTATAATCTTTTGTACCACTTGCCCCACCCTATTAAATTGTAAGCTTTTAGGAGTAGGGCCATCATAATCCTTGTTTTTATGGTATTGTGGCTGTATTGTCTCCTTTTATTTTGTGAAGCACTGCACAAACTGGTGGTGCTATATAAGTCCTGTATAATAATAATAAAAATAAAGTCTATAAAAGAGTCTTTTTCAATGGCAATAACCCACACAAGGTAGTAATAATCCATAAGAAGGGTCCATATAAGTCATACTCCTCAGGGAACCCTGACTAGGCCCCCATCCGCCCCCATAGCTCCCACACCAACAGCATAACAGCTATATTTTTGCAGTCTTTCCCCTAGCTAACCTTCTCAAGGCGTTAACATACATACATATATATATATATATATATATATATATATATATATATATATACAGTGGGAATCGAAAGTTTGGGCACCCCTGCTAAACATTTGTATTAATGTGCATAAAGAAGCCAAGGAAAGATGGAAAAATCTCCAAAAGGCATCAAATTACAGATTAGACATTCTTATAATATGTCAACAAAAGTTAGATTTTATTTCCATCATTTACACTTTCAAAATAACAGAAAACAAAAAAATGGTGTCTGCAAAAGTTTAGGCACCCTGCAGAATTTATAGCATGCACTGCCCCCTTTGCAAAGCTGAGACCTGCCAGTGTCATGGATTGTTCTCAATCATCGTGTGGGAAGACCAGGTGATGTCAATCTCAAAGGTTTTAAATGCCCAGACTCAGCTGACCTTGCCCCAACAATCAGCACCATGGGTTCTTCTAAGCAGTTGTCTAGAAAACTGAAACTGAAAATAGCTGACACTCACAAAGTTGGAGAAGGCTATAAGAAGATAGCAAAGCGTTTTCAGATGTCAATATCCTCTGTTCGGAATGTAATTAAGAAATGGCAGTCATCAGGAACAGTGGAAGTGAAAGCAACATCTGGAAGACCAAGAAAAATATCAGACAGAACAGCTCGCAGGATTGTGAGAAAAACAATTCAAAACCCACGTTTGACTGCACGATCCCTCCAGAAAGATCTGGCAGACGCTGGAGTTGTGGTACATTATTCCACTATAAAGAGATACTTGTACAAATATGGTCTTCATGGAAGAGTCATCAGAAGAAAACCTCTTCTACATCCTCACCACAAAAATCATCGTTTGAACTTTGCAAATGAACATATAGACAAGCCTGATGCATTTTGGAAACAAGTTCTGTGGACCGATGAGGTTAAAATTGAACTTTTTGGCCAGAATGAGCAAAGGTACGTTTGGAAAAGAAGGGGCACAGAATTTAATGAAAAGAACCTCTGTCCAACTGTTAAGCATGGGGTTGGATTAATCATGCATTGGGGTTGTGTTGCAGCCAGTGGCACAGGGAACATCTCACGAGTAGATGGAAAAATGGATTCAATAAAATTTCAGCAAATTTTGGATGGTAACTTGATGCCATCTGTGAAAAAGCTGAAGTTAAAGAGAGGATGGCTTCTACAAATGGATAATGATCCTAAACACACCTTGAAATCCACGGGGGATTACATCAAGAGGCGTAAACTGAAGGTTTTGCCATGGCCTTCACAATCTCCTGACCTCAACATAATTGAAAATCTATGGATAGACCTTAAAAGAGCAGTGCGTGACAGACAGCCCAGAAATCTCAAAGAACTGGAAGACTTTTGTAAGGAAGAATGGGCAAAGATACCTCAAACAAGAATTGAAAGACTCTTGGCTGGCTACAAAAAGCGTTTACAAGCTGTGATACTTGCCAAAGGGGGCAGTACAAGATATTAACTCTGCAGGGTGCCCAAACTTTTGCAGACGCCATTTTTTTGTTTTCTGTTATTTTGAAAGTGTAAATGATGGAAATAAAATCTAACTTTTGTTGACATGTTATAAGAATGTCTAATCTGTAATTTGATGCCTTTTGGAGATTTTTCCATCTTTCCTTGGCTTCTTTATGCACATTAATACAAATTTTTAGCTGGGGTGCCCAAACTTTTCGATCCCCACTGTATATATATATATGATATGACTTGTAGGGGTCGGTAACCTTCTTAAAAAAATCTGAAAAACCTGGCCAGCACCGTTACCCCTTCCTTCTCAGGAACCACCAGTTCACAGGTCAGCTAAGGACACAGTGTAATACTTCCTTAAGGTATGGAACTTGTTTTGCTGCTATTCTGTACGATTCTTCTAAATGTTTATTTTTTGTATTCTGTGAACCAAACTATTACTTGATTTAAAAAAGTGGTTCTAAAGTTAAAACTATTTTTACCTTAATGCATACCCTGTTTTACCACTTGCCCAAGCCCCCAAAAATTTACTTAGCCCTCTATTGCTCCAACACTCTGCCCTCCTGCATCTTTTATCTCTTCACTCCCTGCTCTCAGAGCCTTCACTGAAAGCAGTGGGAGACATTGGTTTCGCTGGATTTGATTTGCTCGGCTAGGCAACACGCATTTCCCAGACACACTGGAATACAAGGACAACTCTTGAGTTTGTTTTTGTGATTTTTTTTTTTTAAAGGGGTTAAAAACTTGAATGGGGGAATATGGGATGCCAGAGGAACTGCAGAATTTGAAGACAAACTCCTTAGCAACTATGTACAAAAATGTGGATAGCAACAGTCTTTCCTTGAAGAGCACCAAAGGCACTTTGATGTACTGCCTCAAACCCCGGATGATTCCTCCTTCTCACCCAGCTGCCTGAGGGTATCCCTGGGCAAGGGTGCCCATGAGCTGTTGATTTAGAACAGTCCCAGCTGAGAAACGAATTGGGTATTGCACCTGACTGCCCTCTCCCCTTATCCAGCCCAGGGGGTGTAAGAGTACTCACACTGTCCTATCCTGTTAGCTTGGTGGCTGCCTACAGGCCTTATGCTGGACTGGCTCCTTCCCTATTACACAGGTTTTCTTCCCGGGGGGATGTTGAGGCAGTGGAGATCCTCTTTTCCAGCAACCTGCTGGTAGGTGGACTCTCCTCCCTGAGGCCCCCTTCCAGGCTCCACACTCCAGCCTTCCTCAATCTATCTTCCATCCGACATTGCTCCTGTTGCACAGGATCTGCCACTTTTAAGGGTAGCCTTGGTCACCATGTTTAGACTTCTCCTCCAGAAAGCTCTCAGGATTCTGGAGAGGCTTCAGAAGCCCTGACCTGTTAGAGCCTCTCAGCCTATCCTAAGGTAACCTCACTACCTCACTCCCCAGGCTGATATGTCTCTATATAAAAAAAACTAACCTAGAGGGCATTGCATCTATATTTTTAAGTATCTCAGATCCTTATGAAAATGTAGTAAATTGTTCCCTGGAATAAAATCCATCAAAAACTAAAATGGCATCATTAAATCAAGTGATCTATCTTACAGAAGAAAGTTAGTTGTCCATATTCACGTGGCTTCGAAAAGTTTGGTTTATTCTCATTCAATCAAAAATGCCACTAGCTTTTCAAATATGTAATTCACACATTCACTTGTAGCACCCTTCAAGATAGGCACTAGGTTTAGATTTAGTTTGTATTTTGATAGGTAAATTTAGTTGTTACACTGTAGACAGTATGGTTGTAATTGTTGTTAGGTAAAAGCATAGCCTGCACATTGTAATCTGTGTTGCTGTGTTCTGCTAGTTAGGTCTGCTTAGTGTGATCAGCTGCAGCCAGGCTGATAGCTCCCTCTGCATCCAGAATGCATGGGAAGCTTCTGGATAACAGGTGTGGAGCTATGCAGATGGAATTCTGAATATTGGTACAGCCCTGGCCTATACCAAAGAGAAAAGCTCTGATAGCATGCTGAGTAACTGTATATATTTAGTGAACATACTGAGTTCAAGCTCTTTCCTGTATAGGATTGTTCCAGTCTGGGAGAGGGCACATTGCCCTCCCAGGCAACTACTGGGTAACCTAAGGGCCTGAATGCCGAGACCTGGGTTTAACTGAGGGGCCGAATACTGGAGCTCTGATATCACAGAGGAAGGCAACATCTGCAAATGGGCCTTGTGAGTAAAGACACCCCTAAAGGAACTTAGAGACTGTGTACTATTTACCCCCTCTGGTGCTAGGAGTCAGCTGCGGGTCGAGACTAAAGGGGACACCGGCTGGTGTTCCAAAGAGCTTTGTCCACTTAATTCTCTATCTAAAAGGATTCTGCTCACGTTACTACTACTACCATTACTACTACTACCTTAATGCTGAAATCTACAGTTTGCTTCAAGCACATAATTTGTCAAAGCTGATCCAAAAGAATATTTAAAGTCCTCAACTGTACAAAGTTTCTGTTTTGGAGTACCCCACCTAATTCCCCTATCCAAGTTCTCCAAAAATAACAACACCCCTAGACAGGTCCTTGAAGAAACTTGTGAGTGAACCTATGTGCCTGGCTGTGGGAGCAAAGCTCTTGGGGGAAGACCTGGACAGTATTCTTACGGCTCCTACACACTTTTACAAACAGTGGGGTACTAAGAGGGGTGCGGTCCGCATTTAGTGCAGATTTGACTAGGGGTGCTGCAGACTTGGCTGATATTTCTTTTTTGAGTTGCATGACTCTGCATCGCCATCTCTCCCGCTGCAGTGCCATGCAATTTAAATGAAGAAATGTAAGCAGAGTCTGCAAATGCTACTTCACTGAAAGCTCACAGTGTGAAGAAGTGTCCTCCCCTCTCCGCTAATATTGCAGAGCCAAGAGCAGGACTTTCACTGTAAGCTCCTGCCCCGTATGGTGAGTAAGTTTAGGAAGGGGAGATACCTATACTTGTGAGCAGGGGGGGGGGATCTGTATGGGAACTGGGGGGAGGGGAAAACTGTCTATACTGAAGATTCTATATGGAGTAGGGGGGACCATCTGTACTGAGGACTCTCTATGGGAGGGGGACTGTCTGTACTGATGATTCTGTATGGAATGGGGGGGGGGGGGTTGGGCTGTGCTGGGGAAGTCGGTCTTTTCTGAAGGGGAATGTGCTGTGGGGTCAGTCTGTGCTGGACAGGGCTGAGGCTATCAATCATGGGCTGTTTGCTAGAGACATTTCTCCTGTCAATGACTCATGCAGATAGGTGAACTAGGCAGCAAACAGAAATGACACAATGCTCTGGACTGAGACATAGAGGGATATGCTTTATTTCATGTCAGAGCATTACAGCCACTTTAAACTATGCCCCTTTAAGCCCCACCCACAGGAAGTGAAATTTGACCACACCCACAATTTGGTGATTTTATTTTGGCCATTTTATTCCTTCATGCCAATTTTTTTCTTGGAGGGGGGAGGGTAGGGGGTGCAAAAAAGAATCATCATTCCTAGATGCCACATTTGCTAGGTACACCACTGGTTGCAAACACTCAGATATAGGCAATACTGTACATTTCCCTCCCAGAAATCAAAAATGTCAGTTTAAACTGGTAAAATACGTTCTTATGCCAGAAAACTCACAATCAATGGGTCACAATGGAATGATCATAGTACAAAATGGCATATAACTCATTTTTTGAAATATGTAACTTCAAGCCTTCTAGCCATGTGTATTTTACCTCTTTGTATCGATCATGATATTGGCATGATATAGGCAATACAAAGTTAAAAAAAAACAAAACACCAAGTCAGAGAAAAGAGTAGTCATCCCATTTTAAGTACATTTATGTATTTACGAATTACAAATGAACTCATTTACAAGATCAGGGTGACCCTGAATATGATAGGCTCCACAAAATGTGGCCTCTCGTAAATCACCTTAACCAGAAATTTGCACATGTGTATATGCCCCTTTAAAACATCTGCATTGATGAGTCCCTCATTAATTTTTATGGCTGCCTTGTATTCAGTTTCTCCCCAGCAAGTGTGCCAGATATGGGGTCAAAATATATAAGCTCTGGGGCAACAGGGCATACATGTAGTTTGTGGATTTACAAGGGAAAAGCAAGTCCCATAAAGCCCCCCCCCCAGATTCCCAGACTACACGGGGAGTAGTGGCAAGATAGTTTGGGATTTGATATCACCCTTTTCCTTATGGTGTACCACTTATATGTGGACAATTGTTTTTACAAGTGTGCCACTATTTAGACATTTGTACAATCTTGGAACTGGCTCATGTGGCACCGTGCGACCTAATCGCTGGGGCTTCACCCACGGCTTGTAAATACCCAACTTAGAAAAGGAGAGAAAGTATGCTTGAGAAATAAAGAATTGCACGTGGTGAAGTGGAAGGACAAATTAGATGTTTTCGTCCTGTCTTCCATTCACACAGACACGACAGTCCAAATTTGCATGGCAACTGGTGTTGAGAAGCCCCTATGTGTCCTTGACTATAACCTTAATAACATCGGAGGGGTGGACTTCAATGACCAGGTGATTATGCTGTACTTTGTTTCCCATAAAGCAAGACACTGGTACAAAAAAAAAGTGTCTGTATATTTATTTGAACTGGCTCTGTACAATGCTTTTGTACTTTACAAAGCAACTGGACAAAAGTGGATCCTTCTAAAATTTCAGGAACAGATCATTACGGCCCTTCTGTATCCAGAAGTTGTTGTGACCCAAACCCCTAACCCAGATGCACTGAACCGGATGCAGAAGAGGCATTTTCCCAATGACATTCCTGGTACCCCAACCCAAAAGTCATCCCAAAAAGATTTTGTGTCAGAAGCAGACACGTAATTAGATGTGGCGCCCACTTTTTTTTGTCCCCTCTGTCCTGGCCAACCTGGTCTCTGCCTCAAGGACTACTTCCGTTGCTACCACACACTAGTGGAGTATTAGTCTAGAGTACACATTTAGGTCTCAAAAGGTGTTAGGTAGTCAGGACACTGCCTATCGCATTTTGAAAGACCTTAAATTCAGTCTGGAAAGTTTTCAAGTTACAAAACAAGTTTAAAAATTAAATAAATAAAAAAAACTTGAAAAACTAATGTGATCAGATGATTTAAGAGCAGAGAAGACATCTAGAGTCTAATAGACCCAATATTTCTGAGATAAGAGTACCTGTCACTGCTTATTGCTATCACAGGGGATTATTTACATTCCCTGTGATAACAATAAAAGTTCAAAGGCAAACGCAAGTGTCTGTCCCGTGTCAGTATGTAAATAGCGATTGCATCATGCATGTGAGGTATTGCTGCGAACATCAGATCGAGGGCAGTAATTCTAGCACTAGACCTCCCGTGTAAATCTTAAAGTAGTAACCTGGCTTTTAAAGCATCCTCTACAGATATTAAAACTGTATGTAGTTTGTCACAGTTGCACAGGGCATCCTTAATTTTATCGCATATCATGTTTGGTATCTATTTACTCGGGGTAAGATCATCAATTGGCAAATATATTGTGTTTTTGTGCATTAAAATTCAAATAAGTGTATATTTTTCAAAGAAATTGCATTTGAAAAATCGCTGCCCAAGTACTGTGTGAGATAAAAAATTTCAGCACCCACCACTTTATTCTCTAGGGCCTTTGTTTAAAGAAAAATATATAATGTTTGGGGGTTCACAGTAATGTTCTAGCAAGAAGTACAGATTTTTTTTCATGTGAACAAAAAGTGTCAGAAAAGGCTTGGTCTTCAAGTGGTTAGAAGAGTGAGTGACGTGTGGCATAAACTTCTAATGCCAGGATAGCACAAACACAAACCCCCCCCCCCAAATGACCCATTTTTGGAAAGTAGACACCCCAAACTCTTCAAGTGGTTAGAAGAGTGAGTGACGTGTGGCATAAACTTCTAATGCCAGGATAGCACAAACACAAACCCCCCCCCCAAATGACCCATTTTTGGAAAGTAGACACCCCAAACTGCTGAGAGGCATGTTGAATCAATTGAAGAATTTATTTTTTTTACCACAAGTGTTTGGAAAACAACAAAAGAAATGTTTTCTTTTTTACACAAAGCTGTCATTTAAATGATATATTGCTCACACATGCCATTGGTTATTTGTGGATCTACACCACAAAACACTTTCTGCTACGTCTCCTAAGTATAGGGATACCACATGCGAGAGACGTTTTGGCAGTCTAGCCACACACAAGACCCCAAAATCCAATAAGCACCTTCAGGCTTTTAAAGGGCTTTATTTCCTCATTATGCTCCCTGACTACCTATCACAGTTTCGGAGGCCCTGAAAAGTCAGCATAGCACATAGTACTCCCCCCCAAATAACCCCTTTGTGGAAAGTAGACACTTCAAGGTATTTGCTAAGTGGCATGATGAGTCTTTTGCAGATCTCATTTGTTGCATCGAGTTTTTGGAAAATAAAGAAAGAAAACAAAAATATATTTTTTCTTTTTTTTTCTTTCTTTAAAACCTTGTGATAAAAAAATGAGATCTGCATGCCTCTTGTTAAATTCCTTGGGGTGTCTAGAGCTCACACTCAGTGCAGACTCAGAGTAGTAATATAATGTATTTTCTTTTTATTTAATCTAAAAAAAAACAATTAGAGATAGACAGACAGACAGATAGAATAAAGTTACAATGCAATTTGTAAAGCTATGTGGAGTACTCAGGCATAACTTATGCCACATGTGCACACCATGCTGAAGAGGTGGAACTGTGACCACCAGAGATTTAGAAATACAAGATGCCCACCATAATTGAAACTATGTAGATCATAGCAGACATGTGAAATATGGAAACTTTGGTTTTGTATGCATTCATTCATCGAAAAATTTAGTTTTGTCATATTCATTATGTTGACTTGCTTTGTTTTCGAAATTCATTTCATATCTTCGGCATTCGTTTTGTATATTCGTTTGTTCAGGTGGATTTGAAAAATTTTGCAGTTTTTCCAGAAGATTGCTATATATTTGATAAATTATCGAATCAGACAGATTTGACGTGGAAGGATTCAGTATTTTCAGACACTAGTCCAACCCACCAAGAGAAATGGCATGAGCTAATTATACTATCTACTGGCATCATGTGCATCCAAATTAATGAATGGAACTAAATTTAGATCCATTCCTTATCTGAATTATTTAATTAATTCGAAAATTTTATTAACTTCCCCATAGGCCCGAACTACTATCGCACCATGCGTCATTATCCAAATTGAATGACTGAACCAAATGCATTCGTTAATTTTGTTTTTTTTTCTATTCATTGACATTCATTACTATGTCCATCTGAAGATTTGTATACATCTGAATCTCCAAAATTGAAATTTTTGAAAAACGAAACACATGTTTAGATCATAGATGTAGATCAAAAAAAAGTCTTCTTACCTAGGGAAGCCACTACTACTGCATCGCAGGATCTGGTGATGTAAAATGCCACAGCCAATAGGGTAAAAACAATTGCATGTGTTCTCTTCATTTCTGCTCCCTACACGTTGGGATGGTAGGTATGTGCACTCTGTTCTTTTCCAGACAGGCATTATATAGATTTCCCTCCTATTAATTATGGGTACCATTATCCATGCAAAACCTCCAATTAACCTTTGGACACTAGTACATAAGTGTCTGTGTTGTAATGCTTTTCTCATTGCATTATCCTCCCAAGTTAGTGTTCAGACTTTGACACTGAACTTCATGAAGCAGCAAGAAATCTAATGTTATAGACACAGCTCAGTTAGAATCATAATGTCGATTTATTGAAAACTGATAAATGCTTTGAGACAATTATTTTTATTACAAGATACTGTAGATATTTATTCTTTTGCTGATGTAGCTTAAAGTGTTAGGTTTTAAAGTTCAATTATATGTATGCATGATCTAAGGTGTCATCACTTCAGTCACTTACAGTGTGAGTGTAGCTACCATAACTATTTTTCTCAATAAAACCATTTCAACTATGCTTCCTTCCTCAGACTTTATCAGTGCTGCCCCCCACTGATTTAGGTATTTAAACTTTTGGTTTTCTTTTTAGAGTAAGAGAGGATTCTAAACCCCACCAGTTTTTATTTTGTCCCATTGGGGACAAAACCAAAATAGAAAGTTAGAGGAAATCCCAGGGTGAATCCCTCTAACAGAGCCACAGACAGCAAGAAAAATTGACATGTTCTAATCCCTTTCCACTCTATCCAAAACTAACAAAAGGCTTGTATTCAGTTACACTTTAAGTTAATTCTTGTGGACCTTGCCTACCAGGCCTTATGTAATACTACACCTAACTCTCATCCCTTGACCATGCTGGAGATTTTAATCTCATGCTGTTAAGCAACTTAGAGTGTACCTGTAGCCAAAATGTTTCCTTTTTAGTTTTGGAGAGAGTATGAATGGTTAAAACTAATATGCTTTGCTGTCTATGTCCTGTTGGAGATTTCACTTAATTTCCTGTCCAAGAAGCACAGCAGGAGATGAGCCGATATTTCACCAAAATGAGAATTACCATCTCAGACATGTGTCATTATTGAATGATTTACCCTTGTGAGCGGGGCCTACTTGCCCTGCACACGAGGGTACCTTTTTCATGTGTACCTCACTCATCAATGACTGGGACCAGATGGGGCTTAATGATGAGCCACTGTGTGTAGTAGTAAAAAGTCCTTCTGTGCATTATGTCCCTTATCCCTACACACCTTCCTCATCATATGTCGCATTTAGGAGGAACACCACTGAACCTAAGCCCTCTCCACCTGTTCAGAGTAACTGTCGTCTCACTCCCAGTGACAGATTGGGGTCCCGTGTACATAGCATGGACCTCAGGCATGCACTTAGCTACTCCTAGTCTCCAGTACTGGGCAGCTGGGCTGTGGAACTGTATTTACAGAATTTCTAACATTAATAATGCAGGCTGCCCAGGTTCAAACCTTCCAGAGAAGTCCATTCAGCAAAGGTCCAGTATTGGTAGGTTCCTGTCACGTACCTGATGGGAGACTGAAATGACGAGGTCAGCCTCACTTGTGTCACTAGTCCTGACCCCACTGGAGTAGGAACAGAGGGAGTCTAGGACCCAGGGGAACAAGAGCGCCAGTAGTTGTTGTTTGCAGGTTTTGCTGCTGAAAACCTCGGAAGACTGATGATCCTCTGATTTTGGCACAGTAGTAGTAGGCAGAGCAGGTTTTGTAGATTTCCAGGCGTGCACCAGAGCAAGGCAGGTAGTGAGGACAAGAGACAGGAGCAATGTCATGGAATAGCCAGGGTCATCAACAGTCGGGCAGCATGGTACAGAATCAGAAGGAAAAGCCAAGGTCAGGAGCAGAGCCGAAGTCAGGAACCAGTATCAGGAGAGCAATCAGAGTCAGGTGAGGAACAAGCCAGGTCAGCAACAAAGGAACAAGCAGGACACGGGGGGAGCTGAAGACCAGTCAGCACTGAACATGAGCAGAGACACTCCTTAAATAGGCCGTCTGGTGCCAATCTTCGCCGTGCGTGTGTGCGATCACGCATTTCCGGTCACGATTCCCAGATCTGGGTAAGGCTTACATGTTGCAACAGTGCTTCCTCTAAAATCCCATGTGGAAGAAAGAGAGCTCTGAGCTCTCCTTTTGTTTTTATGTGGCTTACAGCAGGGGGCAGGACCCAGAAAGCCCAGGAAAGAGTCTAGGCACAGTTAACCCCTTCCCATCCTGGGTAGCCTGTAATGGTCTGTATAACTACACAGTGCAAAGAATACAACCGCAAAAATACATAAGAGGACTCTCAAGCACCTGCTTACACCCTCACATTAGCTCTTATATCCAAGCTTCTGCTCATGCTGGACATTTAGACAAAGCCTAAAGCTTTTGGCTGCTATTTGCAGATTTTGCAAAAGTGTTTTGTGCATTCTAAAAGTGGTACAGCATGAGCCTAATTCGAGCACAAGCTCTAAACAGGTACATGAATTTGGTGCATTCTGCTCTACTTTTAGAATATATAATGCACACTTTTGCAAAATCTGCCTGCACCAGTCTTTATGAATTCCAGGGTCTGTTTTTTGTTTTAAGAATTCTTGAAGCACATACAGTGGGGCAAAAACGTATTTAGTCAGCCACCAATTGTGGTAGTTGGTTCTCCATGTGATCAAGGTTTCTTTGCAAACTCTGCACCATGTAAGACTAGGCAGAGATTGATTGACAGATGTTCCCCAATGCAGAGGCCTCCCTTTTAGACTCCATCATTGGCTGACTGGTACTGTCACGTACCTAATTGGAGACTGAAATGACGAGGTCGGCCTCACTTGTGTCACTAGCCCTGACCCCACTGGAAGTGGAACAGAGGGTGTCTAGGGACCAGGGGGACAAGAGCGCCAGCAAATGTTGTTTGCAGCTCTTGCAGCTGGAGACCTTGAAAGACTGATGAACCTCCGATTCAGGAACAGTAGTGATATGCAGAGCTGGTATGGTAGGTCGCCAGGTGTGCACCAGAGCAAGGCAGGAAGTTGCGATGGAAGGCATAAGCAATGTCATAGGAATAGCCAGGGTCCTCAACGAGTGGACAGCGAGGCACCAAATCATAAGCAAGCCAAAGTCAGGAGCAGAACCGAGGTCAAGAACGAGTATCAAGCAGAAGAGGAAACGAGAGTCAAGTCAGGAGCAAGCTGGGTCAGCAACAAAGGAATCACATAGGAACAAGCAGGACACGGGGAGAGCTGAAGACCAGTCAGCACTTAGCATAGTCCGAGGCAATCTTTGCCATGATCGCGCATTTCTGTGTGCATGCGCACGACCAATCACTCTTCTCCGGACATTTCTGTGTGCATGCGAATTTCTATTCGCCAACCGTCTCACCGGAATTCCCTTACAAATGGTATGCACTATTATTATTACAAAGTCTTATTATTATACAGGTTTTATATTGCACCAACATTTTGTAACAGTGCTTAACAATATAAATAGACACAAAACAGTAATAATACAATGGGATACAAGAGAGTGTATTTCATCTTATATTTTGGTATTGCTTCAATTTGCTAAAAGTGTAACTAAAAGGCAAAACTTTTTTTTTTTAATTTGAATAGTTTTTTTTTTTGCCCCCCTCTCCCCTTGGGGAGATTTCCCTTCACTTCCTCTCTCATAGCCAAAACAGGAAGAGGAAATCCCTTCAAAGTGAATCTCAAAGTGTCAGCTAGTGTCCCCATTGGTAGATTTCCCCTTTATTACTATTCTTGCGTCAACTCAACACAGACAGCTATAAATACTGACAGGTGTTCTAACCCCTCTCTACTCTATCAAAAACTAAAATAAAGTTTTCCCTTCAGTTACACTTGTACTACAATATGGCAGCATGAGCAGGTTTGTAAACAACATATAAGATAAAATAAATTAACTACATAGTAGTAGAAAATTGTGCAGTTCACCTTCTTATGTTTTTCACTCAAAAAAACATGCATTAAAAAAAATTTCAACACATATTAAAATGTACATTTTAAGCCCGAAAATCAGTTAAAGAAAAACTCTGGGATAAGCAAAAAAAATCACCAATTAGTACACCCCCCCAACACACAACACTAAACCACAGGTGTCAAACTGTGGCCCTCCAGCTGTTGTGAAACTACAAGTCCCATCATGCCTCTGCCTTTGGGAGTTATGCTTGTAACTGTCAGCCTTGTACCGCCTCATGGGACTGGTAGTTCCACAACAGCTGCAGGGCCTACGTTTGACGCCAAAATAAAAATTTTTTAAGTCCTCACCATTTAGGAGAAAAGTCTAATTGAAGATACAATAAATCTGTAAATCAAAAGATAACAGCATCTGCTCTGCCAAGGAGGAGGTGTAAGCCAGGATTACATCATATCCTCTCCACTCTCTCTACAGTAAAAGGAAATTACAGTTCCCATCAACCACAGGGAATTGTAGTAAACGTGGGCAGGTACACTAGGCCTGTTGAATGTGTCTGAGAGTCTTGTTCCACTCACCACTGTAAGTAAGGCTGAGTTACATCACTGTTTCCTAGAGAAAGAACTACAGAAGGGATGTACCAAGTCCAAAGGCTGGGGGAATAGGAGGCATAGCAGCCACTAGATATGTGCGGTTTGTTTAGTGCCCAATTGAAATTTGGACAAATTTTTTGTTATCTTGAGATTTGGATGTATTCAAATTTCTGAAATATAATAGTAACGACTTTAAATGAATCCAAAATAACGAAACTAAATTTCGTCCAAAACTTGAATTAGAAAACAAGAATAAAATAAAATAGAATAGAGAATAAAGGAATAGCACGAAATGGCACAGAAAAGAAGAGAATAGAAAGGAATAGAGTAATACAGAACACAATCGTAAATAAACTATAATAGAAGAGAAAAGAGAGTAAAACAGAAAAGAATAGAAAATAAAGAAATAGAACAGAAAATAGAATAGACCATAATGGAACAGAATTAAAATAATACAATGAAATAAAACAGAAAATAAGGGAATAGAATAAAATAGAAAGAATATAACAGTCTATTGAAATTTGAATTTCGAATAGAATAAATTCAAATGCGAATAGAATACAAAGGAACAGAAAAGAAATGAATAGAGAATTAAGAAAAAAGAACAGAAAAGAATAGAATAGGATAGAAAAAAAAAGAATAGACTAAAATAGAAAGAACATAACCATCTTCCGAAATTTGAATAGAATAAATTCGAATGCCAGTTCGATACTTTTTAATTCAGTTAAAATTCAATTCAATTTGACCAAATTCGAAAATTTGAATTTAAAAGAAACAAAACAAATTTAACAAATGTATTTAAATAAATCGAAACAAAACACATTTTTTGTGTTCTGCACATGTCTAGCAGTGACTGGTCTTAGAAACAGGAATCCAAAGAGAATTACCAGTTTGATTTGAAAATGAATAGGTTATTTCAGAGCAACTACTGAATGGATCAGAAAATGGATGACATATTCAGTGAAGGCAGGAAATCAGCAACAAGGACTCGAAAAGAAGCTTCTGCCCAGAGTTCTATTTTAAATCTTTATTTGTGCAACTTTTTCATACCTAATTCAGTAGAAAGTACACCAAGCTTATTTGTAGTACAAACACAATATTCAATTTTTATTTTTTTTTGTTTAGAGGATACTACGTGACGTACATGAATAACAAATACTGTATTGTCAAGTATTAAAATTTTGTGCACCAGGAAAATGTTGAAAAATTATGGTACTCAAATAGGTGATGCTTTAAAAACTTGTACAGCTTTTCATTTTCGAAACAACCATAAACAAGGGCCCTAGAATTCTTCATCTTACTCCGGTGTGCGCAGTGACACCTAATACGCGTTTATGTACAAATGAGTCTTTGGTGCAAATGTGTGTGCGTGGCTTAGAAAGGATCCTTTAGAAAAATGTTTGTTTTTCTTATGCAATTTGGTATTATTATGTGAGTGGTTTGTTTGGTTTTTTTTTACTTAAAGCAGTATTATACCCAAAAATAAATATTTTATACATTGCAGTTTACAAATTCTTGAATGTGGTGGCTGCAGTAGGTTCCTTTACTTAGGCTTTTTTCTGTATTTTCACCGGGTGGTCTGTCCAGTAAGTCAGGTTTTTTTAAACTTCTTATAACAGACCAGGCTGTCCAGAAAAAGTGGTAGTTAGAGGGTTGAAAAAAAAAAACATTTAACACTGAGAGGGGTGCTTGCAATGGTCAGCTCTTATTAATTTATGTAAGACATGGACATCAGCATATATAAGAGCAATGTAAACAGCAAGCTTTTATGAAACTTTCAGCAAGCTTCTGCAAAGCTTTCAGCAAGTGCCAAGTAGATTTCTTTAGTCCAGTGGTCACCAAAGTGCAGTCCGCGGACTGGTTGTGGCCCTTTGCTTGCATTCAACCAGCCCTTGGGGCACGGTTCCTTCCACTGATAAGAGCCACTATTCTGCCCACTGACACCAACAATGAGGCACCATTCCTTTCACTGACACCAACAGTGGGGTACTATTCCTTTTAATTATATAAATTATTGCATACTATTCCTGCCTGTCACGTACCTGGTCGGGGAGCCTGACGTGGAGAGAAGGAGCCCCTGATAGTGGGAACAGAGGGCGCAGAGCCATGAGTGGCATGAGTGCCAGGTGGATCTGGAGATGGTGGCAAGTAGCTGAAGACCCAGGAAATCCGGATGCAGGCCAGGTGCGGATGCAGGAACGTAGGTGCAACAGTAGGCAGGTATGGTGGCAATCAGGATGCAGACTGGACTGGACACAGGAGCAGGGATGTGGCAGCAGGCAGGTATGGCTGTGACCAGGATGCAGGCCAGGTACAGGACCGTGGGTGAAGCAGCAGGTAAGTATGGCGGTGACCAGGATGCAGGCCGGATGCAGGACCGTGGGTGCAGCAGCAGGTAAGTATGGCAGTGACCAGGATGCAGGCCGGGTGCAGTACCGTGGCTGCAGCAGCAGGTAAGTATGGCAGCTGTCAGGATGCAAGCCAGGTGCAGGTACAGGTAAGTAGGTGCAGCAGGGTCAGACAAGCCGGGACAGTATTAAGCGAGCAGATCAAGTACAAGGGAGCAGGCAAGCGGATGGTCAGGGATAGCCGAGGTCGGTGCAGGCGGAGTTCTTTCTTAGTCAGGTCAGATCAGGATACAGGCAACAGAATCAGGTAATATGTGCAGGGACGTTGTAGACCAGAAGGCGTTGATTTTACTGTTCTGCAGGTTTAAATAGCCCGCCTAGCGGTGACATGTATGCTACTGAGCATGCGCACTCAAACCGCCACGGCCCGAGGGGATCCGTCACCACTGCACGGCGACAGGATCCCTGACACTGCCACTAATACCAATTATTGGGAACTATTCCTCCTTCTAATGACCACAGGTAATATGTATTTATTTTTTTTTTTTACCATCACTGACCACCAAAACTGAGGCATTGTTTGTTCCCACCGATGCTGCTTCATTTTCTACTCACACTAGAAAGAGTCCAGCGCTCCTCAAGTCTGAAGGACAGCAAACTAGCCCTTCGTTTAGAACATTTGTAAACCCGTGCTCTAAGCCTTTAAAGTGCCCTTTAGCATTTGTTTGGAAATGTTGTACACAGACACGTAGCCTCCCTAGCGGTCTGATTATGTCAGTATTTCTGTGCTCAAAGCGGTACATTGTTTTCAATGGAAATTTGTTGTTTTTTTATTGTAGGCCTGTAATTCTTAGGAATAACTCACTGAAATCTGTCTGAACAAGAGTCTAGTAAACATCCTGAGTATGATAAAATTTGAAACACGAAATCATAAATTATAATATAATAATCATAAAAAATAATATAATAATAATACATTTAATTCATTAATGTAAATCAAACCAAAAACACTGAAATTGTAAATAGAGCGCGAAGTTTGCACATTGCTGAGTTCAGTCGCAAAATCGTTTTCAGTGTCTGATGACGAATTTCCCCACGAATCATTATCACTCAATTCTGAAAGTGGTTCTAATTTATTATCGCTGTTCACTAGCTGGTCTAAAACCGCTTTTGACCTAAAGGGACGCTTTTTGGACGCTGTGACATAAAATGTACAGATTTGAGTAGATAAGATGTGACCTGTAGCAATATGTAATCGTAAATGTAGTTGCATGCTTTGTCATTAAAGAAATATCCAGTCAGAGGTATTCAGAGACAGTTGGTCACTATTTAGCATCTGAAGTGATCTAGCTTCCTCTGGATGTGACACCTAAGTGCCAATAAGATTTGTCTATAATCAGACTTTGCCACCTTCCTGAAGTAAAAAAGGAAACGGCTGGAGACAGGTTGGCTTCATGACAGCAGGAGACCAGAGCTTTAAAGTATATACATACATCAAAGGAGTATGTTTCATCCTTCATACAAGCTAAAATATTAGTTTCAGAGAGATGAAAATACTTCCTTCTTATGGGGCCCTCTGTGGGCTACATCAGCATATAAAAACTATATTTGTGGACTATGTAGAATGCTAGGAAAATGCAGAAAATGGTTATGTGGCGCTGGAGTGCGATAGCGGAACAGTGATTGGTACTGACGTGATCGGACTGATGCGCTGGTGTCGGAAATTCAATCCCCAACTTGGTGATTCAAGCTGGTCTTGGTCCGATTGACTTTGGGCAGGTCAGCACCCAGAACATCCTGTGGGCGGGTGCAGGAACACCCCCCAGAGGCATTTGGAACAGGACACATGTCCAGACCACGTCCATATTCCCATAAATTGAGGACTGGAGATATGGACAGTGTGATTCATATGGAGCCGGTTCGATTTGACTGATGGATTGCTTACTCTCTGACCAGTAGCAGGATAAATCTTGGTAAAAGTTTTATTCTGTTTTATTCCGTTTTATTTTATAGTGAATAGTCTATGTGTGTCTTCTTGTATTTTTTTTTTACTTTTTATACTTTGTACATATTTTATGCACTGCCCTCCTTCGCGATATTAAATCTTAAAATTAATAAGTGACTTCTGTGTATTTAAGCACGGGCTCATATCTTCGGAGAGATTAGATTGTATTGTATTTTAGTGCTTTATATGCTCAGTGAAGCTCATTGCCAATCTGTATGCAATTGCACTGCGTGTTGGCAGATTGCGTGCAGATTATAAAAGGTAACAGATCTGCCAGACAGAGATCTGTGTGTGTGGGGTGTCCCAACAGACAGTTCTGCTGATAAACTGTTTGGTGGTGGCCAGCTACCATTTGTGGTGTGTCTGGTGTGGGGGTGTGTGGACCGTGAAAGAGTGATTAACACCGGGGTTCTGGCTTGTAGGATAGCTGGAGGGATCTTAGAAGGGTGTGTGTTTGCTAAGCTGCTCCTCAACTCTAATTAGTGCACCAGATTGTATGTGAGATTTATATCTGCTAATGTGTGGTCAGCCATCTGGATTGGAGTGGAGTCTCCCTCCGGTGGTGGCCAAGAGGTAGTGCGGGCTGTGAAAGTGTGTCACGGCCTGTCTTATATACGGTTTTATATATTGAACGTTAAGTCCCCCTTATTCCCTCTTCCCCTAAGTCATGGCCGCACGTGGGCGCGCCTCCGTTAGCTAGTCGCTCTGGGAGTGGCGTATCAGACAGACGCCATGGACATTTCTTAGTTTCCAGGCAGAAAAAACTGTAAAAATGCAGGCAGGGCACGGGACAAAGCACTAGGGACAAAATGTATGTGAAATGGTTTGATACAGTAATGTAATACTATAAAATTTTAGTGTATTGAGTGAATGTCACATTTTGACATTTTTGAATTTCCCGCCAGTTCCGTCCCCCATGTGTCCCGACGCTCGCAGGGACCGGAACCCTGCAGACAGAGGCCAGCATCGGCCAGAAGTCAGGGCCGGGGATGCTGCAGGGGGGACATCGTGGGAGCGCAGAACAAGGTAAGTGATACAGGTAAGTGATACAGGGATCACTGAAGAGGCGCTGCAGGGTATTCCCGAGTGTAGCTCAGGGTTACCACTTCTGGTACTGAAACTAGCTACACTCGGGAATACCGCCAGGAAGGTTAATGTGAGTGCTGTCACTTTACACAAGCTGTTAGCAGGCTTTCAACAAGCTTCAAGCAATGGTGAGGCCTGATATCAGCTTGTTTAATCCCTTCACGCCTAAAGGTAAAACAAATCTTAAAGCCTAAGTAAAATTTTACAACTTTGACATGTGTTCGTAAAACCGTACATATCATTACAACTACTTGGTACATCCAGGTGAATTATACCTTGTTTGTTTCAAGACAAATTGGGCTTTCATTTGGTGGTAAATGGTAATGGATATCTCCTGATTTTTTATTTAATTATCAAAGGAAACTGGCCCAAAATAGTAAAAAAGCATTTTTTTTAAATTTAGCTAAATGTTCACAGTGATACCATATATGTGTATGTTATTTGTACCTGTACTACAGCCCAGAAAATAGTGCACATTTTGTTTTTTTCCTAAAACACAAGGACACTGACACCAATTAAAATAAACATTTTCGACATTTTACCTTGGCTTCTGACCTTGACCCAAACACTAACTGTCAGGGACCATCGTGACGCATGGGTCTGCACATGCGTAGGTGTCTGTCAAGACATGCAGGCATCAGGGCACTAGGACCCAGGCGCACCCGTCGCCTATGACGGTGCTGGGCAGGCACTAGGACCTAGGCTGCACCTGTCAGGTGCAGGGCGGGCTACTTAAATCAGCCCTGCACAGACACAAGTTGCCGTATGGTCTGATCTGGTTCCTGTGTTCCCGTTGTTTGAGATTCGTTGCTGACCTGACCTCTGCTGACTTCTTCTGCTCTGACCCCTGGCTAAGTTTGACCTCTCTTTTGGACATCCCTACCTGATCTGAACTACTGGTACCGACCCCGGCGAGTGACCTGACTATTCTTCTGCCTGCTGCCTTGTACCACGCTGACTCCTCTGTTACCAACCTGGCCCGTTTGACCACGCTATTGCTCAGCCATCCATCCGACCCGCACGGATTAGCTGCTACTCTCCAGACCTGTCTGCCTCTTCACGTCAGGCTCTCTACCTGTCATTACCTCTGGTGATTCCTCTACCTCAGGTGGGTGTACTCAAGGGCCACGACCTGGTCACTGTCCGCTTCAAGCCCATCTCCACCATCAGGGGCTCTGGTGAACAAGCGGACTGGGGCTTAGACTCCACGCCCTGGGGAATCCTGTCCTGGGGACTGCTAGAGTACACCAGGTGGTCCATAACACTAACCCTGCCACTGAACTAGATCAAACCTTGATCTAGGCATTTTTGCTTTATTTTTTAATATTTATTTTTTAGGGGTTTTTTTCTCTTTGCAAGGAGAGAGACAAAATGAATCTCTCTCCTCCATTCAGAGAGAAAAAAAAACAAGGGGGTTGGCTTCACAGTGACTGATCACTGTGATAGCCAATCAGAGGCTATCACAGCGATCATGTGACCTGGAATCGGGAGTACCGGTTCCCGATCGTTAGAACGGGACCCGGGGCTCTCAGTTGCACCCCGGTCTTTGTGCTGGGAGTGCGCTGTGTGGTGCATTCCCAGTACAAAGACAGGTACGCAAATATGTGGTCCCATGGAAAAAAGTCAAGTTCTATGAGGCCACATAATTTTGTGACAGCGGTGACAAAGGGTTAAAGTAGCAATCAGGACTCCCATTAGGATCTGTGTTCAAAATCTTATACAAGTTGAAGCCTGTGTGAAACAAGCCTAAAATTGTTATCCCAAAAGGAAAAAATATCATTGTTACTGTAACTGCTTAAAAAAAGTTAGCTGGTGTTTTGCTTTAATTTATTAGTCACGTCAATCTTACAGTAATCTCCTAATGCTAACATTACCCTGTCCCCACTCTGACAATGCTGCATCCAAAGATATCTCCATGGCTCCTCCAGTGGAGAGGAGCCATTCTAAGATAGGAAGAGTGTTATTGGCTAGATTACCAGGTGAAAATAAAGGGGGAAAGCCTTAGAAAAGAATGCACCCAGCACATTTAAGGATTGATAAGCTGCATTATATTATATTTTTGTTTTAGGGTTTACGATCACTTTAACTTCATAACAATCACAAGGAAGCTGGCAATGACAGCATGACAGGTCCTCTTTATGGATTGACAGTGGTGAACCTGGAAGTGCTCAGAACAGCACTCCCTGGGATTACAACAGTGGAAGAATCTGTGAACATGTGTTCACCAATCATCCACCCCTTTGATATGGAATATCCCCAGCCTCCTTGTTGTTAGTCCTGAGCATTACTCGGACTTTGAATTATAGACACTTAGGGTAATCTTTTTTTACATAATATTTTGAGAACAAGCAATGCTCGTGGTTATTGCTAAGGAAATTAGTACTTTTCTTATAAAATCTCCAAAGATCAATAGAAGTTCTGAAAAAACCCAATAGAAGTTCTGAAGAAACCTAATAAAGTACTAGATATCATAATATAGCAGTTAATATTTACCAGGAAAGTAAATGACAAGCAAGGTGTACTTAGTGCTGAACTTTTGTTTGTACGAGGTTCATATAATATGTCATGTGTGAGTAATAAAAAGATAGGATAGAAAATATTTAAAAAGGTCATGGAAGTGAGAAGGAATGTTTTCAAAGATAGCTCATTTCTGGCTAGATTATACTAATAAAAGCTGTGATATGCTTGCATTCTGATCGGGAGAGTCCCAATAAAGTCAGAACTCCTAATCTACATACCTGCTCCAGGTCAGTGACTCAGAAAGAACGAAAGCCATTTAATAAACATGACAACAGGAGACTAATATTTGTAAAAGGAATCCTATGCTTTTATTGTCATGTCTAGCACTGAATAGCAATGACAATAATATCTTATTATGAAAACGTCATGCATCAAAGTGAAAGTTTTGGTACCTATATACAACACAAAAGAAGTAGATACACACATCAGCTAATCCTTGCCCAGTTCAGTGCCACGTTTTTCTATGTGACCCTTATAGTTGAAAGATGAAATGTTGACTAAATATTAATATAGTGGCTTTTCTCGGGGAGGGGGGTACTTTTAATAAATACATTTTGATAAAAATATTTTGTACACTGTTAGAGCTGTCTCTCTTTGCATACAATGAAGAAAACAATTATAGCGACAGTACACATATAGCATGCACTCCAAAACTGAATATACAATACTAATACAAGAAAAAGGATTAGATTAGATTCAACTTTATTGTCATTACATGTGTAAAAATACAAGATCCCACTACTCTCCCCTCCCACCATGTAAAAAAACCCATAAAGTGTATATAGTGTAGTAGGTTCAAATATGTGAACTAATAAATATATATTAGCATGCTCATATGAAAAATAAAAAATATGTGCCAAACATTATATCTCTACAACGTGAGAAAATCTGTCCATCCACCCTTACCCTCAAATCAAAAGTTTCTTGCATTTGTACAAATAATGATCCTTCCAATATCCTTCTCCTCATTTGGTGAAATCCCTGAAAAAGAAGATACTCATATAGTGTAGTACCTTTTATATGATAAATATCACTTCATAAAATAAAAGTCACATTTTATATTTATCCAAATCACCAAAAGTGTATATATGCTGTCATACTAACGATTACGTGACAGCTAGCTAACAAAACTGACAGAAGCAGCATTGTGCTTCATTCCAAAACGGAATTTACTTCTGTGAATAGTTATATAAAACTGCAATACAATCACATGAACAAATTACAATATGTTTGTACACATCTCACACAAATGCATACAATGAATACATTTCTTGCAAACAGCTACCTACAATCACATTGAATACATTGAGATGCTGTGTATGTGACTTTAAGAAACAAAATAAAAGAATTTACAGGCATATGTGTATCAAAGGGAGAATGGAGGCCTTCACTGGTGTTCTTCTGGAAGCTAAATGGAACTGCAATGGTGGATGGGAAATTTATTGCTTTAAAATCATGCTTATAATAGTCAACAAAAAACTTTTCCAAGACCAAGTCACCGCGGGACTTCCCGTTTGTGCTTGATGTCACTTACTGACGCATTTTGTCGGGATTGACTTCTGCATACGTTTTGTGCATTGTTGATTTGGTCTGCCCGGGGGGAGGGGTCAGTTTGTTTCCAGCTGCTGAGACGTTTTCTATTTATCCTCAGACGCTGAATAATAGGATTTAAAAAGCAAATATGATATACTTTCCTATCCATTTACTAATGGAAGCAGCATAAGGATTCAAAATAGTCAATATGTTGATTGAGAGAGTGAAGTTCTACTTTATGTTCCCCTGCATATTGCTGTAATCACATACTGATGCATGCATAAAAACCAGGGGAAAGGGATGCAACTTGGCATCTTCTTCCTGGGCACTGGATGAACTTTCTTTGGCACTTATGGGGACCAGTAAGCAAGCACTACAGATGTGCCCACATCAGCCAGTCCCCATCTGTCCCACTGCATGGACATTGCTTCAATTTATCTTCTGGATCCTGAAAGCACCCCACCGCTGGATAGTCAATAGGAAGTGTCCACTACACATACACCTGAAGAAGGACTTTGCCTTCTGTGCATAGAAGAACAAAGACTCAGAATCTGATTGTCACTTGGTCATGAATTTAGGTGAGCTAAAGGGGTATTTAGGGGTTTTTATGCCACTGATAGTTAAATTGGGTGAAGAGAGGTGCAATCCACAGTTTAATTTAAATATACATTTTTAGAGTTTTTAAAGAATAGCTTTAAACTATTACAAGATAAATATTTATGTAAATATAACTTATTCTTGTACAGGAGAAGCAGATCTCAAATTGCCATTTGCTGGCTTGGTCATGGATATTTGCTACAAAGAATTTGTTATATGCTGTACTGAGTATACTTTTTCTGCACTGAAAAATCAGAGACTGTACATCAGAGACAGGCTGTGATTTTCTATTTTCTATGTACTGCAGGTTAGAGGATCAAAAGAACCATCTGCCCAGTTACTACAGGCAACACATAAGCTGCTTCTTCTCCAGGTTTCAGCTTGCAGATGGAGGAGTACATCTGGTTACAGGTAAATCGTTTATTAAAAAGGATCCTCTAGAGTTGCAAAACCTTTATGAAAAGAAATCAATATTGAAGTCTCCCATGATCTGTAATATGGGAAGATGTGTGCTTTTATTTTCATACAGTATATAATTACATAATTTCATATTTTATAGGGTCGAAAAAAGGCACAGATCCATCCAGTGCAACTTAAGTGTGCATCTATCTAGAGCAGCCTTTTCCAACCTTTTCAAAACAGAGGAACCCTTGAAATGTCTTTCTGGTCTCAGGAAACCCCTGCTAAAACTTACTATATCTACAGCTCAAGATGCATTATTGTGATGGTCAGTAGGAAGAATGCGCCTTAGACTTGTGGTCACTGGGAACAATTACCATCTTATAGATAGCTAAAAAGATCAATGGGGTCAGTGGGAACTCATCTGAGAGGCAGAAATTGCTCATTTATCAAGGAACATCTAGCAACCTCTGGAGGAACCCTAAAGTTCCATAGAACCCTGGTTGAGAAACCCTGATCTAGACAAATATACAGTCTTTTTATTTACGATGCTTTGTTGGTATATTTTCATACGTATGTGGTTCCTTTCATGATCCAAGTAAAGGGTAAACAGTGCCTGGCACTGTTTCTGAACTCTTTTCAGAATTTGGAACATAACAGATCACTAGTTCACTCAGGAAAATGGAGCATTTTCCCAGGTGGGCAGTGTGAACCAGATCTTACTCTAATGATTTAGCTTTTCTAGTGTGCATGAAGAGTTAGAGGAATATAAAATATCCATAAACATTAACAAGGCCCTATTCACCATTGTATTTCTTTATAGTTAATTCATTGTACAATAACCATGAGTTTTATCATTCCACATGAATCTTAAACAAATGCTGTGAAGCTTCTTTAAAAAAAATTTTTGTGGGAATATTGGCGAGTTAGTATAATATCCTGGGGCGGATAACCATTTTTAGTAATTCTGTTCAAACATTTTTTTTTAATCTTCTGATTTGTCCTTATTTGGGAATTTTGGATAACATGTTGAAGTCATTAGGTATTTTAATACCTAAAAAATTACATTTCAGCAGTGTTAGAATTTAAAGGGAAGTTCAACATCAATTCATGCCACTTCTCTTTGGAAAGATGAATATTTAATGCCCCAGATTTAAATTCATTCTGTCATCTGAGACTTGACTCCTGGAACTATTTAATAGCGAACTTACTAAAGATAAGTTTTCGATGTTATAATTACAGCTAAAGCACAAATTGCAGACTAAAAAACAGACTACAATTTAAATTTCCAAACTTATTAAATGAAAAAATGCCCTGTTGCAGTTAACATAAGTAGAAAAAGTGTATTACTCCCAAACAAGATTCGCAAAGCTTTGTGTCCGTGATTCAAGTTTCCTCCGCCTATTTACATAAACTTTCTAAACTACTTAGCTTCATTTCATTGTTTCACAAACCTAAGGTGACTTTGCATCATATGTACTGACATGTCAACTACTGCATATCAGTCCAATCTCTGGATAGGGGTTGCCACATGATTATATTAATCTGAACACTGCTACTTGCCTGTCATATAAAGCATAATAATGCAAAATATATGTTGAATTCTTTTCTATTGTTCCTCCCCAACCTATCTAATCCTATCTTACCCTCTTTCCTTCTCTCTTCCACCCTCCATTTTTATCACTGTAATTAAAACTTGTTTCTGTTCTTCATGGTGTGACAATTAACAATGTAGCCTATGTTTGCATTTGTACACAGAGATATTCTCTTTGGTATGGCAGTTGTTCTTTTGTGTAAAATCTTATCTAAATGCAAAAAAATGTAATTTACAAAAGAAAACAAATATCCAATACCACTGGTGCACAACATAGTATACCCAAAGGTAATGTATATACTCAATGATGTTGGATAAAATGCAAAAAGCTACATGGGCAGAATAATCAGATATAGTACAGAGAACAATTTCCACAACCTGTATGCACACCAACAATAAATTGTGCATAGATGGTCACACTTTTCCTACCATCGGAGCATCATTTTATTGGCAATGCTGAGAGAGATTTTTTTTTTTCGGGATCCAGTCTCAAAGTATTCATTAAGGTCAGAATATCAATTGTAAAGCTTTATTTATTTAGATAACAATAGAAGTATCAACAATATTCTATAGGATACAATAAAGAGCAATGATAATATGCAAACTGAAGAAACTCACAAGTACAGTTCAGAAATCATCTGTAGGGATCTGTTGCCCTCTACTGCTAGCAGTTAATATCACAGTGTTGTGTATAATTATGTATTAGCTGAGAGGCTGGCTTTGAAACCCCATAAGGAGGATGTGGAGAGACAGAGAAAGTGAGACAACATGTTCTGTTCATGGAAAAGCTGCTGCTAAGATCATGGGCATCCAACACTGCATTTCGCATGCACACAGAAATGTCTCCATATTCACTGAATCTTTTGATTATATTATGTATTATAGGTGATGATATATTTAAAGTCTTTCCAATTTTATGTTCAGGAACATTATTCTGAAACTGTTCAATCATTTTTAGATGCAACCTTTCACAGATTGGTTTACCTCTACCCATCTTTACTTCTGAGGCACTCTGACTCTCTAAGATGCACTTTTCATACCCAATAATGTTACTGACCTGTTGCCAATTAATCTGATTAGTTGCAAAATGTTCTTCCAGCTCTTCCTTGTTAATACCACTTACTTTGCCAAATTGTTGTTGCCCTCTCCCAACTTTTTTAAGACATGTTGCTGCCATCAATTTCAAAATTACCTTATTTTTTTCTTAAAAGGGCACATTTTCTCAGTTTAAACATGTGCTATATATTCTATTTTCTATTGTGAATAAAATATGAGTTTATGAGATTTGAAAATCATTGCAGTCTGTTTTTGTGTAGATTTTACACAGCACCCCAACTTTTTTGGAATTGGGGTTGTAAATACTTGTGGTTAAAGCGGTTGTGAAGACTGGACATTTTTTACCTTAATGCATTCCCTGCAATACACCTGAGCCTGATCATGATTTGGTGCTGTGTCCATCTGCAGCACCTCTCTCTGCTCACAGAGGCATACAGCTGGAGCCATTGCCACTTGATGTGGTCAATCAAATTCTGTGAGCAGAAATCAAGGGCTGGGGGCGAGCCACACAGTCTGTATCTATAAATGCAGGTAGCATGGTTCTGGATCAAGCCCCCAGGTGGGCCTGAGAAAAGGAGGTTTGGGCCTCTTAGAGCAAAACCATTGCAGGAAAGTAGAACATGTTTTTTTTTTTTTTAATTGAAGCTTTACAATACCATTATATGCTGGTTGCAGTAGTTGCAGTTCCTCTGTGCCCAATTACTTTGCTTAGATTACTTGTTAATTTCCTGGGAAGGGAAACACCACTGTTCACAGAGGCCCTGTCCATGGTAAGGCACTGCCAACTTTATTATCAAACCCACTCTTCCACTTGGTGAAGGTTCATGTTCTCTTATTTTACCAACAGGTTTAGTGTACTATACTGTCTGGGGTGGGTCATTTGGCCAGGATAGTTGAAAGGTACTTGCGTAACCCTCAGTATCCATTTAGAGATCATTTCAACTTTCAAAACCACTAAATGTTCATTCTCTACAATTTTTCATCAGCAGTGTGTATTCATTCACAAATAAAGAATTTACAAAAAAAACCAAGGACCACCTTATGGATGCCTTTTACCTAGTTTCCAAAATGGCAACATTTTGCTGCACTCAGTAGAATTTTGGAGAAAATAAACTTCTCTGTATCACTCATCCCCAAATTAATCAGAAGATTTTGCATATTATCATTAGGTATGTACATTTTTTTCATGTTAGAAAAAAAAGTTTCCTGTTACCAAACCTTTTATAAGTATAACTTTATGCATCATTTTATTTACTGGTTTGACTGACAGGTAGTGACCTCTCTTCTGATCTGTTATTTCCAGCTCTGATAGCTATGATTATGGCCTTGTGGAATGCAGTGTACATTAATGGTACTCTTCTGCCCCACAGTGGAATTGCTGTAAAATTGCAGTCTGTGTTTATACAGTATTTATACTATGGTAAAGCTTCTTTGGGAACCATTATAAAAATCAGTTTGAGAATAAAAAAACGGAAAATGTTATAATACTTACCATAATTTTCCTTTCTTGACGCCAATTCATGACAGTATACATGTGATATATCTATGCCCCTATATCCACCCACACGACCTGTGTATATCTATAAAAGTCTGACTGAGAGCAACCTCCCCCATTCTCCGTACAATCAAGATCAAACAAGGGAGGGTTTGTATGCTACCATGGATTGGTGTTAGGAAAGGAAAATTTTGGTAAGTATGATACAATATATTCTGGGCCTGCTACCCTAATGAATGACTGGACCCAAGAGACACTTGAACCCTGCTTAGCCTTTCAAGGAGGATGATTGACCTTCTTCTACCTCTGGTGAAGCCAGGTGCAAGGCAAAAGTGAATGGCTTGGGTAAAGGTTCCTCCAGAGCAAGGGATAAAGATGGCTTTGATGGACTTGGGGCTTCCTTGGTAAGGAGGGCCGTGGTGCCCTGTACTGCTGTGCAGGGCTGCATTCTTGACGTTGTGCCCGGAGTCTGCTGGCAGAAGTGGTTAGAGAACTCAGAGGATCATTAACTATTTGTCCATGAAGGCCCATGACTTGCTGGCTCCCAGCCTCCTTTGTCCTTAGAGAAGTTTCAGCAGCAATATCATCAGACAGGTTAGTCTGGTATTAGGTCCACGCCATAGGCTCAGCACTCTATCCTTTGTCACTCTTAGAGCTCAGGGAAGCAGGATATCAACACTCAATGGGAATTTTGTGTACATCCTGGGTAAGACCTGCGGGGCTGGAAGAGCCACTGGACTCGTCATGCCATGGCAACACTATTTTAGCTTGACCTTAGGGACGGTTCACACTATAGAAACGCAGTCCAGATGTGTTCCGGAGGCATTTTTGCATGCCCATTTTTTACGCGTTTTTACCTTTTGCTTCAATTGAAATAGGGACATGTGCGTTTTTGGTGTGTTCCGGTGCACCTTACCACGTTCTAGCAACTGGAATGCACTGGAACCGCAAGCACTGATGTGAACTATGACATTGACAACTATGTAACCTACTTTCTGTGCATTTTGGATGCAGAAAAAAAAGCAACTGAAACGCATGTAGCGTGAACTGACCCCTAAGCAAGAGCGAGAGTGGGCTGGGTTGTACCAGAAGATGATGGCCACGCTCATGGAAAGGCACTCTTTTTCCTCTTCTCACTTACCACACTGATGGTCCCAACCTGAGCACATGGAGGTCTTGGTTATGAGGCAGAAGGCGCATGTTGGAGCAGAAAGTAAAATGAAAGATTCAGAGAAAGAAGCAAACAGATCATAGACATGTGCCTGAATCATTTCCCTCCTCCTCTCATTCATCTGCAGCATAAACAAGGGAAAACAGAAGATGTTTACAGTGCAAACCCACCTTGCAGATACGTGATCCTGGACATACCTTAACAAAGATGGTCGCCACAAGAGACCCTCTGCACAGTGTATGTGTGGATGCCATAGCCAGCCATGAGACTGGAAACAGCCACAAACCCCAGACCAGATCGTGTACACAAGCCAGTCACAGGTGAAAGGAAAAAACTGCTGACAAACGAAAACCCCTCAAGTCATTCTCACAAAGGAAAAATGACAATCTAATGAGGGTAGAGGCAAGGGAGGAAAACAAAAAGGGATAGCACTCACCTGTCCGAGAAAAGAAAAAGGCATGAACTCCAGCACCTTGATCCTGCTCAGATGTTCAGAGAAACACATGCAGTCTCTGGTTAGAGAAATCCTCAGCCCCAAAATACCACCAGAAGGGGCTCCCCCACCTTATTGGTGCATTTAGCAAACTAAGATGCAGGACTGCACCTGGGAAAGGCTGAACCCAGACAGACTCCGACTCAGTCGGCAGCTAGGGACCCATTGCAACATCATGGTCTTGCAGCTGGAGATCTTGAGGACAAAAAGGAGAAATGGAGAAGGTTGCACTCAGTCAGACTTTTATAGCTATACACAAGTCCTGTGGGTGGATATAGGGGCGGGGATATATCACATGTATGCTGCCATGTTGGAGTCAGGAAATTAAGTTGTCCAGAGTTTCCATTTGTCAAACCGAAGGCCTCATTTACACCGTACATGCAGAAAAACTGATGTGCAGATTTCACTTGCAGTGACATCAGTTTACATCCGTTTTCATGCGCGTTTCAATGAGTTTTATACAAGTTGCAGATTCCTGCACAGAAAAATCTGCTCGTGATACTAGAGTTGTGGTGTGAACAGGACACAGAACAAGTTTTTTTTTTGTGTCCTTGCAGAACACATGCAGAAAAACTGACGTCTCTGCACCATGGCGTGAACAAGCCCTAATACATTTTACCATCATGTGCTCTCAGGGTCACTTGTTCATATATGCAAAGTGTTGAGAGGCCTGCTATAGACTCACATGGTGTTGGTGTAAGTGATTAAGCCTTCATTATACTGTAAAAGATGAACATTTATCTTTAAAATGAAATAAGCATTTTATTCTTTCAACAAATTGCAAAATATATGCTCATACCAATCATTACATGCTTGAAATTATAAAAAGGCTAAGTTGAAAACAAGAGAAAACCGCCAATTATAGCTTTTTGCTGTCTATACCAAGTCAGCTTTCAACCGTCAACCTGAAGCATGTTTACTTATGGGAAGAGGCAGACTTCAGCTGTATACAGTCTGTATAGGGCTGCAGACAGGCCGCATAGGCCATCACATGGGCAATGTAGTTCTGCTCGTGGATTCCGTGGAACAGATGAGCAAAGGGGCCTTTAGCCATGATGGCCACATCCTCCCCTCCGTGTGTTTCTGAGACTAGTGGGACAGCCGCCTGCTGCCTGTAATTGGAGGCTTCTGTTGAAAAAGTATTGTAAAGAATGATTTAGATCATATAAACATTACATTTTACAGCCCTATTAGATGTTAAAGTGTACCAAAATACAAACGTTATATACATAAGACCTATAGGAGGAGATTTACTAAAACTAGAACACTCAGAATCTTGTGAAGCTGTGCATGGTAGCCAATCCGCTTCTAATTTCAGCTTGTTCAATCAAGCTTTGATAATCAAATTTGGATTGGTTTCTGTGCAGAGTTGCACCAGATTTTGCACTCTCCAGTTTTAGCAAATCCCCCCATAGTGTTTGTTGAACCAGCATAAACAGGAGTATAAAAGAAATGGTCATATTCACTTATAGAAATGTTACCTGAAAGTAAAACCACGGTTATATTACCCAGTGGTGTAATAGCATATCAGGCACCTGAGGCTGATCATTTCTCAACATCATCCTCACCACCACCAAAACTATAGAAATAAAGTGGCACCAAATTGTGGGTTTGGCCCATATCTCTCACAGTTGAGAGATCTCAACTAATATTCCCAATCTCCCCTCAGTACAAATCTTCTACCACAGCCCTGAATCCCCCCTCACAGCCCAAAACCTCATTACAGCCCCCTCTATGACTATCCCTTAAGTACACACTTTCCCAGTCCAGATCTCCCCTCCCAGCCTAACCCTTTAGTAGGGACCCCTTTCCAGGAAAAACTCGCCCAGCCAAGCCCTTCAGAACAAACTCCCCTCCCAAACTAGCCCCTCAGTACAGAACCCCCTCCCAGCCTAATCCCTCAGCACAGATCCCACAGTACAGTCCACCTCCCAGTCTAATCCCTCAATGCAAGCTCCCCCAGTACAGATCTCCTCTACCAGCGTTACCTTTCAGTAAAGACACCCCCCCAGCCCCTAAGCCCTCCATAAAGATCTCCAGCACAGTCCTCCCTCTCAGCCTAACACCTCAATAACCCACCCACCCAAGTACAGTCGCTCTCCCAGCCTATTCCCCAAGTACTTACCAGATACAGCAAGAGTTCAGAAAGAGAGAAGTCCTCCCCTCAGCTATATTATGTGACTGGAGCAAAGGAGGATTTTCACTTTGGCTCTGAACTGCCACAGTCAAACAGGCAGAAGTGGCACTGCAGTGTCTAATACTAGAACTACAGTACTGCTTCTGCTGTGCAACATAAAAAAAAAAAAAAAAGAGTGCTGGTACTTGGTGAGGATCGCACCACCTGCACTCCCCTAAGAATGCCTCTGATATTACCATTATTTGTGATGAGAGATCTATTATAACTTACCAGAATGAGTTTCCTTATGCATAATGATTTCTTTAAAATATTCTTAATTCTAGTATTTTGGAGACACAGAAGGTATATACTGTATCATATAGAAAATATATATATATACACACACACACACACTTCGTTTTAAGGAGAAACCTGTTACCCTACCAAGCACATTGCCAGGTGAGTGACATGCCCTTTTTGGAGTAATCCTGCAAGCTTCCTACATCACCTTGTCAGCCACTGTTTAGTTTTAACTAGTTCAGTTGTATTGTCCTGAATTCAGATTTGTATTGCCTTCTCATTTAGAGTCTTGTTTTCACCATGTCCCAGTTATCCCTCCCAAAATTGGCATATTTTGTATATTTGCTGGTAATGTATGTCAGAAGCTGACAAGCTTTCACATGTCTTTTGATCATGCCAGATTTGCCCCCTTTAGGACAAAGCAAGGGCCCATTCACACCAGGGGCAGTCTGTACCAACACAAAGACAAGGCAAATTGCCTTGCTTACAGTTATAGCAGTTCACACTGCAGTGGCGTGCACTAAACAAATTACAGGATGCTGTATTTTGTTTTCCAACACAGCGGGCTGCAATGCATCTCAATTCCCCTGTGGTGAATAGAACTGAATGAAAGGTTGCTTTATGAAATTTCAGTAAAGTTTGGGGAAAAAATAAGGTTTTCGTGAGATGCACTGTTTTAAGCGTATCTGCACTGCTGCCAATGCAACGCACACTGGCAGCTTCATCTGCAACACCAGAATGTCATACCCATTAAAAGATGCAAACATTACCTGTTGTTTCACCTTCGGAATGCAGCCACGGCCTGCATCCAAACCACCTCACCTACAATTCTCCATTGGTTTTCTAGGATTACTGATCTTATTTTAATAGAAGAATTCATGAACTCCCATAGAAAGCAAGAAAAGTGATTTAGGAAAACCTGGTTTCACCAAACTGACTTTACTCCCAGCACAATAAAATTCTTTAAATATCATACACACAGCTATGGTACATTAATATTAGGCAATTCTTTGCTAGTACATGGTTGAACAAACTATTCTAAAGGCTTATCACATGTAAGTAACAACCATGTTGTGGTTAATCTAGAACTACTCCTCCCATGCTTGTCCCAACCATTTTTTCTCTGTTGTTCTCTTAACATCTCCTTCTGTGTTTCCTTTCTTTCTGTTCACTCTTAAGGCTTGTTCACACCAGTGAGTAGAGCTAAACACATGGGTACATTTGGGACATTTTGCCTTGTCCTACATGTAACCAACACACTGGCAGCCATTGCCTTAGAAATAGTTGCCAGAGTAGCCCAGATACATCTGGTATTAAAAAGTCCTTAAAGTAGAATTCCTTCCTAACACCATGCAAAGGCAGCAGACGAAGGTGTTCACATGCCACATTTGCTATCCTTTGCTTCTCGCCAATGGCAAAAATGATTGATCCCGCCGCATTCACCAGGCAGTAACACCACCAAGTTTGACCCATTCAAGCAAATAGGAAACACCTCAATTCCCAGCACATATAAACATAGCCTGCAATTGTATTTCAACTGTTTATGTAGATGCTTGCCTGGAATTCAGCTGAGAGTAAGTTAATGCTACCATCTGAGTCTCTTACTTTGATTTGTAGTCTATGTGGAGACACTATTAATGAACATATTGCTATTTTTACATCTTACAATTAACTTTGCCTATTATGAGCATTTGTTGCAGTACACAGTGCACCAACCTGCTATCTAAGTATTGTCTTGGCAGCATTATTAAGTAACAATTTAGAGAAAAAGAATAAAGCATTGTTTTGTTAAATAGAAATCTATAGTTATTGTATGAAATTGTGATAACAGAAGAGAAATAAGGGCTGTATTTCATTTCATCATAAGCAATAAGGTGATTCATACCAGTATCAATGGCAGTAATATCTTCTCGTGCTCCATTAGTGAGCTTGAATCCCAGACCGTTCCCATACAGCAAGCTGGTAAATGGTTTGAGGTCACTGGCTTTGTTTGGTGCCAAACCTACCAAATACAAAGTAAAATGAAGCTTCAATGGTTCTTGGCAGACATCTTATTTATCAAATGATGATTTAAAGTAAACTGGCTATTTTAAGAAATGATTACTCAAGAATAGATTTTACTAACATTTCTCTGAAAAATAAAAAAAGGCAGAAAGGAATTGTGAAAAGTAAAATAAATGGTCTTAGAAAGACCGCTCAGTTACTGCATATCAAAAGAACAACCTACTCTTAACAGCAAAATACTTTTTATAGTATCCATGACAAAGTACATGAGACGTTTGTTGTTAAAATGAAGAACTATGTTAGAGAAGCATGATTAAAATCTAATACATGAAGGTATAAATTGGTATAAAAGATCTTCACAATTGGTAAAATTATTAAAAGGTTTACTTTATCAGACTGTCTGCATTCTACAGTCAATACCAGCCAATCCGCTTGCTACAGTACTTACCAGTTAGTCTACTACAGTCTGCCTGCTACAGTACCTACCAGCCAGTCCACTGCAGTGTGCCTACTACAGTACCTACCAGTCAATCCGCTACAGTCTGCTAGCAATGTGCCTGCTAAAGTCACTACCAGCCAGTCTGCTACAGTCTTCTGCCAGTAGTTCTGCTATGGCCCACTACCAGCAAATCTAGCTACGATAAGCTACAAGTAGACCTGCTACAGTTACTACTAGTCAGTCTGGCAACAAGTCCGCCTGCTACAGTCACTTCCAGTCAGTCTGCTACAGTGTGCTACCAATATTGCCTACTACCATTCACAAACAAGCCATCCCGCTACAGTCTACCTGCTACAGTCAGTAACAATCAGTCTGCTACAGTCACCACTAGCCAGTCCGTTACAAATCTGCCTGCTACAGCCACTATTTGTCAGTGCACAACAGTCCGCTAGAAGAGTCCACCTGATTAAGGTGTCCTTTTATCATGCAGCTGTAAATGACCACTGCTCTGTTCTCCGGCATTCTCGGAGAACACAGTTCTCCTCTGAATGCCTTTTTATGAAGCGGTGTAGATCAGTTCTCCGAAGGGAGAAGTGATCTACAAACGCTTTCAACGCTGGAACGGTGGAAAGTCTGCCACCAGTTTGCTGCTACAGGCACTACAGCAGGGCCGGACTGACAACTCATGGGGCCCCGGGGCAAAAGGTATCAGGGGCATCTCATGGGGCCCCCTACTGACCCCGGGCCCTCGGGCAGTGCCCGAGTTTCCAAATGGTCAGTCCGCCCCTGCACTACAGCCAATCTGCTTAGCACGGTGCCTGCTACAGTCACTAACAACTAAATTGATGGTGTTACATGTAGCTGGCCAGCTAAGACCAGTCCTAGGTTGCCAATATGGTTCACATATATGTGTATACCAAACCTGCCAATAACCTCAGTACAGTGTATATGTTAAAGCCAACGCAGAATCATTGCTGTAATTTATGTCTTTGAATGTTATATGACATTTATATATTCATTGTGTTAGCAGAAGCAGAAAAGGAAAATATGCCTTTAAGAGTTAGTATATAGGTGAGCCAATCACAGCCAGCCTCACACTGTACAGAGCCTTAACCAATCCCAGCCAGTTTCACATTTGTGCCTGTGTAAAACTCCCTGCTAGATTGTTCTAGAGACACATGCTCACCAGACAGAAGAGGAAACAGACAAGTTCCAGTCAGAGAAGCTTTATGGAAACAGAGAAGGCCAAATAGGTATTTAATGCACTTGTGTGTTCCTCTATTGTTTAACAGTGCAGGTAGATCTGTGTGTAAAATCTGTTGTATGTGTTTACTTGTAGTTCCACCGAATCTATCAATCTACCGAAATAATCTAACAAATCTATCGAATTTAACAAATTAATCTAACAACCTAAGCTAACGAATTTAACAAATTTATCGAATTTACCGAATCTATCGAAATATACAGAACGAATCTATCGAGATAAGCTATCGAATCAAACCACTGTAATACGAATTAAACCATTGTAATACGAAAGAAATAAGTCACTGTAAGATAAACGAAACAAGCCATTGTAAGCAGTGTTATATGAAGAAGATTGAAGTTATTAAAGAAGTTAACTAAAGTATTCGGTGTGCTCTTTAAACCTACTGCATACATAGAGCGGCATTGGAGGAATTACAGAGTAAAGTCAGTCTAATCAAACAAAGAAACAGCAACTGCATAATTTTTCTAATGCCACAGCGCACAAGGCACCAAAAGGTGCTGCGCCTGCCACATTACATATGTACGTGTAATTAAAAAAAAAAAAAGGATTTGCACTATTAAGAGAACAGCTGTTTCTGGATTACATTTTACAGTTGCGTAGTTGAAAAAGCAGTGTAATAATATATGTGCACTGTGTTATTGTAGTGGAGATAGGGAGAGTGCTGCAATCATGAGAAAATCCTCCTACAAGAAGTAAAGACGCTACTAGAGGTTAGATTGGATTGTGAAGAGGTTTATTGAATAGTTATTACTCTGGCAGTTTGGGAAGCGCTGGCTTTTCTTTTGATTTCTTGACTGTTATTACATTGTTATGGAGGAATCCATGCTCAGCAACAGTCAGGATTTAAACACTGAGTATGAACTGTCATTCTTTCTTTCGGATTCACATACTTTTATAGCTGTGTTTATTGTTTATGTGACTAGCAGGCTTCCTAAGATGCCTATCCAGTTGCAAATGTTTACATTTTGTTTTACTGTGAAGGAATGTGGATGCGTTAGCAACTCTAGGCCAAATTTAAGCCTGGATGGACTATTTTGGTCACAGAGCTGACAATTTTTTATATTTTTTTTTCTTTTATTGTATAGAGGTATCCATCCATGGCACACATGGTCCAGCCGAGGTAGATTGGTGACCTGAGCACAGGTAATAATCCCATGAAAGAACACACCATTTTCTTTCTTCAGACCCTTTTGTTTATGTCCATCAACATCACATGATAAAATAAAAATACACAAATACCCAAATAGAGTATCTTCTATAAATAACACTATACAGAAAGCATAAAATGGCCACAAAATAAATTCTACTGAATTACAGTGAACCTTGCACTAAGAGGCAAGTTCTGATTACGTGGCCAATTATGTGGCTGCTTTTCACCCCCTCCTCTCAAACTGCTGCATTACAAAAACACTCTTTGGAAGTAAAAAAAATATTTACGATACCTGCAGACTTCAAGTGGGCTTGTCTAAGCTAGGTGATGTCAGTGGGTCTTCTAGGGGAGTCCTAAAAAAGTTGTGGATCCCAAATCTGGTGAATACTGTACATGTAATGTACAGCGCTGAGCGAACTGTTGGCGCTTTATAAATACTGTATAATAATAATGCTTCTGTACAGTGCTGTAACATCCTTTTGCAAGAAAGAGAGGGCCTATCAGTGACCAGGGAGCAAGGTGAGTATTTTTAGTCCCTTCTCCTTTCAAAGTCATTTGATTTTTCAACAGGGGATAGTAGCAGCCACATCTGCACACCTTGCATTTTAGTAGATCTGCTTTAATAAAGTGTCTTACCAAAAATACTGTTCCCACGATCTGTGTAACCTCCAAAGGTGAAGACATGAGAATGGTCAGCAGTCACAACAGTCAGTGTATCAGATACTGAAGTCAGCTGCCCAGCTGTGCGAATGGCTTTGTCAAACTCAACAGCCTCAGTCAAGGAATTCCTAGCATTGCCATCATGGTGTCCATGGTCGATTCTGCCACGTACAATAAATGCAAGGACATTCAGCTGTAGCAAAGTTCTATCATGAAAGACCATCATTTAGTATTTTGCACACAAGAACCAATGCAAGAATATTTTTTGGCAGGTGATGACTATATAACAATTCTCAATGACATCTATTACAAATTAGACTGTACACTTTGTATTAGGTGATACAATATATATATATATATATATATATATATATATATATATATATATATATATATAAATAAAAGTGGTGACTTTTTTTTTCTCAAATGACTTTGTGTTATGGGTTTGGTACTAGCCCTATAGCAGCTTTTACTGAATATATTTTAGATGATATTTTTATATTATTTTTTTAAATGGTTTGCTTTGAATAAAAAGTAAATAATGACAGCAGAGGTGTGCCATACATTAGTCTTGAAACATCAGCAACAATCCCCATAAAGATAATAAATTCATGAACTGGTGATAAACATAATTAAAATAAAATAAAGTGCCACAGAGAATGTTGTTATAGTCTTCACAATTACATTGCCTTGAAAAAGTATTCATACCCCTTGAAATTTTCCACATTTTGTCATGTTACAACCAAAAACGTAAATGTATTTTATTGGGATTTTATGTGATAGACCAACACAAAGTGGCACATAATTGTGTAATGGAAGGAAAATGATAATTGGTTTTCAAAATGTTTTACAAATAAATATCTGAAAAGTGTGTCATGCATTTGTATTCAGCCCCCCTGAGTCAATTCTTTGTAGAACCACCTTTCGCTGCAATTACAGCTGCAAGTCTCTTTGGGGATGTCTCTACCAGCTTTGCACATCTAGAGTGTGACATTTTTGCCAATTCTTCTTTGCAAAATAGCTCAAACTCTGTCAGATTGGATGGAGAGTGTCTGTGAACAGCAAAAATGTTGTTGTGAGCCAATGGTGTTATCCATAGCCACAGCAGCTCATGCAGCTTCTATGGGCCCGGAAGAGAGGGGCCCACTAGAGAGGTTGATGAGGCAACAAACACAGAAAATCAGTGTGCCTCTAAAGATAACAGATACAGTATGGTACCGTTTTCAACCTTCATCTTCTGAAGTCTCTATTCCAGAACAGCTGACTGTAAGACACACACGGTGCGTTTTTGGGATCGTGTTGTAGCTAGTCATAGATCTACCTTTCTTCATTTATGTGTACAAACCTTTTTTGATAAGAAGTGCTTTTATTTTTTTGTTTTACATATGAAGGTAATTTTCAACTATCAATAAGGGTTTATAAATAAATATGTATGATTAACGTTTTTCCTGTTTTGGTGCCCAGCTTGATACTTTGGACTTGTTATGGTTTAGATTTACATATATTAATAAAACACTGAGACTCTCTGGGATTTCAAGTATTCTCTGTAGGGGTAGTCATTATGCAGGATATGTTCTGCTGATCAAACAAAATGTAATTTTGGTCCTGGAACTGTGTGTCAATTAATTAAACTAAATGGGAATTAAATGTTCTCAAGGCAAAGTTATATTTGCAGAAATAAAAACCCAATATAAATAGTACCAAATGTCTGTGTAACTATCAACATCTTCTCAGCAACAGCCTTTGAACCCTGGTATATGCCTGTTTCTTGTCAGGACTAGCACATTCTCTTAATTCTGAGTGTAAAAATAAAACCCTTGTGCTAGAATTTGTGCCACCCTATTTATACTTATCTTCTACAAAAAGGAAAAATCCGTTGGGATTCTTGCTCAGGATCTTGATGGCCTTTTCAGTCATCTCTGCTAGGGATGGGTCAGTAGAAGGATCACGACTTAGTTCATATTTCATGTCTTTTGGTTCAAACAGCCCTAAAAAGTTGGCAAAACATGTTTAGTGCATTTGCGGTTCTATATAACTGAAAGAAACTCTGAAAGTAAAAAGAAATTCTAAAAAAACTCAAAAAGCTCCTGTTATTATGCAAACCTTTCCCAAATGAAATATTCAGGCTGCTACTGAGAAAATTATTACTGAAAATGTTAATTGACTGGCTACTATACTCTTTCTTTGGATTTAATACTTTCTCAGTGAGTTTTATAGAACAAATATTGCTGAGTGATTAAGTATATAGAGTAGAATTGAGGAGATGATTCACTAATACTTTCTGCTATGTGGTTCTATTGCAGCCTCATGCAATCTTGGGGGATCAATCACTACTAAAATCTCTTAAGTAGTGGAAGATGACCTATAAATCAGCAGTCATTCTTGGTCCAATGGGCTGTAGGCAGGGGACTACCACCCCAATGCCGCCTTTGCAGCTGACATTAAAAAAGGGACAGAGATACTTGTGACCCCATGGCCATATTAGGTCAACGATGTAACAAGCTTGCCCCAGCTGCAGGACAAGGAATTCCCTACCAGCAGCTCATGGGTTCAGGAATGACAGCTGACTTCTGGGGTTCTGACCTAAATCTGGTTCTGAACGCAACCTCAGTCTTACTGTTAAATAACAGCTCACACTAAAAGTAATAAGAAACAAAGAGATCGATCTCATGAGCTTTTAGTAGCCTGAATAGATTAGTCACCATTTTGCCCTAGGCTTAGGCTTCAGTCACATATCTGCATTTTAAAATATGTGCATTGTCAACATGTGATTTAAACTAGTTTTTATGTATTTTGTCATGTGGTGCCATTAACCTGGATGACCTATACAGGTGTGCTTCAATGCTCAGAACCTGCAAGAGTACCACATCTAATCCCATATTTGTAAATTGTATGTTCTTCAGCTCTAATTAAAGGAACATTAGATGAAATCTGACTTGCTGGTGGGTAAAGTAATCTCAAATATAAAATACGATCCCTGGAATTCATAAACAGTGTAAACTTTTTTCTGTCGGACCTCAATTGTTAGTACTTTGGGACAGATTCACGTACCTGTCGGAATCAAGTACATGGATCTGTTGCATGGAGGATGGCACTAAGGTCCATACCATACACTCTATCCTCAGTGCAGCTCAGTAATACTGAGCTCCCTGTCTGGTCACTGCACCTGTCAAATACAGTAGACAGGCCCTTGGCTGAGGAGTTTTGTTGTGGGGTAGGTTTGGCCTCATGGTGAACTCTGAGAGACCAGTTCCCCATCAGGTCCACCACCCTTCCCAGATTAGGTGCAGGAGGTTTTAAGGAGACCATACCACTAACGTAATTAAATACATGCTTAACCGCTTTCCCATTGCCCTATAGCAGATATACTGCTACAGGGCGGAAGGGGTGCACAAAATCACATACAGTCAGGTCCATAAATATTGGGACATCGACACAATTCTAACATTTTTGGCTCTATACACCACCACAATGGATTTGAAATGAAACGAACAAGATGTGCTTTAACTGCAGACTATCAGCTTTAATTTGATCCAAATCAGGTGAACTGTCTAGGAATTACAACAGTTTGCATATGTGCCTCCCATTTGTTAAGGGACCAAAAGTAATGGGACAATTGGTTTCTCAGCTGTTCCATGACCAGGTGTGTCTTATTCCTTCATTATCCCAATTACAATGAGCAGATAAAAGGTCCAGAGTTCATTTCACGTGTGCTATTTGCATTTGGAATCTGTTGCTGTCAACTCTCAAGATGAGATCCAAAGAGCTGTCACTATTAGTGAAGCAAGCCATCAGGCTGAAAAAACAAAACAAACCCATCAGAGAGATAGCAAAAACATTAGGCGTGGCCAAAACAACTGTTTGAACATTCTTAAAAAGAAGGAACGCACCGGTGAGCTCAGCAACACCAAAAGACCCGGAAGACCACGGAAAAAAACTGTGGTGTATGATCGAAGAATTCTTTCCCTGGTGAAGAAAACACTCTTCACAACAGTTGGCCAGATCAAGAACACTCTCCAGGAGGTAGGTGTATGTGTGTCAAAGTCAACAATCAAGAGAAGACTTCACCAGAGTGAATACAGAGGGTTCACCACAAGATGTAAACCATTGGTGAGCCTCAAAAACAGGAAGGCCAGATTAGAGTTTGCCAAACAACATCTAAAAAAGCCTTCACAGTTCTGGAACAACATCCTATGGACAGATGAGACCAAGATCAACTTGTACCAGAGTGATGGGAAGAGAAGAGAATGGAGAAGGAAAGGAACTGCTCATGATCCTAAGCATACCACCTCATCAGTGAAGCATGGTGGTGGTAGTGTCATGGCGTGGGCATGTATGGCTGCAATCGAACTGGTTCTCTTGTATTTATTGATGATGTGACTGCTGACAAAAGCAGCAGGATGAATTCTGAAGTGTTTCGGGCAATATCTGCTCATATTCAGCCAAATCCTTCAGAACGCATTGGACGCCGCTTCACAGTGCAGATGGACAATGACCCAAAGCATACTGCAAAAGCAACCCAAGAGTTTTTTAAGGGAAAGAAGTGGAATGGTATGCAATGGCCAAGTCAATCACCTGACCTGAATCCGATTGAGCATGCATTTCACTTGCTGAAGACAAAACTGAAGGGAAAATGCCCCAAGAACAAGCAGGAACTGAAGACAGTTGTAGTAGAGGCCTGGCAGAGCATTACCAGGGATGAAACCCAGCGTCTGGTGATGTCTATGCGTTCCAGACTTCAAGCTGTAATTGACTGCAAAGGATTTGCAACCAAGTATTAAAAAGTGAAAGTTTGATTTATGATTATTATTCTGTCCCATTACTTTTGGTCCCTTAACAAGTGGGAGGCACATATGCAAACTGTTGTAATTCCTACACCGTTCACCTGATTTGGATGTAAATACCCTCAAATTAAAGCTGACAGTCTGCAGTTAAAGCACGTCTTGTTCGTTTCATTTCAAATCCATTGTGGTGGTGTATAGAGCCAAAAATGTTAGAATTGTGTCGATGTCCCAATATGTATGGACCTGACTGTATATGTGTATGTATATATATATATATATATATATATATATATACATATATACACACATATACACACACACATACATATACACGTGATTTCGCATTTCTGGGTAGGGGGTGTGCACAAGCTGCACGCACACCCTACCCGCGCCGCTATTTGCAGCCTCGGCACCCGGTGATCGCCGAGCATTACAGACGGAGGAAGAGAACTGGGTGTAAACAATACAAAGCAGTGTGCTTACAGTTGAAAGCACTAATACAGCACACAGTTAACCCTTTGATTGGCCCATATGTTAACCCCTTCCTGCCCAATGCCATTAGTACAGTGTCAGTGCGTTTTATTAGCACTGATCACTGTATTGGTGTCACCACAGTCCTGCTATAAGTCGCTGATCACCGCCATTACTAGTAAAATAAATAAATAAATCCCAGTATATATACTGCCATTTGTAAATGCTATAACTTTCATGTAAACCAATTCATTCACACATATTGGGATTTGTTTTTAGCAAAGGCATGTAGCAGAATACCATTTGGCCAAAATTTATGACATTTGATTTTTTTTTTTTTTTTTACTGGATATGTTTAATAGCAAAAAGTCAAATATATTGTTTTTTTCTCAAAATTGTCACTTTTTTTTTTATAATGCAAAAATTTTAAAACATACAGGCAATCAAATACCACTGAAAGAAAGATCTATTTATGGAAAAATTTCATTTGGGTGCAGCGTGCAATTGTCAGTTAAAGTAACGCAGCACTGTAACGTAAAAAATGGCCTGGTCAGGAAGAGGGGTAAATCCTCCGGAGGGCAAGTGGTTAAAGTAGAAGTATGGGAATTAAAAAAACAAATGTATTTACATACCACTGTGCTGCAGCTGTCTCACATTGGGCTCATGACAAATGATCACTCAGCTCTCAGGACTTCTCGGAGTAAAAAGCAGTGATGGACAGTCACCACTCTCCATTTGGCTTCTCCAGCAATCAATGGAGTGCTGAGCTGGAGAGGGGGCTGGCACAGCTGGCTTAAATTCTCAGCTGTGCACTGACAGCCAGAGCCAGTTGTCAGTCAGGCAACTGGGTGGAACCCGACAATATGGTCCGGATTCTTCCAGAGTTTGGAGCAGGTCTGTGATCTCAAATGACAGCAAGCAATAACCCACTATAAGCTGACTCTGGGTCACAGGAGCTCAAAAGTGCACTCCTGTGACTTAGAAGAGAAGCATGACCAAAAAAGCTTTGGCCATACTTCTCTTTTAATGAATTGCCCCCAATATGTGCTGTAATACACAACATTTTCACTTAACCAATACTCTACCCATGAGGTAATCTGTTGTAGTTTCATCCACAGCATCAAAGGCTTGTTTATTCCACACATACTTTGCCCCCTGTTAAGAAGAAAAAAAAATGAAAATGAAATATTGGTTGTCAAAGATATTCATTATATGCTTTATAATGCCAAAGGGAATATCTTTTGTGACATATAAAGAAAGCAGTATTTTGGGGTAGACAGAACCATTTTGCTTAGGAGGAGTGAACATCCTTTTAAGGACAATATTTTTGACTATTTGCTATTGAACATGTCTAGTAAAAATATTTTAAAAATCAGATTTCATCATATGTACGCCAAAACGTATATAAAGATTTTTTTTCAGTTAAGAGAAACCTGATGGTTATGTGAGGGTCATCAAGAAGACTGGTAACTGCAGCTCATATCATCTTCCTTCATGTGGACTCTGCTCCTCCCTAGGTACAAATTCTTCCCTCAAAACACAAAAAGAAAGCTATATTTTTCCTGGCAATGCTACAAGCACAAGTGTTTTCAAATTGTTTTTATGTTGGAATTGCGAATTACTGTAAATGAAACAGTAAGGTTTGGCTTTGTAATCATTTAATGGTAAAATAGAACATGCTGGCTAAAAAAAAAAACAAAACAAAATACCAACAAAATGATAATTACATGATATTTCTGCAGTCATCTTGTTGTCTATCTACAGACTGTTTGTTAAGTGTCCCTGCCTTATGCTAGATGACAGATAACGGCTATGATGATGATCCATGGAGATATCATCTGCCACAGCAGCTTCTGATTGTTGTCAGTGGACATGTTGTGCTATTCAGGGGCCTTGCTTACAGTGACACAGCTTTCTGTCAACAAGAACAAAGAAAGGCACGTTTGTATATTAGCATTATTTTATGCAGGACATTTTTACAATACAGAAAACTTCCACACAAAATGAAGCACCCTAATCTGAGTAGCAAGTGATGGAATACTCATTTAGAAGCAAAGTTATGTAGATGAGAAGGGAGTGTTCTGTAGTCCAGTAGAACTTAGACATGGTCGTAGTAGTTTCTGTGTTCAGGCAATGGACACTGGGAAAAACTTTGCTAGGGATGCCCCACAAGCATGCTCAAATAATGTCACCCACTCCATGAGATCCAGTTTTTGTCCTTAAGGTGATGGACCTCCTCTCGTGACATCACAAAACAGGAAGTTCAGCAATGGAGGAGAGACCCCTGACTTCACGTCTGCGTGGCTTGTGGTTCCCGCTGGTCACAGTCACTTCCGGTTTGGCAACAGTTCCCAGGACTCCTGACTATCCACAGCATTCTGGCCCCCCTCTACCACCTACAGCGGCAATCACCCCACCGGATGGACACTTGCAGGACACGGATGACGGCTTTACAGCAAATTACACTGATGGGCTTATTTATCAGCTCCATTTTGTGAGTTTTTATATTTGTGGCTTATTAAAATCGTTTTTTTATACTGCACTTAGAAGGCGCCTCTCCTCTTTTCTTTCCTACCATGTACATAGAGTTGGCTCACTTTGGGATGGCTGCCACCTAAAAGAGGTTATACAGTTACGGACTTTATTGGGACTTATGGACTCTCTGTATGTTTGTTCTAACATTCACTGGAGATAAGTCATTAGTGCACCACACCAAGCAGCTTGCTATGGGGGCACCCGCTGCTCCGTTTGTCCATTCACACATGGAGCCGTGGCTTGGCCCACCCCCTCCCTTTCCTCATTGGTTGACTGGCTGTGATTGACAGCAGCGGGAGCCAATAGCTCCCGCTTGCTGTCTCAGCCAATGAGGAGGCAGAGACTCGGGACAGCCAAGGCTGTCGTTCACATCACTGGATCGCGATGGGGCTCAGGTAAGTATTGAGGGGGCTGGGAGCACTGCTGCACACAGGTTTTTTACCTTCATGCATTAAATGCATGAAGGTATAAAAACTTGAGCCTTTACAACCACTTTAACCACATCCTGACCGCCCTATAGCAAATATACTGCTACGGGGCGGCAGGGGTGCATAAAAGTACATACATATATACGTGATTTTGTATTTCCGGGTGGGGGGCACGCACGAGCTCCGTGCACGCCGCCATTTGTGGCCATCAATCACCAGGTCCCGTCCGGTGATTCCCCGCTGGCGCCCGGTGATTACCGAGCATCTCCGACGGGGAGGACGACTGCTTTGTTTACTATCAGCCCTCCTCCCTGTCGGCTCAAGCACACTGTATTGGTATCACTGGGGATGTCAGTGACACCAAGTCAGTTCCTCCCAGTATCAGAATGTCCGCCCCAGTCCCGCTATAAGTCGCTGATCGCCACCATTACTAGTAAAAAAAAAAAATTCCATTATCTATACCACCATTTGCAAACGCTATAACATTCATGAAAACCAATTAACTTACACATATTGGGATTTTTGTTAGCATTTATGACATTTGATTTTTTAAATTAGCAAAAAGTCAAAAATATCGTCCTTAAAACGATGTTCACTCCACCTAATCTCTTTGCTGAAATGTATCCTATTAAAAAGAAGAAAAAAAAGAAAAACAGGCTGTTCTGGTAGCAGATCCTGCCATTTCAGCCCCTAATAAACACTGTACAGTTCCTATTGAGGATGTTCCCTCTTTGTTTATAGGCATTTTTAAACCATCTTTGGCTTTGCAGCTGACTATTGCTGCCATGTCTGTTTGATAGACTATGGTAATGTACACCAAAAAGAAACCCAAATTGCAAACTGGATCAGACAGATGAAAAGAGAACATGAACCTGTCTTTGGAGACCCTATTCTCTCAAGAATACTTGCAGCTGATGCCCTCAGCCTTGTTTTTTGCTGACACTGCAGAGCAACCATTCTCAACCAGGGTTCCACGAAAACCCAGTATTGCTCTAGAGGTTACTAGGGGTTCCTTGAGCTGTGGCTGATTGAACTCCCAATTATTGGTGACAGCATAGTTCCAGGGCCAACACCACTCTGCAAAGCCAGTGCCATGACACCAATGAGCTCTTTAGCTATGTGCGATATGTGAGGGTGCCCCTTTCAGATGGGTTTTCAGATTGGAAGGTCCATGCATTCCTGTGGACAGGCAGGTGTAAACAGACATGTGTCCACAAATCGTCCTCTTCCATTTAGGCAGAGGGGGTCAGAGGTAACTTGGTGTAAACAGACAGTGTCATCCACCTACACTTCTCCAATAAGCAAGGGATTAAATCATATATCCTCTGCTGATCAGAACAGAATCCACCCTGTGTGAAAGGGGTCTAAGGGTTTTATTCTTCCAACTGATTACTAATATAAGAGGCAATTTTCCCATTGCCTTCCCATGAAGCAAGTTTCAGTAAGGGTTCACAGAGACCTGAAAATTGTTTTAGGGCTTCTTATGAGGTAACAAGGTTGGGAGAGGCTGCTTTAGAGAAAGTACCTCGCCAAGTCTCTAGAATGCCCCTCATCTCTGTGCACATGCATAGGAATTTGTGGTTAAAGGCTAGGTGTGCTTAACCTGTTTGTAAGGGGCACCTTATACACAGGCCTTTTAGTAATGAATGCCTATGTGGGGAATCCCTTGATAAATTAATGAAAGTTATCGCTGAGAGAAAGATGTGCCTTAACCACAAGAAAGATGTGCCTTAACACCGATGGCTACTACCTTTACTCAGCAAAAATGATCATACCAAGGCTTAGTACTTCCTTTCATCACAAGCCTTGTACACCTAAGTCCACCAAGCCTGTCCAGAAACCCTCACAATGAGGGAGTGTCCACACTCCTCAGAATAAGGGGATGTCTGATGACATTTGCACCAGATGTCCCAGTCCAATCTGTCATTTTAAAAAGGACACAAAATAGAATTTCTCATTGCCTTCCACCTTGATTCCTTCCTAATCTGCCAGCATCAGCTCAAAATCAAGCAGATTTACTGGCAACTTTGTGCCATCTTCAGCCACAAAGAGGAGTTGTACCCAGAGCTACTGCTACTGAGATCAGCTGAAGCCAGGAAATGTTGCATTGTGCACAGGTGTAGTTTAAATGGTCTGGAGCAGGCACAATATAGTGAAATTCAACCCTGAGTGGCTGGTAGGGGGCGCAGTAGAGTCAAATCCAGCCCATCCTACAGAGGGAGGCAGCACATTTTCTAGAGGGGACCCAAAAGCTACATCTGGAATGGAAGGATTTTCACCATTTCCAAAAGCAGGAGCTATGGATATGTACTAATCACTGGATGCAGAATTGCATAAGAGGGATTATAAGAGAGAGACTGTTTATAGGTTGACACCTACCGTCCTTTTATTCAGCCATATATCAGTCAAATTAAGGCCATCTCTTCGAACAGCTTGATTTGATGTACTGGTTGGGTATTCTGGGTCAGGTGTCCCCTTTGCATTCATATAAGCTCGTCCGCCTCCCAGAATCACCTGCCGATGACAGAGATATACTATGAGGGTGGAAAAGTTGGACAACCCCTCCACCTTAACTAAATGTACTGTTTATAATTACATCAATGTCTGTGTTGTGCACAAGCTGGTATGCAATATCCTTGCAGCCATTATTAATCATATTCAAGGTCATCTCATTGTCGGAGTACCATTCCCGATTGGCACTGTGGGCATAGGTTGCAGCTGGAGAGGCATGCTGGACACGTGTGGTTGTTACAATACCCACTGATTTACCTGGAAAACATTGTCATAAGAATTACACTTATTTCAAAATGTTCTGGCACTTTCTTTATCTGAATTAAAAGATAGTCTGTGGAGATGGTCATTGTAAAGTTGAGTGTACATGTCTGCACTCAGAAACTCAACGCTAGACATCGGTCATTCCATGCAACATTCCTAGTGATGTGTGTGTATACCGGTAATTTATTTTCCAGTAGGCCACTGAACTGGAATAAACATCCTGCCAAGTCATTGAAGTGAATGTCAAGTCAGGTGCACAATAGCAAACAACACATTTTTATCTTCACTGGTACTGAGCAACTGGTCCTTTTAAGCCATTATACATTTGTGTAGGCTGCTATGGTTGGGGTTCCCTTTGACATGTATTGTACACTCATTACCACATGGTAATGAATAAGCACCTGTCAGTTCCCCACCGTATTTCCACTGTCTGTATTGGTTTTATCTTGGTTCAATAAAGTGGATTGTTTGAAGTGCAGCCAATCAGATGTCTTAAGTCACTTAAATACCCTTTCTTCCCCATTCTGATGCTCGGTTTGAACGTCAGCAAGTTGTCCTCACCACGTCTACACAGGGTTTCTGTTAAAAACCACAGGGCCCCACACAGTCAACCCGACAGTCCCTCCCCCCCAAAAAAAAAAAAAAAACACAGTTTGCTCTGCTCCAATTATGAATGAACACAGTGATTAGTACCAATCACTCACTATGTTCAGTCAGGAAAGGAAGAAGCTAGAAAATGTGACAGTTACCAGACCCTTCCTCCACTCTCCATCCTGAAGGATCCTATTGTGTGCTTGCCGCTGGGAAGGAGAGGAGGGAAGTCAGCAGTACTGCGGTGGGGGCCTGAGCAGCAGGGGGAAACGTGGTGCACAGAGAGGGTGATGAGTGCAGCGAGGGGGGCAATTACTGAAACCAATCCCCTGTATGGTTCCATCTGCAGCAGCTGAAAGCCAGCTGGAGGGAGAGGAGAAGCAGCCGCTGCTGCAGAGAGAGCCATAAAGGGGATTGTTTCCAATAAATGCCCCCCCCCCCCAGTGCAGATCACCCTCCCTGCCCATATCCAATTCACATAGCTGCCTGGACCCCCCTGCTTGCTTGGGCACCATACAGGATCCCTGGTGGTACCCCCTTATCCACAGCCCTGCGTCTACATGCCTAAATGCATTGAGTTGTGGCCATGTGATTGGCTGATTAGCAATTTGTGTTACCAAGCAATTCATCAGGTGTAGCTAATAAAGTGGCCAGTGAGTGTATGGTTACACTTTGTGATAAAATAGCATTATGTATATGATGTATAGTTACATCTCACCTGCTAGTTTAGCTCTATGAAGGATAGAGGTCACCTCATTTCCATTGGCAGTAGTGCAGACTCCATACTGAGCAGCAGCGCTCACTCCCAGTGTCCCGGAATTGGCCTTAACTCCACATAAGTAGGCAGTTCCCGTGCCTGCACTGTCTGGAACCTGTGCATCTACATTGTACACCTATATAGCAATGAAGACATATTAATCAGTACCTGCAGAAGCAAACGTATGAGACTCCTACAGGGGGCATGTCTGTGAATTGAATTGACTTTTAGGAATACAGATAGATTAGGTTGGAGAAAAAGGGTGATAGATAAGCATGGGAAATACAATAGGATGTCCTGTGAACATAAAATGCTGAGCACTGACTTTACTTAATCTCTTAGGCATAACACTTGTAATAGAGTAGTAATGTATGACTAAATTAGTAAAACCGCATATGATGACAGAACGTTGAAGCCTGATTTATAAAGTAATAATTCCTTGTGCTCACCAAAAATAAAAATGAACTAATTAGACAAATAGCTGCAGCACTCAAAGTTCATAAAATAAACTTTCATGACAATATATAACAAATAGTGCCATGCTACCCTCACTATCAATATCATATAACAAAACTATATATGTAATCATGTGTAAATTGCCCTAATATCCTACAATAACATCTAACACTGTTACAAATATAAATCTCATATGTGCACAGAACGTGAACAACATAAATCAGTCCGTGGTCAATAGTACAGTCCTCATTCCCAGATTCAATTTTATCTCCCAAAAGAGTGTAAACACCACTTGCTGGAAACGTACGGAGAGATGCTCACCTTCCTATATGGACTTGGCTATTGCACAGTCAATCATGCTTCCCTTTTGTCAACCAGGATCAGCTACAAAACTGGTTCACAAACTCTGCACTCTCCTCAGCTCATATAATAGGACACATGAAGTCTGATTTACACTCAGGGTCAAATGTATGTTTTTTCCCAGGATAGTTACATACAGTGGTCCAATGCACCCTGTTCATTTATGTTTACATTACATAGTGCTGACATTTGAATTCTGTATTGTATACTGCATGCTCTGGACCACTAGATAGAGCTAGAGGCTCTCTGGTTCACTGACTCTGGGACCTTGAGTCTCCAAACAGTAACTTGCCTGCACATACATCCAGCCCCACACATTATTATCATTGGTGGGTATGTGTTTTATCACGGTTATGTGATAATTTACATTTTTGAGGTTTTACTGAAGGTGTGTAAAGAGAGACCACATAAACACTTGTAGGTAGTTTGTAATGACATTCCTTTGGTATGAAGTCAGCTAATTGTCCACTAATTGAAATCAAGGTGTGAGCTAGTAAGGGGCGAGACTAGAGTCTCCTCCACTATTTTCAAAGTAATCCACAAGGCAGCAGAGAGTGGCCACTTGGCAGGGCATTAAGCTTTGTGAGCTTAAGTAGCAGTGGGTATCTAATAGACCTAGACCTTGAAGTGGACTTGCTGGCAATCATGGCATCCTTGCCCATGGCTTATATGGTCTAGTTCACAATCTAGCCATATTCACACTCACCTTGGAGAGAGCCACATATGGGAACTTTTCCATCTCCAAAACATTCTCTTCTCCAGGTTGCCCAGCCAGCTGTCCCTGGTATATACGAGCTGCTGTAATTGTGGCCACACCCATTCCTGAAATTAAAATCAGAAGTCACTGAAAATGTATTACTATTCCTCTGTCCATTTTGAGATACTTGATATTTGTAAACAATTGCTTATTTGTATCTGACTCTCTTCATTGAATAGAATTTTCCAGTATTAAGGGCCCATTCTCACAGACCTGCAAGGTAACACACAGCACTTATTTTTTCCCACACTGCACCGCTTGGCAGCCAAGGGCTCTGTCACTGTGAGAACAGGGCACATAGAAAACAATTGTCTAGCGCCCAAAACCGCAGGCCTCTGCACAAGTGTTTATGAACCATAAAAGTGTTTACGAGCAAAACGGCACCCAAAATATTACTGGCAGTGTTCTCCTTTATTATTTATACCATAAATGGAACTCCACAGAGTTAGAGCAGTAAACTAACTAGACTGTTGAGCTATGTGGCTGGTTATTACACAAGGACAATGGTGAACAGTACAATGAGATTATGGGGCTTTCTGTAATGTCTGATTGTTGGGTAGGCCAGAAGTCTGCAGCTGAGATCTGCTAATCAATTTGGGAACTTAAGAGAGTGCAAAGGGGTTCATATGGGGAAAGCTAATTAAAACTTCAGTTATCCTTTAGAGATATTGAGACAAACAACCCCTTTGAGTCCAGGGCATTGTCGTAGATAGGGTTTATCTGCTCCATTGACTGACGTTTTAAGAGATAAGCTGGTGGTAGTAGGGCAAAATGGCATTAGTATGCAGGGGGTAGACACTGGCCACACCCTTTTCCCAACTGGGGCATAATTTAAGTCTTCCCTGGGATGAGCAGTGTGTGGTTTGTTAGCTAGAAACACTGCATGTAGACTGTGCTGGTACAACCATCAGGTCTAAGCAAACCCACATTGTCTCACAGCTAACCAGGAGGCTGGATATTTTGCTGTTTTTGGACTGGCTGACACAGGCCCCCTGCAAGGGAATCTCTTTGTTTGGTGAGGAAGCCCTTAAACATGCTTTGGAGTCTGGACTACCTCTCTTGAAGCTACACATTTGATGCTGACCCCTACAACTGGTGGAGGATACAAAGGGTAAAAGTGGAACTCACTTTGCTAATCCCTGTGAAGAGTGAGTTTTCTTTTAGTGAACTGTGTGTACATGTGCTAAAGTGCCATTGAGCTAAGAACTGTGAATAGTGTGTATAAGCAATGTTTAAAGGAACAGTGTATCGTTTTGTTAAAACACCAGTCTATATTCTGGTGAAACTCAGAAGCAACTATGAGCCTGCTGACAGCAGACTGTGTTGGCTTAGGGTGCAAACATTGCAAGTTAAACCATGATGTGCATGTTCCAAATCTGCAGCACTGAGGACCTGATAAAGGCATTGCTGCCTACTAATTCTGCCCAGCAACAGACTCACAGAAAAGGTTCATTTCCCTTTTTAAAAACTGTTTAGTTATAGTGAGCCACTTCTTACAAAGGATGACAAGCCCATAATGCAGTGCAGGCCTTCTACTTTTGAGAGAACTTCAGAAAAGCAGGCCTGGCCTAAAGGACAGTTGGCAGTGCTTCTTATGCTGATGTTATTGGGAGACTCCCAAAAGGCATACTCTAACTGAAAATTTTAAACCAGAGATCATGCAGTGGCTGGGGGTGAAACCCTTGGTAAGGACCCAGCAGGTACACAGCTGGAGGAACCAGACAGAGGGGACTCCCCGATCCCAAATGTATGGTCTGATCAACTTACTTCAACAATGGCTGCAGCCTACATGGTTACAAATCATGGAGGAGTCACCATGAACTGATTCCTGAGGGCTTTACCTCCAAAGCTGCAAAGGCTCATGAGTCAATCTGATCCAAAAATCAGCCAATCAGCTGGTGGAGATTTATTCTTCTGCCAAGAACCTTTTGACTTAGTCTACACCTTAAAGATCTCCTATGAGTCATCTCCCATTGAAACCAATTCAAAGGTAACTTCACAAAGTTACCTGTAAAGCCCCAAAAGGGAGGCACTGAGAGGCCTGCAAGAATGGCCAGGGGGTCACTACTAATGGAAGACCCATCATGGAGAGCTTGGCAGAACACGGGAATACCACGTTTGTGAAGTAGGAAATGGGGTCATATTGTTGCCAAGTGACTTCTGACCCATGAGTTTATGACGTGTAGCTTAGTTCTAAGACTGTCTTCCTTCACGTGCCCAGATCTGGTCACTGGTCAGCACATGAAAAAAAATGAATTGGTAAAGATATGTGAGAACAACATGCCTGGTCATCTTGATCCATACTTGGGCCCGAGGAACCTAAACAATTGAACCAGAACAGGAAGGGTAGTTATGTACACAGTGACCTCAAGAAATGCTCAGCAGTAAAGTAGCTGTATCTCCATCCACACCTGGGGAAGAATTTAAATCTTCACTGGGATGACCACCGTGTGGTGTGTTAGACAGGGAAACTGCATGCAGGCTGTACTGGAACTGACACATCCTGCTGTATTGATCTCCTGGGCCCCATGCAGCTCTTATTGGTTTCTCCTGATGACCTCCAAATCAGTACTGTGTCCTGCAATGACATGGAGGTCAGAAGAAGGAGCCAGTGAGAACCAGAAGATCAACAATCCAACAATCCTGAAAGTGTTGGTTTCCCAGATGATTTCAGGGAAAAATTTCTCCGGACCAGAGCATTGCTTGGCAATGTAGGCAGCAGGTAAGTATTTACCTTCTTTTGTATGTAACATGGCTTTTACTGTTCATTTTTTTTTTTTAAAACAGTCACTTTAAGATATTATCCACAAAAGGAGTGTGTTGTTTTCTATTAATTATCCAACTCATATTTTGCCATTGTAAGATTGCTTTAAAATATTAGCCGTGTTGGCCTGTTCATTCTTACCATCTCCCAGGAACATAATGAGATTCTTGGCTTGGTTGACATTTGGATTCAGATTCAGAGCTGCTGTTAATGTCTCTCTGGCATTGTCATTCCAAAACTTTGGGGTCTTCTCAGCTTCTAAAACACAAAAAAAAGGCTTGTGTAAATTATGAATCTGGCAATGTCAAAAATAATAGTCACATTTTGTCTCGTTGACATTAAAATATATGTTCAGGCAACACTTTTTTTTCACGGTTTTGGATAGAGTGGGGAAGGGTTAATACTACTGTCAGGTTTACTGCTATCCAGAGCCCCTTTAGAAAGACTTATTCTCACCTCCTGTGCTGCTGACCTTTTTCCAGACAGGAAGGGAGATGAATCCCCCAACAGTAACAAACTTTTCTCTATGGGAAGGCTAGAATCTGTCAGATTTGTATTTCAGTCTGTATCCCCATTGGAGAGTTTCCTCCAAAAGCATAACTAGAGAAACTTTTTTTTACAGTTGTCTACTCCTACTGGGCTACCATTGGTAAATAAAAATTATACACAGTCTGATTTAATAACTTCATACAATGCATCAAAATAGAGATTATAATTTGTATACCTGCAAGAGAATTTAAAAAAAATGTTAGTAATCACAAATATACCAACTAAATAACATTGAACTCCAGGCAAAACAAGAGTTTAGAAGAGTAAAAAATATAAATTCCATTATGAAATCCAGGGTCTTATACAGCACTGTGACCCAGGATTTAAAATGTGCCCTTTCCCTGAAGGTAGGCAGAACCAGGCAATTGCTTGAATACTCTAGAAAAATCTATATAAAAGCCTTTCTGAGTTATAATATATTGCAGCACAGACAGTAAAAAACAAACAAAAAACATAGGCAATGGATTTAGTCAGAAACCAATAAATGCATATTGTGCACAGCCTTGACCAGCTGCACTATTCCACCATTTATTGCATTAGCAAGAACATTATGGCAGGGCTGCCTGGACATCCAGTAGCCCTAGGCTCCTGCCTTGTGCACAATCCAGGATTAAATGTTGACACTGGGACCCTGGATTTGTTATAGTTACTTGGATAAGCAATAAAAAACCGAAGAGTTATTGCAACACTAGCCCTGGAATTCATAAAGACTGGTGCAGACAGATTTTGCAAAAGTGTCTCACGTGCACTCTAGAAGTGACAGATTGCGTTGTGAAATTCATGTGCTTGTCTAGACTAGAAATAGCACAAGGGGTGCGAAGTGCAGTATAAAGAACACTTTATTAAAAACATCAATGTTGCACTCACATGGGTAGACAAGTAGAGTGCTTGTAGTCATAAACAGGCCTCCACATGCAGATGCAGAAGTCCATCAATAGCGGTGTGGAGGATGGAGACCAAGCAGGGGTGAGAAACAGACCACAATTAACCACCGCTGTAGCAGATAGTGGCAGCCGCTGAACTTGAAGTGACTGCATCACCTCCGGTTCCATGCCTGTCATGATCTGCTACAACAGTGGTTGTTTGTGGTCTGTCGCTCACCCCTGCTTGTTCTCCATCCTCCACACCGCTATTGATGGACTTCTGCATCCGCATGCGGAGGCCTGTTTATGACTACAAGCGCTCTACTTGTCTACCCATGTGAGTGCAACATTGATGATCATAATAAAGTGTTTTTTATACTGCACTTAAAAGCATTGCTTTGTCATTACAGGAGATATTTATTCCAGTCTCTCAGAGGAGATGCCAGCTTGGTGCATAACTGTATATGCACTATTTTATGATTATGGACTTTATGGGCTTATACTGTATATATTTATCTAATTGTTCAATGTGGACTAGGGTTTGCATGTAAGACATTGTCATAAAATTTCTCTGTGCCAGGTTCTCTTTTTGTATGTAAAAAAAGAGTTGGCCTTAATTAGCTCCACATTTTTTTAGATACAAACTGTTCCTATTTTATTTTGAATTTGGCGCATTTATTGTACCACAATGTAAAAGTGGTGCATTTTAGAACTACCTGATTTTGGTGCAGGAGTCGCTGTTGGAACCAAAAGTGTTGCAGAAGCTCCATGAATTTGGCACAACACATTAACAAGAGAGATGAATGCCAGAAAAGTGGCTCAGCAGCCTAATTGACATCTGCCTAGGTGTTTATCCCTTACAAAAAAAAAGGCAAATGATCATCCTTTAGATTGTAAGCTCCACGAGCAGTGCCTCATATTCCTTTTGTACTGAAATGTATTGTAATTGTACTGTCTCCCTTAAATTGTAAAGACCTGCACAAACTGTTGGCGCTATATAAATCCTGTATAATAATAATAATCTTGTTTGACAAATTTCAAAGAGAAAAAAATGCCCTATGCAACGGAGGAGAAATAATCAGTGATAAAGGGCAACAGCTAATGGTATAGTAATAGCACCATAAAAGCAATTAGAGCAAATAATGAGCTCTAAAGATAGCAACAAGCACTAGATAGTATGATTGTAAATATAACATACGTGCGTTAATATACATGATGACGATATGACTATTGCATTGTGCTTGCCACTGCTTGTAAAATTCCTCTTATTTTATAATTAAGGAAACTGTGTTCATTAGTGTAACTTCTAACCTTACAAAACAGATACTGCATTTGTTACTTTCACACCTCCTGGGGAGGTGGGGAACTTTCACATGAATCACTGTTTAGAATTGCTTTCTATCAGTTATCCTAAAGCCGATGACACACTGGTGATTTTGAAGTTAGTGACAAATTGCCAGTGGCAGGATAGCTAAAAAGGCCTTCTGTGTGTCCCTCTGCAGCCAGATGCAGTAATATGTCTCTTTGTTGCTGGTCTGAACTGCCAAATAGCCTCAGTTTCAGAGGGAGTGATTTGATAGGGGCAAAATAGCAAGTTGCTAGCGGCAGAGTCGCCTAGATCTATGCATTCTCTCGATTGCCTTCTAAATACAATTTGCTGACATAACTTTAGCTTATTATTTACTATACCTAGTTTGTGGACATTGTATGTTCTTGTTGATCAATTTGAAAATGGTAAAATAAGCCTTGTTTGGTGACTATATGTATCTAATATAATCATGGTTATGATAGTTGTTGTCTTATCTATAACATTTGTATAATGAAATCACTAGTGTAGTCTAGAAAATGCATGCTGTGAGCTTCCATTAAAAAATACTGGTTTGAAAATCCATCTTGGGACACACCAAGAATCCATAAGAAACTATATTAAAGTGTTTGTAAACCTCAGACATGAAATATGAACAAAGCATATCCATCTATAGTGTGTACTTGACTTGATTTACTAAAACTGAAGAGTATAAAATCAGGTTCTGCTCTGCATAGAAATCAGTCCGCTTCAAGGTTTTTGTTTTGTTTTTCTTTGTTACAGGTTTATTGTACAAGCTGATTGGCTACCATGCACAGGTACACCCGATTTTGCACTCTCCAGTTTTAGTAAAAATCAACCCTAAGTGTTATTTCTGTCTGCTTCTTTGTTCCTCTGCTATCCGCATGAGTCATTTCTGACAAGTTTTCCTGACACCAAGAGAAAAATGGTGACAGAGGAGGGACCTCCAGTAGATTGACTGTCTCAGCTCTATTCCTGTGAGCTGTGTGAAAGGGATGTGTCCCTTCCCTCCAATCAGCTCTCAGAGCTTTCCTCGCCGTGTTCTGCAGAGCGTAATTTCAGCTCCCTACCTTCTTTTTTCTGAACTCTTAGACAAGCTTTATAAAATCCAATCACTGTCCAAATCATGTAGACTTCACCTTTGCAACATCTCCAAGATACGCCGGTTTTTAACCTCTGAAACCACTAAGCAACTTATTCACTCCCTTGTTATCTCTCACATTGACTATTGTAACTCCCTCCTCATTGGCCTACCTAATCGCAGTCTATCCCCTCTTCAGTCTATCATGAATGCTGCTGCAAGACTCATCCCCCTTACTAACCTTTCCATATCTGCCAATCCCTCCACTGGCTTCCCGTTGCCCAACGAATAAAATTATCGTATTTTTCGCTCCATAAGACGCACCTGAGCATAAGACGCGCCTAGGTTTTAGAGGAGACAAGAAAAAAAATATTCTGAACCAATGGACTGCAGACACAGTACAGGGGATGACCAGAGACTGCGGACACAGTACAGGGGATGACCAGAGACTGCGGACACAGTACAGGGGATGACCAGAGACTGCGGACACAGTACAGGGGATGACCAGAGACTGCGGACACGGTACAGGGGATGACCAGAGACTGCGGACACGGTACAGGGGATGACCAGAGACTGCGGACACGGTACAGGGGATGACCAGAGACTGCGGACACGGTACAGGAGATGACCAGCGACTGCGGACACAGTACAGGAGATGACCAGCGACTGCGGACACAGTACAGGGAATGACCAGAGACTGCGGACACAGTACAGGGAATGACCAGAGACTGCGGACACAGTACAGGGAATGACCAGAGACTGCGGACACAGTACAGGGAATGACCAGAGACTGCGGACATAGTACAGGGAATGACCAGAGACTGTGGACATAGTACAGGGAATGACCAGAGACTGCGGACACAGTACAGGGAATGACCAGAGACTGCGGACACAGTACAGGGAATGACCAGAGACTGCGGACATAGTACAGGAGATGACCAGAGACTTCAGACAGTGCAGGGAATGACCAGAGACTGCAGACAGTAAAGGGAATGACCAGAGACTGCAGACAGTAAAGGGAATGACCAGAGACTGCAGACAGTAAAGGGAATGACCAGAGACTGCAGACAGTAAAGGGAATGACCAGAGACTGCAGACCTTTGGGGAGGGAGGGGGATTGGGTACCTGAATTTGACAGGTACTCGCTACCACTTCCGTGGAGTTGTCCTTCCTCCTTCCCGCAGCGTCTTCTGTGACAGCCGGGTGCCCACTGCTCATGCGCGAGAAGCGCTGCGCTTTGTGAATGGCCCGGAGCCTTCTGGGACCTGTCATGTGTCCCAGAAGACACCGGACCATTCACAAAGCACAGCGCTTCTCGCGCATACGCAGTGGGCACCCGGCTGTCACAGAAGCCGCCGCGAGAAGACTGCAGCGCTGAAGCGAGGAACAGGTAAGGTCCTGCAGGAGAGAAGAGCTGAGCGGCCGGCCCGATATTCTGACATGGTGGCGGCAGAAATACCGGACCAGCCACTTTACATTCACTCCATAAGACGCACTGACATTTTCCCCCCTTTTTTGGGGGGAAAAAAGTGCATCTTATGGAGCGAAAAATACGGTAAAAACAATAATAACATAATTAATTAATAATAAAGCCATTTATAACTCTGCCCCAAATTATATCACCAATCTTGTCTTCAAATATCACACAAACGTACTTTCTGCTCCTCGCATGACCTCCTGCTTTCTAGCTCCCTTTTCTCCTCCTCCCATGCTCGTCTCCAGGACTTTTCCAGAGCCTACCCCATCCTCTGGAGCTCTATATCCGAATCTATCCGACTATCGCCTACTCTGCTCACTTTTAGGTGATCTCTGAAAACCTCTCTCTTCAGGGAAGCCCATCTCGCCTTCAGCGAATAACAGAATCTTCTATTCCTCATATCAGTTCATCCCCCACAGTTACTACCTTTCGTACCACCAGCCCCTCCCTCGTAGATTGTGAGCTCCAAGGACCAGGGCCCTCCTATCTCTCTTGTATTGAACTGTATTGTCTCCCATTATATTGTAAAGCGCTGAGCAAACTGTTGGCTCTATATAAATCCTGTATAATAATAATAATAATATAAAATCAGCAATTTGAACAGATGTAGAGAAGAGAAGTCTTCAGGTACAACTTATGTAGGACGATTTGTTTTATCTCTTAACTGAAGCCCATCACTTCACTGGGTATACAAGGGTTTACAACCATTTTATGTCTTATGATACAATAAAACGCAAAAGACAGTGTCCCTCTATCTATTCTTATTTAGACACCAGATCCCAGTAATAAAAACCATTGGATAAACTGCACCACTTGGAACAAAAATGTTTTTTTGTGGCTGTGAGTGTGGTTACCAACATCCCTATATAATTACATCAATTTAGAAACCCCTTTCATGCACCACATTGGAACTTTAAAGGCGTCATACCATCTCCCATAAAACGCAAAACATTATTTATTGTTGATGGCGTGACACCTTTAATGCCCTGTGTGGTGCAGTTGATACAATTGACTTATGTACAGTACACCCTTTTTTTATCTGCAAATGCAACAGATAAGCTATGGATACTTTTTGTCAGATGAAAAAGTAAATCGATAATTCAGTCATAATCAAATTATTCTTTATTGTTAATGTAAAGATAATGCCAACAATTTATATGTTTCAACCAAACTTTTTGGGTGCTAAAGTGGTATTAAAGCCAAAAACAAAAATGTAATGTGTTGCAACTTACCAGCTGCAGATGTGATGGCTGGATTCATTTTCTCAGGCTTTTTATTCTACCTGGTGATCCTGCCAGTAACACACTTCCTGTCTTAGGATGTATGCATTCTGGATGAAGTTATAAAGCAGACAGCTTTGGACAGCAGCATTATCATTCTTAGGGAAGGGTAATGTTAGACTAGCAGATTTAAATAGACTTGACTAACAAATTGAAGATGAACGCCAGATAACACTTTATAAGAGGTTACAGAAAAAAAAATGTTTTTTTCCTTTTGGGATAAAGGTTTTACATACATATGGATAAAAGACGACCATTGTAAGAATTCTATCAATGTTAATGGTTTGTCTCAACCCTCTGTTACTTTGTCTGGACAGCTTAGTCTGTTAAAGAAAGGTGAAAAATAAAAGACTCACTGGTCAGATCACCAGGTGATGATAAAGGAAATAAATCCTTAAAAAAAAACAAAAAAAACAAAAAACTAATGCAGCCAACACATCTAAGACCTGGTGAGCTGCAATTTAATACATTTTTGTTTTGGGGTTCAACCACCACTCTTATGTACAATAAAGCTCAAAAGATAGTATCCTTTTATCTATTCTTATTTGGACACCACTTTCAAGTAATAAAAACTATTATATCAACTGCACCACACGGGACTTAAAAGGTGTCACAGCATAAACCATAAAACCCAAAACATTATTTCTGGTTTGCGTGACACCTTTAAAGTCCTGAGTGGTGCAGTTGATACGATAGCCCTTTGTAGACTAGATTTTTGTTTTATCTGCAGTCAGAACACGTAAGCTAAGGACACTTATGTCAGCTGAAAAAGTAAAGGAATAATTTGATATTATTCTCTCATAATTACATTATTCTTTGTTGTTAATATAAAGAGAATTCCCACAATTTATCAGCTGCAATTGATCAACATTATATAGTGTTAAATTGAAAGCATTTGTTGTCATTAAGTAAAACACCTTTGCGGCAAGGCCTTAGAGATCTACTAAATTCTTCTCACACGGCGTTATGATTTTTCTCAAATAAAATTCAGTTCAGTAACCCATAACAGTAATCAATCCCCTCCTCATTTGCTCCATATTTAAGTGATGAAAGTCTTGCTAGTTGCTGTCAATTACTACACATTAGTGTTCTTTCACCAGAACTAGACAGAATTTGGCTGATTTACTAGAAGATGGAAATTCTCATTTAAAAAATTATGAATATTCACTTCAGTTATATAATCACATGAAAAGCAAATTCCCGTTTACTTATTTCATCAGTATTCAAAGTGAAACAGGTATTTGGTTTTCACATATCTGAATTGAATTGAATATGCACACAATTGTTTTAGCAAAGGTTCTCAAGTCCTTTAATAGAGTGGAACTTTACCCATAACAACTTGATAAAAAATAATCTACTTCAGCAAGGAACATACATTCAACCTTAAATATTATGCTACCACAATTCGTATGTGCTGTAAATTGCCTCCAGCATTGCTCCTGTTTCTTCTTGCCAGAGGCTCCCATTTTGCTGAAGCCCAGAGTCCTAAGCAGTAGAAAATCTTTAGGCTGTCAGCATATCAGCCTCTACAAATTTGGCACAGTGCCTAAAAATCGAAAGCAAATGAACATGTGCAGAGTTGGGTGAGACAGTGTATTACTGGATTTTACAGTATAGGCACTTATTTTTAATGTTTTACATAGCTAAACCTGAAAAAGGGGCCCGCCTGAAGTGATCTAGCAGGACTTAATTTTCTGACCAAAGTTCCACTTCAAATCAACCTCCATGTGTGTAGGCAACTTAATCCTGGCAAAAAAAAAAAAAGAATTTTCTTTGAACATGAACTAATCCTAAATGTAATTTAAAGATGATTTAATTGATAAAACTACACTTTGCATTAGAACTACACAGTGATTAATTGGTTAGCACTTCCGCTTGGCAGTACTAGGGTTGTTGGTTTGAATCCCAGCCATGGCACCACCTGCCTGGAGTTTGCATGTTCTCCCTGTGACTGCATGGGTTTCCTCCCACACTTCAAAGACACACTGGTAAGTTAATTGGATCCTGTCTAAATTGTCCCTAGTATGTGTATGTATGAATGTAAGTTAAGGACCTTAGATTGTACACCCCTTGAGGGTTAGGGACTGATGTGAATGTAAAATATATGTAAAAGTTTTGTGTAAATTGACAGCACAATTTAAGTACCTGAAATAAATAACTTGCATAAGTGTCTTTAAAAGCAATGGCAGAAATTATTATTATTATACAGGATTTATATAGCGCCAACAGTTTGCTCAGCACTTTACAATATAACGGGAGACAATACAGCAACAATACAGTTCAATACAAGAGGGATAGGAGGGTCCTCCTGTGGTGATACCCATAGCAAACAGCACGTAGTCCTGTTAGCATAGATATTTGCAATCTCAATGCCAAATGTAATGCAAAATATGGTGATAATATGCAAGATGCCATTACCCAGGACAGCCAGTTAGATTTTCTCTCCCTCTAGTCAGACCAATGAAATATACATTCCTAATGGTTGTTAACTAGATATGAGTTACTGCAGACCTGGTGGTAGTCCCTGATTCATCACAGTTGGGGTTGCATACAGTGCCTAAATAAATATTGGCTCACCTAGAGAAATTGCTGCTCCTGTGGAGAATGGGACAGATATTAGGACAGGAAGGATTGCAGCAAAGACAGCTGTATGAATAAATGTCATCTTCTCAGTCTGTGCCCCTTCAGCTGTGAATAGATAGTGCTCACATGAAGCACGTGTATATATATGTCAGGACATCAATGTTTAATACCTTTGAACTCCACTGTATATCCAAGTATCAGAAAGGAAATATTTTATCTTTGCTGTTCAAGGTAGGTTTCATATTTCTGTTAGGTTTACTGATAAATATTGCCTGGTCTACATGATTGTGAAACCTTCACTGCAATTTATAAATACATTGCAGGTTTCAGGGTGTTTTTTTTTTTTTACACAGTGTAGGGTGACAACTCCAGTTGCTGAATAGAATGGTGGCTCCATACGATGTTGCAAGAGAAAGACGCCAGCCTGAAGCAGAAAGCCTGGAGCAAGCCAGTCATGGCACCAGCTTAAGCTGAAACATAGACAAGGATTGAAAGATAAAGAAGCTGCATACTCAGTGTAGTGGTTTTAACTGGTTCTCCAGTACAAAGGCCACCATCCACTCATTCACTCTGGCTCCAACTGTCAAGGTTTTTTTTTTATTTATTGCTGGTAAAACGTATAGCAGAAGGGTTGGGGAAATGTGATATACCAAAAAAAGGTTCGCAATTGGCTGTGAGAGGACAATCTTCTCCTTAAGCAACTGTGAATATTGGACAGCAAGTATCTTTTTGGCATCTGGTTACCCTGCGCAGCTATTGGTACCCGGAGGGATCTCAGAAACACTGCCCAGTACAGGAAGGCAATCCTTTCTAAGCTCACAGTGCAGAACACTGATGAGGACAGGGAATGGTTAGTATCCGAGACCATATAAGAGCAATCTCAGTCCAAGAATCCTCTGGCCCTTATATGCCAAAAACCACACAGTTACCAGGAATCAATTCAAGGTCATTACTCATAAGGCCTCAGGACAGCTGCCACCTTGCAGCCCCCTCGAGACACAACCCAGTGAATAAGACCTGGACTCAACACCACTTTGTTCTTGTGAAGAATCAGGAAAATCTCTTTGCATTATAGAGCCTCTATATCAGAAACATGTCTGACAAAAATGATAGCCACCATGAAGGCCACTTTGCAGGAAAGATCACACAAGGAGAGTTCCCTAATGGGCTCAAAAGGTGGTTTCTACAGGGCAGAGAGAAACAAATTGAGACCTAATCTGTGATACACCTTGAATAAAGGTTCTAACAAGGGAAAGTGAGGTCAGAAACCTCTATATTAGGATGGATAAGGCCAAAATCTGTCCCTTAAAGCAGTATTAAACTTTTTTTTCTTTTCTTTTTATGAAACAAACCCCCCAGGTGGTTTATGTCAATGTTCTAGTATGCATTCCATACTAGCATACGACAGACGTGCCTGTCAAACAAAGCACAGAGCTGTCACTGCTCTGCTGGTCACCGGCGATTCCATATTTGCCCAGTCTTTCTTCCAAGTTTACTCTCCCTGGCTGGGTTGTAATGTCACTCCTGCGCATGCACATGTGATTCATGTCATCACAGCACAGAGTGATGCTGTAAATGCACAGCCCAGTGTACATGACAGAATGGGGGGTCTCTTCTGTCATGAAGACCATACCGGTCTTTAACTAAAGTTTAATACTGCTTTAACAGTACTCATGGCCAAATTCTGGTCAAGTCCTGACTGTAGGAGAACCATTATACAAGGTACAGCATAATCTCTGGGGTTGAAGAGCCTGCATTTGCACCAAGCAAAATATGATTTCCAGGTACAGTAGTATATTTTTCATGAAGTGGCTTTTATGGTTAAAAGAAAGGTGGGAATGAAACTCAGATACCCCTGTCCTTGAAGACCTAGGGTTCAACAGTCATGCCCTTAAAGATAAGATATTGGAGATGTCAGAATAAAGGGACCAGGCAGCAATGGCTGATGAAAACCACCTGACAAATTTCCACTCTCTGTACTCTTTGGAATTTGAACAGCAGAGATTTCTGGACAGTGGTTCTCTGCCCAGGAGCGAATCATACTTACTTTCTTCAAGGCTGCTTGACTCCTGGCACCCCCTCCCCCACCATGATTGATGTGCACCATTGTCTGATTGCATTCTGATTGGTTGTCCCGGATACAGAGGTAGTTTTATTGCCCAAAGCTCCAAACTGTTAACGGGGAGTTTTACATCATTTGGAGACCAAGTTCCTTGAACTGTGAGAGATTAGAACACTCTGCCCCGGCTTGTGAAGCTGGCATCTGTTGTCATCAGTTGTGAACATTCAGAAAGAAAAATAACTTCTCAATTTCAAAGATTGGGTTGAAAATCCACCAAATTAGGGAGTTCCTTGCTTGACTGGAGAGAAGCATGGGAAGATTGAGAGGGTATGTTTGTTCCAATCCAACAGAATGTTGTGCTGAAGACATGAGTGTTATTGAGCCAAGGGGACAACCAAGCGATGGGGTGCTCTTCATTTAGAGGAGGTAGAAGCCCCCATGTAGGAAAGTTTTGGAGCTTTTTGTAATGGGAGACTTTTTTTCCCCCAGGCTCCCCCCTCCACGAACATGCCAAATACATCACCATCACCAATAAGACGTCCTCATTCAAAAGGCAGATATTACAGGTAGCTTCAGCTGACGTGGATTTTAGCCATAAGATTTTATATATAGACGGAAATGAGAGTAATTCTGGAAATGTGTGTCATGACTTGTTCTTTGGCATCAACACAGAAAAATGGAGAGAAAAGCAACGTTTGTAAGTGTTAATTCAGAATTTCCTGTATCATCTAAAATACAGGAACCTGTTGATTGTTAAATTCTTTAGTCCAGTTAGCTGAAGTTTGAGAAACAGAATAGCAACAGCAATAGCCAGTTGCAGAGATGGGCCAGCAAGAGCAAAGAGAGCTTCTGCAAAATTGTTAAAGAAGGGCAGGGTCACCATAAGGCAGCTTAGGGAGGTGCATAAGGGTGGGAAGGGGGCTGTAAATTCCATACCTCCTGCATTAGTCAGGACCTTGCCAATAAATCCATGCTGAATCCTGTTGGAGCAGTGACTTGCCTGGCAAGGGCACCCTAGTGTGGGAACACCCGCCTTGCATCTTTTGTGGGGTGTTTGATGTCCCACACACTGCGATCTCAGCACTGTATAGCAGCTGGCATCTCTCCCCACTGGCTGCCTTTCACATTAGTACATGGCAAACAGTACAGAATGGAGTGATGATGCAGCCTCCTTCTCCTCGGCTCTGATATTTTCCTGTACACAGGAGGAGGAAGGGGGACACCACTGTAAATGTGCCGCACTGATCTGAAGTCTATGATTATTACAATACAGGTGAAACATGTGCGTTCGGGGGGGGTGTGCGGGGGCAGGGGGCAAGCTGACAAAAATGAATACTTGCAGTGGGGGAGGCTGGGTGGGAGGATATTGTATGTGATATAATAAAAAAAATTATAATGTGCTAGGGGGCACTTTGGGAGGAGAGGGAACTTGTGCTAGAAGGGGAGTTGGATATGAAATCTGACCAACCCCCCCAGCATACGTCCTCTCTCCTCCCAAAACACCCCCTAACACATACAGTATCCTCTTACCCACCCTATCCCACCTCCAGATCAAGAAATGCTTGCGGCTGCACAGGGGACAATCTGGGACCCTGGGCACCCACTAGTGATGCGAGGCAATCGCTCCAGGTGCCACACCAGTGTCCCCTGCCATAAACTAGTAAAGGACCCAGGTGGTGGAACTTTTTCAGCAATGGGTTCCAGGACTAAGGATTTCTGAGACTGTTCATCAGACAGAGCTTCAGAGGTAGCATAAGCCACAGGTAGATCAGAAAATTATTCTGCAGGAGGAGGCATGGAGTTATGGCCTCTGCGATCAGAGTCAACAACCAGGGTTTCAATTTGTCCCATGAAATCCTGTATAACAGCATTAAAATCCTCTTGGAACAGACCAAGAAGGACCTGTTACAGCTGGACTATGACCCCTGTGTCTGGTAACTGAAATGTTGCACTGCAAGGTAAAGACAAAACAGCTCTGAGTTAAAGCTTAAGCTTTGGGTATTCGTAGCCTGGCGGCTGGTAGCAGGAGAGGTTCAGACCCGGAGGTGACCAAGTCACTGTAGGTGGACAGAAAGCACCATTCAAGGAAAATTATTTAAGATAAGAAGCAGTGACAGGAAAATATTACTTTAAGCCAATTCGCTGGAACAAGAGAGTATACAGCTTGCACAACAATCTTAACTGTGTCATCACTCCTTCAGCATTAACCCATTCTGTTAACTCACAAAAGCAATCTCACAGGACCTACTCACAAACTGAGTCTTAGGAGAGTGGGTCACACTACAGGATTTGCCACAGTTCTGGACCTGGAAAACATTCTGTGGATAACACAGCTAACTCAGAACTGGAAAGCACCACAATGTGGTACCCAGTATCGAAATGTCCAGTCCAGCAGTGGGTATGACTTCACAAACTAGTGCTGATCTAGACCTGCTCAAACAGTGCAGTTTGATTTGCTAAAGGCAAATATACTGTGCACTGCAAGCGCAGTTGCTTCAGAGCTTAGTAAATGAGGTTAAGCTTCACTTTGCAAAGAAACCCAATCATGTGCAAGGAAAATAAAAAACAGCATTTTGCTTGCACATGATTGGATGATATCAACAGAGCTTCCCCTCAGATCTAGAGCAGCTGCACACACAAGTGCACAGACTATTTGCCTGTAGTAAATCCACCCCAGTGAGTAGGGAAGTGTTGGCTGAAGAAAAAAAAAATTGCAAGTAAAATGGTTAAACATTTTTCAGAAGAGAGAAGATCCATCCTCCTAGGACACTATCAAAATATAAGGCATACGATGAGAGTGGTTATACCAGGTTGGCCACTGTTTTGTTTGCCAGTGTCCAAATCCTCCTGTAGTTGACAATTTCACCCAATTGTCTGATTTTGTTTTTGTTTTTTTTAATTTAAATATTTATTAATTTTTCAGATAAACAAGTTATACAAACAAACATACTCATTAAAACCTTAGCTTATTATCAAAACATTTATTGTTTCATCCCTCTCCCCCCCTCCCCCTATTTACCACCCATCCTTCACCCCCCCCCCCCCCGTCCAATCCCTGACCCCTTCTGCTCTGCATTTTCCTATTTATTTCTGGAGATCGTAATCCCTAATCCCTATAAAAGAACAAAATATGTTTCCATATTATTCTATGTTAATCCCCCATAACCTCTAAGGCTAGCCTTGACTTTTTGAATTCCTCCCATTTGTTCCATCTTATATAGTAACTCCATCTTATTTTCATTCAAATGATAAAGTTCCTCCAATTTACATATTTGATCCACCCAGTCTATTATTTTCGGCACCTCCTGTCTCCTCCAATACTTGGGTATCAGTCACCTTGCTGTATTCAAATAGTACAATAAACCAGATTCTTTGTATTTTTTAACTGAAAGCTTAGTGCTATGAAAAAGGCAAATCTCTGAGTCTACTAGAATATCAACCTCTGTAATTTTCTGAATCAAGCTTACTATCCACCCAGTCTATTATTTTCGGCACCTCCTGTTTCCTCCAATACTTGGGTATCAGTCACCTTGCTGTATTCAAATAGTACAATAAACCAGATTCTTTGTATTTTTTAACTGAAAGCTTAGTACTATGAAAAAGGCAAATCTCTGGGTCTACTAGAATATCAACCTCTGTAATGTTCTGAATCAAGCTTACTATTTTCCCCCCAATACTATTGTATTTTAGAACACTCCCACCATATGTGATACATTGTGCCTCTACCTCCACATCCACGCCAACATAAAGGTGAATTATCTCCACTCAATCTATGTGCCACACTCGGTGTGATATACCATCTTGCCAAACACTTATAATTCATTTCTACCTCCTGCATATTTATATTTCCGTGGATTATTCTAAACATTTTCCTCTGTTTTTCCGCATCTATTGTAGCTCCTATTTCTCTTTCCCATTGTTCTATATATGGAGGACTTATATCTGCGTTTATTTCAGTGAGAATCTTATATATTTTAGAGGTTCCGTGTTTCCCATCTCCCCATGTACCTAACAAGTGCTCAAAAGGATTCCAATCCTCTCTTATTCTTAAAGGCTTTGGAAGCTTTCCTATAAAGTGTTTCATTTGAAAATAAAGCCACTCATCCATTCTCGTAAAAACTTTTTTTTCCAATTCCTTAAGTGATCCTATTTCCTCCCCCACCATTATATCCCTTAATTGTGTATCTTCCTTCTTAATCCACTTCCCTGCGATACCTTCTTTACCCGGGGGGAAAAACTCTGTGGACTTTACGGGGATTAACAATGAATTAAATTCCAATCCCATCTCTGTAAAACATCCCAAACTCTTAAAACATTAAATGTGAACAAACTTGTACTGTCTGCTAATCCTCTGTATTGTGGAGGTAACCATACAATTCCACTTAATGTATTACTTAGTATATTTTCTATTTTAACCCAGCTTTTCCCCTCTGCATTATATGTCCAGTCAAAAATTCTCGCCATTATTACGAGTTTTATCTTTTTATATTCAAATGGTATTTATTGAAAATTTTTTTCCAACAGACAAAAACATAAACATATTAACAATAAACTGGAAAGGTTCACATGAAGGATCATAATGCATGAGTAGAAAATAGGAGTATAGGATCCCCACCAAGAGGCCGGGGATCTTTTAGGTTCTAATTGTATACATGAGAGGAATGCTCATTGTCATGCGAACCGTTCTATATGAATATATATTATAAATGGGGGGGAAATGGGAGATGGGGGGGGAAGAAAGGAAGAGAGGGCACCAGCGGAGTACAGGTTACGTGCAGTGCACTGGGTAGTATTTGTAATCATTTTACAGAGCAATTTGGGTTATTTAGCCATCGAGACCAATGGTTATTAAATTTGTGAGAGGAGGAGTTTCGGAGAGCTGTCAGTCTTTCCATTTCACATTGGAGGTTAAGATCAGAGAAGAGGCGAGATAAAGGGAGGGTGGTGGTAGAGCGCCACAGTCTGGTAATATTGATTTTTGCAGCTGCTAAGGTGTGTATAATGATGGTCCGTAAATTTGTAGGAAATTTATCTATGCCAATATGGAGGAGAGCTAAAGCGGGGTTCGGGGTTATTAAGGTACCTGTAATTGAGGAAATTTGGAAAATTTTATTCCAATAGGACTTAATCGACCTACAATTCCAGAGTATATGGAGAAGTGTACCAGACTGTCCGCAGTGTGTAGTAGGAGTTTAATTTATTTGAGGAGTATAAGTCTTGAATGTGGAGTATGCCAAGGGCCGACCACTTCGTCAAGTTTAGATGGGGAATGATGTGATGTAGGGACGATAGTGAGGTAGGGGTTCGGACGTTGTTGTTCTCTAATTTATTATAATCAATAAAATCATGCCATGCTGTTAAGGAGGCTTGTATGCATGGGTGTTTGTGAAGATCTTGAATATGCGCTGCTCGGGGTAAATATAGTACGTCTGTTATAGAATGTGGAAGATACAGGGATGTTTCCAAGGTGGTCCAAATTTTTTCAGGGGAGGGGTGCCACCAAAAGAAGAGCTGATCTAATAGAACAGCTTGGTAGTAGGACTTCATATGTGGTAGGCCTGCTCCACCTCTGGAGGTTGGACGTATTAGAAGATTCGTGGTGCATCTGGGTTTTTTTGAGTTCCATAGGAATTTGTTTAATATGGCCTGGAGTTTAGTGAAGAATGAATGTGGGACCGGAATAGGGAGTGTACGGAAAATGTATAATATCTTAGGGAGTATACACATTTTTAGGGTTGCTATTCTACCTAATGACGAGAGAGTAGAAGTACGAAAGTTCTTTAGATCCTGTGGGATAGTTTCGAGTAGCGGTTTAGAATTAGTTGTGTAAAGGTGGTTAGTAGTATTAGTAAGTCTAATCCCCAAATATGGAATGCTGTCCTTTGCCCAGGTAAAGGGGAATTGTTTAGAAAGTAAATCTTGGGTTATAGGAGGGGTATATAAATTTAATATTGACGATTTAGGTTCGTTAAGTTTGTAGTAAGAGACCGCCGCATATTCTTGAATGTGTGTACGTATCGTCTGGAGTGATTTGTATGGATTTGTAATCATCAGTATAATGTCGTCTGCAAAAAGACTGATTTTATGCTCAATGGTGAGGTATTCAACTCCCGTGAATTTTGGGTCATTTCTAAGGTTAGTCGCTAGTGGTTCTATGAGTAAGGCAAAGATTATGGGGGACAGGGGGCAACCTTGTCTGGTTCCATTAGTTATACAAAAGGGTTGTGAGAGTGTGCCGTCAGTTAAAACTCTAGCAGAGGGTGTAGAGTAAAGGGCGAGGATCGCCGACAAGATCCAATCCTTAATGCCAAACTTTTGTAGTGTTAGCGTCAGATTGATGGAGGTTAGAAGTTGGTCAATTTGTTGAGAGCGCTGCCTATTTATACGGGAATTTAATTGTATGAGGATACCTCTCATGTAGGCCTTGTATGTTTGCCATAGTGTAGTAATTGAGATATCTGGAGTGATGTTGGTAGCAAAGAACAGGTTGTGGGCTTCTAAAATATGTTTCTGATTGTCCGGAGATTTCAGTAGTGAAGAGTTAAGTCTCCAAATCGGTGGGAGCGCCGAGCGTCGATCATCGTCCAAGGATATGCTGGATGGTGCGTGGTCCGACCATGAAATGGTTTCAATGTTAGAGGAAGTCACCTGTTGTAGTGTCCATTTGTCAGTGATAAACATGTCTATTCTGGAGTATGAAAGATGTGCCGGGGAATAGTAGGTATAGTCTCTTTCGGAACCATGTTGGCATCTCCATATATCATACAAGTCGTGATCATGTAGAAATTGATTAAAGGTGTATTTAGTGGGTGGCTTCTTAGAGGATGAGTCCACTAGTGGGTTGCTCATAACGTTAAGGTCTCCGCCGATTATGAGTTTGCCTTGTTTATGGTCAGAAATGGTCTTGTAGAGCATTCGATAAAATTGCATTTGGTTGTTGTTTGGGCCATATACATTCACTAATGTATGGGTTATGTCATTAATCTGGCAAATGAGGATATAAAAGCGTCCAAGTGGGTCAGCTAGCTGCGAGATGAGGCGGAAAAGAAGAGAGTCTTTAATGGCTATAAGAACTCCGTTTTTCTTTTTAGGATTGGTTGCCATAAATAGTTGTGAGAAATGGTGTAGGTGTAGTTTAGGCGTTTTTTCCGTGGCGAAGTGGGTCTCTTGTATAAAGAGAATGTCGGCTTGGGATTTCCGGGTTTCCTTAAAGAGCAGCGATCTCTTGAAAGGGGAGTTTAGGCCTCTAACGTTCAGAAATGTGATATTAATCATTTATTATGATTCCTTCAGCGATAAGATACCGTCGGGTTGTTGTTTGAGAAGGTCGTGATTTGGTAATCTCCCGGTAGAGGAAAGAGATAGTATAATTGTGGTACCAATAAGGCTCGATTGAAGGTTTAGAGGTAGTGGTCCAAATAGCCGCAAGGATTACACGTTCGGGAGTAAGGGGGAGTAGCTGGTGGTGCCATAGGAAAAGGTGAGAGGAGACATAGGGGATAATAAAAATAGTTTTGCAAAAAAAGCAAATAAACTAAGTAGCCAACATCGCTACTTCAGAGCAGGGGGGTATAAACAGGCATTGACCGCTGGGAGGGTCATGCCGAATGTGAGCTTGGAGAACGAACTTCATTGAATGTAGGCCGATCGCCAGAAGTGTAGGTATTGAGAAAAGACCCTCGGGGGGGGGGGGGGGAGAAAAGATGTCAGTACCTGGTGGGATGACCCGTGCAACTGCTTATGATGCCTCCATGTGTTGGGTAGAGTTAGAGGTGGTGTCCTGTGTATCTGCAGGGAGGATGTTCCATGTCTTAAGCAGGTCTAAGCCCGCTTCCAGGTTCCTGACAGTGAATATTCTGCCTTGTCGTCGTACTATTAATTTAGTAGGGAAGCCCCATTGGTAGGCTATGCCGTGATTCCTCAGGGCCTTAGTGATGGAGATCATTTTTTTCCTGTTAAGGAGCGTGGCTTTGGACAAGTCCGCATAGAGTCAGAGATTTGCGTGTGATGGCGGGAGAGGTGGCGGATTTCTAACCGCAATCATAATTTTTTCTTTCACGTGGTAAAAATGCACTCGGATCAGTACATCTCTTGGGACAGATGTTGGCAGAAACGCCGGTTTGGGCAGTCGGTGGGCTCGATCAATCGCGAGCTCTAGATCTGAGAGCGTTGGGAGGAGTAGCTTAAAGTATTGCTGTATGTAGGGTAGCAGATTTTCACTCGGCACTGATTCAGGGATCCCTCTGAATTTGATGTTGTTGCGGCGCAAGCGATCCTCTAAGTCTGCTAATTTTAAATTGATTTGCTCAATATCAGAGGAATGATCTGCGTGAGCGTCAATCAAATCATTATGTGCTGTTATTATGTCGCCCAAACTACTTTCAATATGGCAAATTCTGCGTGCTTGGTGTTGTACCATGCTAGTTATTTGATTTAAAGACGCAAATATGTCGTTTTGCAGATTGGCGGAGTGACGTCAGTAGGTGTTTCATGGACACCTCGGTTAGTGGCTGTTCTGCCGCTGGAAATGCGTCAATATCTGGCAAATTTAATGTAGTAGGAGGAGGTATGGTGTTTAGGGCTTGAAATGGTATGTCAGAGTCCTGGTCCAGCCGTGGCCTGGATTTGGCAGGGCTGCTAGTCGTGGGGGACAGAGGGGGTGACAACTCACCAGGATCCCCTGGGTAGAGTGATGCTTGCAGCCTCGGATCCCTGTGCTGGGCCCTGTAGTCCTCCTCGTGGCTGCTGTCTCCCTGTGAGTCTCTGCTGCGGGCGCCATCTTGGATTCCCTGCACAATAGCAGGGAAGAACTTTGTCAATTTCCCGGGGTGATCCGGGGCTCTCCTTCTGCGGGGCATGGTGATCGGGATGCGGGCAGAGGCAGGTAAGCTTGGGGAGGTTTGTTTCTCCCGGGGCCGGTTAGTGCCGCTTTATAGTTGGCGGGTGGACGGAGCTGAGCTCAAAGCGCGTCCATCCCGCAGCCGGCCGTGCATGCGCCCCGAGTTTCATCTTTTTAAACCTGGGACTCCCAATCCTCCTTTCTCTATTTCTACATAACATTTCCTGGCTTTTCGGTTTTTTATTCCTCCAAATAAATCTTAACATTTTTTAACTGATCTAAAGTATACTTCAGGTAGTTTAATTGGTATCATTTGAAATGTATATAATATTTTTGGAACAATCACCATTTTTATCAAATTTATAAGATCTATCCACGACGGGGTTCCCCCTCCTAAATTACTTAATTCATCCCTGATCTCATTTAACAATGGGATATAATTCAATTTATACAAGTTCTTGGAGGATACAGTTTTTTATTCCTAGATATTTCAATTCTTTTTCTCTCCAAACAAAGGGAAATTCCTCCTGTAACCTATTTTTCTCTCTATTTGGAAGATTTGTTTAAAATTTCTGTTTTTGTTGGGTTCATTTTTAAATTTGACATCTCCCCATATTCTTTCAGTGATTTTATTAAATTTGGCAATGTTATCCTTGGGTTTCCCACATAGAACAGCATGTCATCTGCATAAGCTGCCACCTTATGTTCCATATCTCCTATCCAAATTCCTTTTATATCTATATTCGTTATTGTAGCCAAAAGAGATTCCAATGATAAAACATATAGCAAGACATATAGGAGACAAAGGGCATCCCTGTCTAGTTCCGTTCTGCATCCCAAAATACTCTAACAATTCCCCATCAACCATGATTGCTGCAGAGGGTTGACTATATAATTTCCTTATCCACTCTCTCATTCTAGGTCCCATCCCCAAAACTTCCAATGTATCCAACATATATCCCCAATCTACTCTATCAAATGCCTTTTCAGCATCGATAGAGAGTACCACCGCAGGGATTTTCTCTTTCCTACTTTTTTGTATGAGAAATAGATCTCAGTCTGTTATCTCTACCCTCTCTCCCTGGGACAAAGCCTACTTGGTCTATGTGTATCCATTCCGACATTAGGTCTTTCAACCTGTTTGCCAAAACTTTTGCATATAGTTTGGTATCTGTATTTAATAAGGAAATCAGTCTGTAACTTGAACAGTGAGTATCATTTACCTTCCTTATGTATGAGAACTACACGGGCTTGTAGGGATTCCCTCCTCATTCCCATCTCTCCTCCCAATGCATTCATAGGTACTAATAATTCTTTATATTTTTTTTTTTAAATCTCACTGTGTATCCATCAGGTCCTGGACTTTTCCCAGCTACAGTGCTCTTTAATGCTAAGTGTATTTCCTCCTGCATTATTGCTGATTCTAGGGATTTTAATTGCTCCTCACTTAATTTTGGTAATCCTGCCTTTTTTAGGTATGTCTGTCATTTTCAATTTTTTCCTACTTAATCTTTATGCAGGCCATAGACAGGTTGTTTATCGGCCGAATTTTCGTCCACATTCTCCATATATCTACAAGTTGACATTGGTATATCATTTTTTTTCAAGGATTTCAGATACCTACTACCATCTCCCTGCACAGGGGACATCATATCCATCTGGGGATCCATGCATAGATTGAAATCACCTGCCACAATGAAACTGCCTTTTTTGAAATCCATTAACTTCCTCAGAGTATTTTTTAGGAATACCTCCGGTTTCTTATTCTGGAATTTAATTTCACATTTGATTCTAGCACCAAATGTGTCTCCTTTAAAAAAAAAACTGAAGAAAATCTATGTTGAATTTCTTTAAAAATCCCAAATCTCTTCCCAGGGCTATTTATAAGTCACAAAGTGAATCTCTGCCAAAGAGTTAATGTTATTCTCCTCCTCTCCACGCCTCTATCTTCCCCATCTCTTCTCTCTTCCTCTTTCCTCCACATCTTCCTCTTTGATCTCTAGCATTTTGCCAGACTGATGTTTCTCCCACTATTTCACAGTCTTAAACTACCTATACCCTCCCCATACCCTCCTCCACCTCTCTCCCCCAACCCACCCCCTCTCCCTCCCACTCCTCTCCCCCAACCCACCCCCTCTCCCTCCCCCACCCTTCCCACTCCTCTCCCTCCCCCACCCCCTCCCTTCCACTCCTCTCCCCCCACCCCCCCCTCCCCTCCCCTCCTCTCCTTCCCCCCACCCCCATCTCCCTTTAGGCTTACATTTTGCCTATGAATCATTTGTGGTCCAAACCCCACCTTTGATTCAGCTTTTAAGGTGAAGCTCTGACCATGAACTTTTCCCCAATAAGCGTGTCTCATCCTCCGTGTCCTGCCATACTCTAGTAAACATCAAAGATCATAGGAAAGAGGCAGAAATGGAGGAAGAGAGAGAGAAAAAAAAAAGGGGATAGAACCCCCCTCCCTCCCATCCTATTCCTCTTTACTATTCCTACTCTCTATTTCTCCTTAGAGCTAACTTGCCACCCCTCATTTTCTATAGCCCACATTTCTCCTTCCTCCCAACCTGGGATATTTATTTTCTGTATATCAAGTCTCTCAGATCTTCGGGGAATCTCAGTCTTGCTGAACGTCCATTTCTCCATCCGATCAAACATGCTGGAAACCCCCAGCTATATAGAACATTCTGTTTTCTCATGTGTTCCAGTAACGGTTTCAAAGTTCTCCTCCTTATTGTGTCCACTGCTAAATCAGCAAAGATCTGTATATTTATTTCACCATATTTTATTATTGCTCTTCCTTTTATCTTCTTCCAAAGCTCTTCTTTATCCTGAAAATTATGGAATTGCACCATTATATCTCTTGGCTTTTCCTTTCTGTTTTCTTGTATGTATTTTCCTATTCTATATACTCCCTCCATTTTGAGAGGCTATGTTATAGTTCTATCCATTATAGTATTCAGCATTCTCGTTATTATTCCCATCAAATCTTCTCCTTGGGAGATTCTCTGGAAAGCCTTGTATCCTTAGATTGCATCTCCTATCCCTATTCTCCTGGTTTTCCAATTTATAGAACAGATTTCTTTGTTTTCTCATTTCCATCGCCTGTTTTTCTAATTTCTGTATAATTTGGGCATGTTTATCTAGTTTTTCTTCCGTCTCCTCCACCCTTGATAATATTTGCCCCAGATCTTTGTGTAAGTTCCTGTTTTAGGGATCTTTCAAGTCCTTTAAACATTTCTGCTATTTCTGCTTTAGAAGGCATCTGTGAGCTCTCCTCTTGTTGTTCTACTTTATCCATATCCACTTCTTCCATATGTTGACTACTGTTAGCTATTCCCAGGGATATTCTGGAACATTCCCCACTGTTCTCCCTCTCACACTTCTTCCCGGTTGTCTCTCTGGAGTCGGTTTCTCCTGTGAGGGTATGTATTTTTTAATTGAGCCTGTTTGGGAAGCCTTAGGCCCTCCTCCCTTTGATACTTTGTTTTTCATGCTGTCAGGGACTATTTCAATTTTCCTCAGTTCTGGTTTTGTGGGGGAGGGGGGTCTATTTTTGATTTGATATCAAAATTTGTCTTCCATGGGTGTCCCCCTCTCAGTTCTTTTCTTCCTTTTTCTCTCCCCCCACTCCCGAACTGATCTACCCGGGTCCTCTTCTTCTAGGTCTTTATCTGTTTTATATTGTCCTCCTCCTGATTTTCTTCTAAGACCCCCTGGGTGAACCCCTCCTCAGTTTAAACATATAGTTCAGTACATACAGTTCAGTTCCCATGCAATATATTAATCTCAGTACTTTTTCCGCTCTTTCACCCTCTTATCCCAGATACGGCTTTTCCCCCATATGAGAGCTCTGCCATATATGAAGAAAAGGGCTTCTCTGAAAAACATTTCCCACACTCCGAACAGGTATATAACTTCTCCATGTAAGATCTCTGATGTGTGTGACGACTAGGCTTCACTGAAAAGCATTTCCCGCACTCAGGACAGACATATGGCTTTTCAGCTGTGTAAGATCTCTGCTATATGTAAAGTCTAGACTTATCTGAGAAAACATTTCCCGCACTTAGAACAGGGATATAGCATCTTCCTCATGTGAGGTCTCACATATATATACATATATATATACATATATATATACACACACACACATATATATATATATATATACACACACACACACACATATACATATACACACACACATACAGGCTGGACTTCTGTGAAAAACATTTCCCACACTCTGAACAAGGGTATGGCTGCTCCCTCTTGTGTTATCACTGGTATATATAAAAATAGGACTTACATGAAAAAAATTTCCGCACTTTAGACAGGTATGCAACTTCTCCTCCGTGTAAGATCTGTGATGTGTGTGAAGACTACGCTTCACTGAAAAGTATTTCCCGCACTCAGGACATACATATGGCTTTTCACCTGTGTTAGATCTCTGATATATGTAAAGTCTAGTTTTGTCTGAGAAAACATTTCCCACACTTAGAACAGGGATATAGCATCTTCCTCATGTGAGGTCTCTGATATATATGCAGGCTGGACTTCTATGAAAAACATTTCCTGCACTGTGAACAAGGGTATGGCTGATCCCTCTTGTATTATCACTGGTATATATATAAAAATAGGACTTACATGAAAAACATTTCCCGCACTCGAAACAGGAAAACTTCTCCCCCATGTGAGATCTCTGGTTTCTATAGAGATTGAACTTCTCTGAGAGACTTTCCCACACTTTAGGACATCTCTTCCTTTATGCCAAGTGAGGGGTGAGGCGGCTCCAGGTAATCTCTCCTGGGGAACATTGCACTCGACATTCCCCTCACACAATGAGTGGATTGCAGGGGGTGTTCACCCAGCCGGTTTCTGCGTGTCTCCAGCTGCCACAAAATCCTGTGTGCAGGAGGAAGAGAGCTGGCGTCTCCCTTGCTCCAAGAAATGCCGGCCGGCTCCTTTGCCTCCCAGTGCTCCCTTGCGGAAGATCCCCTGATTGCCCAGCGTCCACTGAGCTCCAGGGAACACAGAGCGTCAGGCCGAGAGCACAGGAAGACCCACCACAATGGCCGCCACTCCTGGAGGTCCACATGAGGCAGGCCCCCCGTCTCCCCAGCTAGTCTCTCCAGGGCTTCCCGCACATTTCTCCCCTTCTTGGCAGGACACTTGAGGTGCTTGGGAACCAGGAGCCCTCACATCGAGCTCCCGCTCCAAGCCATGGTCAGGCTCCTTCCTGGGTCTGTCTATGATCTTTGTGTTCCTCAATGAACGAGGAAGAACCAGGCTTTTTTGTAGTAATAGTGAGTACCTTGTAGTTTCAGATATTAAGGGATGACAGGCTCAGTTTACAGTAAACTGTTGGGCTCACCTTTATCTTGTAAAGAGGCTCCAACTTCACAAAATAGATGTCAGCTCACATGACTGGACAGAGCTGTGGCACTCTTAACATGACACTGAGATACAGGACTGTATTGTGTAAAACAAATTAAAGGGTGTCAGAGTCCGGGAGCCAGGGCAGAATTTGTGATTATATGACCGCCGTAATTGGCTGTCACGGTGGTCAGGATTGGAAAGCTCCCAATCACAGAGAGAACAGGAGCTTTCCATTAGCCTCTGGTAACTGTGCCAGGAGCATGCTCGCTGCACAGTTCCATTTTTCTTTGGGTCACACATATGCGGCCCCTCGGCATGAAGGACCACCCACCAAGAAGCACATAGATGTGTGCAGCCGGTGGAAGGAGTTAAGGAGGTAACTTTTAGTATTTACTGTTTAATGCTCTTATATGAAAATATACAAAAACCATTTCAGGCGTTCCGGGATTTCTGACTTTGTCAGGGTTTCTCAAAAGGTAAAAAAACAAAACAAAACTCTGATCTAGAGAGTTTGGAAACAGTTCCACAGTGGAATTTCTTTTGATGGAAAAGCTGCAATTTTGTAGTGTAACTAAATGACTTTCAATTTGTAAGACTATTCCACACTGAATTTTTTTTTTCAATTTTTCTGAAAATTTAAATTTTTCCGGAAAAAATTATTTTTCCCATGGCTTAAAAATTTCCAGAAATCTTACATCTCAAAGAACAGCTAGCACCAGTAGCCTGCAAGCCGCTGCCTAAATGACAGTACAGCCTGAAATTGTGGTGAGCACACTGTGGAACGATCCTGGGACACACTGTCCAATTGTCTCCACACTTACTGCAGCATTCAAAGGTAAACACCACAAGTCAAAAAGGGTGCTGGATGGGAGAACTGTCCTTACAGCCTCTGGGACAACATGACACCTGGAATGCGAGACCCACAGCCTATTCTGGCTGAAATGGAGGGCTGTCTGCTTATCTGGGAACACTAGACAGTGATGTGCCTTGCCAGTGGGGAGAACTTTATCAGCATACTCACAGCAGCACTATGTCCTGAAAGCAAAGCCTCACTTTAGAAGGGTATTTGCCAACAACGCATAACACACCCAACACAGGGGAACCAGGGGATTAAGGCATCCAAAAAAAAACAAAACCCAATTCCTAGCCAAACCAGAGAGTACAAGGGGAGAGAGAGGTGTGCCAACTTATCACATTCTGAAGAAAAGTGGGGTACCTTCCCAGTGATAGGATGTCTCACAGATGATACTGTCTGCCTGGGGGGACACTGCAACAAATCAAGCAGGAGCCGATCAGTAAAAAGATGTTGACCTTTTTTACTACCCATGCAGTACACCCATAGCATGAGTTAGCTGATATGAGATGAAGGAAATGTGAGTGAGCTATCATTGTTTTGTGAATATTTTATATTAAACAAGATTACACTACGGGGGATCTTTTTGTCTTATTGGTATGATCCTTTATTGGAGAGCGGTTTTGCTGCTATCTGGAGGAAGCCTTAAAAGGAGAGGAGTTTATGCCACCATTAAGGGGGATCGAGATGGATAAGTACCTGTAAGGATCGGTGTGATCCCAAAAGGCGACCTGGCACTTGTGGTCAATGCAAGGAGGTGAGGGGCATTTTGGCCACTTAAGGATTGACACTATTGCTGTGACCACCTACACACCTCATCACTTGCACGAAATCACAGTTGGAGCACGTGTTTATGATTCAATTATTGTGGACTTTTTTTGTTATTTCAAGCTGGGGGTTTATCATTATATATATGTGTATATTTGGATGTGGTTAAGTGTGGTGTGTGACACTTATCACTGTTTGTATTGTTTTATCCCTAATCAGGGGACTCACGTTTTATGCATTTTTCACTTATTTATATGAGAGTATTGGATCCCTCAATTGTGGATTAAGAGGGATTGTGTTTTTATTCACCAAATGATAGGATTTATTTCTTCACTAGTATCGTCATATTTCACTTTCTGATCCTGATAGGATCATATCGCGTCATTTAATCACCTTGTTATATATATTTGTGTGTTGTTTTATTTTAGTATTAGCGCTACACTGTTTAATAAACTCACAGGGTGCCCGTCGTCCAGATAGGGTTGACGCAGCTGACCCAGCACATCGCAAAAAGCCAACATGCGGTTGTAGTCTGGGGTGACTACTGGATCTATATCTTCAGACCTATTGCCCAACAAACCTGTTGATAGAGGGTCTACAAGTAAAAAACAAAAAACGTTTTCCTTGATGAAAAGGGGAGCTAAGATTCCCAGTGGGAATATTAGTTCCTTATTACTTGACAGGAGACAAAAAACTGATCTGAGTTGCCTTCTGCAGATGGGGGTTTGGCCACCATCAGGGGCTACCCCTAGGGTCTGATTTGCTTTTTTTCTCCGCTGTATCCTTCAATGAACGTAAGAGAAAGATACAATTCAATAACTCAGTTTGATACGGTGTTACCTCGTCCACTGGAAATACTTCAGATATACTTCAATGGGTGTGTGGTAGAAAAATAAGACGAGACAAGCATGCTTAGAGCAGATCACTTTATTTAATGGTAAATAACATATCAATCAGCAGTTCAGACCAGATCTTAACTACCCAGCAAATTACATATTCTAGGTGGTAGCACAAACTAAAAGGCAACTGCTCTTCTCTAACACCATGTTTGTGGGAAGAACTGCCTCAGAGTAGGGTAGCAGCACTAAGCTTAGCTGCTATTACTACAGTGGGAGATAGAGAGATCTGAATGGGGAAGACTGCTCGTTCCTGTGATGCTGGGGTCAAGCTCTCAAAGTATTGTGTATCCTTGCTTCTATGCGGAATGGGACTAATCGCTTACAATGGAAGTTTTTGAGCTAGATTTGGAGAGCCCACTCATGGCTCACAGGTATGGCATTTAAAGTTACACAGTGTTTTTCAACCTACTGCTGCCCCTTGACTGCATTTTATTCAAAAGGTGAACTTACCATTAATAGATTCAAGTTCTCTCTCTTTGACACCCTACACTTAAAATCAATTTAAAGCAACAAATTGCATTCACTTGGCACGTCTGCAGCTAGAATGAAAGCACATGTGTGCCACCATGCTTATGGATACAGATTTTAAAATCCGTAACAGACCTGGTATAAAAAAGAAAACAGGAACCCATACTGTGACTACAGATATGCCAGCTAGGGTCTATAAACTAAACACATGACTAGTGAGATAAAACTATAGAAGGGCTAGGAAATCTATAAAAGTAAACTGACTATTCATCCTATATTTATCTTGCACAATCATTGTAAAATGTATTCCCACATACCAGGTGGTTTGTTTTCAACTGCAATATTGACAGAAGTACACACACATTATTTCATTAATAGTGCAAAAAAACTGATTGAGATGTAAACACTGCTAAAATCTGGGCTGTACAAATTTATCAGGATTTTACCACTGCCCAATTTATAAAATAAAATGCTTTTTAAAAAAAGAAGCTAAAAATGTGATGTTTCTTTATCACAAATCACTTTGGTTAACTTTCATGGGCTTCTGCAGAAAACATGGCAAATAACCAGCCCCCGACTAAAGTAAAAACTATGAGCAAAGATATTTTAAAGCTGGCCATACACTGTGTGAACACATTGGCAGAAATTCTGTAAACTGGTGGCTCTGCCAGGCCCCTCCTGTGCAACATCTTTTGACTGAGAAATCAAAGGAGCCAGGCAGACAACTGTCGCTTGAACAGTTGCTGCATCTAATCAGATTCAGCTACTTTTTCAAGTGTGGCAGCTGTCCGAATACAATTGCTTGGTACAGGGATTTGCCAATCTACCCTGCAGATTAGGAAATCCGTTAGATATTTTGCGTTCAGTGTACAGGCTGAGCAAAAAATATCTAAAAGTGTATGGCTAGCCTAAGACATTCTTAAGCCTCACTGGCAAAAGTTACCTTCGGTGAAATAACATTAGTGACCTGTCAGGTGACCGGGGGAGCCTCAACGACGGACAATCCTGGTCTGAGGAATTCAACCCAGTCACCAGAAGGCTTACATAAAATAACCAATAAAAAGAAATTAAAAAATGACATACCACTGCAAATGCATACATGCTAACATTATGATAAAAAAGTGGGTGTTGCTTTGGGAGTTAAAAGTTACATCTGTAAATTACATGTAATATGACACAGTAGCAAAATTATTTTCACAAATTGCCCTGAGAAGTCATCTTTGCTTTTTGGTCCACTACTCAGTATGTGGTTCCAGGTCTTTTTAACACCGCTGTATACTTCAATGGAACATTTTCTGACTTCAATACCACCTCTAGTAGAGTAAAGATGTCAATTATCTGTAAAAGAGAGGGAAATTAGCAAATTTAAAATGTACAGTTATGACATATATTGTCCAATATGAATTAGAACAAGCCAGTGACCTAATCTACTTTGGCCCCAAACTTGTTAAATTTAGCTGGCCCCCCACCTCATCCTCCACAACAAAAACACATATCCAGAGACATGTGAGATGAGACAATCATGTAATTGTTACATCAGTTAACATTTCTCTGTCCCAGAAGCCAGTGAAGCACTACAGCAGGTCTCAGGGAGAGGAGTAACTGCTAACTGAGGCCAAGACACCCTGCCACTATGTATGATTTCCTGAATGAAGTTGTTTTTCTACTTTTTCTGAGGAAGAGTAATAAAGGATTTTTGGTTTAATGTAAAATGATTTTCTTGGAGTACGTTAAGGGACCAGAGTTAAGTAATTAAGATGCATCAGCGTTTGTTGCTGCCTTTAAGAGATTGAACAATGGCAAACAATGCTAAGGACAGCCAAGTATAAAACCTCCTACTCACATCTGTGTGTCACACTCACTTGTTCCATGGTCCAGCATCAGGTCTTTCCCTTTGTGTGTAGCTGATGGCTTTCAGACAATCACAGAGGAGGTGCTGTCTTAAAATAACTAGTGTGTGGGTTGCTCAGTGTTTGAACAGCCCTTCCACACACAAACAGCTGGACCCCGTGTTCCCTAGTGACTTTTCAAATGTTCCTGTGCACCTCTCAGTGTTGTTTCCATGACTTATACTGTTCCCAGTGTCCGTCTAGTTGGTACCCAACTCTTGTGTGTCCAGATATGTGTTCCCAGTGTGTCCTAGCCTGCATTCAGCTATAACATCCCAGTATTCCCCAATCTGTATCCATCTCCAGTTACCCTGTGCACTCCTGCCGGCATCCAGTCTTCCTTCACTACTGTGTCTCCTCTGTACTTCAGTCAATTACCTGCTTTTCTGCACCAGTCTGTTTCCCTGAGAATTCCAGCCAGCCTTTTGTTGTCAGCACCTGTGCACTTCCAGTCTGTGTTTATCATCTGTGTTCTCATGCACCCTGCTAACACTCCTATGTTACCTGCTGCCTAGTGGATCCAGTGCTTCAAGGAACTTTCACTTGCTCTAAGATGTGGCTGAGTCAGAGGACTGCAATCTGCAATGTAACATCTCTAGATATGGTGAAGACCAAGCAGTACATTGGACTTTGTACCTTGGGCCTTCTGAAGGCTCTTACCATACGTGAGTGTAGAGCCGAGCTCTCTTTACACTCTGTGGCTTTTGCCCCCATCTTCCCAGCTCATTTTTTGATTCACTGTCAACTGACATCACTGAGCTGGTCCAGGCTGGGGAAAGGTTTGCTGAGAGCCTGAGCCAGCAGCTTCCTCCCCCTCCACAGCCCAGTGCTCCAGTGAGGGTGGGAGGGGGGTGGGGCAAAGCAGACAGTGGTGACTGACTGTCACTACTCTCTGCTCAGAGTGGCTGTGAGAATTCCATCATCAGCGGTCATGTGAACGCTGAGTTCTCACGCTAAGAGCTGGTGGGGGACAGAGGCATCATCGAACTGAAGTTTTATCCACCTAGGGAAGTAAGATTTAAAAAAACAAAACAAAAACTAATTCCTATACTTCTTTTAACTACTTGCCGTCTGGGAAAATATTTGAATTTTTCACATGCTTTAAAATCAATATTTTTTTTGCTAGAAAATTACTTTGAACCCCAAAATATATTTGCTGAAAGCAGAGGCCTAATGAATAAAATGGTGGCTTTTGGATTTGTTTTTTTAACGTAATACCATATTTATGCAGACGTTTATGAAACGCAACATTTCAGGAAAAAATACACCAAAATGAATTTTAGAGAACACCAACACAAAATAATGTTATGTTGAGTAAATATCAAACATGTCAAGACTCAAAATTGCGAATATTTATGAAATGGCAACAAACTTTGGGGGACGCTTTAACAGCTGTCTTAGTGTACAGCTCATCATGAGTGATGGCCCTAAAATTATTGTTCTCTGATGTTTATGCACATTAAATAAAAAAAAGAAAAAAAAAAGAAGAGTACCTTTGAAAATGGAAGGATAAGGCTGAAAGCTGCCCTTTTAGGGTGCAGAGTAATAGATTCTGGTTAAGACCAGCTTGAAGGAAGGCCAGAATGTGAGATACTGAGTATCCTCCACTCAATTGGCTACACTCTCACAAGGTAAAGCAAGATTTCCAAGTACAATATTAAATCATATAGAAATATAAATCATATAGAATCATCATATAGAAGTAGCTTTTCTTGCCTTTAGCAATGTAGGCATCACAGACCCAGAAACCCCTCTATCCTTTAATACACGGGTGTCAAACTGGTGGCCCTCCAGCTGTTGCCAAACTAGAAGTCCCATGAGGCATTGCAAGATTGACAGTCCCAAAGGCAGAGGCATGATGGGACTTGTAGTTTCGCAACAGCTGGAGGGCCACCAGTTTGACACTCCTGCTTTAACTGGCAAATCCGTAAAAAAAAATGGGTAAAATAATACAGCATATACAATTGCCACACAATTCATACTGTAATTATTAAAAATTACATTTCCTTTTCAATCAGCAGCTCTGTAATTTTTTTTTAAATGCAATGAAATATGGCTACCTGGAGGTATTCTGTACACAGAATGTGTAAAGAATGCCCCCCAGCAACATAATTTCCTGCTCGAGTGATTGGCTTACGGATTTTCCCAGATGTCTGCACTAAGACACAAGTCAGATTTCAGGCTTCCCCTGCAAAAAATTTCATTTTTGGTGAGATACTCTTGAAGGGAAATCACCTCTAAAAGGATGCAGACCCAGCAGTTTTCCCACATTAGAGCCCTACAGCTGTAGCAGCTGACTGATAATTAGGAAGCACTCCCATTCATTCTGCACATGGACACAAACATCCATCTTTGTTCAGAATAACAAAAGGTATGAATCTGCAACACAGTGTGTTAAAATCCTTGCAATGTATATAGATAACCCAGAGGGTGATTTTTTTTTTCTCAACAAAAGTGGAAATACGCTTTATGACCCGGCTTTCAACAGCCATGCCATTAAATCCAGAGACTGTGAAAGAGGATGGAATAGAGGTTTAGCAGGTATGGCCTGTTGGGAAGAGGCCAAGGGTCACATGGGAAAAGTCAGAGTAACCAAGTTCTGTGTACCAAGTTCTTCTGAGCCAGTATAGTATTAGAAGAATCACGGTTTTGCTCTATTTTGTGGATCAGGTGAGACAGAATGCTCAGCGGAGGGAAGGCATAAATTAGTCTGAACCAAGAGATAATGAAAACATCTCATGCCAGAGCTAGAGGATCCCTGGTCCTGGATACAAAAAGAGGAAGTTTATTGTAACTGGAGGCTAGGATGTCCACATCTGGAACCCCCATTTTTTGGCATATCGGATTGAACATATCTAGATAAAGAGATGATTCTCCCTGGTCCAAGTGGTGGTGGCTGAGATAATCCGTCTCCCTAAAGGCAGTCAGACTCCTCTTGCCCCCTTGATGATTGAAATCTGCCACTGTGGCGGCATTGCCTGACTGCACCCGAATCGGGTGTCCTTTTAGAAGGAGGGTCCAGTGCTGGATTGACTTCTTGAGTAGCAGGATGCTGATGCAGAGTTTGGCCTCTTCTTTTGACCATGTTCCCTGATCCGTCAAGGATTGGAAGACTCCTCCCCAAGCTGACAGTCTTGAGTGTATTCCAATTATAAGGGAGAAAGGATTTTGCCATTGTTAGTATTAAAGCAGCGATCCATCACGACAAGGACTTCCTTCCATAGGAACCTGTGAAGAGACAGGAGAGAGCATACGTTTTGTGCTGATACGATGTGTAGCTGGAGAGCTCCTGAATGGAATTGGGTGAAAGGTACTGCCTTGAAGGAGGCCCAGAACTCTCATAGCAACTCTCACTATGGGATTTCCTTTGGATCTGAGCTATTGAACATGAACTCTTAGAAAGAGAAAAACATTTTCTGGAAGAAAAATCTTTGTCCGAGATGTAGCCAAGAGTAGACCCAAGTACAGTATTTGAGGCTCAGGCAGGGCTGGAGAGCAGATTTGTTTTTTTAAGTTGATCACCCAGCCAAAGGCCTGAAGCAGATTGTCTCTTGGACATTGTTGTAAGGGAGATGAATCCTTCAGGAGAAGGTCATCCGGATATCCTGTCACCAGGATGCCCTAAATTATGAGAAGGGCAAGCAAAGGTGCTAAGAGCAGAAGACAAGCCAAAAAGCAGTACAAACTGGAAGTGGTTGTCTTAATCTGCAAAGCATAGAAATCGCTGAAGAGGTGGGGGTAAATGGGAACATGCAGGTAGGTATCTCGGATGTCCATGAATGCCATGTGTTCCCCTTGACTCAAAAGCAATCACAGACCTTATAGATTAAATAAGAAACCTTGGAATGAAAAGTAGTTTGTTAAGGTATTTTACGTTCAGGATAGGGCGGACACCTCTGTCGGGTTCTGGCACCATGAACACGTCTGAGTAAGAGATATTTGACGCACTAAGAGGAAAAAGACCAGACGTATTATTTGATGGCAAGTAAATAAACCACACAAGTCCTTATAGTCCAAAGGTGGTTAAGGGATGATCAGACAATGCTCAACTCAGTGGCAGCGGATTCATAAAGAGCTTGAAGAGACTGTGTGAACAATCAAAAGAAGAGAACCAGCAGCATCTAAGTGCAGCAATAAAAACAAATTATTTCCACAAAATTGGCAACTCACAATAGTAGTCAAATGAGTGCTTGTTAAACTGGTGTCAATCACTGTGCAACTCTGGTCTGGTCCCACTGCAGGTTAGGTCTCCAATGCACTGTCCTTGGCTGTGCTGGTGGCTCCCAGCATTTCCTGGTCAGCGTGAATCCACAGAGCAGGTGGGAGTGATGCCAGCTCCAGGTACAGCAGCAGTAAGCGTGGCACGCATTCAGAGCATGCATGCTGCAGTGCACTGGAGACCTGCATGCATGCTGCAGTGCACTGGAGACCTGTATGCATGCTGCAGTGCACTGGAGACCTGCCTGCAGCGGGACCAGACCAGAGTTGCACAGTGGTTGACACCAGTTTAACATGTGCTCTTTTGACTACGATTGTGAGTTACCAATTTTGTGGAAATGGATTATTTGTTTTTATTGCTGCACCTAGATAGTGCTGCTTCTCATCTTTTTATTATTTTAAAAGGTCTGAGTAGAATCCCTGTAACCTGTCCTATAACAGTACTGGTGCACATTTAACTGTAAAATAAGGAACAGAGGGCGCACCAGCCTTGTGCATTAACTTTTACAGCTTTATTACATAAAAGGAATAAAATGTATATACTCACAAACACTTCATAAACACAGGTATATTAGAGCCCACAATGCACTAAATAGCATCCCGGTCACACCGGCAAGTCCCAAACAAAGTAGGACCATCCAAATGGCTGACGTGTTTTCAGGGGAGATCCCCTGTTCTTTTGAAGAGGCCTGATATGCCTGCATTTATGAAGTGTTTGTGAATATATAAATTTTATTCCTTATATATAATAAAGCTGTAATGCACAAGGTATCCCCAACCCTTAGACGACAGCAAGGCATGGGCTAACCACAGAACAAATTCCATTCATTGAATCCCCCTGATGAAGCCACATTGCCCGGTGGCTAACACGTAGGGGAGGGGCTCTGACGTCACGACGTTAAAGGAGAAATACAAGGAGAAGACTGGCAGTAATGAAAAACACACAGAGGAGCACAAATTTTACTAAAAAGTGTTTTATACTGTTATAACATGTGAGTGCAATATTATCTGGGTCAATAATAAATATTTTAAAAAGGATAAAGCACTATGTGATTTTTCTGGTTTCATGTCATCTACACATGGAGTAATAAGGAGAGGAGAAGCAGGAAGTGGAGAGAGCCCCCTGGAGGAGAGAGGGAGATATCCATCCTGATTCAGCTTTACAGTGGTGTGGAGGATGGCGAGACCCCCCAGTGGAAAAAGTACACCACTACACATCTATCCATCCATACGATTCACAGATTTAGCCTGGAAAAACCCATGAGTCCATTTTACAGGACACAAGCTGTTTTGACCTGACCTAACGGTTTGGTCAAAACAATAAGGTGAAAAAGAGAAGGAATATTGAAGTTGTATCAACATTATCACAAAGTGGACTTATGTGCACAAAATTTTCACAATTTGCAATTTTATAATTTTTTTGATTATCACATTTGAATAAAAATAATATTCTACTTTATTTTTTTGGCATTCTAAGCATTGGTTTTATTACTATTATATATATTTTTATTTTTTAGGATTTTAATTGTTTATATTCAGATTATTTGATTCACATACCACCATTGGGTATATTAGTGGAGCGCTGCACAGTTTTATATTATTTTATGAATAAAACGGTCAGTCACTGGATTGAGTGTTCTGAAAGGCCTTCAGCAAAGCAAACATTCACCTGTTTACATTCTGAACAATTGGGTACACCTTTCTTATATATCTGCTCACCTTAAACTTAGCCCAACTTATGATTAGGCTAAAACAGCTTTTTGTCCTAAATTGGACAGATGAGGACATTTCCAATGATTGTATACTTCATTGTATACTGTGATGGCCATGTGATCAGAAGCAGTGTGAGTTTCATACAGTGTGGTGGAAGGACATGCTGTGTGTATGGAGAGAAGAAGGAAAGTGGAATCTGAGAATGGTGAATGAAGATTGAAGAGTGAAGCAGAGGACATACAGAGGACAGACTGCAGATACAGAGTCTCAGTGATCGCTGCTACTTTGCTACCACCTACAATTGTGGACATTTGTATCTAAAGTGAAGTAATTTTTGGACGTCACCAATTCTTCTTCAAGTGTGCCACAACATCTCTTTTAATCAGCACATATTGTACTTCAACTGAACTCTGTCCTGAACAACAGGAATAAAAAAAGGAAGTAAAGGACATATAGGACCCCTGGAGGAAAGAGGGAGAAATCCATCCATCCTGATCAAAGACAGGGATCAGCGTGTCTGAGAGACACCCAGAGGGAAAATTAAAGTATTGCATCTTGTGTATCAATATTCCTGGAAGTATACAATCATTGGAAATTTCCTCATCTGTCCAATTTAGGACAAAAAGCTGTTTTAGCCTAAATTGGGCTACATTTAAGGTGAGCAGATATATAAGAAAGGTGTACCCGAATGTTCAGAATATAATTACGAAGTGGACACTATACTGGACTTTAATTTATCTGGACACTTTTATAAAAAAATTTTGGGACATTTTTTATACAAATTTATTTTATTTATTTTTCACATATAAAATTATTGCACATTTATAATTTTTGATATTATATTTTTTTGCACTATATAAATTTGTATGTTGTCACATTTGGATCACTTAATATATGGTCACAAATATTTACTGAGGCAATATTAGCAATATTTAGGAATATGTTCACATATTTTATTTAATTCAGTGGAGCGCAGGAACCAATTATATATAATTTTATTAATATTTTTACACAGGTATATGAGTATGTGTCACAGTGTCAGTGAACCACAATAATGCATTTCAATTTCATTTATTTTATGAATTTATGCACAATAATTAATTTTACCATAGTAGCTCGCAAGCACCATATAATTTAATATTTTTGTTCACCTGTTTACAAATGGTTCCCTTTTACCTGGTCTCCATCACAGGTACAAGTGACGGTATTACCCTATAGGGTACTCATTGTGTAGAGTGTGGGAAATAGGGTAAGCATGTCCAGAAGCTGTACGCGATAAACCCAAGTGAAGACCATCCTGCAACAAATTTTTGTGGCGAACGGGTGGGAGGAAGCACCTGAATACTACATAAAGCTGGAAATAGCATTATAGTGTGCATCAGTGGTGTGATAGAATATCTGGACACCCACATGAGACTGAGCTGATGTGCTCAAATGGCTGAATTTTAGTGTCAGGTGTTAGACAATTACACTATGAACTGAACACTCTCCAAACATATCCCCTTTTTATACAATAACGATCAGAGATACAAGATGACACTGTCTTACCTGTCCACAACGTTAGACGTATTCCAGGCTTCACCTGTCATGGTGGGCATTCACCCAAAGGGCTCTAAAGGGACTAGGTTCCATAGTGATGGATCCAGTGCCCAAAGTAATACTACAGGCTGTCCCCACAGCGAGCATGGCTCCCAAGGTTTCACTGAGGTTGTACTGTACCCATCAGAATGTACTGTCTATGCATAGGCATTAGAAGACTGTGAAGCTGACTGAAGAATCAGGAGATAAAATAATAAACCAGTGAAGCTGGTTTCTCTGGCAAGGAAAAGTAGTCTATCACTTACAAACGCTAGCAAAAAACTGAGAAATCACGGAGCGGGGTAGGGTTACAGAGGAGGTGACCAATGGGGCGTGCCCACAAAAGCTTGCCTCTGTCCAATCATGTGAAAGTACAAGCATACAATCCATTGCTTTTGAATAAGTTGCCTGTGTCTTGTACTGTAGGATCAGGATCATTAAAGATCATAAGGTCATTCGCCCACCTCTACCTCAACACCCTTTAGAGGAGGCCTTGTTCTGGCAGCAGATGGGAAGTTTCCATACCACTGCCTGAACACAGTGCTGTAAACTGTATGTAGCTGATGGTACATAACAGTGTTACAGAGCTGACAGCGGTCACATTTATTAGTAAAGAAAATAATTCATTTGGGCAAGCTTGGCCCAAATTAACTATTTAAAGTGATAAAAGATTTGGAGTTAAAGCCATACAATAACGGTCAGAGATACAAGATGACACAGTCTTACCTGTCCACAACATTATCCGTATTCTAGGCTTCACCTGTCGCATATTAAAGGGCACAGAGACACTAGAGCGTCGACTGCAAAGGCCCGAGGGTCCCTGGACCTGGAGACAAACCTGTCTAATTTGCCGTCCCCCACCTGTGACACAGGGCCTGGAATAACTCTGGATAGAGAACCCATTCCCCTAGATCCAGACACGAATGACCAAGTCTGCCTCAGATGTGCACAGTGGAAAGGGCTGGAACATTCAGTTCTCCCTGGATTATGCAGTTCTAGGCAGCACTCCCAAACCGACAACTTTTGATTTTAATATATTTATGAGAGAAAGCTTCATATAAAGACAAAACAGTACAACAGAGTACATGCACAAGATCTCCCAACAGTTCCTCTATTTAGACAAAGACAAATTTGCTCAGCTGCAAGCATCATACACATTTGCATTAGAACAGGGAGGAAATCCAGGCTAAAAGTATGGCAATTATTAAATATCAATACACTTGCATGGGGCAAGGAGGCAGGCTGGTCATTCTTTGCACTAAGAGTGACTTCTGCGTTAAGTGCATGGCACTTTTAACACAGGAACATTTCATGATCCTCTCATCAGGTCTCTGTTCTGCTCCTTCAGGTAACCGACTACAATCATCTCTGAAACACTAAGCTACTTTCCATGACTGAAATCAACATCTGTCTTGCTGCTGCCCTTGGCAACCACTGACTCACTTATTTTTTAAACCCCAATTCTACTGTTCATGACTATAAGTGACATCTAGCTTACTTAGACTTGTAACTGCTGTTTGTACCTGTCTGTATTGAGTTAGCCCTGTTCTCACTGCTGCAACTTGTCATGCGACTTGCAACATAAAGTCGCATGACATGTCAAAACACATTTATTTTGACGCAACTTCATAAAAGTCACACGACAATGGAGTCATAGCAGTGGACCAAGCCTTAAACTTACTTTTATGGTGCCTTGCCCATGATCAAACATCTAGCCTCATCTTGTTGTCTCCATCCTGCTTTGCAATGTTCTTAGGGCAGAAAACCTCCAGTTTCACCCATGTCCTCTTAATTAACTGTCTAACCTCCCCGATTCCATCTAAATATAAATTCAGTACAACTCTTGGGGATGGCTGGAGAGGGGGCAAGCTGGCCATTTCTTGCACAAAGTGTAATTTCTGCAGTAACTTCATAGCACTTTAACAAAGGCAAGTACAAACATTAGTGTAGTAGTAGTCTGCAAGTTACCTTTCATTCCTTATTTGTCTCTCAGCCTTCTTTGCACCTCTCCATTATCCAACATGCTCTTACTGACCTTTCTTTTTGTAGTAATCCCCTCTCTCAATCTCATTTCTTTACCTCTACTCCCAAAATCTGTACATGTCACGCTCAGTCCTGCCCTTTCAATATTACTGCACTTATCTCCTCTTTTTGAGCCAACATAATGACACATCTTCCAAATCACTGTGGCATTTGACCTCATATAAATCCTGCTCCCACCTCACCCTCCTACGGTTCCTAACTTCTGGGGATATAGCCCCAAAACCTGGCCCTCCACTGTCAAACTCTAACCCCAAGAACTAGCAGTTTCCCCTCCTCTGACCACAGCCAAAACCCTCACATTCTTATTTCGATTCCCTTTCTTTCATGAATCAGCCCCCCTACCCCCACCACCACCACTTGTGCTCTTTGGAATGCCTGCTCAGTCTCTAGCAAACTCACCTTTTCCTCTCCAACTCCCTCAATCTACTTGCTATTACTGAAACCTGGCTCCAGGAATCTGACTCTGCCTCTCCCATAGTGGCCTCTGAACTCAATCACCCAGACTCAGAGGACAAAAAGGAGGCAGAGTTGGACTTTCTTTTCCCACAAAGCATCTTCCAGGTTCTTTCTACACCTCCCTCTCCATCCCTCTTGCTCTTATTAAATGCACCATAGTCATCTTTTTTCTCCAGTATGTCTGAGGATTGCAGTCATTCACCAGCCTCCAGACCCATTGTCACACTTTCTCGACAACTTCTCTGCATGGCTACCCTGCTTTCTCTCCTCTAAAGAACCCACCATCATCCTCTGTGACTAACGTACCAGTCAATGTTAACACCTCAGCCACTTTTCAACTACTCAATCTAACCTCCACCTTCTTTTATTATATCTTTATAATACACATCCACTTTAAAACAAACATCAAGCAATACAAAAGTCCACACTTAATTTCGTCCTCCCAACCCCATTATTACCCCCCCTTACCACCTCTTTTCTTCTTGGTCCTTCCATTTACGTCTTGTTTTCCTTTTATTATTCTATCTTACTATTTCCCCTCCTTATCTTTTTTCTCTTTCTTTCCTATCATTCCCAAACTCTTATTTAATTTTCTTTTTCTGTTACACTCCAACCGCTTCTAAAAATCTATTTGATTTTTTTAAATTGTACCATCCTTACCAGGTTTTCTTAAATTTTTCCATTTTATCCTCATCTATTTGATATAATTCTTCCATCTTGCATATATATTCTCAAGTCTTTCCATCCAATCTTTTATTTTTGGGGGCTCTGTTTGCCAATATTTAGGAATAAGACTTTTGGCCGCATTTAAAAGATGGAACAATGTCATATTTTTATATTGCTTCACTGAAAACTCTGACTTATAAAATAGGCAAACCCGCAGGTCTATCGGTACACTAACCTTCTGAATCTCTTGTATTTTAGGACAGTCCCACCAAATATGTGCCACTGTACCCTTACTCCCGCATCCTCTCTGGCCTCATTAGGTGTAATATGCCATCTTACTAGACCTTTATAATCCATTTCAACTATATTCATATTCACCACCTCATGTATTAAACTAAAAATTAAATGTTTTTGGTATTCGTTCAATTTTGTTCCAAGCTCCGTTTCCCACTTCTCCAAAAACGTTTGGGATACCCGTCGTCCTATTTCAGTAAGGGTTTTATAAATCTTAGAGGTAATGTGTTTTTGTATTCTATTTATACTAAACAATTGCTCTAAAGGATACTTTCTTCCTCAGTGGTTGTGGGAGCTTAACAACAAAATGTCTTATTTGACAATACCACCATTCATCCAGTGTAAAAAATATTTCCTTCCTATTTTTCAAATCGTGTAGTGAACATAAAACCCCCTTATCCACAATATCTTTTAAACGTGCATTTCTGTACTTTATCAATTTCCCTGAAATATTATCATTCCAGGGGTGGAAAAAACGTAGTTCCCACCAATGGGATTGACAACGAGGTAAACTTCCCATCTTTCTGCTTGTGCATTTCATCCCAAATCCTAAAATACATTCCGGGTCAAAGTGCTTGTATCCTCATCCCAAGTGCAGAATTCCTGTGGTATCCAAATTGTCTTATCTAAAGGTGCCTTACTAAGGGACAGTAAGTGGAAGTAACACCGAATTATAATATCTCCTAAAATCTGGCATATTTAAATCACCCCCTTTTTTTATTACTGCATAAAACTTCATATTTAACTCTTGGTTTTTTTATGAGCACACACATATCTGAGTATCATTTTTTTAAGAAACCTAAAAAAAAAAAAAAAAAAAGACCCTGGTATATATATTGGAAGCATATTAAATTTATATAAAACCTTTGGTAGTATAATCATCTTACTGAGGTTTATCTGGCCTATCGAAGACAGCTTTCCCATAGAAGCTTTCCTCAGTTCATCCTTTATCTCATTTATTAACGGGACATAATTTGCCAGATACAGATTTTTTTTTATAGGCAATGTTAATTTTATTCCCAAGTACTTTAATTCTTTTTCTCTCCGTGTAAAGGGGAATTATTTGTAAAATTTGTTTCTCCACCTTTGGGATGTTTATATTTAAAATCTGGCAGCACAGTGGCTAAATGGTTAGCACTTTCACCTGGCAGTACTAGGGTTGTTGATTCCAATCCCAACCACGGCACCACCTGCCTGGAGTTTGAATGTTCTCCTTGTGCCTGTGTGGGTTTCCTCCGGGTACTCCGGTTTTCTCCTACACTCCAAAGACATGCTGGTAGGTTATTTGGATCCTGTCTAAATTGGCCCTAGTGTGTGTATGTATGAATGTGAGTTAGGGACCTTAGATTGTACACCCCTTGAGGGTTAGGGACTGATGTGAATGTACAATATATATGGAAAGCACTGCGTAAATTGATGGCGCTATACAAGTACCTGGAAAAAATAAATCTCACTTTGAGGGGTTAATTTTCAGATTTGATAGCTCTCCATAATGTTTCAATTTTCTCATTAAATTTGGTAATGTTAGTCTGGGGTTTGCAATATAGAACAGCATATCATCTGCATATGCTGCCACTTTATGTTCTACATCCCCTATCCACATTCCTTTAACGTCTACACGGTTTCTAATAGTTGCTAATAGCAGTTCCAAGGAAATCACAAACAACGGGGAAAGGGGACATCCCTGTCTGGTTCCATTATACATCCTAAAAAATTTTGATAGAGATCCATTTACCTTCACAGTGGCTGAGGAGTCCCTCTATAGCTCTTTTATCCACTGCATCGTTCTAGGCCCAATTCCTAGTGTTCTCTACATGTCAGTCATAAATCACCAGTCTGCTCTATCTAAAGCCTTTTCAGCGTCAACTGAAAAAATGATTCCCGGTACCTCTCCTTTAGGATAAGTAATGTTCTTAGGCCATTTCCTTTCCCTCTCTACTTGGAATAAATCCTACTTGGTCTAGGTGTATCCAATCCGACATCAACTCTTTCATCCTTGTTGCCAGTACCTTCGTCCACAATTTTGTATCAGCGTTCAACAAAGATATAGGTACACTGAGACCAATATTTCCCATCCTTGTGTATTTCTGTGATATGTGCCTGTAACGATTCCTCCCTCATCTTTGTCTCCTCCCCCCTGCGTATATATATATATATATATATATATATATATATATATATATATATATATATATATATATACACACATACACACACTGTAAATCCATCAGGTCTGGGGCACTTACTTACAGCTGTACTCTTTAATGCTAGGTTGACTTCTATTGATATTCGGTTATCTAGAGCTGTTAATCTGGCTTTAGCCAATCTAGGTTAACCGGCCTCATTCAAATAAATCTGCCTCTTCCTCCTCCTCTCTTCTGATTCTTACCTCCTGCTCCATATAGACCGTTATAATATCTCTGGAATATGTTGGCAATATCGGTGGTTGAGTAAACCATTTCACCTTCTGCATTTTTAATTCTATCTATAAAGTTCCTTGATTTCTTTTCCTTCAGCTTCTTTAGGCATTTCCCTGGTTTATTCACCCACCGATATATGTTTCCCTTGAAACCCCAATAAAAATCTACTTCCATAAAATCCTTTAACTCCTCTCTTTTTAATACCTCTTGTTGTAACTCTACGTTTATTTTCTTTTTATGTAATTGTTCCAGCTAATACAATTCTTCCATTAATACCTTAATTTTTTTTCCCATTCTTTCTTTATCTCCACCCCTATTGCAATCAATATACCCCTAATATAAGCTTTATGTGCTTCCCATACCGTGGCGATGGATACCTCCTCGGACTCATTTAGCTTAAAATATTTATGTCTTGCTTTACTCTTATTTCCACTTCTTGTAAAATGGTCTCATTTAATCGCCATGTATTTATTTTATTCTGTTTTCTTCCAAACAGTCGTCTCATTGTGACAGGGGCATGGTCCGATATAGACATTTCATCTATGTTAGTTTTCACCAAAGACTCTAAAAGTCTATGTTCAATCAACATATAGTCCAGTCTTGCATACATCCTATGCTCCACAGAGAGGGAGGTATAGTCTCTTTCCCTTGGGTGTTCAACCCTCCAGGCGTCCATCAGCTGACATTGATATAACTTTTTTTTTTTCTTTTTTATATTCTTCAGAATCCTATCTTCCTCTCACCGGGCGCATGATGAAGCATCCATCTCTGGGTCCATGCAAAAAATTTAAATCAGCTGCCATAATCATACTACCCCTTTTAAAACCTGTAAGTTTTGCCAATAATCCTTCCAAATATATCATTGAGTTTTTATTAGGACAATAAATATTTACTCTCTTCCCTGCAAGTTTCCTCTTAAAAATAAATAGTGGCCTGCTAGATCAACCAGCTTTTCATTCAAAGTCAATTTTATATTTATATCGCCACTCCCTTTGCCCGTCTTATTGGTGAGTCTGCATAGTACCAGGTTGGTAGATATTTAGAGTATAATTTAACAATTAAATTCTGTGATATATGTGTCTCCTGCAGAAACACCACTTCAATAGATCGTTGGTATATTTCCCTTAAAACCTTATGCCTTTTTGTTGGAGTATTCAAACTTTTTACGTTATATGTCAAAGTTAACCATGTTCTTTCCACCCTTTTTATCGGTTTTCCTCTATGTATCCTTTGTGGGGGTAGAAGTAAGCAGAATTTTGTAGCAAGAAGACCTTCCCTCATTTCTCTTCCTCCTCCCCCTCCCCTCGAGGACCCCAAAGATCTATTTTTGGTCTTTGAATTAATTGTGACCTACGATCCGAATTGATTCCTTCTTCTGCATAAGACTAAGCACACATGCCCATTCAGACCCAAATCTTTCATATCTGGGTCTGAAATTTGACAGCATGTTTGGTCTCCCTACCACCTGCCAGGGTACTCCACCTTCCTCCCCTACCTGTTTAATCTCCTTTTTATCATTCTCTATCCTGTCAAATGCACATTTTCCCCTGACCTAAAGGCCCCATTTTAGTCTGTCCTCAAAGGAAGGGGGTTTTATCTCTGGAGTGTTACCCAACAGATGGGAGATGTAGGGCAGCGGAGGGAGGAGAGAGAGAAAGTGAAAGAAATTATTAAGGGGAGTAGGGAATACCATACTTGGTTCTACCACCTCCTGCGTCTCTCTCAGCTCCCTACTGCCGCCGTCTGCCCCCCCCCCCATCCCTTTTTAGAAACTTTGTGTCATTTAATCTTATATTCTCTTTCCCCCCTGCAGACCACCTACTAATGTCTGGAGTCCGTAATTCTAATATTTCACAAAAGTCATTTAAATCTTCTGGGAATCTCAGTTTCGCCAATTTCCCGTCCTTCCACTCGATAAAACATGCCGGGAATCCCCAATTATAACAAACAATCCTGTTCCTCATCTGTTCTAACAATGGCTTCAAAGATTTTCTTCTAGCAAGTGTCTCCTGTGCTATGTCTGAAAATTTGCATCGTCGTCTCTCCATACTTTATATCTGGGATCCTGCGTATCTTCTTCCAGATGATTTCTTTATCTTCATAGCAATGGAACCTTATTATCACATCCCTAGGGGTATCTGATGTGACTTTTTTGGATCTTCTTATCCTATGCACTCTATTTTCAATTGCTCTCTCTCTCTCCTCTACCTCATTGGATTTAACAATCTTCTCATAGTGTCCCTTAAATCTTCTCCTTGAGACATTTCTGGTGGACCTTTGATCCTCAAGTTATTCCTTCTGTCTCTGTTTTCCTGATCTTCTAATTTATAGGATAACATTCTCTGTTCTTTTCTAATTTCCTCCATTTGTTCTACAAGGTAATTGATTACTTGTGCTTGTTTTTTCAATTTCCCTTCCATTCCCTCTACTCGTGACAGGACTTTTCCCATTTCGCGGTGCAAATCCGCTATTTCGCTTTTTATGGAAATTTCAAGTTTTGCAAACATATCGATAATTTCCGTTTTCGTGGCCATTTGTAGCCTTACGTCTTGCTCCTCCATATTTCTTTTTCCCCTTTTCTTTCTCCGGCTTTGCGGTTTCTTTCAATTGATTTCTATCCAATATTTCAAAAGATTGTCTTGCTTGACCTCCGATGTAATTTTCCTCTCCATGACTAACTAGGGTTTGTTCCTCAGGGCTTTTCTCATGCCAAGGCATTTATTTCTTTTTTTGTGTTTAAATTTGATTGAGGTGTTTTCGCTGCCCCTTCTTTGACAGATCTACTCTTCATATTTCTCAAAATGTGCAAAAGCTTATGATGTTAGGTACACATTTACTTTTGAGATAGAGTCCTCAGCACACTGTCCCATCTACCTCTGAGACCCCCAAAACACTGAAATTATATCCTCATGACTAAGATTGATGAGTGACCTTGCAGCTGAGCAGACAAGATTAGAAGAGACAAATGAATTGCCTTTAGACCCAGGATGTTGACAGGAAGATGAGCTTCCTCCAACGACCAAGACCCCTGCACTGGGAGGGCACCTAGGAATCTGCACCAGCCTGGCAGGCTGCCAAAGTGTGCAAACCTTCCATGATTCTGGGGAAAGGGGCTATCTTAACTCCAGTGCCAGGCTGGAAAACTAGGACGCAGGATTGCCCTCTACAGGGACAGTTAACATTCAACAGGCAAGAGGTGGCAGTGTCCACTATGGGAATAGTATATTCCTGCATGAAGTGATCCTCAATAGGATACTGCTGAGCAAAACATTTTGGAGGAGCAAATAGCTTTTCAGATAAGACCAGTTTCCATATTGGATGGGCTCCAATAGCAAGTGAACTGGGAAAGTCTTAGCAGGTTTGAGCATTTGTAGGGATGCCATGCTGCTCTAACACTAAACAAATGCATATAGTATCATTTATATCCAAAAGCTTGGATGAAATTTCAGTTGAAGGTGACTTATCCCTAAGGAGAAGAGCAATTTTCCTCTTCTACTTTCTATTCATACAGCGGGTCTTTAATCAAGGCACAGAGACCAGCCTAGGAAGGATACTGAAGGGGCTTGCTTGAGTTCTGTTATCTATGGCTTTAAAAGGACTAAGACTGTGAAAACAAAATCTGACATTGTTGCAGAAAGTTCTTCACTAGATAAGTAGGAGGGAGGCCGAGTGGCCGAAAGCCAGCGGAAAGCACAGGAGAAGGCAGGGATTCGAACAGGGTGACAACTTTCTAAGCAGAGGGTAATAGGGTCCTGTGTAGATTAACACCTTTGACCCTTCAGCTGTGGTTAGAGACTAAAGATTACGTGTCCTGCACCATATGACTAAGAAAAATTATTAACGATGAAAATAGGTAAGTAGCAATTTGTTTCTCTCAGGAGAGAGAAAACATCTGTTCTCCTAAGACACTAGCAACCCCCCCCCTCCACAAAAAAAAACAACAAACAGGCATGTTGGGAGTGGGAGGGGTTATACGGAGCGGTCTTCCAGCTCTTTTTGCTAAGGTCCTGAAGGCAGCTGCAGAACTCGGTTTCTGAATACTCCCGTATTCCTTAAATATGTACGTTTAAGAAAGGAAATTTTCTTACCCCAAATGTATAGGATTTCCTACATTGAGGTTTCGCCTTTTTCTTGGGTTAAAGGGTACTCTTCTTTTTACCCAGTGACTTGCTTGATAACATTGTCCTGGGATGCGCCAAAGAAACATTCCCCATCAAAAGGCATACACAAAAGGTGTGTGCACTTATGCTCAACATTTGAGCCAGAGTCCTCCTCTGGGCCTATGAAGGAGAATAAGGCCTTAGAAAAGGCTTCCAGCCTTTTATCCACAGGGTTTTTGAACACTGGGATGTCCATTACAAGGACAGTCAGTGCATTTCCAGACAGGAAATGGCCAGGATCACTACAGGGATAGCCCACTCGTGCAACTGAAAATGGCACATGTATGCGTAGTGAGAATCCTGGAAGGAGACTCTGGCAGAAGTAGTAGGAGTAGAGTGTCCACATAGCTGCAGTATAGGGCACAATTACCACCCCCCCCCCCCCCCCCGCAGGCAGTGCAGCCAATAGTGTCGCAGTCAGAGCTGCGCAGCTTATACCCTTCGGGAAAGGACAGGGACAATGTAAGCACATCAGATTTTTCAGCAGGGTGCACAAATGTGGCATTGTTTTTTTTTTCTTTTAATCGGTTACATTTTTATTAAAGAAGAATTACAATCATTTGAACAAGCACGTTAGGTACAATATTTTGTACAGAAAAGTCAGCATTAATATTTAAACTATGAGATAAAACACAAATGAAACCAAGAAAAAAGTTTTAACATTCTATCACAATCAATCAATGGACACTTCCCCCCCCGCAAAAAAAAAAAAAAAAAAAAGCACCGCGACACACTTCATACGTGGGACCTCTCCTTGTGACTTACTCTGTTATCACTATAGTTTAGCATGCCATTTATCATGCAAAGGGTCAAAGGCTGGTGTTATAAACTGCAAGAGTCACGCTGATGGTTTTACTCATTAACTACCACTAAAAAAATTCTAATGTTTGCAAATAGACTATTAATTCACTGAATAAAACTGATGCACAAATGAAAATAAGTAACATTTCTATTATGGCATAGATCTCACAAAATACTCAGCTTCATGGTGATTACTTGGAAGCATAGTCATATTTACCTGTCGCACTGGTTCACCTCCATCTTGTTCTGGTTTCCAATACAGAGTCAGCTCTGGCTTCTTACCCACTTGCTGGAAATGCGAGCTCACTAGAGGCAGGGCCTGGAAGACACATCAGCATTGTGATTGCGAGTTGGCCATAACTAGCATATACAGCTTTTTTTTTCCAACCTGTACACATGAACAATAAGTATTGGTCCAGCCGTCACACACATGTCATGACTTTCAAGTATTGTGCACAAATCCTACCACACAGACCAGGTGCAGGAAATCTTTGAGAGTTGGAGATCTACATGAACAACATGAGAGATCAAAGATCACCGGGGACTGGTGCCCTTTTAATTTTTTTTTAAAGAAATTAACTTGCAAGGGCTAACTAGATAGTAAAGAAAAATATAATAAAACAAATGACACTGTAAAAATATAGGATTAGCCTATCTTAAAGAAGACAATGTCAGTCAGTAGAGCGGTGGGCAATGTGAGTAGGGTAGTGAATGGTGCCTTTCAGTAGAGCACTGGACAGTGTCAGTAGGGCAGAGGACTGGGTCAGCAGAGAATTGGATATCGTCAGTAGGGCAGTGGATGATAACAGGTTTTTTGTTTTATGCTTCCGTTATGGATGAACATAGTGAGTGATCGGTACTGATCATTTACTGTGCTCATTCAGAAAAGGAAGTGTGCAGTAAATTACTGGCCCCTTCGCTCTCCATCCTGAAACTATCCTCACAGCAGCCGGTGGGAGGGACAAGAGGGGAAGCCAGCACTGCTGCAAGGGGGAGGGAGGAGCACACAGGGGGCCTGCATTGCAGAAGTGGAACCTTGACAAAAGCGGTGGCAGCATTTATTGGTTTTACCGATCCCTTGCATTTTCCTCCTACAGCCGCTGAATGCCGGCAGGAGGGAAAGGAGAAGCATACTTTCAGCTGCTGCTGGAGGAAAATACAGGGATCGGTTCCAATAAATGCCAATGCTCCGATCCTGGTTCCGGAGTTGGCAAGGAAGGGACACAATCTATCCATCACCTGCCTGTGATTGACAGATTGACAATCCCCCGATGTAGACCATACTATTTTAATGCCATTTTCTCAAGTACTTTTAATTTTATGTGTCACTGGTCAAACTTACATTACAATAGATCCGCTTCTGTACACCGTATCTTAGCACCAAAACATCAAAGGACTCATTTAATACCCCCATGACCATTGCCTCGGACTCCAAGGGGCCACTTTCCTGGAAAGACATAGAAACAGGGGCAATGAGAAAGGATCACCAACTATAAAACACTATATTATTATTATACAGTATTTATATAACGGTTTGCTCAGCGCTGTACATTATAATGTGAGACAGTACACGAGACAGTACATTAACAATACAATACACGAGGGGTTTGAGGGCCCTGCTCCTTGGAGCTTACAATCTAGGAGGGAGGGGAGAGTGTTACAGGAGGAAATAGCTGTGGGGGATGGAATGGTGGGAAGAGCGGAGGAGATCAGCAATTAGGTGAGGACGGGGTAGGCTTCTCTGAAGAGATGGGTTTTCAGGGTGCGCTTAAAGGTGAGGAGGGAAGGTTACAGTCTGATGGATTGGGGTAGTGAATTCCAGAGGATGGGGGAAGCCCTGGAGAAGTCCTGGAGATGGGCAAGGGAGGAGGAGACCAGGGAACTGGAGAGTAGGAGGTCTTGTGAGGAGCGGAGAGTGCGTTTTGGGTGGTAGATGGATATTAGGTCGGTGATGTAGTTTGGGGCAGTGTTATGAACAGCTTTGTACGTCAATGTTAATATTTTGAATTTTATGCGTTGGGCAATCGGAAGCCAGTGGAGGGATTGGCAGAGGGGGGTGGCAGATACGGAGCGGTTGGTAAGGTGGATGAATCTGCAGAATTGCCGCAGAATTCAGGATAGACTGAAGCGGGGATAGCCTGTGTTGGGGTAGGCCGGTGAGGAGGGAGTTACAGTAGTTAAGTCGGGAGATAAGGGAGTGAATGAGTTGCTTTGTAGTTTCTGGAGTTAGGAACGTGCGTATTTTGGAGATGTTGCGGAGATGGAGTCTGCATGAATTTGTCAGCAATTGGATCTGGGGCTGGAAAGACAGATTGGAGTTTAGAATGACACCTAGTACTCTGGCTTGCGGGGTGGGGCTGGCGGTGGCGTTGTTGGTCGTGATGGAGAGGTCGGGGGGGAGGCGGCCTGGGGGGGAAAACTAGGAGCTCGGTTTTGGCAAAGTTTAATTTGAGGAAATGGAGTAACATCCAGTCTGATATGTCGTTCAGAAGGCTAGTGATTCTGGCGGAGACTGAAGGAGTGAGGCGAGGGGTAGAGAGATAGATTAAGAGAGATAGATAAAGCAAAACACATCCCAAATGTGTATTTTTATCAGAATACTCAACAACATATCATAAAATACTTAAAAGAGGTAATGAATGCATATATAAATATGAGGAATTTTGACTTACCTGTAAATTCCCTAATTTGCAGTACACAGGCATAGTATCCATAGATCATGGGTTATAGACTTGTACCTTCAGGTGATTGGACACTGTTAAAAGCACTTGAGGACAAGCCCTCCTAGGGCACCTCTCTTATAACCCTCCCTCTCTCCGAGAGTCCTCACTTTTGCAGCAAGCAATGCTGAGCAACCAAGAAAAAGTGGGGAAGGTGGTCTCTGTCCAGTACTGTATTCCAAACTTCTTATCTCAATCTTACAGTACAGGCCACAGAAGGACACATAGTATTCATAGACCATGGGATGTCCAAAAGCAATGAATCTGAGGGGTGAATAAAACACAGGCAATAGGCAACATGTTACCTACCCAACCTCAGAATTCTGTGTATGCAGCGTAACCAAAGCCACTATTGTCTGGAATGGATATATTCTCAGGGGTGTTAAACTCTGTTTCATCATGAGCCGCATCAGCATTAGAGTTGCTCTCAAAAGGCCAGTTGTATCTGTAAGACTAGATGACCAGAGCACCCCACAAGCCCTTACATCAGATGTCAAGATCCACCACCATCAGAATTCAAGAGTCCCCCACCTCCTTTACCTGTGGAGGTAGGATGTGGAGGAGGACCAGAGGAGAGCTGGAGTCAGCTGCCAGAGTCTGCTGAATGCGGAGACCAGGGGAGGTGGAGAGAAGGGGGTGCTGCAGCTGCACAAAGAGGCTCAGGATCTGTAGGAGGGGTTCTAGTGAAGGAGTTCTGTCCTCTACTCGGCTGCCAACTGCTGAGACAAGGTGAGGGCAGACGCGAGGGGGTGCTGTAGCTGCAGGAGAGGTACAAGGGTCACATGAAATAGCCTGGGGGGTTGGATTCAGCCTGCGGGCCTTGTGTTTGACACATGCGCTCTATGACATGAGACGATAAGCAGATTATCAGACAGAAAAAAATGCATCTCTCTTTATATGTTGTGATATGGGGGAAGTTTAGCTCAGTGTGGTAGATGTATTTTATAGTGAGTTATGTCAGTCTGAACTGTGGTTTAAGGCATGGCAGCCAACTTTTCTTGAAATGAAACAAAAAAAGTTCACCAATAGTAATTTTGCCCATGAGGAGGTTCTTCTCCAGCAAACCACAACCACTGAAAATACCAAGCCACCTGGCTCTCTCAACAGCAGCACCTCTGCTCTTATCTCTGGTCTCTTTAAGCTCAATCAACCTCAGTCGCAGTTCCTCACTGCACAAGCTTACCAAATACAGTACATCCAGAAAGTATTCACAGCGCTTAGCTTTTGCCACATTTTATTATGTTACAGCCTTATTCTAAAATGGATTAAATTCATTTTTTTCCCTCAACATTCTACAAACAATACCCCATAATGACAATGTGAAAGAAGTTCATTTTTAAATCTTTGCAATTCAATTTTTGCTATTCACAGCCTTTGCCATGACACTCAAAATTGAGCTCTGGTGGATTCTGTTCCTACTAATCATCCTTGAGATGTTTCCACAACTTGATTGGAGTCCACCTATGGGAAATTCAGTTGATTGGACATGATTAGGAAAGGCATAAACCGATCTATATAAGGTCCCACAGTTAAAAGTGCATGTCAGAGCACAAACCAAGCCATGAAGTTCAAGAAATTGTCCGTAGACCTCCGAGACAGGATTGTTTTATGGCACAGATCTGGGTAAGGGTACAGAAAAATTTCTGCAGCATTGAAGGTCCCAAGGAGCACAGTGGCCACTATCATCCGTAAATGTATGAAGTTTGGAACCACCAGGAATCTTCCTAGAGTGGGCCGCCCGGCCAAAATGAGCGATCAAGAGAGAAGGGCCTTAGCCAGGAAGGTAACCAAGCACCCGATGGTCACTCAGAGTTCCAGCATTTCTCTGTGGAGAGAGAACCTTCCAGAAGAACAACCATCTCTGCAGCACTCCACTCCAGGCCTGTATAGTAGAGTGGCCAGACGGAAGCCACTCCTCAGTAAAAGGCAAATGGCAGCCCGTCTGGAGTTTGCCAAAAGGCACCTGAGGGAGAATCAGACCATGAGAAACAAAACTCTCTGGTCTGAAGAACAAAGATTGAACTCTTTGGCCTGAATGCCAAGCATCATGTCTGGAGGAAACCAGGCACTGCTCACCATCTAGCCAATACTATCCCTACAGTGAAGCATGGTGGTGATAGCATCATGCTGTGGGGATGTTTTTCAGCAGCAGGAACTGGCAGACTAGTCAGGATCGAAGGAAAAATGAATGCAGCAATGTACAGAGACAACCTTGATGAAAACCTGTGCCAGAGCGCTCTGGACCTTAGACTGGGGTGACGGTTCAACATTCAACAGGACAATGACCCTAAGCACACAGCCCACATAACAAAGGAATGGCTATGGGCCAATTCTGTGAATGTCCTGGAGTGGCCCAGCCAGAGCCCAGACTTGAACCAGATTGAACATCTCTGGCGAGATCTGAAAATGGCTGTGCACCGATGCTCCCCATCCAACCTGATGGAGTGTGAGAGGTACTGCAAAGCAGAATGGGAGAAATTGCCCAAAAATAGGTGTACCAAGCTTGTAGTATCATACTCAAAATGACTTGAGGCTGTAATTGGCGCTAAAGGTGTTTCAACAAAGTATTGAGCAAAGGCTTATGTACATAAATAGTTATGTACATGTGTTTTTTTTCGATTTTTTATTTTTAATAAATTGCAAAGATTTCAAAATGAACTTTTTCACATTATCATTATGGGGTATTGTTTGTAGAATGTTGAGGAAAAAAATTAATTTAATCAATTTTGGAATAAGGCTGTAACATAACAAAATGTGGCAAAAGTTCAGCGCTGTGACTACTTTCTGGATTCACTGTAGGGTTCTCCAGCCCCATGAACTCTCTCACTCTTCCAAACTCCCTCTAGTCCCCTGGAAGCACTAGCCACCTCAATTTTCTGGGCCTCCCAGACCAACATAGCTGTGCTGACTTTCACAGCCCTGTGACAAGGGATCCCCCCCAACAATGGATACAATATCTGGCAAGAACACACAACTGTCTACTCACAGGGCTGTCTCCAAAATGGGAGCTCTAAACTATTCTCAGTCATGGCTTATAACAAGCCTGCACACTTGTGTACTCACACAGCCTGCAGGGCAATAGCAAAACTCAAAGACTGAAGGTTCTGTCCCACCTAAGACACTTTGGAACCTTCATACTCCAGGCCCCAACCCGGGATGACAAAACCTTAAGAAAGCTTAAAGCACAGCTTTCTCCGCTCATACTTTGGAGCTTCTCAAACCAAGCCTTTGAGAATCATGTGTCATTTCTTTATCCATTTCCCAATCTCACACCGTGGCTGATGTGAGGAAGACAGAATGTCACTAGGAAGAACTAGAGAGAGAGAATGCCCTCATGTCATTCTTGGGGTGTGGAACTTGAGAAGCCCCCTGATAAAAAAAAAAGAAAGCTTCTGCCAATATGACAACAGGAAAGATCTATTAGTAAAAGTACTGCACCTGAGGAATGTTAGGAGTTTCCCTCTGTGGAGTTGCCTGGGATGTCAGAAACTTCTGAGGGGTGAATGCTGCCTGAAGGGAGTTCAAAAGATCAACCATGGCCATCTTGAATATTGGAGAGAAGTAGCTCTGCATTAATAGGTTGATTGTGTGAGGCTACAGTAGTCTGTGCAATTAGCCTGGCAGAGGCATATCGTCTGAAGTCCTTACTAAAACTTCCTCCTGGTCCTCCTGTACTGGTGTCATGCTTGCCTCTGAAAGGAAAGGCATTGTATAATCCAACATTAAGGGGATCAGGTGGGTAAGAGGAGGGAGATGAAAGAAAGAGCGCACAAACCTTGTGCATTACCTCAATAAATAGTGACTAATTTTATTAATAAGGAAATATACTCACAAAATGATTGTATAACAGGCATCAGTAACCATAATCCAAACAGGGTTACAGGTAAATCAAAAAGGGGGGGGGGTATGAAGTCTAACGCGTTTCGAAGGGTGCTCCCTTCTTCATCAGAGCTGGGTTTGGCAGATAGAAACTTCAGTATGGCAGAATTCCCATGGCAAGGAGATATTCAGCCACTGAGTGTCAGTATTACAGCAGTTCAACAGGCTGAACTGCTGTAATACTGACACTCAGTGGCTGAATATCTCCTTGCCATAGGAATTCTGCCATACTGAAGTTTCTATCTGCCAAACCCAGCTCTGATGAAGAAGGGAGCACCCTTCGAAACGCGTTAGCCTTCATACCCCCCCCCCCTTTTGATTTACCTGTAACCCTGTTTGGATTATGGTTACTGATGCCTGTTATACAATCATTTTGTGAGTATATTTCCTTATTAATAAAATTAGTCACTATTTATTGAGGTAATGCGCAAGGTTTGTGCGCTCTTTCTTTCATCTTCCTCTACAGTTGTACTAAGCTTCCCCAGCTTCATGATAGAGCTGCACAACCTCTGATCACCAGTGGATGAATACACAACACGCTGCTTGTCACTAACGCTTGTTTGATCTGAGTCCTTGAGCGCAGGAGATAGTGGATCTTGGGTAAGAGGAGGGGCCTGGCAGAATTGACCTCTGGACAGAACTGTTCTAGTATTAGACTGAGCACTTTGAAGTGAAGTGTCATGTGAGGTTCTGGCAAAGCGACCTTAGGCCTAGCTTTTCCTAGGGTTACTTGAAGTAGCGTGTGGAATACAGGGTAAACATGTCCTGACTAATAACGCTACAACCCGGTTGCACACCACCCTGTACCAAATTTCCTTGTGGAAAGAGGGCAGGAGTACCTGTGTGCCTAATCAAGGCTGTAGGCAGTAAAGCATATGACCCATGTTAAATTGCAATACTCAATCCATTATAGCCCAAGTGTTTAGGTTTAGAGTCAAGTTTGAAGAGCTTGTATAGATGTGAAATACATTCCAAACAATATATTGGTTATGATGGCAACAATGAAAATACATGGAAAACCTGTCTCACCTTGGTAGTCCCTGTAAAGTGTCTAGGCTTTGCCCGTCACGGTAGACATCCCCCTGAAGGATTATTCAGTTCCATTGTGGTAGGACTACAGCCCGGGACCTGTATAGCACCCAGCGGCTGACTAGGTGCCAAGGTAAGCGCCCATGCAGGATCCAGTGCCTGAAGCAACATTATAGGCCGTCCCCCATTGTGTGGGGTCTGGGTACGGTTCCAAAGGTTTTACTGAGGTTTCTTTGCAAGGGAGAAGAGGTCCATCACCTTTGGACATTTGTAAAAAACTGAGGACTCACAGGCTATAGGGGAGGTGCTGCCTCAAGAGCTTTGTCAGTGCCTAGTGAGCTGAAGGTACAAGTCTATAACTGCTGATCTCTGAATATTATGCCTGTGTCCAGTACGATTAAGATATACCATTCTACGGTGTGTGTTGATCCATTCAGGCACTTCTTGAATGCTCTGATGTATACTGCAGAATGCGCCAAGGCTTACCTTTACAAAAACAGAGAAGAAGAGCTCAGCACTAAGTTCCTGTGCCCTTTTGGATGCAGTCTTTCGATCATTACAATGATCTGCTTGCTTCTGGACAGCTTCCTGTGGCAATTTCAGCTTTGGACCACAGCCTAAAGAACACATTAAAGATTATTTGCAAAACAAATGTACAAAAACTATTTTCAAACTGCAAACGTTTTACAAATTGTGCATGTGCAAACATGTTGAAAAGCCAACATTCATGGTATCCTCATAAAGCTGCCTGGCAAGAGATACTTTTAAAATGATATCATGGTATCTTTATGGTTTGCATGTCTTCAGCATTTTATTAAAATGTTTTGAAGCTCTACATTTTTGGAAAGAAACAGAATAATGATGTATGATACCAAGTGATTACTGTATTTCCATAAACCTCTATTTTTACTAATTTTATTCACTGAAAAATGAGGTAAACAAACATCTACCAAGTTTTCAGTGAAAACGGTTTTTCATATTTTCAAAGTATTTAAAGAAATTATATTGCCCAATAACAAGAAAAAATGATCATTTTAGTTTAATCCTTTGAAAAAGGTACAATTATAGAAATACAGGCAATTCTTGTTTAAGACACTTTGATAAAAGAGGCTAAATGGGCTTAATTAAAAATGCTCTTGTAGTTGACCCACTCTGCTTTTCCTGAGGACCACTGTCACAAAACACAAAGTAGGGAGAATCCAAAAATTTCATCAGTCACCAAAACAGGAATAGAGGGGAAATCTTTCAAAGGTGACACTTGTTCCACTGACAACAGTTTGGTAGGCATTTCCCTTAGTTTTGCAGAGAAATCTCTTGTCTCCTCATTTTTTGTGCTTTAGATGCAGAGATATTTCCCCAATGAGAAACTGACCTATGTAGACTTATCACATGTTCAAGTTTAATATTTTTTAGAATATGTTAGCCTTAGATCTCCTGTAAGGTTGTTATTGCTGTCTGTGCCCTCATTGGGGAGATCCACTCACTATTTGTCATGTTTACCGTTCTAATTTAAAGCAAAATAAATCCCAAATATTAGGCAGTCCTCAGAACAGTATGTAGACTTATCATATGTTCAAGGTTATTATTTTTTTTTAGACTATATTAGCCTTAGAATGCCTTTAAAGTGTTTATTGCTGTCTGTGCCCACATTAGGGAGATCCACTCACTATGTGTCAAGTTTACCATTCTAATCTAAAGTAAAAGTAAATCCCCAATTTCGGGCTGTCCTCAGAACAGTAAAGGAGGGTAAATCTTAACCACTTGCTTCCAGAGGATTTATAGAGCTTTCTTTCAGTGGCATTTGATCACCACTGCGGTTATTTTTTGTGCTATTTTTGACTTTTTGCTATAGAACATATCCAGTAAAAAAAAAAAAAAAATGCCTTCTGCTACATCTTTGCTAGAACAAACAACAAAAAATTAATTGGTTTATGTGAAAGTTATAGCATCTACAAATGGCGGTATATATACACTCCAGAATTTAAATTTTTTTTTTACTAGTAATGGCAGTGATCAGCGACATATAGAAGGACTGCGACGGGCATTGGGTGGAAACTACCACTGACATCCCCAGTGACACTAATACAGTAATCAGTGCTAATAAGCACTGACACTGGGCATGAAGGGTTTAACATCTGGGGTGATCAAAGCATTAACTGTGTGCTGTGTTTTACAACAGGTGCTGTGTGTGTTTTACTAAGGAAACATACTGCTGTGTATCTCTGCTGTGCAGAGAAATACACAGCAGCATGTTACTGCTGTCAGGAGAGAGACCTGTGGTGTTTACAAACAGGTCTCTCCCCTGTCAGTGTTACTCAGCGATCGCCAGGTGGTGGCGGAGAATCTCCAGTCGGGACTCAGTGATTGACATCCGTAGCCACCAATGGCGGCGAAGGTAGGGTGGCGTGTGAAGGAATTAGCCTTTCAGCATTACCATACCGCCATATTGTCTCTTGACCTGAGATCTGCCATTTTAAGATAAGAATCCATTTTGAGATTTATGTCAGTACTTAAAGATGAATTTGTGTTTTAAGACTGTTTCTTACTTTCGATAAGAGTCTGAGGTTCCTCTTTTCCCTTCAGATGTAACTTCCTTTTTTCCTCTACCGAGCACAAGACTGAAAGTCTGCGGTGGGCTTTTTCCTGTTGCAAGAGTATTAATAAACTATAGCCAGCGCTAAAAGGGAAGTTGTCTACTTTCTATATTAATGTTTGACGCATATAATAATAATTAACATAAATGCTAAATGATTGGGCATTACTGACGTATATAATATTCTGATTGGTCAATGCATACCTGTCAATTGATTGGTTCTTATATTTCCATGTATTGTTTTAAGTTTCATATATAAGTTTGAACACGGAAGAATAAATTCAGTTCCTTCTGAGATACCACCTTGTGTCTGTGTGCAATTTCCTGTATCTCAAAGGGGACTCCAGGCCTGTAGACAGACATTGATCAGGGCCAGGGGACTGACGGGAGTCGGTAGCTACAGGAAGGAACGAGAGGAGCCAATTCCTTTCAATTGGGGGCTCGTGTCCGGGATGAGATAATCATCCTTTTCGGTAGGTAAGATTTTTTGTCATTCTGTCAATTAGTCTGTCTTGCCGGAAGGGCTCTGATTAAAATCTCATGCCCTTAGGTAGCACCGGGCTTCGCGTCTAAAGACGCTAGTGGCCAGGCGCAAAGTGCTGTGGGAAGCACAAGGTCTTTTGGAAAAGACCAGGAGCAGTTTTGGGAACTGCACAGTCTCTTATGAGAAGGGGCTGAAAAGAGTTTCTCTGAGAAGAAACCAGGAAAAGTCCGGGGCTGATCAATTCTGTCCTGCAACTCTTTGCTTTTCTTCCTATCGCATAGAAGTATAAGATAATTTGTTTGTGTGACACAAGTGCCCAGTTGGTAAGTGTATGGGCCAGAGGTCACTGAAGGTATTGTCAACTTCCGTTGTAAGACGCACCACCCCTTTAGCTAGGCCTTATTGGCTGATGACCTAGAGAAGGTGATAGCATGGTGACACGGAGTTGGGTGCCTATGTAAATGTCTTGTTCAAATTGTGTTGTAGGCTTATTGTTAGAAAAGTGGGAGTTAGTCAGAGTCAGGATATTATTAGAAGTATTGTATATCCAGGTTATAATCTCCACTTTTGGTCAACCACTAGAGAAAGACCCAATAAATATCTTAAGTCCAGACATTTTTATAAAGTAAATTGTCATTTGGAAGTTGACCCCTGTTTTTTGGGACAGCCTATAGGACAGATTTGTAACACAGACCTTTGTAAGTGTAAAAATGGGAAGTGGTCAAAGTAAGGATAAACTCCCTCCCCCAAATGTTGGTGAGACATGTAAAGATTATGTAGCCCGTATCTGTGGGACAGATTACTATCTAGTTAACCCCTGGGTGGATAAATTAGCAGACTGGAGTGAATTCATGGGAAGTGTTGACCCGTTCCCCCGTGATGGGAGCAATGATATTTTTCATATGGATATGATTAGGGGTCTCTGTCTGGGGGATAAACAGGCTTTCCCATGGTATAAGGGAGATCCTGTGTGGGATCAGAAATACATGACCAAAGGTGGACAAAATTGGTTAGAATTTGCCCCTCTCTGGTTTCATAGACAAACTGGGAAACAAAATAAAGCCAAAGCTAGAAATGTAGATGCCACTAAAATACATGCATTAGAGTCAGAAATAGACAGACCCACACACCCTCTCATGCCATTCCCTCCCCCATATGTCCCATCTGTCCCACAGCCCACAAAACTTTATCCATCTCTTACTGAAGAAGATATTGATTTTTTAGCCGGACATTATGCAGTCCAACACCCCACTGCACCTCCAGCACCAACACTTCCACAGACCCCTCAAATACCTAGTGCTGTTCACATTTCTACCACACAGCCTAGTACAGTTCAAACTCCCGCGCCCTCCCAGGGTGTGGTTCAAAGTCCTACCACACAGGGAGCGACAGGGGGAATAGCTGTTTCTTCAACTACTGAAGCAGATGACTCACTTGTTGATGAATCCGCTAGTTCAGGCTCTCTGCTGTTCAGAGCAGCTAATAGTCTAGGTATAGTGGACATGCTAAGTCCATCACACACACGCCATAATACCCAATATGGTATTGATTCCAATACACAACAGATGCCCTTCATGACAATAGGAGACAATCTATTAAAGAAACCCATTGAGATAGAAGACATAAATAGGATTGTCAAACATTGTCCAAGACCCACTGTTTCTTCAACGGCTACTGTGAGCTATTTGAAGAAAGCATGTAAAGGTAGAAATTACACACAAGAGGATATGCGCCTTATCCTCGATGGAATATTGGGACAAACTTCCCCCTGGAATTGGGGTAATGTTGGGACCATATCCATCCTAGAAGCAGGCAACATTACTGCCACAAATTATAAATTAAACACAGAAGATGGTAGGGACAATATGTGGAGAGAGGTCTCAGAAGAAATGGAACGAGCTTTCCAATCTAGATCCTCCCTTCCTACCGCAGTAGCCTGCAAGCAAAAGTCAGGAGAAACTGTGTTAGATTTTTGGAAAAGATTTAATGAGACATGGACACAAGAGGCAGGACTGACATTGCAAGACACCATGCATAGTCTACTGATTCAGACTTTCCTGTCCAATCTAAAACCCAGTGTCATGTTAACTGTAAAACAGATGATTTCTGAATGGCCCACTTGTACCAGAGAACAATTTCAATTGAAATTGACTGAGAAAGATGCTGCCGGATGTCTAGAGATACCCAAGGCGGTGGCCACTCATTTTCAGGAAGATCCCTTTCCCCACACAAACTCACCGTACAAGAGAAGGGGGGGTTTCAATAACCGAGGCAGAGGCCGGTTTAGGGGAAGAGGGAGGAATAATAGGGGACGGGACACGGGTTGTTTTAACTGTGGGGCTGAGGATCATTGGAGAAATCAATGTCCATATGAAACTCAGGACCACGCCCAGCATAGCCCCTCCCCAGGCCAACCACAAAGGGACCTCCCACAGCAGAATGTGAGGTTTCCTATCTCTTGGCAGACACAATCACAAAATAAATGAAGGTGCCCAGAAGGTGGTATCCCAGCATTCCCGCTTGTCTCTCACTCTTATAAGGAACAACCCCTTGTATCCTTGCATATACAGGGCAAATTAACCCCATTCTTGTTGGACTCAGGCGCGACTCGTTCGAGTCTGAGTGAGGATTATTATAAGGGAGAGGTAATGAATGCTGAACCTTCCATGGGAATAAATGGGATACTGACCAAGACTTATAAAACACCGCCTCTTCCAATTTTTGACCCCATACAGGGAATCACTCTGCTAGATCACTCATTTAGAATAATACCCAATTGTCCAGTTAATTTGTTAGGGAGAGACCTCATGGGAGAGTTGAACATCAACTTGAAATCCACAAAGAGAGGTGGTATAGTGGCTCATTCTGCCAAAATGCCAATCATCCCTGCCATGACAATGATTACTAAAGAAGACCCCTCATTTCCTGCTGGAACAATTAATGACAAAGTTTGGGCAAAAAGTGCCTTGGATGTGGGATTCATTTCCTGCACTCCATATAAGGCCACACTGAAGCCATGGGCTCAACCTGTGTTTCACAAACAATACCCTTTGTCAAAAGAAAAGGAGGAAGGAATAGCGCCCATGGTGGAACACTTTCTCAAGGAAGGAGTCCTTGAAGAGGTGATTTCACCATACAACAGCCCAATAAATCCAGTTAAGAAGCCGGACGGCTCTTACAGATTTGTGCAGGACCTGAGGGCCATTAATGATCTTGTGATTCCCATTGCCCCAATAGTGCCTGATGTACCAACACTCATTTCCTCCATCCCAGCTGATGCTGAGTTTTTCACAGTGATTGATCTGACAAATGCATTTTTTTCAATCCCTGTTGCCAAGGAGACACGCCCAATTTTTGCGTTTCATTACAGGAGAAAGACCCTTACTTGGTGTAAATTACCGCAAGGGTATGTAGATTCGCCTGTGGTCTACTCTGTTGTCCTCCAGGCTACCTTAAAGCCATGGACTCCTTGCCATGGTTCAGTTTTGGTTCAATACGCAGATGATTTGCTTCTCTGTAGTGTTAATCGGGCAGCCAGCCAAGGGGATAGTGTAGATCTCATGAACTGGTTATGTGAATGTGGTCATAAAGTGTCTAAGAAAAAGCTACAATGGTGTCAGAAAACTGTTGAATACCTTGGTTTTGTTCTCACAAAAGGTGAAAGGAAAGTCAGCCACAAAAGAGCTGCGGCTCTTATGGGTCTGCCCCGCCCATTGACCAAGAAAGACATGCTCACCTTTCTTGGTATGATTGGTTACTGCCGCCAATGGATACCTGACTGTTCCTACTATGACAACATTTTGAGACAAGCCACAGGTTCAGAAATGTCAGATCTTGTGAAATGGTCAGATGATATGTGCAATGCTTTTGTGTATCTGAAAAATGCTATGGTAATAGCCCCTGGTCTTGGTCTGCCCGCATATAATCAAATGTTTCATCTGTATGCTAGGGAAAATTGTAAAACTATGGCAGGGGTCCTGGCCCAGGAGCATGGAGGAAAACTCCGCCCTGTTGCTTTTTTCTCAAAAATGGTTCCAGTACAGGTCCAAGGCATGCCTGCGTGTCTCAGAGCACTAGCATCAAGCGCTATGGTGGTCCAAATGGCTACGTCACTCACTCTGGGACATGAGACCACCTTACATACCACCCACAATGTGTCTATTCTACTCAAGAATATACATACCCAACACATGTCAGCCCAGAGACTTAGTGGATATGAGGTTATACTGTTGTCAAACCCTAAGTTGAGAATAAAATATACCTCTCCCACTTCAGGTCCAGCTCCAATTTTAAATGCCTTATTAGGCTTAAAGGGAGAGCAGGATGAAGTTGTTCCACAGCATGATTGCCTGGAATTGATTCATCAGGACACCTCCCCAAGACAGGATATGTCTTCTGTGGCTCTTCCAGAGGCACAGAATGTTTTTGTAGATGGCTCTTGCTCGAGACCCACTGACACTGTTTACCATGCAGGATATGCGGTGGTGCAGTTGCCAGATAAAGTACTTGAAGCAAAACCCATCCCATACCAGTCAGCTCAGGCCGCTGAACTGATAGCCCTTACAAGAGCATGTCAGCTTTTTGAGGGTCAGGATGTAAATATTTACACAGATTCCAGATATGCGTTTGGCGTGTGCCACGATTTTGGAATAATTTGGGAAAAGAGAGGATTTATTGCAGCAGATGGAAAATCCATCTCACATTCATCTCTGGTGAAGGCTTTACTCAAAGCCATACAACTGCCAAGATCCCTTGCTATCCTACACTGTAGGGCACACACAAATGAACAAACTGATATTGCAAAGGGAAATGCTTTAGCTGACAAAGTAGCAAAAGAGGCGGCCCTTACCCAGCCTGCCATGATCCAAATGCCAATGCTCACCCCTGAAATGCCACTGTTGGATCAAACATTGCAGGATTTACAGACATATGCTACCTCAGAAGATATTGAGCAGTGGAATGCAGCTGGTGTGAGAAAAGATCCACAAACTGGACTTTGTGTCACAGAGGGGAGACCATGCATTCCAAAGGCCAGTGCACCTCTGTTCATCTCACAGTATCATGGAGTAGGTCACAGGGGATGGCAGGTTACATGTGAACTGCTGGATAATGATTTTTTCATTCCTGGCCTTCCCTCTTTGGTAAAATCATATGTGTCTAGATGCATTACATGCATAAGGAATAACCCAAACAATCCTCACAAGGCAAGACATGAACACCTGACATACCCATCAACACCTTTTACTCACCTACAGGTAGACTTTACACACATGCCAAAGGAAGGAAAAAGACAAGAATATCTTTTGGTAATTGTGGACATGTTTAGCCGCTGGGTAGAAAGCTTTGTAACCACAAAAGAAGATGCCCAAACTGTAGTGAGGATCCTTACACGGGAAATTATTCCCAGGTGGGGATGTCCACTCCAGATTAATTCTGACAACGGTCCAGCATTTGTGGCCAAGGTATGTCAGGATTTGGTGAAAACACTCAAAATTGAGTGGAAGTTTCACATTCCTTACCACCCTCAGAGCTCAGGTATAGTGGAAAGGATGAATAGGACCCTCAAGGATAAAATTAGGAAGGCTACTGGAGGTACCTTTGCAAACTGGAAGAAAATACTGCCTGCAGTCTTGGCAGAGGTAAGGATGACTCCTTCTAAAAAGACAGGTTACTCCCCCTTTGAGGTTCTAATGGGTAGGCCCTTTCCCACTCCCTGGGCTAGACAGCCACTCATGGTAGAAAGAGGGGATTTGGAATTGATTCAGGAGGAATATGTGAGAAAACTTATTGAAACTTTGGACAAGGTTGAAAGAAATGTTTCTCGCACCTTTCCTCTTTCTTCACAGGAACCAACTCACTCTTTCCAAGTCGGGGACCGTGTGGTGATACAAGCCCTCCATAGGAATCGGAAGCAAGAGTATCCCTTTGGGCCCCCCACTTCTGTGATCGCTGTCACCAGGACCGCTGTCCTGACTGAGGATTCCAAGGCCTGGATCCATGCCAGCCGTGTAAAAAGGGTGAACCAAGCCCCTAAGAAGCAAGACAAAGGCAAAGACACAGATACAGAAGAAGAAAAAGGAGGTGAAGCCGGTGTAAAAGTCTTTGAAGAAGATGACCTTTCTGATGCTCTCACAGAACTCTGGGCAGACATTTTGCTTCCTCATACTAGCAGCCCTGACTGTGTTCCTCCCAGTATGGACAATAACTAACTGTATTTATCACCCAGATGATTATGGAGTGATTAAGAGTATATGTAATACCTCCATACAAGCTAGTGACCCAGATAATGCAGAACCAGTGCACACACAAAACCATAGTACACAACATTCTAGTGTCAGAAAGAAACGAAGTCTAACCCGCACTAAGAGAAGGATGAGAAGAATGTCCTTTGTACAAGATAAGGGATGGGGGTTACAGGAAACACCAGTCTTGACTACTGAGGATGTAAATCAGACCATAGTGTTTACTCTGACTAAAAACCAGGTGTTTGACCCGACTAAAGTTACTTATGATATTGGACCTTATAATGTGTACATGTGTGGGAGGAATAAGCCCTGTGGTTACTGGGAGAATATATGGTGGACAACAGACCCTCATAAATGGGAGACCCAATCAGCTAGAATTCCCCTAGAGGACATAGGCACCTATCAAAGAATCTCTATAGCAAAAGGCCAAGGGAATATCATTTTCACAATAAGGAACCCACAGGTCAGAGATAGTGGGGAATATAGGTTGGGAATAACTGTGTCAGGAACAGACCCCTGGGCCAACCTCATATTACAGGTAAAACCCTCCCCAAGAGTCCATGTCAATACCATAGACAATTCATTCCCCAAAGTTAGGAATCGACTGGATAATGAGGTGACAGGAGTAGTGATGCAATCAGAAGACAGATTAAGCATTGAAACTGGTTACTCTGACAAAAATGAATGGATTGAATGGGTGAGATGGACCACTAAAAGTAAGGGACAGGGAGACTGTGTTTCATGTGCCAATCCCCGCCCCCTACTTGCCACAGTTCCTTTGTTAGAAGAAGAAACTAATATGTCCTGCCTAATTAGAATGTATAAAGATAACATCACTGAGAAGGAATGTTCTGATTTTGTTAAGAGGTTCCCTGTTACCGGATTACGAAATTTACCTTTGGCCTCTAAACCGGTACCAGGAAATTTTACCTGCTTTGAACATGATGATGCTAAGGGTAAAGATTTAGGTACATTCCCACCTAATTACTGTGTTAAGACCATCCGCACCTCCGCAGAAGGCTACCGGAAGGAATGGTTTCAGGACCACCGGCAGCAACTGTCAGATGTGTGGTGGCTGTGTGGAGATATGAGACTCAGAGCCAGACTCCCCAGCAGATGGAAGGGAAGCTGCGCTCTGACCCATCTTCTCATGCCTTTCTTTATGATCAAGGTAGAAGATGGGATAAGAAGCTTGCCCATCTTGGAAAAATCCAGATCTAGAAGGTATAAAAGAAATGCACCCCGTGGTTCCTTTGATAATAGAGTTTACATAGATGCTATAGGTGTACCAAGAGGAGTCCCTGATGAGTTTAAAGCTCAGGACCAGATTGCTGCAGGGTTTGCCTCTATTGCTATATGGGTACAGCCTAACAAAAATGTGGATTGGATTAATTACATTTATTATAATCAACAAAGGTTTGTTAACTATACTAGAGATGCTCTAAAGGGGGTCTCTGCCCAACTTGATGCAACATCCCTTACTGCTTGGCAAAACCGCATTGCTCTTGATATGTTATTAGCTGAGAAAGGAGGAGTATGTAAAATGTTTGGTTCCTACTGCTGTACTTTTATCCCCAATAACACCGCTCCTGATGGAAGCATTACTAGAGCCCTTCAAGGCCTCCAAATGTTGTCTGAAGAATTGGCTGAAAACTCAGGAGTAGAAAATCCACTAGCTGGTTTTTTTGAAAATTGGTTTGGTAGATGGGGAACTCTGATGAAAACTATGCTGATTTCTATAGTAATGGCTGCTGCAGTATTAACTCTGTGTGGTTGCTGTTGTATCCCCTGCATCCGAGGTTTAATGCAGAAACTTATTGACGCCACCATTACTAGAACCATGTGGAATCAGTGTCTTGATAAAGGACCTACTAAGGGCCCCAGGTACCAACCTGTAAAAAAGGTGTAAGGTCACGTGCGTGACCTAAGAGGGGGTTTGAAGGAATTAGCCTTTCAGCATTACCATACCGCCATATTGTCTCTTGACCTGAGATCTGCCATTTTAAGATAAGAATCCATTTTGAGATTTATGTCAGTACTTAAAGATGAATTTGTGTTTTAAGACTGTTTCTTACTTTCGATAAGAGTCTGAGGTTCCTCTTTTCCCTTCAGATGTAACTTCCTTTTTTCCTCTACCGAGCACAAGACTGAAAGTCTGCGGTGGGCTTTTTCCTGTTGCAAGAGTATTAATAAACTATAGCCAGCGCTAAAAGGGAAGTTGTCTACTTTCTATATTAATGTTTGACGCATATAATAATAATTAACATAAATGCTAAATGATTGGGCATTACTGACGTATATAATATTCTGATTGGTCAATGCATACCTGTCAATTGATTGGTTCTTATATTTCCATGTATTGTTTTAAGTTTCATATATAAGTTTGAACACGGAAGAATAAATTCAGTTCCTTCTGAGATACCACCTTGTGTCTGTGTGCAATTTCCTGTATCTCAAAGGGGACTCCAGGCCTGTAGACAGACATTGATCAGGGCCAGGGGACTGACGGGAGTCGGTAGCTACAGGAAGGAACGAGAGGAGCCAATTCCTTTCAGCGTGCACATGCACCCCCTACCCAGAAATGCAAATCATGTATATATACGTGAGTTTGCGCAGCCCTGCCGCCCTGTAGCAGTATTTCTGCTGTAGGGCAGTGGGCAATTGGTTAAAGTTGAGTTCCACCCAAAAGGGGAAGCTTTGCTTGTTTGCCTTCACCCCTGCCCCCTCCTCCACTGCCACATTTGCCACTTTTTGGGGGAAAGTGGAAACCTGGTTTTGACAGGTACCTGCTCCCACTTCCGGCTCAGTTCGACATGGCCCCCCTTCTTTCCCCCCCCCAGTCTTCTGGGACACTTCGCAGGAATGTAAGGATGCCCCATCTTTTCACAGAAATGAAAATTATCAACCTACAGAGGACTGAATTCAAAGAAACTCCGAAAATCAATGTGAAAAAAATTATACAGCAGGCTAGTCCATTCTATTGAAATGTCATTGCAGCAACTCAAAAATGGTACTCAGTAGTTTGTATTGCCCCCACGTGCTTGTATGGATGCCTGACAAATTCGGGGCATGCTCATAATGAGACGACAAATGGTGTCCTGGGGTATTTCCTCCCAGATCTGGACCAGGGCATCACTGAGCTTCTGGACAGTCTAAAGTGCACCCTAGCGGCAGCGGATGAACCAAAACATGATACCCCAGAGGTGTTCTATTGGATTTAAGTCAGGCAAGCGTGGGGGCCATTCAATGGTATAAATGCCTTCATCCTCCAGGAACTGACTGCATACTCTCACTACATGAGGCCGGGCGTGGTCTTGCACCAGCAGGAACCCAGGACCCACTGCACCAGCCTAGGGTCTGACAATGGGTCCAAGGATTTCATTCCGATACCTAATGGCAGTCAGGGTGCCATTGTCTAGCCTGTAGAGGTCTGTGAGGTCCTCCATGGATATGCCTCCCCAGACCATCACTGACCCATCACCAAAACAGTCATGCTGAACGATGTTACAGGCAGCATAATGTTCTCCACGGCTTCTCCAGACCCTTTCATGTCTGTCACATGTGCTCAGGGTGAACCTGTTCTCATCTGTGAAAAAAAACAGGACACCAGTGGCGGACCTGCCAATTCTGGTGTTCAATGGCAAATGCCAATCTAGCTATATGGTGCCTAAAAGAGAGCACAGGGCCCACTAGAGGACATCGGGCCCTAAACCTCATCCTGTTCCTCCTTGCACAAAGGAGCAGATACCGGTCCTGCTGATGGGTTAAGGACCTTCGACAGCCCTGTCCAGATCTCTTAGAGCAACTGTGTCTCCTGGAATCTTCTCCATGCTCTTGAGACTGTGCTGGGGAGACACTGCAAACCTTCTGGCAATGGCACGTATTGATGTGCCATCCTGGAGGAGTTGGGCTGCCTGTGCAACCTCTGTAGGGTCCAGGTATTACCTCATGCTAACAGTAGTGACACTGGCCCTAGCCAAATCAAAACTAGTGAAAAAGAGTTAGAAAAGATGAGTAGGGAAAAAAATGTCAGTGACTTCCACCCCTAAAACCATTCCTGTTTTGGGGTTAGTCTCAGTGTTGCCCATCTAGTGCACCTGTTAATTTCATGAACACCAAAGCAGCTGAAAATGATGAACAACCCCCTCTGCTACTTAACTGACCAGATCAATATCCCAGGAGTTTAATGGACTTGATCCTATACTCTGATTATAAACTGTTCCTTTAATTTTTTTTTAGCAGTGTATTTTATTATGGTTTAATACTAATTTAAACAAGGCTACCTACAGTATATCTTCATGTTTTTGCTAAACCTATTGTCTTCACTTGTTGCTGGAGGCCACAATATTGCCTGACATACTGTATGTTGGATAGATTCATTGGCTACAGATTAATTAATCTATGTAAAGCAATTTACATCTTCAAACTCTAGCCTATGTCATATCCAGCAATCTGTGCAGTTAAACCTTTACTCAGCTGTGGATTTGCTACCTGCTACCACTATGCTTTTGGATGCATGACTTGTGTATTCGATAGCTACAGCTTATGCCTTTTCAGCTTATTCTCATTACTGCAGTTTTCCTTCTGCATGGATGCAATTTACTTAAACTTTAAGTGTTGCTTAAGTTTACCGGTTTTGTATGCTATGCAAGAGCAAATTCAAGTTGTAATGGATGGCAGTGGATATACAGCGGGTAAAATAAGTATAGAACATTTTTATAGGTGAACATATTTCTAAAGGTGCTACTGAAATTACATTTTCACATCGGTAACAACTCATGCAATCCATACATACGAAGAAACCAAAACAAATAAGTTCAGAAATTAAGTTATGTGTAATAAAATGGAATGTCACAGGGAAAAAGTATTTAACACGCTAACTGAAATTTATTTAATACTTCGTGCAAAATCCTTTGTTGGTAATGACCGCTTGAGGATGCTTCCTTTATAGAGAAATTAGTCACATGCATTGCTCGGGTGTGATTTTGGCCCATTCTTCCACAGTCTTCGAATCCTGAAGGTTCCATGGGCCTCTTCTATGAACTCTGATCTCTGATCTTTAGTTCTTTCCATATATTTTCTATTGGATTCAAGTCAGGTGATTGGCTGGGCCATTCTAGCAGCTTTATTTTCTCTCTTTGAAACCAATTGAGAGTTTCCTTGGCTTTGTTTTTGGGATCGCTGTCTTGCTCAAATGTCCACCCTCGTTTTAATCTTCATCATCTATCCATCAAGAATGTCTTGGTACTTTTTACCATTCATCCTTCCTTCACATGAATTTTGACAGTACCATATGCTGAAAACCAGCCCCACATAATGATGTTCCAACCTCCAAACTTCACTGTTGGTATGTTTGCACAAAATATTAACATTCCATTTTATTACACAATTTCTGAACTTATTTGTTCTGGTTTCTCTGTACATATGGGTTGTTACCGACATGTGGTGGAAAATGTAATGTCAATAGCACCTTTAGAAATATATTTACATAGAAAAATGGTGATGCGTTCAATACTTATTTTACCCTCTCTATGCTAATTGAGTCCTATGGTATATATGTACAGTAACAGCAGATTTGGGGATAACTATAGCCCTTTCTAATATGATTTCTTTAGTGGTTTACTTTGATGCTTTATCACTTTTTTTTCATGAGGACGCACTTTGTATTTTTTAACCAAACTGGCTTGTTGATAATTGGGTATGCAGAGCACAGGGCAATGCAAGTTTTAAGGGTTTCTTATAGCATGCACAAGATCAAGCACAGAGGTGGCTACATTCTTTCCAGGACTGCTGTAATATACACACTGTCAGCTGGAGCTCCTATTAAGGGTGGTGATATGATTTTGGTGCACAGTTCTGTGGTGTGGAGATGTGATTGATAATCCGATTCATTTTTGCTTGTGAGTGCATTTTTATCTAGTTTTTAATTATAAAATAAAGGGTATTGCTCCTGTGTGCTGTTCTCTCATTTGTGTATTCCCTTACACTGATGCAGGGATATTTCTCCCTTTGCCACAGTTAGCAGTATTTTGGGGTATAAGAACTATGGCATACAGGTGCATCTCAATAAATAAAAAAATCATCAAAAAGTTAATTTCAGTAATTCAATTAAAAAAGTGAAACTCATATTATATAGATTCATTACACACAGAGTGATCTATGTCAAGCATTTCTTTCTTTTAATATGGATGATTATGACTTACAGCTAGTGAAAACCCAAAATGCAGTATCTCAAAAAAATTTGAATATTGTGAAAAAGTTCAATATTGTAGACTTATAGTGTCCCACTCTAATCAGCTAACTCAAAACACCTGTAAAGGTTTCCCGAACCTTTCAGTGGTCTCAGTCTGGTTCAGTAGGTTACACAATCATGGGGAAGACTGCTGACCTCACAGTTGTCCAGAGACAGTCATTGACACCCTCCACAAGGAGGGTAAGTCGCAAGAGGTCATTGCTAAAGAATATGGCTGTTCACAGAGTGCTGTGTAAAAGCATATTAATGGAAAGTTGAGTGAAAGGAAAAACTGTGATAGAAAATGGTGTGCAAGCAACAGGGATAACCACAGCCTTGAAAGGATTGTGAAAGCAAAGGCCATTTAAGAATTTGGGGGAGATTCACAAGGGGTGGACTACAGCTGGTGTCAGTGCTTCAAGACCCACCACACCATGCATCCAGGACATGGGCTACAACTGTCGCATTACTTGTGTCAAGCCACTCCTGAATCAGAGAATGTCAAAAGCACCTTACCTGGGTTAAGGAGAAAAAGGACTGGACAGTTGCTCAGTGGTCCAAAGTACTCTTTTCGGATGAAAGTAAATTTTGTATTTCATTTGGAAATAAAAGTCCAGAGTATGGAGGAAGAGTGGAGAGGTACAGAATTTAAGTTACATGAGGTCCAGTATGAAGTTTCCACAATCAGTGATGATTAGGGGGAACCCTGTCATCTGCTGGTGTTGGTCCACTGTGTTTTATCAAGTACAAAGTCAATGCAGCCCTCTACCAGGAAATTCTAGAGCATTTCATGCTTCCCTGTGTTGACCAGCTTTATTGCGGATTTTTTATTTTCCAGCAGGGTTTAGCACCTGCCCACACTGCCAAAAGTACCAATACCTGGTTTAATGATCATGGTATCACTGTGTTTGATTGGCCTGCAAACTTGCCTGACCTAAACGCCATAGAGAATCTGTGGGGTATTATCAGGAGGAAGATGAGACACACCAGACCCAACAATGCAGACGACCTAAATGCCACTATTAAAGCAACCTGGGCTTCCATAACATCTCAGCAGTGCAACGGGCTGATAGCCTCCATGCCACATCACACTGATGCAGTAATTCATGCAAAAGGAGCCCCAACCAAGTATTGATTGCATATTATACTGTACATGGACATACTTTTCAGTAAGCCAACATTTCTGTATTAAAAAGCCTTTTCTTATGTGATATTCTAATTTTCTGAGTTATTTAATTTTGGGTCTTCACTAGCTGTAAGCTATAATCATCAAAATTAAAAGAAAGGAATGCTTGAAATATATCACTCTGTGTGTAATGAATCTACATATATAGTATATGAATTTCACTTTTTGAACTGAATTACCAAAATAAATTAAACTTTTTGATGATATTCTACTTTGAGACACTCCTTTATGTGTGCAGTGTACACAATGAATAGGCACAGGTTCTGTTTAAACATCCCCTTTAAATTGCAAAAAAACAAAACAAAAACCAAAAACAAAGTGTCATGAAGTGCAGATTACAAGCCCTTGATGTGGTGGCTGCATTTTCAAGCTTTTTTTTTGCTTTATTTTCAACTAGAAATCTAGAAAATAATACTTCTTGTCCCTGGGTCACTGTATCGGTGGAAGGAGGCAAAGACGTCACCATAGTCCACTCTATTGATATGGACAACAAGCTTGTCCAAATCTCTTCATCTCCATTACATCAGGGGCAGGGCAATAAGTAGTAGCTTACGGACCACTGATAGAAGATATTCTTTGGTGCAGCTCACAGGAGTGACAAAAACTGCATTTCTGGCAAAATTTTTGCATTTGCCGATTGTGTTCTTAGCTTGAAAATAAAAGAAAACTAATGTAGCATCCCACATTTAGGGACTGAAAGCTTCAATACAGTGTGCAATATTGCCATGCCAACCCTGTGTTGCAGAACTTGTTATTGCTTTCTACTCCAGAAAGCCCCTGGTCTTTTGTTTTCCTAGTCATGCTCACATTTTGTCTTACTAGCTGGAAATCCAGGCAGATATCCCCTATAGATATTGCTAACGTTTACATATTGTTTATACTATTTAAATTTTGACTGAAATGGGCATCACAGAAAGGGTGCCCAGTTGATGATCATGTGCCCAGTTTATGATCAGGCCAATGGCATTCAGAAAATGCCCCTGGGTATACTCACCAACACATGATACATTGCGGCAGTGAACAATAATGGCGGCAAATCATATGCCAGAAGAAAATGTATAGACATTGAGTGCAGTGTGATGGAGGTACATCACGTTCCCCTATATAAACAAAGTATCAAGTATGCGATTTTGCTTTCCAAGCCAAAAGGAGCAGCATGGAGCAAAAAACAAGGGAGTGTTGCAAGAGGCCTAAAAGTATACTCACCAAGAGATGATGCAAGAAGGCGGTGAACAATAACATCAGCAAAGCGTCTTATGGGAGAAGTGAAGTGAGTGTATAAAGGGACGTTAAGGGCATAGTGATGGAAAAGGCTCTCATTTCTAAGCACTCCGGTACAGAAATATACGGCCATCTATGGAAAAAGAACAGAACAGGAATTCATATTAGGCTTTATTCACTTCTACAATGTTCTACAAATTCCCAGTGCAGTTTTAGAGTAATACAAATTGCAGTCCAGTGCATTGTGGTGTCATTCTGAATGGCACCACAATGTAGTACTACTGTAGCAGGCAATGTACCTGAACTGCAGATCACCACAACAAACATGTCATGCATGGTGTGCTTGGTAAAAAAAAATTTTGTGCTTTAAGGTGCACTGCCAGCCTACTCAACGGATAGCCTTAACGCATAACATGTGCTCATGCAATAGTGTGAGTGGGCCCTTAATATCCTGACACCAGAACAAGAAATAGGTATAAAAGGCACAGAGAGCAATAAAAACATTACAGGGTTCTAAACCTTTCTTCATGCAACAAAAGTCGTTTGTGTTTCTCTCCACTAGAGAGATTTTCCATGACTTCCTGTCTCCTTGACCCACTCACCAGAGCAGGAGGGAGGAGAAACCTCCCCAGCTGGAAAAGAAACCGTAATAGAAACCTGACAGAGGTTTGAATCCTAACTGGTCAAAATATCTTGGAGTCTATTAAATCACACAGGGAAAAGTAACTCTTGAGACAACTAGGTTTCCTGCATACAGGATATTCCACACTGGCAAACAAAGCAGCAAGTGAGAAATAACACCTGCCACTCCCATCATGCTCCAGTTTTGTGGAAAAGCAATAGCAGAATTGGGTCATAAGACAGAGAAGTGAAGACCAGACCTGTCTCCTAATGAACGCCAAAAAAAGGGATTTTAAGTATGTATTATTAAAAAAAAAAAAAAAGAAGAATTTCTGACTTACCCTAAAATGCTTTTCTTTACCAATATTAAGTGATACACTTCCACCCCTCTGGCTTATAATCACACCTACTACTGCTTTTATACAAAACTGAAGCATGAGGATAAGAGTGAGAGGGTTATACTTCCTGGTTAATTTTTTTTGCCGTCTCCAATTCTCCTGCAGGTGGCAGCATAACACTATGTACCTACAATACTCTTACTCTGTTCCTTCAAGTACTCCAAGAAGAGGATTATTCGGGTATATAGGGACAGTCAAAAGCAATCCAAACGAGGGATTGGCAACACAGCAAACGATGAGCGAACAGGTCCACAAAAAAAAAAAAAACACTGGCGCTAGACGGAGTTCACAGAGCTGGCTGAAAGACCTATGTCTATGTCAAAAGTTGGCATCAGAAGAGGCCTGACCATGTACATGGTAAAACTGAGAATGTGTGAACAAAGACCAGGTGGCTGTCATGCAACCTGAAAACAGATGCCTGATGCTTAGAAGCCCATCTCAGAGATCTATTTGAGTACACCTGGAAAAAAAAACAGAACCCTGTCCTTCAAGAAGTTGTCTCATGAAAATGTTTAAACATTTAAAGTGGTTGTAAAAGCTGAAGGTTTTTGCCTTAAGGCAGGGGCTCCAAACTTTCTGAACAAAGGGAAAATTTACTGTCCTTCAGACTTTGAGGTAGGGAAAGGTGGAATATGGTCAGTGTGAGTAGAAAATGCCGTGTCTTTAATGGGAGCAAACAATGGCTCATCATTAGTAATAATGGGAGGAATAGTGCCCCATTGTTATAAGGGAGAAAAATAGTGCCCCATCATTGGTGTCAGTGGGAGGAATAATGCCCCATTGTTGGTATCAGGAGAAGGAATAGTGTCCCATCAATAGTGTCAGTGGGAGAAATAATGCCCCATGGTTGGTATCAAGGGAAGGAATAGTGCCCTATCAGTGGGAGGAATAGTGCTTAATTGTTTGTATCAGGAAAAGGAATAGTGCCCCATCATTGAGGTCAGTCGGAAGAAAAGTGCCCCATCATTGGTGTTAGTGGTAGGAACAGTGCCCTATTGTTAGTATCAGTGATAGCGATTATGCCTCATTGTTGGTGTCAGTAGAAGGAATGGTGCCTTGTATCAATAGGAGGAATAGTGCCCCAAGGGCCTGATAAAGGCAACCCTAGGGCCACATCCAGCCCCCAGGTCACAGTTTGAAGACCACTGTCTTAAGGCATTCTCTGCATTAAGGTAAAAAACCTTCAATGCTCAGTTCTCTACCTCCCCCAGCTCCGCCCTTTATACTTATCTGAGCCCAATTTCTATCCAGCAAAGTGCATGAGAGCAAGGGCTCTATAAACGCTCTACCTCTTCACTGGCTTTGAGACAGCTGCAGAAGCCATTGTCTCCCACTGTTGTCAATCACAGCCAGTGAGGAGGGAAGGGGTGGACGGGGCCGAGATGCACTCTACGACTGATTGTAAATACATGGCCCTGGCAGACAGATCACACAGCCCTTTTACTATTTTGAATGAACAGGCAGCAACGCAGGACTGTGTCACATCAGGAAAAGGGATTTATTTTTTGTTTAGCACCAAGGACACACCTTTATCAACATCAAATTTTGTAAAAAAATGTGTTTTAATTAAAAATATAAAAACCATATATACAATATTTGCAAAAAAACTATTTCATTGATACATTTCAGAATACATAAATAGACCATGATCTTGCATATAGGTCACAGACAAGCTGAATTTTGTCAACTCGTTTCACAGCTAGGATTCATTTCTTGGGGATGTGTGTCACACATCTGTCACGTTTGTTGCGCAATAGTCTAATGAATCTACAACTTTTCACCATATAACTTTAATCACATGTACTGTGAAAAAGTGCTAATGTATCCTACATTTATGAATAAACATGTAAACTTATAAATATATTCCCACTTCCCTATTAATATTCCTTCTATACTGTGTACTTGTCTCAAATAAGAGCACTACGTGTCACTTCTGTCTGCTGCCTAATTCCTCTGCTATCAGCATGAATCACTACAGATTTTCCTGACATCAAGAGAAAATTGGTGACAGGGGAGGGACCTCTTGAAAATTGACAGCCTCAGCTACGTTCTTGTGTGCTACATAAAGGGGGGTGTGCCCCTTCCCTCCAATCTCTTCTAGCCTTTGAAAGACTGTAGAGAAGAGAAGACTGCAGATAAACGTGTACAGCTTACATAGGAGGTTTGTTTTCATCTCTTTGTATCACCTGAGTGCTTTACAACCACTTTAAGGGTGTAAGTCCTGAGACAACTATAGGGAGTGAACTAGAAGTTTTAAAAGGCTGGGGACTTTTAAAAAAGAGCCGAGACTGGTCATTTTTGAGAAATTAGATGACGGTTGCTCATGTTTTAAATATGGTATAATACGCTAATCCTTAAACATATGGCTCTGTGTCTGCAGAGTGAACCTCCTCCAGAAAGGATGGTATACTTCTCATCTTTAACTGAATGTGCAGTAGCAGCAGTAGGTAAATTAGAAACCAACTTTGGAGGAGAATTAGAAAACGTACGTTTGTGACTTCTGCATCCTGAGTCCGCAGAGATTTTGCTCATTAATTTTGACATAGCTGCAAAAATTCCTCCATGGATATAGCAAAGAAGGGAGCCATGCCCTAGGGAGCTAAAGAGGACTCTGAGGAATGTGTGGACTCAAGCAGGGGACAGTGATTTGAGCTATCCAAGTCAGGACATTTAGGAATACTGCAAGCTGCCAAGAGTTGTTAAAGGATGATGAGCTGGAAAGGCCTGCAGGACTACTTTCCTTACTTATGATCTGCCACACTAATAGCATGCAAGTGAAACTATTACCAACAAGGTTACTCATGGACCAACTGCAGATTTGGAGGGAGTAAATAGCAGTCTGTGACCAGGCCACTGTAGGCAGCAGCAAGGACAAGGTCAAAGCCTTGCAAGGAGCAAATGTTGGATTACTTTATGAATGGAAGTAGTATGAGGAGTGCATTGTACAATTTTAGACCACATGACTGGCCAGGGTGCATGTGCAGGCCAGAGTGACTGTACAGGGTGTGCAACACATTAAAAAAGTATTGAGGCCCTTCCATTAAGGTGCATGCAACAGATTAAAAAGATGCGTCATGGCCCTTGAAAAGAATTATCTGCAACATGTCACATTGCTCACAGTTAAGCGTGAAGGGAAAGACACATTAAGACATGCCAGGCTCTATAACAAAAGTCACAGCCCTAGTAACTTACCTCAGTGGTGGTCTGGATGGTATCCATACAACAGACTGTACCGATGCAGGGTTAACATGCACATAACATACAATCTACACCACTCTGGTGGGTATACTCCATCAGGTGTCTTCAGGGACAGGTTTACATCAGACAGGTGTATTACGACCCTGGACCTGTAAAGCACTCTGTGGTCAACTCAGTACACAAAGTGTCTAGAAAGTGCCCAGGCAGAGCCCAGGGTCTGCAGGTCATGTTAGAGACCAAGCCCCTGGCCTATACACAGGAGAGTCCAGGTACTGCCTCCAAGGATACTGGTGTACCAGCTGATCCAGAAAACTGTAAAAGTGAGCACTCTTGGCTTGGCAATATCAAGGAAAAAAAAGCCTTAATAAAAAGTAAGACAATTGTAGAGGGAAAGGATTTGTTTCTCTCTGGAGGAGAGAAAAGATGCATTCTCCTAGGACACCAGCAAAAAACTAAAACATAATGGGAGTGGGAGCGATTATATCTGGCTAACAGCTTTGTTTGCCAGTTTCTGATCTGTATGCACAGTAGCACCCAAATGTCCCAAGAATTACTTTTGTATCCTTAATGAACAAATCAGGAAAAATATAATGGTCGGAGATAGACTTTAAGTGAAAATATTAATGCATACAAGCATTGAATGGTTTCCACTAAACTAAAACAAAAGTATTTTACAAACTTGATATTTTATGTACGATAAAAATGGCAGAATTAAAAAACAAAAAACAAAAACCCCATCATATCAGACAAATTTAGGATATTTGATTTGCCTGCAAAATTATTAACTTGTAGTACATCACATTCATGACTATTTGGGTATGCTGCCACCATCAGGTAAACTAGTACTGGACAAAAAAAAAGGCAGGAATTCCTCACCCAGGCATAACCTGTCCCAGCTCAGTAAGCCTCAGTTTTGTAGCAAGCAAAAAAATGCAAATTTCTTAATTGTTCATTACAGGACACTTCATATTCATGACCAGTTGGGATGTCCCAAAGCACTGAACATGATGAGTGGGCAACACAAGAAGGCAAACGTGCCCAGAACAAAAAAACAAAACTGGCATCTACACAGGTGTGAATATCCACCTGGTAGAATTTAGTAAATGTGTGAAGAGAAAACCAGGGAGTAGCCAAACTCTGCACAACAGAAGATTAGTGCTGAATAGCCCAGGAAGCACCGACATTGCTGGTGGAATGGGCCTTGCCTGTCCATGGAGGTATTTTGCCCTTGTTACCATGAATCAAAGACATGGTGGATCAAGAAACTACTTGACCTTTGCAAGGGCCTTCAGGTAAAACAAACAGGGACCTTAGACTGTTGAAACAAAAGTGCAGATAAATTCTAACAGTAAAGTTCCTTTCCCTACTGATTCTTAAGATTAGGACACAAAGCTAGCAAAACAACATACTGATCCTGGGGGAAGGAAGAAAACATCTTAGGTGTAATAAAAAAAAAAAAAAATCCAAGAACTCAACCCCACCTTGTCCTGGTGAAGAACCAGGAAAGGTTCCTTGCAAGAAAACCGCAGCCAAATCTAAGACCTTGCAAGTCAAAAGGCAAAAACAGCAACAAAAAGTCAGCCATTTGTGTAAGAAGCATCAAAGAAATCTCATAAAGAGGCTCAAAGAGGGCCACACAAGAGGAAGAATCCATGTGACACCCTGTTCAAGGGCTTATATCAAGGAACAAGACATGATCTTGTCAGGTCACAAACAGAATGGATGAAAGATCTGTTCCTTGATGGTACTTAAAAACATCTTGATACCAGATTGGAGAAAAGTTAAGTTATGTTTCATGACATACTGTTGGGAATGAAACTTTGCTTAATACCAGGTGAAAGAAGCCTTCAATGTATGTACATCTTTGATCGACTTTATTATAGACAAAATTCTGCGAATACCTCCCAAGGGACCATTCTTCCAGATTCAGTTGTTGATGGCTGAGAAAGACCACCTGCCAACTTTCCATGTTGGGAATTTGCACAGTGGAGAGGCCTGGAATGTGAAGCTCTACACAGGACAAGATTGGGTCAGCCTCTTCTGGACCACTCATGACACTGCTGTGGCATTGTCGGACTGAATCCTGACAGGGAGACCCCAAAGGTGGACATCCGAATCATCTGAAGCTCCAGGATGTTGATCGCTAACCTCTACTCCTCTGGAGAAAATGTTCCCTGAACAAGGAGGTTCTTGGGAATACCTTCTGCCCAATAGGCTTGCATCCATTGTCAAGACCTTCCAAGTCATCAGATGAAAGGATTTTCCAGTATCCAGAATCTGCATGGAACCTCACCATTCCAGAGCGGAATTGGTCTTGGTAATCAGATACATTGGCAGATACAAGCACTCCTGACGCTTGTCCCAAACTGGCAGGATATAAAAACTCCAGCTTGTAAACCTCTAGAAACCATGCTGTAAACACAGTCTGTAACTTCCTGAGTCCAGGCAGTAGCAAAGGCTGACACAAGTCCCCCCTCTCAAGTGAGGAAGGGGAGGAGACACCCCTTCACTATGAAGAGGACATACCTTCGGATCCTGAGGACTTTAGGGTTCAGTCCTGCTTATGGAATTGGGACTTAGGCTTCTGCTTAGAGCTGGAGGCTTGCTGTTTTCCAAAGAAACCCTTCTTGGTTTCTGAAGACTGCACTTGTTTCTGAACTATCATGTTGTTCTTCTTTAGGGGCAATAGCGTGCTTTTAAGCACAGTCACTTTCGGAATTAAGGCATCCAAGGATGGTGCAAAATAAAAAAAAAAACAAGAAAAAAAACAAACATTTGCCCTTGAAAAGAAGCACCACAATGTAATTCTTGCAGAGAAGTTCTGTCAACCAGCACATGAGCCATAGTATCCTTCCCATGAGGACAAACATGGTGCCCAAGCTGGAAAGCTGCCTTATGGAGTCTTCCAAATCAACCACTCAAAATTCTTGAAAAATCTTCCAGGAACTGCCAAAATGGCAAGATTGCCCTTGTCCAATTCACCAGAACAGAACATACACTTTGTCCAAACTGTGAAGGCTTGGCAAACTCCCACTGCAGGCTGCAGAGCTGCTCCAACCAGAAAGGAAAACACCAGAAAGAGGGTCTTTCACTGCTTATATGTGTTGTCTTTAAAGACCAAGACCTCATCCATCTTATTCAAGTAGGGAATGGCTAGGTCAACAGCCGGAGAGCCCCATTTCTTCTAGAATTCCATGTCCATGTGGTACTGCTGAGCAAATTGCTTTGGTGGTGAAAACACTTTCTATGGGTGAGCCCAATTGGCACATGTTACTTCCTGCAAATGTGGGTGTACTGCAAAATATTTTGGCATGTTTTGGCAGCTGCCAGGACCCAAATCCTTTATATAAGGACTCCAGAAATAGCAACTTCAAGTTAGTTCACACCATGTCCACCAGGAAGCCCACTGTGGTATTCTGTATCTTCTGTGTCTGAGACAGCATGGACCCTGAGATTCCTCCTGGGAGGACTCCTCTACAGAGGATTCCTGATCCTCAACAGCTTCCTCCTCTTCCTGAGAATGTTCTCCAATGCCTCATCTCCCTACAAAGGAGGAGGGTACCCAAGTTTGTATCCCAGGAATTCAAAAAACTTAAGAACCCCTGAGAATTGGACCTGCTAACTTAATTTGGGAGCCCACCCCATCACCCTTCCCTCACCTCTTTGCCTGCATGACGACATGGTTTACTGAGGGTTAGCAGGCCTATTAGACCTAATAAGCGTGTTTCCACCCAGTTTAAAAGAGTATCAGTTCAAATCAGACCTATTACTTGCTATGTGTCCTAATGCTGATGGCAAGTCGCAGCTGCGCCTAATTGTAGCTGAAAGCTTCCAATCGCATGTTTCGAAACCAAGGGAACCTTCTGGATGTAGGTGACCGAACCCCATGAATCCTCTCCCTACCCCAGCAGGGGTGTTCAGGATAGGCCATAAATAGTGAACTAAAAAAAAGATAATCTTCACAGAGACATCTATGACCACATCAATCGCAAAAGGACAGCTAGCTAGAGTCTTAGCTGAGCTGGAAAGGATTATGCTTGGGTGGGGAACTTCTGCCTTTTCGTAACCAGTGTCCTTTTACCTTAAAGGTGGCATCATAACACAAGCAGTCATGAATATGAAGTGCCCTATGATGTACAATAAAGTATGAAAAAAGGCCAACATTGTGAACCCTCCGCCCCCCTGGGTCCCCTCCATACTTACCTATGGGGAGGATAAGGTGTCAATGCCAATCTAGGGGTCTTGGGGTTTAAAATGCCCACTCTTCTTCATTGTGCAGAACCTCTAGGACAGACCAGAGCAATTTTAATTTGTCAGTTCGTGCACAGTGAATCACTTCTCTAGTCTGTCCTGGAAGTGCTGAATAGAGAAGAGGGAGAAGAGCAGGGATTTCAAATCCTTGGACCACTGGCTTGGCTGCATGGGCATGGACAGCTTAGTATCCCTGAAGGCAAGTACAGTAGGGAGTATAGAGGGTGAGGAGAATGTACTGTGTTAGTTCATCTTTTCATTTTTTCTGAAAAAGGGAACACTTTAAGAAAAAAGGAGGTCTGAACAAAGGTTTTCTTTTCATGTAGATATATAGGGAGACTTTGGCCACTGACCTCTATGGTTACAAAATAAAAAAAAAAAACACAAACACAAAAAAATACAAAACTAGTTTTAGGTGAAAGGGCAAGAAAGAAGTGTACTCCACCTTACCTGCATAGGCTTGGAGCACATGTTGGTCAGAACTTCCTTGCGTGCAGCAGAATACTCATCAGTTCCAAATTGTTCATTCAAGCTTTTCTGCAGAGAGCAAATAGAAATGGACCCATGGGCACCAGTCTGCTTTATCTTACACCTTTAAATTCATATTGTAGCATAATAATTAAGAGACAATTTTTTTTAGATTTTAACATTTTCATGTGGATGGAAGGCACAAGTGCACTGTACAGGCTCCCTGCTGGCAGATTGTAAAAATCTATGAGGGGAATTTATCAAAACTGGAGTGGAGAGAACCTGCAGCAGCTGTGCATGGCAACCAGCCAGCTTCTATCGTTCATTTTAAAATCTTAACTGAACAAGCTGAAGATTAAACTGACTTTTTTGGGCTGCTGGCAGTGGGACTGTATGGTGCACCTGTGCCTTTCGTCCACACAAAAACCCTGCAATCTCATATTTGGGGGAGGCAGGGGAGAGGGGGAGGCAGGGGAGAGGGGAGGGGGGAGAGGAGAGGGGGAGGGGGAGAGGGGGGGAGAGGAGGGGAGGGGGGAGAGGAGGGGAGGAAGAGAGGGAGATAGGGGGAGAGAGGGAGATAGGGGGAGAGAGGGAGATAGGGGGAGAGAGGGAGATAGGGGGAGAGAGGGAGATAGGGGGAGAGAGGGAGATAGGGGGAGAGAGGGATAGGGGGAGAGAGGGAGAGGGGGATAGGGGGAGAGGGGGAGAGAGGGATGGGGGGAAGAGGGGGATGGGGGGGAGAGGAGGAGAGGGAGGAGAGAGGGGAGGGAGGAGAGAGGGGAGGGAGGAGAGAGGGGAGGGAGGAGGGAGAGGAGGGGGGAGAGGGGGATAGAGGGAGAGGGGGATAGGGGGAGAGAGGGATAGGGGGAGGGAGGGATAGGGGGAGGGAGGGAGAGGGGGAGGGAGGGAGAGGGGGAGGGAGGGATAGGGGGAGAGAGGGATATGGGGAGAGAGGGATATGGGGAGAGAGGGAGAGGGGGAGATGGGGGGAGGGAGAGGGGGAGAGGGGGGGGGAGGGAGAGGATGGGGGGGGAAGGGGGGAGAGGGGGAGAGGGAGGAGAGAGGGAGAGGGAGGAGAGAGGGGAGGGAGGAGGGAGAGGAGGGGGGAGAGGGATGGGGAGAGGGGGGGAGAGAGAGGGAGAGGGGGAGAGAGAGGGGGAGAGAGAGGGAGAGGGGGAGAGAGAGGGAGAGGGGGAGAGAGAGGGAGAGGGGGAGAGGGGGGGAGAGGGGGAGAGGGGGAGAAAGGAAGAGGGATGGGGAGAAAGGGAGAGGGATGGGGAGAAAGGGAGAGGGATGGGGAGAAAGGGAGAGGGATGGGGAGAAAGGGAGAGGGATGGGGAGAAAGGGAGAGGGATGGGGAGAAAGGGAGAGGGATGGGGAGAAAGGGAGAGGGATAGGGGGAGAGAGGAGAGAGGGGGAGAGGGAGAGAGGGGGAGAGGGGGAGAGGGAGAGAGGGGGAGAGGGGGAGAGGGAGAGAGGGGGAGAGGGAGAGAGGGAGAGAGGGAGAGAGGGGGAGAGGGGGAGAGGGGGAGAGGGAGGGAGAGGGAGGGAGAGGGAGGGAGAGGGAGGAAGAGGGAGGGAGAGGGAGGGAGAGGGAGGGAGAGGGAGGGAGAGGGAGGGAGAGGGAGGGAGAGGGAGGGAGGGGGAGGGAGGGGGAGGGAGGGGGAGGGAGGGGGAGGGAGGGGGGGGAGGGAGGGAGAGGGAGAGGGGGAGAGGGAGAGGGGGAGAGGGAGAGGGGGAGGGGGAGAGGGAGAGGGGGAGAGGGAGAGAAAGAAAGAAAGGAAAAAGGATAAGCCTCATGTTACCCCAATATATGGAAGAAACAGGAATTTAACAAGAAGCTCTTGCATTAACTGCTTATAATGCCTATTAAGCAAACCCCTTTGCTGTGTCTACTTCATGTAAAATACGTTTGCAACACTCAAATATTTAATAAAGTGAAAAAAAAAAAAAGGTAGGTTGATAAATAGGACCATCTGCATATTACATAATGTCTTTTGGGGCCTGTACCTGGTACACTGGGCTCCACTTAACATTTACTTACATGTAAAGTGCCGGAATCAGTGAAGTCTAGCTGAAGTCCCATTTGGTCACAAAACTCAATCAAGTCATTCAGCAATTTAGTCTGTGGAGGTGGGTGACGACGAAGTAGTGTCTCCCCTGGAAAACGTCCGTATATTTTATGTGCAACCGCCATGTTTGCAAGAAGCATGAACTCTTCAACCAGCCTGCAAAGAAGTAATGTTTACAATTAAATCATTATGTACTTAACAGCTGCAACAGTAATTTGCAATATTTGTAAGTGACCTTTGACATTTTATCACCAACATTCAAAGACATTGCCTGAGAATTCTCATAAATATGTATGGTCCCTACTGATTATTATCCTATGAACTGAAGACCATTTTAACGCACATAAAACAAACATTCACTGAATGTAATCACACTTGATAGATGGAGATGTCATCAAAATACCACATAAATGTTTCTGGCCATGCTGCACTGGATATTCCATCTTGTGCTTTTGAAACCAATATCAGATCAAATAACCATAATAGTTTATATTTCAAAGTAGGGCTGATTACATGCGGTTCTGCACCTTTATATTTTTCTTTCATTGCCACTGATGAAGCCTACTGATGTGGTGAAACATGCTGGGAATTGGGTTGTGGGTCATAATTTTGTTGAAATCACAATCGTTTTGCTCACATAGGTTGAATTAATAATTTATATAGAAAAAGTGAACAATATCAGTGACTAGGGTCCAGTATCCACTGTACCTCCCCATCTAGGTAGCTGGCCAGAATTCAGAATGAGGCAGAGCAACCACAGGGTACATTTAAAAAGACTAGTCCCACCAATATAAAATCTGACCTTTTCTTTCCTCCCCTTTAGCTCATCATATTTAAGACTTACTTAAGCAAAGTATCAGAGTGCTTTCTCACGTAGAACAAATGATCTACATATACATATAGATATAGTCGGGTAAGCAAAATTAGGGATTGGGGTATTCCATTATACTGTACTCCTACCCTCCCCTCTTCACTGTAGACATACAGAAATTAGGGTGAAACAGAGCAAGCTATGTGCCCTTAAAGCAGATAATGGGTGCTATTCAGACTAGAGGTACTGGTCCATAGCCAACCAGAGAATTTCCATACACTGCACATCATGAACATATCTGTATAGTAGGAGTGAATGGCGGCCTCAGCCTGGGCTACAGCCAGGCCATGCGGAGGCTGCCATTCACTCCTTCTATATGGGTCTGTTCTCTTAGTTACAAGCTTTAAACAGTTTCACTTAAAGAGAGTGAAATGATAAGATAGAGACCTCCAATATACTACTTTTCTTCCTTTCCCTACACAAAATGTATACAACTTTCCTCTAGAATTGAGTTTTCTATTTTATTGGAAATATGTGTCAATCCTGTGTGAAGGTTGAGTTAATCCTGTGTGAAAAAAATTATAAATAGAACCCTTGGATTAAGACTAATGAAAGTTGCATGTTATATTATCTGAGAGAGATATGTAAGAAGCATGTCCAATTCTGCAGTCAAAAACTCAATTTGTCAACGGCTATTTCAGATTCTTTTTAGGATATTACTCATAAAAGCCTATATACAACAAACAACCAAAAGCCACATATATACATTACATCCAGATGAATCAACACTCTGTATAGCAAAGGCTTACTCTTTGAGATCCAATGCAAAGAGAATCACAAGACAGAGAAAGAACATAGAAATTGCCACACTAAGATAAATATGTTCACTGAAGGGGAATGCAGGAAAATTTCCAATGTAATTCTGGATATGATATTGGCATACATTTAGTTGTATTAAAAAGCACGCAAATGATGCTCAAGTGCCTTCTTTGATGGAAACATGTCAGTTCCTTGTCTTCTCTTTTGTTCCCCGGAACTGTTCATATACAGTAGCTACAGAACAGCTTGGGATTATATTAGCAAATCAAGTTATGTAAGAACTCTACAAACTTGCATAACTGCTACAATTTATGTACATACCAGCTGCATTTTAACAATATAGCATTTCATGTAATGACATATGCCTGCAGACAGAGCACGTGTAGTAAACATGAACCAAAGAGTGAAAATATTCATTAAGCACTTTCACTGACAATAGGTATTCATTATGTGAGATACATGCATTACTATGTAGAGCATGTGATGTACTTATGCATCGCAATTAAAAGTACATGATTTTTTTTTTGAAGAAAGGACCTGCTGTCTTCTGTCTGGTGAGGAATTTCCAGCCCCTGAGCAGGTTTAGTGTTATACATTACTCATGATCTGGATAGCTGCAGCTTGCTCACATCTAATGTGTGGTAACAGAACAGTTTAACATGGGGATTTGAATATTTGACACTGATATAGCACCCGAGTCCTGCTGGCTACTTGCTTTGCTCATAGGGCTTTCCCTATGCTGCCTCAGTGGGGTTTATCAAAAACACAAAAAGCAAATTGTGCAGATCTACAGCTAAGCAAGTGGATATGAACAAATCATGTGCATAAAACAGAGGAATTTGTGCTTGTACTGTTTATACATCAAAATATAATGCACTGCCTATTCAGACTTAAAAGATACAGTATGTCGAGACTGTTTCGTTTTTGGTCTCGTGTGTTTGGCCTCCTTTTCACCTTGTTCCATCTCTCCATACGCCGGGATGCTCGGTATGCTTTGCTTCATTGCCCCATACCGGGCCTCTTGGCTCACCAGCAGAAGTTGGCTTCCTATCTGTTTTTATCCGCCACTAGAACAATTGCTCAGGCCTGGAAGAGTCCGTTTGTTCCTCTTCAGGGGGTGCGGGATCGTATGACCACTATGATGCTCAACGAACAGATGTCGAGTATCCGCAACGACTCCCAACGTAAATTTTTGAAAATATGGGAGCCGTGGTTGCAATATGCCTTTCCCTCACTCCCCCCGGATAGTGTGGGGATGTAATGGAATTCGGTATTGGCGCTCTTGGACCCCTGCTCTTTGCCCCCCCTTTTTTTTTCTTCTCTTTCTTCCTTTTTCTCTCTCTCTGTTTTTGGTGTGACTGGACAGCTGCATTTAGTTGTTATAGTCAGTTACATTAAGGTTTTGTAACTTATGTGCCATTGATAGCCCCTGCGTGGGCGTACCTTTTGCCCTGTTGGCGTTAGAGCACTGTTTTTCCTTATTTTTATTTTGCATTTTGTTTATCTGTGCAATTGATAGCCCCTGCGTGGGTGTGTTTTATTGCCTTTGTTTTATACTGTTTAAAAAATTAATAAAAACCATTGAATTAGAAAAGATACAGTATGTAAATCCTTACCTTGTAAAACAACTCATTCAATTCACAATAGAAATGAAAAGCAAAACATGTATACAGTACACATTATAAATACCTTTTTTCCATTTTTAAAAAGTGATCACAATCTCTGTTCACAGCTGCATAAGGAGCTGGGGGAGGGGAAACAACTGTACACTGAACTTTCCAGTGAATAACTGTGCATGGGGGGGGGGGTGTCAGCAGAAGCCTGATCAACTGAGGATAGCCCACGGAGTTCCCAGCACAGCTGGAGAACCGACCACGGTGTGCTCTCCTGTTTAGTGTGGTCAGTTTCTAATATGAAAGCAGAGGGACTGACAGGAACACCAGGGATTTCACACAAAGGAAGCAATACAAAGAGAACAGGATACTTTTTCAATCAAGTACATGGTACAACAGGCACATATCAGGAGTATGAAATGTTGGGTTTACATATTCTTTGAAGTCTTGCTATATTAGCTGTGGCACAGTCCTCCCAGAGTTTCAATGTCATCATGGATACCAAACAACCTAAAAGTACTGGCAAGTTCACCAAGAGATGTGCTTGTGTGTGCATGACAATTTTATTACCTCCAGCACAATAAAGACACTCAATACAGCTGCTGCATACCAAAAAAGGTTACACATGGATATCATGGATGTTTCAGGGAAAAGACAGAGGTGCTGGAAGGCTTGCATAGTATTCCTTTTATTCATACATGGCAAAAAAAAAAAACACACACAGTCCCAATACCAATAATTTACTCCATGAAACAGAATGACAAAATGTTTGTTTTACACACTGCCCTGTATTCAAAAAGTAGTATGTGTCCTCTCTTTCCATTTTTAAACATACTGTATGTATTCTCAGTTCTGTCTTAAGCCAATTTCAGCAAACAGGAACTTAGGGAAAGGGTAATCTGGCAGCAATAAAAAAGTTAATGGGGGTTCTAGCTTTCTCCTACTTAAAAGGCTAAGGGCAGCCAAAAAAAGAAAAAAGAAAAAGAAATCGGCACAAGGGACATAACAGTCAGTAGGATGTGTCCCTTGTGCTGATGCCTCCTCTGTCATAACCCCCCCCACCCCCAATGTGGCAAGGGGTTAATGCAACTAAGAGGCTTTCACAAGCTCATGAGAGAGCTAAACTCTGCCTGCCTCTTTCTGTTCAGCTCCATTCATAGAAGCCATATTACTGCTTCTATGGAAGAAACACATTCTAAGAATGGGAGATGGGCAGATGATTGAAAGGTCTCCCTTCTTCTATTCTTAGTGCATATTTGAATCAACAACTCTGGATGGCAGGTGAGTGGGGGAAAAAAAGGAAAACAAAAAGTAAAAGAGTAACGTTCTACTTTAAACATTATGTATTAAAAACAGGAGTTAGTTGCACATATTTGCAAATCTATGTGGAAGTTACACTACCTCCTCAATGCCCCTCTGAAATGTGGTCCTTAGCCCTAAATAAACAAAGCATTGATCCTGGGACACACATAACAAAAACAGATTAAAGACAGGTATGCTTGGAACTAAGAATGCTGAATGTTAGAGACTTCCACCAGCTCCCCCAAAATATTCAATGCTACTCACTCTTGGGGCATTCAGGCACTGTGTTGAATTCATTTCCCGACTGGCTGGTAAGTGTACTGGCAATGTGCACCTTGCTTAAAAAAGCTAGTTATTGATTGCTGGGACAAAATGGAAAGTATTCAGCTGCCACTGTGCTGTGCTTCTGGTGTGTGTCTGTGGCTTTAAGGAGAAATTGGATATCTCCAGGCATACCTAGGGATGGGAGCTCTGTTATATTAGTGCTGGGTCCACGCTACACAGACTAGCGGTGATGAAGCAGTGTGGTTTGTGATAATTGTGCATACAGATATAGACAATGACAACCATATTTTGTATCATACTCTGCAGATGTCATTCTCACTCCAGTCCTCCCCCCACTCCCTCATTGAATGGTATGTGGTCTGTGTGTGTGCACTGGGGTCACAAGTGCATAAGGCACAGCTGGATAGCTTCATGGTTGTAACCCCAATTAAGCCTGGTTCCAGGATGTCTGATAAACCCTTTCATCTGCCCGGTCGTAAAACAAACTCAGGCGGCCCCTTGACACGTAGCCTTACCTCAGAGTGGCCATAAAAACGTACATGCCACTTGAATCACTTTTTCATACAAATTCATAAACGTCAACAGGAACAGGGTACAGTAAAATAAAGCATATATTCAGATATGCCATTTTAATACAAGTCACCTGACACCTTACATCCCTAGGTAACGTCTAACAGAGTAGAAAGCCGGATATGTCATATTTGATGTCTGGGTGTTCAGAATATGTTTCTGCATATTAATCTGCCAATGGCTAGGATGCTACATGTACTTAGTGAAGGTTATTGACCATGGTATAAACTTGTGAGGGATTTGGGTCACAGCCTGGGTCTCCCCCTCCCCAAATGAGGCGATTGGACCTTGGCATCAGTAGACACCCCTTGCTGGGACACTAGAAAACAGGCTGTCAGGCCTGGAGAGAAAGAAGAAGAGATTCTCCCTTTTAACATCAGGAACCATCTTTGGGAGAAAAGGCAACCCTTTTGTATGGACGATTGGACTCTGCTTAAACCAAGGACTTCTGCAAGTATCCTACCTTCTTAAACTTATTTCTTTTATCTCTCTCTGTTGTGTTATTGCTCTCTCTCTCCCCCCCCTCTCTCCCCCCCCCTCTCTCCCCCCTCCTCTCTCTCTCTCTCTATATATATATATATATACACACACACACACACACACACACACACACACACACACACACACACAAATACCTCGGTTTAAGAATTTAATTCACTCTGCAGGACGTTTCTTATAGCGAAAAATTCTTAAACCGAAATGTTGTTTCCCATAGGGATGCATTGAAAACCAATTAATCTGTTCCGGAGATCAGAAAAAAGTAAACACTAATAAATACTGCATGAGTTATTTTATCAAGTCATGCTGCATTTTAGTAGTGACAACCATGTGTTAATATTTCAGCTGTCAGCAGGGTTCCCCATTGACAGCTGAATGTAAAAGAATTGCCAGCAATTAAAATTTTTTTTCCAAAAACTGCGTGGGGTCCCCCTTCCCATCCATACCAAGCCCTTCGTGTCTGGTATGGATTTTGAAGGGAACTCCCACACCAAAATTTAAAACAAAATGGCATGGGGGTCCTCCCCAAAATCCATACCAGACCCTTTTCAGAGCATGCAGCCTGGCAGGTCAGGAAGGGGGGGGGGGCAAACAATGTTTCTTTTTAGTTTCCTAAAAGAAACATTTCCATTAACTTTGGGAAAAGTGACAGCTAATTCTGGGAGCTATAGTGAAGAAAAAAAAAAAGACAGCAATTGCATTTAAAAATCAGCACTGACATACACTTCGTATTGCAAAAAACATTCATACAAAATTTGTAAACCGAGGCATTATTTTCAGTGGATTTTCATTTGTAAACCGAAAATTACTTTAACCGAGGCGTTCTTCAACCGAGGTATTACTGTATATATAGGCTACATCTCTTCTGTAAATATTTTTATTACACCATTTTGACCTTTTTAGTAATAAATCTATTTTCTGAAAAGTGTTGAACTGTTTCTAAAGCTCTTTAATGCAAACTAAGAATCCCTGTCTCTGAAGAGTGCTACTGTGTGTTTTAAAACCTCTGCATACATCTGTCTGCGGTGGCAGTGTGTATACAGACGCTTATTCAAACATCATAGTGTTACTGCTAAGATTTGTGAGTTGCCTCCTTCTCTGTAAAAAGGTGGTGGTGGCAGTGTTAAGGGTTAATTGCTTAATTAACCTGACCCAGTAACAATCGCTCTCAGGCTGCTGGCACATAGATTGTGGTCCAGTGAGCTGGAAAATCTTTGTGCAGGATGAAGCTGAGAGTGGCATTGTTATGCAAGTGGCAGCACAGTTTTAGATTGGCTGGTCAAAAGTTGGTAGAAGGGCTGGGGGCTGACGCCGCGCACGTCACATGGTTTCCACACAGATTTGCAAATTTATGCAAACGAACGCCTCTGTTTTTAATAAGTAGCGTTTAACCGTTTTCTACCCGGCCATTGTATTAAACACGTCTGGGCAGGAGATTCCTAGATTCGGAAGAAAGTTTTATCAAAATGTCCTCCAGATCACGTGCGCAAACGGTGATTGCTCTGCCCATCCGATTTTTTACATACAGTCACCAGAGCATTGTACTGAAGTGGCAGGGATCACATACAATGGCTGACTTCTCTGATATCACTGTACTGTATATGACATTGCCTGCTTTAACCCCTTGGACCCCACAAAACTGCCACCAGTTACTTGAATGGGTCGCAGGGTATAAAGTGGGTGTAATTATCAACATGGCTGCAAAGCTAAACATCACAGCCATGGCATGTGTACAACTCTGATCACTACATGTGATTCTACACTAAACTATATTCCCAGACTCATGGATGTGGTAACTTCATAATTGGGACATGTAGTAGAGTGTGTTTTGGGGTGTAATGTGAGAAATAACTCCAAGGAGTACCTTCAGGCATTCCAGGGAATAAATTATGCATCTAATTACTTGACTACCTATCACCAGGTAGTTGGTTTACGTTTTCAAAAAAATGTGACAAAAAATACAACTTAAAAATCTCACTATGCCTTAATACTCTGGGCTACTTTCCTAAAATGGGTAATTTGTACTGTCCTGAGATAAGCAGTCAGTATAGAACGGCTCATCAATTTTCAAATATACAGTACATACTATGGTTTGTATAAGTTTTATAACAGAATACTTTTTTCCTCTATATCCACTGTACTGCGGCCAAGTGGTGGTTGTAGGCAAAGCGAAATACTGGTACGCCGCTACCTACTTCCGGATTTAGGGCTCACGCGTGCACACCACCTGCCCAGAACCTGCTGTGATTGCACACAGTGGGAGCATGTCAGAAAGTCCTGGCCAATAATTCACAGCTGGGACCTGCTGATTGCCTGTGTGCATTCACCACCCAGAGCTCTTGTGTTGGTAAACAACACAGAGCTCTGAACCAAGGGAGCAATCTGTCAGTTTCTCATGCCTGCTTTGAGAGATGTGTCAGTAAAAGCAGCAGTGTGTGTGTGTGTATTACACATAGTTAGGCACATATTTACCCCCTTGATGGCCCTAGATGTTATCCCCTCACCAGCCAGTGTCATTGGTACAGTGACAGCGTTTGGTATTATCATTGCAGTATCGCAGTCCCATTATAGGTCGCTGATCGCCACCATAAGTAGTAGAAAGAAAAAAAAATGCTAGTATATATGCACCATAGTCTGTAAGCGCTATAACTGTCACACAAACCAATCAATATACACTTATTGGAATTTTAACAAAAAACATGTAGCAGAATACAGTTTGGCCAAAATGTATGAAGAAAATATTTTTTTTTTATTGGATAGGTTTTATAGCAGAAAGTAAAATTTTTTTTTTTTCCGTTTTCAGTGCAAAATTTTCAAAATTTATAGCGCAAAAAATAAAAAGCCCAGTGGTGATCAAATACCATCAAAAGAAATCTATGAATTTAGTTTGGGTACAGCGTTACATGACCACGCAATCAGTTGAAATAGCACAGTGTGCCGAATAGCAAAAAATGGCCTGTCTCAAAAGGGGTGAAATCTACTGAAGCTCAAATGGTTAAAGCAAAAAAAAAAAAAAATAGTAGTGGTGATTAAATATCACCAAAATAAAGCTCTGTCTGTCTTTAAAAAATAAAGATTTATTCATTTGGGTACGGTTTTGCATGATTGAGTAATTGTCATTTAAATTGTGATAGTGCTGAAAAACAGAAAAATGGCCTGGGCAGGAAATGGTTGAAACAATCTGATTTTGAAGTGGTTAAAGTGCTTGTAAACACTTTAAACCAGAGACCGCAGCTGCACCACCCCCCTTCGCTTTTCCCCTCACCTTGCATATCCCCCCTCTTTTTCTTCCCTCACCCTCTTTTATGTGGTTTGCCCCCCCCCCCTATACTTATTTTTCTAAGTATTTGGTGTATACCAGTTTCCTTACTCCTTCCAGCTCCTCCAATTTAGATGTGTTCTGTTTTTCTCGCCTTCACAAAAAAGACTGAATACGTCAGCAAAGCATCAGACACTAATGCTAGGATACATTACCATTACATTATTGTCAAGGAACAAGTTAAATTGCATCTCCATTACTTGCTGATGCATCAGGATTGCCCTCTTAGTGGCAGCTACTGTTTAATACAGGGTTCCTCAACTAGGGTTCCTCCAGGTTACTAGGAGTTCCTTGAGCAATGAGCAGTTTCTGCATCTCAGATAAGTTTCCACTGACACCACTGATCTTTATAACTGTTAGGGTGAGATTCTCCCCAGTGACCACAAGTGTAAGGAGCATTCTTCCCACTGACCATCGCACTAACGTATTAGGAGTTAGAAATATAGTAATTTTTAGCAGGGGTTTCCCGAGCCTGCAAAAGTTATTTCAAGGGTTCCTCTGTGTTAAAAAGGTTGAGAAAGACTGGTTTAAAAAATTACATATGTATCTATGATCTCTACAATCTCTTTAAAAAAAAATAATGTTTGTAAACACCGAGTGAAGTGACCAGTCTCATGTGATGCACAAAGATTAAACAAATCCTCCTACATAAATTGTATCTGTTTACATAATCTCAAAAGGAAACATACACAGGTGAGGCTGTCAGTCGCGGGCTGTGTGCTGGAGCTGCCCTTTTGACACTGCCTTGCCAACCATAGTTGTTTGTTTGCTTTAGTTGCACTATCAGGTACTGAAATGCTCCCGGAAAGCTTTGAATGCTGAGCTAATGAAAATTACCAAAAGCTGATCACAGCTGAAAGTCAAATGGCTTTGTGTGCCATTTAGGTGATTAGCTACACCTGACTGAGGTTTTTTTTTTTTTAATGGCATGTTGGCCTTATAGCTGTCTTTCACTTGCTGGATAAAACAAAAACTGTGACTGTCTTCATTTTAGACTGCAAAGCAACAAAATATTATTTTAAAGGAGGTAATTCTTTTCTATACCCACTACATACATACGAAAAAACCCAATTCCTGTCCTGCAGACAAAGTGTTAACTATGAAGAAAAGTTAAACATGTCATCAAGATAAACTGTTTTCCTATCTGCTTTTTTACCATGACATCCACACCTCCCATTAGATCATAGCTGTTTGTAATTCTTACCAGTCATGATCTCACCCTTCACTTATCTGACATTTATACCAAACAATGGAGGCATAACTAAATGTGCAAACTACTGTAGAACTCTATTATATTGCAGCTTACCATTTGTATTAATGTGGTGGCTGCATTAGAACTATATTTTAGGCTTTGTCCCTTTATTTTCACTTGGAAATCCTGCTAGTAGATCATTTATTTTTCATCTGCCTTTAACGGCCCAAGCCACCACATCTCAGGACTAGTAAGCTGCAATATATTACATTTTTTAGGTTTAGATATGCTTTGAAGAACAATCCAAAAAACCCTTTTAAGACTGATCTGACAAGACTAAAGCTAAAAAAACAAAAAACACCTCATTTGAAGAGCAGACTGAGTTTTGGGGGTGTACTATAAAATATTGTCTGTGTCACCTGACTGAAGACATTTGAAGACATTACAGTTTCACACCCGCAGAAGTACATATCAATGACATCATCAGCAAACCTGAAAAAAAAAAAATAGGTGTCTGTCCTGCCCACAGTTTTCTTTGATAATGAGAGGAAACACATTCAGGCATTCTATTACTGGCAGGAACTACCACATTAGAAAGCAACTTGCCTGCCAATCTTCATTTGTTATCTAAGTTTTGATATACCCTTGTGGGCTAATCTATGTATGAGAAACAACAATAAAAAATAAAAGATCGGAAAGCACCTAGACTAAAACAAATGAATGTATCCATTTTTAGGCAATTTACACAAAGGGGCATAGATTTATATAACAAACCTTTTTTTCTCTCCAGCTTCCATGTTCCTAATAAACTCACAGTTTAGTAGCACCTTTTTAGATTCAAAAGTCTTCCTCTGTGTTACACTGCCATATAATATCCTGTGTAAAAGTTAACTAATCTTTCTTGCTTATTAATTTAAAAATTAACTGTACTGAAAGCTTGCAGCAGAGAATAAATGTAGCATATCCATATATGATAAATAAAAACAAAACAAAACATAAAACCACTGAAAACCAGCCAAATGCAATACACCAAAGAGAGGGAGTTCATAGATAACTATAATTTTACTGAATGTAATAAAGGTTTGGATACTTGTATAAAGATCAAATTTGTATAAATCATTGGAATTTATTCTGTACTCAGAGTCTGATTAACTAAACTGATGTGCAATACAGTGATAAGGAGTATGCTTACTCACAAGATGAAACACAGATCATGTAAGGGTAAACAGAAAATACAATATTTACAAAGCTTGGCCAGCAGATGGCAATCAAGCTTCTGCGGGGGAAAACAAAAAAAACTAAATATTTCTGTGCTTACTGTAAAACCTTTTACCTCAAGTCAATTAAGGGAAACGGGAATTTAGTAATTTGGGTTGAAATCTGTTTCCTACAGGAGGTTTGGACACTGGCAAAAAAAAAAAAAAATGCTGAAGGCTAGCACCTGTACAACTCTGCCCCAAAGATATGCTGAAGCTTTGTAAGCAAACAGTATACAGACTCATTAGCAAAAATAACAAAAAACAAAAACCTTATTTTCTTTATCTATTGGAGAGGCACAGGAATTTAGTAATTAATAGACATCTGCGATGTCTAAAAGCATTTCAATGAAGGGGTGGGCAATTAACATGTCTATACTTACCTACTGTGTGCAGTGCTTTTGAACAGAGCAGCCTGCATCCTCCTCTTCTCGGGTCTCCTGCCTGTCTGGTGCCCCCACAGCAAGCAGCATGACCTTCAGCATTTACAACCACTTTAAGATCCAGGAACTGTGAGTCAAGCAACCACCAACATGTGGAGAGAATAATCCAAAAAATAGAAAAAGGGCCCATTGCAGACTTTAGAAGCACTGCAACAAAGATATCTTTAAAATCACTTTATTATAGAAATGTAAACCATTACATAGCAATTACATACATGTTACTCCGCTAAGAATGCAAGACCCCCAAAGGGGGGGTAGAGAATTCCATGCGGATGACAAAACTCTTCAAATATTATTAAAATTTAAACAAATGTACCGTATCCGGTAAAGATATCAAAAGATATAAATCGAATGTTGATATGGGTAATCACATGATCGTTACTCTGTAGTTACTCAACATGTTTTGCGACAGTATCACTTCAGGAGTTATTTGAGGTATCGATTACAGAGCAGAAAGTGTGTCGGAATAGATTATGATACCACCTGGAGCAACCACGTGTCAGGCAAGTCAGCAGGGGGATCCCATAAGGATGAAATACCACTTGATAGTCCCTATAAAGGGGTTGTTCTCAAAATCTTCCAAAGATATAGGCTGTAAGATTGATTTGAACATCGATTTTAAAGCCCAAAAGGCCACTAGAGAATATTCACTGAAGTGATAAATGTAGATAAATATATAAAGGCCTCAAAATATCCGCTCGGCCACAATTGTTGCCAAGCAGCATATATAAAACCTTGTTATGATACATGCAAGGATGGAGCAATGGGGAAGATAGGGCCAATATGGTACACTCTCTCAATTCCACAAAGTAGGGATAGCCCAGGCAATTGGGGTACTAGAGCCAATACGTCACTAAACTTAAAGATTCAATCCACGGCCAGTACCGCCCTGAACATCTCCTGTGGTGAGGCCCACCAAGGGCTGGCCTAGAGGTAGAGCTGCCCTGCTCTCTGGGACTGCCAGAGGATGCCAGCTAGAGCAGGATGGAGATTGTGTGGCTCCTCCATCAGACACCCCCATTACATCCTTTGGCAGTTCCCAGGGAGCAGGGCAGCTCTACCTCTAGGCCAGCCCTTGGTGGGCCTCACCACAGGAGGTGTTCAGGGTGATACTGGCCGTGGATTGAATCTAAGTTTAGTGACATATTTTTGTTGCAGTGCGTCTAAAGTCCGCAATTGGTCCTTTTTTAAATTTTTTAAATATTTTATTTAGTATTATGGGACGTGGCACATAGGAGCCTATTATATGCCCTTACATTTGGTCACTCTGTATGGGGTATTTATACATGTTATGTGGAGAGAGTAACTACTTGAATGAGGAGAACATACCAAGAATACTCAACAAAGACAAACACTGAACACTGACCCAGGCTCAGAATAGAGCCATAAGAGAAAACTGGACAACAGGTCAACAATGGAAGGTCAGCTGGATGACAAAAGGCCCAAGCTTAAAAGTTCTTGCACTTTATGGTACAGTAGGGATGAAAAGCTTCAAGAGGGATGTCTAAGCCAAGGAACCACCTTAAGTCAGAGTGACAAGCAAAGGAGCAAAAAGTACCCACTACCAAAACAGACAGGAGTGAAGACCATCATCCCATACTGGTGTACCAAATCCAGAAGAACACAGTAGGACATACAGGCTAGCCCACAAGGACAACTGTAAGTGTCAGTAGAACCCAACATGTGTTGAAAATCCCTTGCATTCCTCATCAGCTCAGTATAGGGACCAGGTCACAGGGAGAATACCAAAGCCGTCCTACAGCACCAAAAGTATTGTCTCACTAAGTCCAGGTCAAAGGACCAACTCACAATGGGATCCTTTGCAAAAGCAGGCACCAACTCTTCTGGTAACCCTGACATAATTTCAAGACATTAGGACAGCGATGGGACAGGAGTCCTCCCATGATGGGGGAAAGAAATCACTCCACAAACCCTAAGAAACGAAGGGTTCAATTATTGGACCACTAGATCCATAGGGATCATGTCAGGAATCTCATAGCAAGTGCTAATTCCTGTGAAGCCTTTTAACTTCTTTTACAAAAATTCTGTTTCCGCTGCTGATAGGGTCTCTCTCATAAGAGAGAAATGTACCATCTTGGAAAGTTGATCGACCACCACAAAGATGTATGAGAACCGCTCAGAAAGGAGCTCAAAAATGAAGTACATTGCAATTATGTCCCAAGTACTCTTGAATGTGAATTGGTCTTAATAATGCCTAGGGCTTGTTCTTGCTGCTTTTATTCTGAATGCAGATAAACACAGGAATTGACATATTTCCTGCCATCTTTTGCCAGGTATGGTCACCAGAAATGCCACTGGACTAAGTCCATGGTCCTGTATTTCCAAAAGTGACCAACCAAGGGATAATCATGACAGACATGCAAGCTAGTAGCATGCAGATCCTGGGGTACAAAGATCTTACAGTATTTTCATGCCAGTAAAGTCCATCTCTTTCTTGCCTTCATTGGTGTCAGACTTTCCATTGCACGCAATCCAGGATAGACATTTATTTTTTAACAACCAGGTACTAAGAGAAATTATTACCAAAGCAAAGGAAGACAACAAGAAGTTTTTTGATAAGAAAAAGGAGGGGAGAACTGGATCTGGAGCCAGGTGATTGCGTATGGCCCTCAACAGAAAGCCTGAAGTTGGCATGTCCCTCTAATCAACTGGGACTTAGATATGTGGGGACATTTCCAGTTAAAAAGGAAAATTTATTCAGTGGCTTATAAATTGGAAATTCCGGATTCACCTTGTATTTCAATGTTTCATTACTTAAGCTTGGTACATTGAATCCTTTCCCGGACTGAGAGGTGGGACCTCCAGACACTAATGATTGATGGGGAGGAGAGATTTAAGTCGAAGCCATTCTGGATTTTAGGAAACGAAGGGGGCAATTTCAATATCTCATTAAAAGGAAGGGATTTAGTCCTAAGGAGAATTCTTGTAAACAAGAAAACTTTCATGCCCAGAGATTATTACAATCCTGTCATTATGCTCATCCTGAACAAATGGCTCAGTTGGGCATCCAGAGGCTGCCCAACAGGAGGAGGCAATCTCAAGAATCTCATAGAGCAAGAGTCAATTCCTGTGAAACAGGTACATTTGCATGAGCACAGAAGCTTTAAAAGACAAGAATGCGCATAGACCCCAGTACCCCACTAAAGGGGAGGGAAGATTCCACTGACATATAGGGTGCAGTGTGCTTTAGTGAGGATCTAAGCTGGTCATCCTCGCTTGCTGGTGACCAACAGTTACCAACACTAGACATCTGGGATGCTACAGCCAGTTAAAGAATTTGGGCCCGCAGAATCAATTTTGGCTATCAGAGTCCAGAAAATTGACCATCTACAAGGAAGGTTGCCTAAGAGTCCCACAATAAGGATTTCAATAAAAAGCACTAAGGGGACATAAGGGCACATAAGTGTAGTCAACAACTATAAGTACTATTAAAAGACACTGAGGGGTCAGTACCCTGCTAGAGGAGGGAGCAGTGGAAATGTTCTGAGTGGCAGTTAGACTCAGAGAATCTGCCACTACACATTGCTAAGGAAAATGAGGTAGAGGCTCTTCTGACCCTTCCACAGATCTCCTGCGCTATGGTAGGAGCGTACAAGGTGTTGCCAATGACAGTCACAAGAGCATTTCAAACAGAAAAGAATATCCGCTATTCCTTGGGCATCTCATCGGTGTCCCATGCAGAGTGCCTTATGCATTTGTACAAACATAAGTCCTATGAGGGGTACAAGTCCAGAGGTTGTAATAAGCCACCACTGCCAAGGCACAAGGCTTTAGATATTCTGCTCCATTCAATAATGTGGTAAATGTGGGGTCCTACCTACCCCAGCGGTAAAATGATCATTTTGAAGCAGTTAAAAACATTCTGACAAGGTTTGACAGATCAGAAGTTCTGTCTGCACAGGATGGAGGGCTAAACCAAATATAGAGGAACATCAGCCAGTTATAGAAAAATAAAAAAAGAGAATTTCTATATTCTATCAATCAAGTCTCCATACGCAAGTAATCTCCCAATGACCTTTCTAGTGGTGTCTCAACTCTTTCAGGGTCTTTCCAGTTCACATACAGTACATAAAGTCATCAAATTGTTGGTGTAGTGGACATGTCACAGATGAGAATCTGTTGACACTAGGGGCAGACTGGCTGACCAAGACTTCGTAGAAAAAGCTGAGAATAGGCGATTGCGTAGGCCACAGTAGAGAGTGCTTCATGGAGTGTCAAAAGAGAATGAATACCCAAAGACATTGAAGGGGTTAGAGTCTGCAAACCCACTTCATCAACGAAGGTGAGAGCCTTTTAAATGGACTGGGTTTTAAGGAGCCACTTGGTCTTCACTAGAGTGATCAGTTTTGTTGGTGACTTGTCTCAGGTTGCGGCCCTCTAAATCACCTGAGCGGGTAGCCACCAGTGACATAGTACAGGCATTCAGGAAACAGTCTCTAGCAGCACATGGATGCAAATGAGGTTGCACTGGAACACTAGAGGGAAACAGGAGTGAACATAGAGGGACGCAAGGCAGGCTGGAGTACACAGGAGCGTGATGTAGGATGAAGTACACCGGGGTCACAGGATCAGGAACTATCTGGTGCAAAGAAGCAACGTACAAGCTGGATTATCCTGGGGTCACAGAAGAGGTGTACAAGCTGGAGTGCACTTGGATCATAGAAGCAGAATACAGGCTTGAACACATTGCAATGAAAAAAGCAGAACACAAACTGGCGTACAACTAGGGTCATAGGAAGAACTAACTTCACCAGGGAGCAATGGGTTTAGTGTGGCAATGTTGGGGGGGGGGGGGCAGACAACTGCTAGCATAAGGACATGTGGCTTAAATATGGAGCTACTCAGCAACTAGTCCTTTATAACTGTCCCTCCCCCCCTCTGTGACTGGCTGTGGAACACAGGGGAAAAGGCCCAGTTATGAGGCATGGAAGTGAGTTTGACACGAAAGGTCTTTAGAGACAAACCCTATAACAGGCTTATCCTCCAAATGCAGAATAAAATGTGTTGCATCAATAAAGTTTGAAACAAGCCCTTGTATATCTAGGTCAACTGCGGTGACCCAAAAACTCCCTTTGACTGTTGGGATTCTGCATTTGAATCAGTAACAACAGGTGATGCAGACCTGGTTGGACTCATGGTCTCAGGAGGGTCAGGAGTACTCTGTTCAAGGGATGTCACCAAAGTCTGTACCAAGCTATTGGATACTTCTGTCCTTGGGGGTTCTAAGCAAACAGTTGGGAAGTCTGAAATGGACATGAGGAGGGCTTTGACTCACTATAAAACCCTCCAAAACATAATAAAAAAAAGGGGGGTGGGTTCTGAGGTTTCAGGATTAGGGTGTTGATTCTATCTGCAGATAGATCATAAATGTGCCAAGAATCATTAGGCAAGCATGTAGTCAGGTCACCCTTAACAGTAGGACTGTCCTATGTTTTTGAGAAGGTATGTTGTGCTGTGTGGCAATAAGCAACTAGGCCCAATATGAGGCCAGACCTCTAGTACTCTAAAATACAGGCAGCTAATGAGGGCCTCAGACACCCAGAGGTGAAAAAGACACTGTAGACAGGGAGTGGAACAGAACTGGAGATCCACTTAATGTTTCAGGAGCAGCAGCGGGATGCTGCTTTCTCTAGGTCTAATGAAGTGAGGGAAACATGGAGTACCCATACGTGGCACTTAAACCTTCAGTCTAAGCCTGTAGAGCTTCGGCTCAAACCTGTAAACCTAAAGCTTTTGGAAACGTGAAAATAGTGCCCAGTAGTATCAGCTGTGAGGTTATTCCTGATGCTTCAGCCCAACCAGCCTTGCCTACTAAGTAAACCTTCAAAGGCAGGATTACACCAGAGGCTGTACCATGGGCTCTGGACATGGAAAGCACTTTGTGGCTATCACAGTACAAGGTGGACTGAAATGTGCCATGATAGAGCCCAGTGCCTAAAGGTCACATTCCAGGCTAGCCTAGCCACATCCCAAAGGCCTACTTATAGAGGGAGTCTTCAAAAGACCTGAGGCTGGCTCAAACAGTGTTTGGCAGTTTTGGAAGTCACCAAAAAAAAACCCATCAGCAGTATATTAAGTATCTTGATTATAGAAAAAAAAAATCTAGCAAAAATATTCTTTGAGAAAGCGCTGTGCCTAGCATAAAACATGCAAGAACAGAACTAAGGAAGAATATTATTTTGCATCTAGGTGTGTGACATGCCTGTTGCTGGTACAACTGATCGTTTCACTGGAGATGAAGCAGAGCCAGAACCTGAGATGTGATAGTGGAATGTGGAACCTGGTCTTGGCTGGAGAAGCATGCAAAATATTTAATAAAGATATAGTTAGACATTTTCTCAGCAGGGAGGAGGAAAAGGTATCCAACCACCTTGGACACTAGAAAAAACCTGAGGCATGACTGGGGCAGGGTAAATAGGGGCTAGAAAGGGGAAGACAGAGAGGCACCTCTAAGTGTAAACTTAAAACCAAATTTATTGCACAAAAATAACGTATATATACACACGATTTGTATTTCCGGGTAGGGGGCGCACGTGCACCAGCCTATCCGCTCTGTCATTGGCGGCTAGGGATGTCAATCAGTGGGTCCCGGCCGGAGATTCCTCGCTGGCACCTGGCGATCATCGGGGAAAGCTGAGAGGAGAAAGACCTGTGTGTAAACAACACAGGTCTCTCTCCTGCCAGCAAGGACATGCTGCTTTGTATTTCTCTGCACAGCAGATAAATACAAAGCAGCATGTCTCTCACAGCACATCATGTAAAACAGCACACAGTTAACCTTTTGATCACCCCAGATGTTAACCCCTTCCTGCCCAGTGTCATTAGTACACGGTCAGTGCTTTTGATTAGCACTGAATACTGTATTAGGGTCACTGGGATGTCAGTGACAGTCAGTTCCCATCCAGTGTCAGATTGTACGCTGCAGTCCCGCTATAAGTTGCTGATCACCGCCATTACTAGTATTTAAAAAAAAAATTTAAATTCCAGTATATATACACACCGCCATTTGTAGATGCTATAAATTTCATGTAAACCAATTAATTTACATGTATTGGGATTTTTTTTTTTTTTTTTTTTTTTTTTTTAGGAAAGACATGTAGCAGAACACATTTGGCCTAAATTTATGAAAAAATTTGATTTTTTTTATTTTTTTTTTACCGGATATGTTTTATAGCAAAAAGTCAAAAATATTTTTTTTTCTTCAAAATTGATTTTTTTGTTTGTAGTGCAAAAAATAAAAACGCAGAGGTGATCAAATACCACCAAAAGAATGCTCTATTTGTGGCAAAAGGACACAAATTTCATGTATGTGCAGCGTTGCATGACAGCTTAATTGTTAAAGTAATGCAAGGCTGTATCACAAAAAATGGCCTGGTTAGGAAGTGGGGTAAGTCCTCTAGAGGGCAAGTGGTTAATGCCAGGAAGGACTATATTAGCAGCTTTTTATTAACCCCTGATGCTGTTACTTCATGACATTGTCTGTTGAGTCCATTATTGGCTATGGTACGGTTTATCAGCTTATTAGAGTTCTATTAATTTATACCTTAGAGAAGTGTGATAATGATAACACTATCTTGACTGCATCTTTATATCTAGAGTTACTATATAGGGGCTAGCTTTCAACTTTATTTCTAATTTGCCAGTGTCCAAACCTCCTGTAGGAAGCAGCATACAACCCAAATGTCTAAGAATTAGTACATTTGTGTCCCTTGTTCTTTTACCTGATAAATGAACTTGCAGTAATCTTAGAGATTTAGAACACATTTTACCACTGGCTACATATCAACTATGAGCTTGTTCATACATCATATACATACAGTTGCAAGAAAAAGTATGTGAACCCCTTGGGATTGCATGGAGTTTTGCATGAATTGGGCATAAAATGTGCTCTGAACATCATCTAAGTCACAACAATAGAAGAACACAGTCTGCTGAACATAATACTACACAAACATTAGATGTTGCCATGGTTTAATTGCACATAACATGTAAACATTCACAGTGCAGGGAGGAAAAAGTATGTGAGGCCCTAGCTTAATGACTTCTCCCAGAGCTAATTGGAGCCTGGAGTGAGCCAACCTTGACTCCAATCAGTGTGATGATATTGGATGTGTTGCTTACAGTTGTCCTGCCCTTAAAAAACACACACCTGTTTGGGGTTTACTGGTTTCAAAAAGCTCTGTCTGATGTGAACCATGCCTCGCAGAAAAGAGCTCTCAGAAGACCTACGATCAAGAATTGTTGACTTGCATGAAGCTGGAAAGGGTTACAAAAAGTATTTCCAAAAGCCTTGATGTTCATGTGTCCACGGTAAGACAGACTGTCTACAAATGGAGAAAGTTTAGCACTGTTGCTACTCTCCCTAGGCGTGGTCGTCCTGTAAAAATGACTGCAAGAGCACAGCGCAGAATGCTGCATGAGGTAAAGAAGAATCCCAGAGTGTCAGCTAAAGACCTACAGAAATCTCTGGCACATGCTAACATTTTTGTTGACACATCTACAATAAGGAAAACATTAAACAAGAATGGAGTACATGGGAGGACACCACGGAGGAAGCCATTGCTGTCCAAAAAGAATATTGCAGCACGTTTGAAGTTTGCAAAAGAGCACCTGGATATTCCACAGCACTACTGGCAAAATATACTGTGGACAGATGAAACCAAGATTGAGTTGTTTGGGAAGAACACATAACACTATGTGTGGAGAAAAAAAGGCACAGCACACCAACATCAAAACCTCATCCCCACTGTAAAACATGGCGGAGGGAGCATCACGGTTTGGGGCTGCTTTGCTGCCTCAGGGCCTGGAAGAATTTTTGTCATTGATGGGAAAATGATTTCCAGAGTTTATCAAGACATTTTGCAGGAAAACGTAGGACAATCTGTCCGCCAACTGAAGCTCCGCAGAGGATGGGTGATGCAAAAGGACAATGACCCAAAGCATACAAGTAATTCAACAAAACAATGGCTGCAACAGCACAGAATACGCCTTCTGGAGTGGCCCAGTCAGAGTCCTGACCTCAACCCGATTGAAATGCTGTGGCATGACCTTAAGAGAGCGAGTCACACCAGACATCCCAAGAATATTGCTACACTGAAACAGTTTTGTGAAGAGGAGTGGTCCAAAATTACTCCAGATCATTGTGCAGGTCTGATCTGCAACTACAAGAAACGTTTGGTTGAGGTTCTTGCTGCCAAAGGAGGGTCAACCAGTTATTAAGTCCAAAGGTTCACATACTTTTTCCTCCCTCCACTGTGAATGTTTACATGTTATGTGCAATTAAACCATGGCAACATCTAATGTTTGTGTAGTATTATGTTCAGCAGACTGTGTTCTTCTATTGTTGTGACTTAGATGACGTTCAGAGCACATTTTATGCCCAATTCATGCAAAACTCCACGTAATCCCAAGGGGTTCACATACTTTTGCTTGCAACTGTATAAAATGTTCATAGAAATCTTTTTACACAAATGAGTACGTCTATTTTAGAGCAGGTGCGTCAAACAGGTGGCCCTCCAGCTTTTGCCAAACTACAAGTTCTATCATGCCTCTGCCTTTGGGAATCATGCTTGTAACTGTCAATCTTGCAATGCCTCATCGGACTTGTAGTTTGGCAACAGCTGGAGGGCCACCATCTTGATATCCATGTTTTAGAGGGTAATGTACCATTCTTCAGGAATGATTAAAAGGTTTATTTTTTTTTTTTTACTGGACATACACTGCAAAAACAAAATTTTCTAATTAGCTTCAAGTAGCATTTTGAGAAAACTGCCCCTAGTGATAGGGTAACAGTGTTTCAGTTCATGAAGTGTGGGAGTTTATATAACAATTCCTTTAGAAAGGTCCATAAGGACATGTCTGGGCAACTGTGGTAAACAAGTAAGTCAAATCAATATAACGAAGTGTCAGTCACTACTACCCCATAGAATAACAAATGTCCCTCTGAGCAAACGAGCGTGCGATCCGCAGTTGCACAGCTTAAAGCAATATCTTTCAAATGATCCATACCTCCGTTCATTGCTCGTAAAATCTTCAGTTTATTATCAAGTCCACTGTGTACATGTTGAATACGTATTTGCCCATGTATTCTGTGGATTTATTAATAGATTTAAGATTTTATAAGCAATGAATGAAGGTGCAGATCGTTTGTTTGGAAAACAAGTCATGTGGATGTTGAATTGAAATGAGATCTGTGAACTTCACTTTGCAAACACTGGATATGGTACTATATAACATTTTAATTTTGTATAATAAACATGATTTTACAAATTTACTTTGTGGTACCATTTTCTATATGCCCAGAAAAAAATCCATTGCTACAAGAAATGTTCTGTTTTACATGTATTTGAGGACGTTGGCATATAGGACCAAGAAGCTTTATCCCTTATTTGTAAACAATTAAGTCAATTTACTGCTTCTCTTTCCATAAATTGTTTTTCCACTTGCTTCTAATGTTCTGTGACTTATTAAGCATTTTATCATACAGCCTTGATTTGTTCCAGTTGCAAGGATCGCATTATCTGTGCATTTGCTATCATTCAGGGCAGTCCTGCAGTGTTGGGGCAAATTAACAAAATGAAAAGAAAACATGTCCAAGTTGAATTTCCATCTGCTTGATTATTTCCCAGAGTGCTTGTATTTTTAAGTGGATAGCAGAGACTGTTCTCTCCTCATCTCATTAGATAATTGGGACATGCAGGGTACCCCCTGTACTATCATGCCAGAAGATTAAAAAAAGCTTCAAATTTCTGAACAAACCACAACTGCCACATCTGAAATCTAGGGTGTAAAAAACAAAGCTATCACCACATTATTACGTTTTTTTAAGAAAGCCCATTCTCACTTAGGGATTTATTACTGGGAAAAGGAAATACAAAATCTGTTTGGTCATCATGGGCCAGTTCTGAACTTCTGTAGAAAATGGTTTCTGGCAGCTTTTATTAACAGGGCCCTTAATCCCAACAGGTTACTTAGGTTGAACCAGTTATGATAAATGCTCTATGCAATGAACCCGCATTAACTATAGAACTATGCATTTCTGATACTGTATTGACTGACAGTTCTTTATGCTGTTTCATAAACATCTTTAAACTTTAAGTTCCAGCAAGCCTACATTGAGAATACAAAAGTAAAATAACTTTTTTTAGCAGAAAGTTTTTGTACACGCGGAATCTCGTTCACAGTCTTTAAACAATACCCATCCATTCACTCTAGCTACTCATTAGCATTTTAACAGGACACGTGTCACATCACTATTATTTTGCAATGGGATCTTTGTCAGGATCTACACATAGTCAAACAGCTACACGCTGAAAATATACACTTTTCCTTTAAAAAAAACCAAAAACTTAATATAAAATAAAGAACACAAAACCCACAGATCCAGAGAAAGGGAAAAATCCTAACAAGCTCCACTTTGATCTTACTAGGAAAACTTTCTATTTGCCCCCCCCCCCCCCCCCGCCATACTAATTTTTTACAGGTGTCCAAAACATCGGCACAATGCTATTCCGAAGTGAGAAGATTTTTCAAAATTTAGTATGAGAATTCTTGACAAGATCTGTGAGCAGATACATGGGTAAAACTATAAAAGAAAATTTGGTAGAAGGTATACAAGAGTTTTAGCTTGCCTGTAATATCTATACCCTGCAGTACAGTACACAGACTTCTTTAAAGCATTCCGACTGGGTTATATGAAGCTACCTTCAGGTCACCAAAAAAACCCAAAGTTTATATTTGATCCCCTGCTGATTTTGAATGTTTGCCCACTCAGAAAAATGATCAGTTTAAAAATCGAATGGTAGGTGTATTGTAACACAGAGACAGAATAACAAAAAATTCAAAAGAAATGCATGTCTAACAAATTATGCACGGATTTGCATGGTCTTGAGGGAAATAAGTATTTGATCCCCTTCACATAACATGACTTAGTACTTGGTGGCAAATCCCTTGTTGGCATTTCTTGGCCCACTCCTCTTGGCAGATCCTCTACAAGTCATTAAGGTTTGGTGGCTGACATTTGGCAACTCAAACTTTCAGCTCCCTCCGCAGATCTTCAATTGGATTAAGGTCTGGAGATTGGCTAGGCCACTTCAGGACTTTAATGTGCTTCTTCTTGAGCCACTCCTTTGTTGCCTTGGCCGTGTGTTTTGGGTCATTGTCATGCTGGAACACCCATCCAAGACCCATTGCTTTGGCGGTACATTGCCCTGCCCATTGTCCCTTTGATGTGGTGCAGTTGTCCTGTCCCCTTAGCAGAAAAACACCCCCAAAGCAGAATGTTTCCACCACCATGTTTGACAGTTGGGATGGTGTTCTTGGGGTCATAGGCAGCATTCCTCCTCCTCCAAACACGGCGAGTTGAGTTCATGCCAAAGAGCTCGATTTTCGTCTCATCTGACCACAACACTTTCAACCAGTGCTCCTCTGCATCATTCAGATGTTCAGTGGCGAACTTCAGACGGGCCTGGACATGTGCTTTCTTGAGCCGAGGGACCCTGTGGGCACTGCAGGATTTCAATCCTTGGCGTAGTGTCACCAACCGTTTTCTTGGTGACTGTGGTCCCAGCTGCCTGGAGATCATTTACAAGATTCCTCACTGTTCTCATGATCATTGACACTTCAAAAGGTGAGAACTTGCATGGTGCACCAGACCTAGGTAGACTGACAGTTGTTTTGTGTTTCTTCCATTTGTGAATGATTGCACCAACTGTTGTCACCTTTTCACCAAGTTGCTTGGCGATTGTTTGGTAGCCCAGCCTTGTGTAGGTCTACAATCTTGTTCCTGACTTTCTTGGACAGCTCTTTGGTCTTTGCCATGGTGGACAGTTTGGAATCTGATTGTTTGATTGCTCCTGTGGACAGGTGTCTTTTATACAGGTAACAAAATGAGATTAGCAGCACTCCCTTTAAGAGACTGCTTCTAATCTCAGCTTGTTACCTATATGAAAGGCACCAGGTAGCCAGAAATCCTGCTGAATGATAGGGGATCAAATACTTATTTCCCTCATGAACATGCAAATCAGTGCATAATTTATTAGACATGCATTTCTTTTGAATTTTTTGTTGCTATTCTGTCTCTCAGTGTTACAAGACACCTACCATTTGATTTTTAGACTGATCATTTCTTTGTGAGTGGGCAAACATTCTCTGGCTGCAGAATACTTGCCCAACCTCTGTGCGAGACCACCCCATTTTGGGTACCATTTATAAAATTGCCCTTAAGACTTCTCTCTACAATCAACTCTGGACAAGACTCTCCAGTGTCACCAGTGCTCGGGAACATGTAATTCCCTCCGTTTTTTTTTTCAACGCCCTGTTTTGCCTGTTTATAACTGTTAAATTTAGATTACAAGACTTTTTGGGAAATGGAAGCTGGAAATCGGTCCAGTCCATCCTTTCCCTTTTTTCTTCCTGTCATTCTGGTACAGATTAATTTTAGTTTCATCTGTCCAAAGAATGCTTTTCCAGAACTGGTCTGGCTTTTTAGAGGTTTGTTTACAAACTATTTTTTATTGAAGGGAAAACTGCACAGAATACACAAGGTAAAAAGAAAAGTGAGGAAAAAAGCACATATATAATTTACAGTAATATAGAAACAATCACAAAAAAGACAAAGATCAAGTACAGGAAAGAGGTAGGCAGCAATATAGGCAGATCAATCGCATGACTTACAGAGAATCCAAAACAAATCAAAGTATGATAGACATTTAATCTAACAAGTGTCGATGTGTCTTCCAACCATCCCATTTTCTGTTGAATAAATGCTTCTTATCAAATAATGTGTACTGAATACGTTCCATGAGCATGACCATATCCACTCTCCGCAATACAGAGGCCAGAGGAACCACTGGTGATTTCCAATGAAGGACAATAGCCCATAGGGTGGAAACACAAATAGTATGGATTAACCGCATTAGGTTAGCTGGAATCCCTGAAATGGGAGCACCCAATAAACATATTTGCAACAACAAATCCACCAGGGAACTCACCAAGGCCAAGGCCACTCCCGATACCCTACACCAGATCAAAGAGACCAGGGCAAGCCCAAAACATATGCACAAGAGTTTCAGTAAGGCCAGTAATCTAGAGGGGGTATAGTACCAACGGGTTAAGACCTTAAGGGCCATCTCACAGACCAAAAGGTATCTAGAGCCCCTACGTATATTATCCACCATGGAGTCCAAGTCCTCATCTGAGAATGTAATATTGTAATCAACCTCTCATTTCATTCTATATGAGGGAGGAGAAGGGTAAATGGCACACGAGAAAGAGCAGTATAAATCTGAGATAAGGCCCCTAGCCCTGGGCGAGTCACCTCCTGTCACGCCGTGGAGATGGAGTGTTTCAGATGGGGGATATCTGAGGAGTTGAAGGTAGGTGTTGAAGCGTAGGGGCCTCTGCAAGGCCCAATTTTACCAGGATTTCTTGATTTTCAAGCAGAGGAGTGGCTACATATGTGCTTCTGTTGTGGGGAATGATCAACTTAAAGAGAAAACCCCATTTATAACAAATTCGAGCCGCAGCCAGGACAGCTGTGACCTCCCTCAATTTGCATCATTATCCAGCGTGGCTTGGGAGACTTCCAGAAAAATTTGCAGGGTCAAGCCCTCCAAGGAGATCGCCGGGATATTTTGAGCAGCTCTAAGAATGTCCTCCTTAATCAGAAAATATTTAATGCACAAGATTATGTCCCGAGGAGGTTTATCCATAGGAGGCTTTGGATGCAACGCTCTGTGTATCCGGTCACAGACAAAGGCCTTGGCATCCTGGTCTGGGAGAAGGGACTTAAACAACTTCAATACGGTCTGTGATAAATAAGTAACTGATTCGGGGATCCCGCGAATGTGCAGATTATTCCTGCGATTACGGTTATCAAGATCTTCCACCTGTGCCTCTAATTGAGTAAAGGCAGAGTGTAAAATATCCTTATCCCTGTAGAGCTCGCCATAGGCCAAATTGAGTTCATTATGTTTCGTTTCCAAGTGGTCTGTTCTGGCCCCCGGTCCAGCTATTTCCTGTGAAAGAACATTAGTGCTTTTATGAAGCTCTGATTGGAATTTAGCGGCCAATTTGGTATACATGGTATCCAGACAAGTTTCCAAATACCCCTTTGTAAGATGCTGTGAACACTCATTATCCTGTGCAGAAGACTGGGCCGCTGTGTCCTGTGAAAAACGGGATGGAGATGCTCTGCCGGCACCATCTTGGGACATGCTGCACTGCATTTGTAAGAAAAACGAGTGGCAGGGTGGCCCCAGAAAGCAGGCTAAATCTGTGCAGGGACCGGAGCTCCTATAACATGTGGCTGTCCTCTGGGAAGCCGCTCATGCTCCCCCTTTTTAGATGTTTTTTGGCAGTCTAAACTGGTTTTTCAATTCTTCAGGCTTATGAATGGTTTTCACCTTGTAGTGAACCCTCTGTATTTGCTCTTGTGAAGTATTCTCTTGATTGTAGATATTGACAATGATACGCCCACTTTCTGGAGAGTGTCGTTTACCTGTCTGGATGTTGCGGGTTTTTCTTTACCATAGAGAGGATCCTGCGATCATCCACCACTGTTGTCTTCCGTGAACGTCTATGTTGCTGAGCTCACCAGTGCGTTCTTTCCTCAGAATGTACCAAACTGTTGATTTGGCCACTCCTAATGTTGCTACTATCTCTCTAACGGATTTAGTTTGGTTTTTGAAGCCTTACAATGGCCTGTTTCACTTGCATGGACAGCTCCTTTGAAAGCATGATGTAGGTTCACAGCAATAGATTCCAAATGCAAATACCACACTTAGAATCAACTCCAGAAATTTTACCTGCTTAATTTATCAAGAAATAACGAATGTAGTACAAACCTAGCCATGAAACAGCTTGTGATTCAATTGTCCAATTACTTTTGGTCCCTTGAAAAAGGGGGTTGGGTACGCTGTAATTCCTAAACCCTTCCTCCAATTTGGATGTACATATCCTCAAATTAAACCTGAAAGTGTGCACTTTCCGCCCATATCCATTATATAACTAAAGCTTGAATATGTTTTGGTAAATACCTGAAAAAAACTAAAATTGTACTTGTGTCCAAATATGTATGGACCTAACTGTATACTCATATAGCGCCATCAGTTTATGCAGCACTTTGTATATACACATATATAAATAATGCAGTTATTTTTGTATTAAATTCAGTTGTGTAATGTGTGCAATATACTGTATACCAGACTATATAAAATATGGAAAAAAAAAGTGAGCGCACTCCAGTGAGCGACAAGTGCACAAAAAGGAACTACAAGCCCTTCCAACCAAAATAAACAATATAAGTGCAGCGCTACAAACAATATTCAAATGACAAAAAATGTAAACGATTGTCAGATATAGGAATGTTGAAGATGATAAACAGTTCAGTGAAGGGGGAATCACAGGGCATATGGGTGTAATCCAATCCCAGGAATAGATAAATTGCCTGCTTACCAGAAGCGCAATTTAAATGCGCATGTACAGATTACATGTAGCCGGAATCCCATGTAGGCGCTGCTTTCTAGTACCCAGATGGTCCGTCGGTGGTGGGACGATGCTGGCCTGGTCGGAACACGCTGCACCTTGGATCCACACAGAGAGCCAGTAAAAACCATGGGTGGGCCGCCGGACCTCCTGACCCGGCGGCGTAACGTCAAGGCGTGCAAAGGCTCCTCCTAGGAGGAGCCTTTGCACGCCTTGACGTTACGCCGACCAGGCCAGCATCGTCCCACCACCGACGGACCATCTGGGTACTAGAAAGCAGCGCCTACATGGGATTCCGGCTACATGTAATCTGTACATGCGCATTTAAATTGCGCTTCTGGTAAGCAGGCAATTTATCTATTCCTGGGATTGGATTACACCCATATGCCCTGTGATTCCCCCTTCACTGAACTGTTTATCATCTTCAACATTCCTATATCTGACAATCGTTTACATTTTTTGTCATTTGAATATTGTTTGTAGCGCTGCACTTATATTGTTTAATATACTGTATACGGTCAGGTAGACATATGAGCTGTGAGTATAATGATGAAATCTAAAAGATGATTTCTATATATGTTTGTATTGAATTAGATCTGGAGCATTGTATCATATAATACAAGTAAAATTATGTTATCTTATGATAATTTTACTTCATTAGTATATAACATTACAATTTATTTCATATATCTGCATATATGTTCCATGCATCATGGCCCAATTCATTTATGTCCGATTTCATCACCATCATGCTCCTGATCTATTTTCATACGTATATACAGTATACAGATCTTGATTTGATCCCAAAATAAATACACACAGTATACTATATCCCATCATGCATAACTGGATTTCTCAGGTTTACATTTCAGTTGCTTTTACCACTCACTTTCATATTGTGCAATCAAACTACTTTCATGGATTAGTTTCACTCTTTTATAATCATATTGCTAATTGATTTATGTTTAAGTCAACGGAAGAAAGTATATACTGGACTGCAAACCAGTGCTGGTGCATAAAGTTATACATTATTAATAAACAGAAGAAAAAAAAATTATATATATATATATATATAAATTTTATTAGTTCATATCACAAAATATTGCTATACAAAGAAAAACCCTTTTAAAGACAACACTAACAGGACCCTGTTGGTATAGAATCCTAATTGTAATCTTCATCTGAGACTAGTTAACAAAACCATCAAACACCCAAAGAATGACCAAGTATATACAAACTTATAAGGACACCAATACAGGAGTTCATCTGATAGTATGAATATCCTGATATTGCACCTTTAGCCTGGGTTCACACTGATGCGGAGCGGAATTTGTAGCGGTTTCTGTTTGAATTCCACACCGCTTCACAATCACATCCTGTTCATGCATCCTGCTGCGGGCGTGTATGTTAGGTTAACACCACCCCGAAATCGGTTCGCAAAACACGGTGCGATGTGCAGAATCGGATCGCATGGGTGTGAATATACATGCGATCTGATTATAGTACGGACCAAAAAAAAGGGTCCTGCACCTTTTTGGTGTGGATGCGGTGTGATCTGAGCCATACAAAATGTATGGCTCAAATCACACCGCACAGAATTCCCATGGTGCAGTTCTTGTGCAAATTACATGCGATATGCCGCACCGCACAAGTGTGAACCCAGACTAAATGGAAACGATGGTAAACAGCAACAAAAGAGTTGCATCTTTGTGGTGTATTCTTTGGGTGGTTGATGGAATCCTTATAGGCATACAGCTTTGGATGCATATTTTAACAGAATAATGGTATATTTGACAATCATTTAGTTTAGCATGAAACTATGTGTACTTAGGCATTCTGTGGGTATTTGAAGGTTTTGTTAAACTAGTTTTGGTGAAGATGATAGTTATGATTATACACCAATAAAAGAGGGTCCTGCTAGTGTGTTTTTTTTAAGGGGTTTTACTTATATTTTGTGATATGAATACAATTTATATATTTTGTTTATTACGGATAATGGTTTATGACAGCACAATCATCAATGCAGTATAGCCAAACATGTGTGTGTGTCCCAAATGCTGCTCTAATAAAAAATATACTGTACATCCTCCTTTCTTCAGAAACTGACACTCCTGTGAGTGTTTGTCTCCTGTGTTCCCCATTGTGTTTAGTGGTTTGTACGGCTGACCGCCGCATCACTACTGTGGTATACACCTCTGCCATTTGGATGGATTGTGCACTGAAGGATAAGTGCACTTATCTCTTTAGCAAACCTTCCTTGACCTAACCTATCCCACCCTCACCCTTCCTAGATACATACTTACCTTGATCCAATGTTTGGGGGTCTGCATTTTGGGGACACCCAATGCAGATCACAAGGGCAGTACATTTTGAACATGGTGCTTGAAACTTGCACGGATCATGGGTTTCCAGCACTGCGTTCTAGAGTGAACCGGGGCAAAGACTAACGAATGCATCTTCATCTACTGCTTCAAAAGAGAATACTTGGAATAAAGTTTTCAGTTTTAACTCCACTAAAGAACATTGATACAATGGTATCTGAACTGGTCACATACTGTAACTTCTCTGTGTGTTGAGGGAGTTAAAGTACAAATTAATAGCTTATTAGCCAAAAGCGAAGGATAAAGAGGTGTTTACAGGCATATGACGACAACCTAGAGTAAAAATAAAAAACACAAACAATGGAATAAGGTATTAAGCTGGAAAATTGAAAAACTAGGGATAAAGCGTGGGAGGGAAGGAGATGGTAAAAAGCTAAGCATAAAGACCAGATCTAAGAAACAGCATTAAGCCATTTGATACTTACTTGCCTGATTAATGAGCTAAATGAGTCACAAAAAGACAGGTGTCAGACCCTTAGCTTTGAAACACATTAGTTCCTAACAAACAGGATGCTAATGAGGATTAGACTGAGAACAAAACATCTTGGTACAACTTATAGTAAAAAGGTGCTAAGCGAGCGCCACCTTTAGCTATAGAGAATAGAAATCAAGCTGCTGGAACACCAAAAAAGGTAACCATAAAAACCTCCAATATAATATGTATCACAGTAATAGGTGCAGCGCTAATAAATATATGGATATATTATATATACTGTATAATACAATATCAGCAAGTGCAAAATGAATATCACTTAATGGTGATTATTAGTGACTGAACAGTTCAAAGTGATAAAATCGTGTGGATCCCTAGGGATCACAATTTCAGGTGCACGGATGTCTTGGTCCAAAAGTGATAGGTGACGTGACTCAAATGAATGAAATACGCACTCACCAGAAGTGCGTTTAAAATACGCAATATGAAATCCTGCATCAAGCAATAAGAAGGTCATCTGTTTCCAGGTCAGATCACATCATAAATCACCATCCAGGTACATCAGCGTGTAGGATTCCCTGGTCCGTTAGCATGTATCACCCTCTAGGATCATCTTTTGTTGTATGGGCACTGCGAATGAAGGCACTCACACGGAGAGCCCAATAAGAGACCACATAGCGTGATACTGTATAAAGTACCTTTATTCCAAATAGTGGGTACAATCAGTATGATAAAAAGAAAGGTACTGACCATGTGTTCCAGATTGCCACCTGTGGTGGTCAGATGTCCAGTTGCTGTAGCCCCGCTGACGCGTTTCGTGCGATGCACATAGTCATAGGGAGAAAGCCCTTTCTCCCTATGACTATGTGCATCGCACGAAACAAGCATGTAAAAATATATAACCAATGTAAACAGAAAAAAGAGTGATGGCTAAAAGCAGATATGATCACCTCAGAATGAGCACCAGATTAAAGATCAGAGGAGGATAACTGGGTCCAAGGTAAGAAAAAAAAAAAAATCTTATTTTCTTACATGTACAGTGCAGAACACAGGACTTGCCGTTAACTATGGAACATCCCAAAACAGTCCAGCTAAGGGGTGGGCAACTGTCACAGATACCAAGTGCTGGTATCCTGTGAAACAGGCGTAACCAGAAATGTGTCGACTTGCACAGAGAACACCAGGCACAAATATGATATAAAATAATGTATTTTTTTAAGAATAAAGTTAATAATACAAATGCACCTCCAATATACCAGAACCACATGAACCAAAACCAGATAATCTAAAGAGGGAACAAACAAAACATAAGCAACTACCTAAACAAAATATATACAGACAGAAGGATATGGCCAAAAAATGGAGCCAGTGTCAAAGCCAGGGTCGTGCACAGGAGATCAGGCAGAGGGAACAAGAAGCAAGCCAAAACAGGGACAGGGTACACGGGAATCAGAGCAAGGAGGCAGGTGGATGATTAGGAAGGGGAACAGGATCAGGATCATGGTACAGGTACATGGTTTGTAGGTCAGGGGCACATGGACAGAACACCAAGGCAAGATGGAGTAGCAGAGGAGGGACAAAATATGCTCCCAGCAGTAGTCGGGCAATAACTAGATGCTAGGAACTGGCTAAGAGACACCTGCTGGTGGACACTGGAACTACACACTATAGGTCTGGGAGCCACAGCGCCTCCAGCAGGTGAAACCATTCCTGACAGCAACACTGAAAACAGCACTAACACACCCATTCAAAAGTGGGTCAAATAAGGGCTCAGTTGTATTCAAAGCATGATGAAGCACCTTACACCTGAAACTAGTGGTGTACCGAAATAAAAATTCTGGTACCAAAACCGAAAATTCAGGATGCACTTGGCCAAAAACTGAAACTGATAGTAATTAATGTAATTAATGTGGCTGGCAATTTTGCATTGAAGTCACTAGGGGGTGTTTTTACATTGGAGTCAATGGGGACTCAACTTTGCATGAAAGTCTATGAGACGCGATTTTGCAATGAAATCACTAGGGGGCATTTGCACGAAAGTCTATGAGACTTGACTACATGAAAGTCTATGTGACGCGATTTTGCATTGAAGTCACTAGAGGGAGTTTTTGCATGAAAGTCTATGAGCCGCGATTCTGCATGTATCTGCAAAATGCCGATAACACTATTTTTAGCCAATATGTTTCACCTGCCGATATATCGGCGCATTCTACCTGAAACTAGCATCAGAGTTTTAGACAAATGAGAAGTGGCAGCTGACAGATAAACTGCAGCATACCACATCCAAACAATGGAGGGATACCTTCCTGAAAATGTATAGGCATAAGACAGAGGACTGAACAAGGTCCTGGTCATGGTGAGAAAAAAAAGACCAAAAAAAACAAAAAAAAACAAAAACAGAGAGCTTGGCCTCATCACGACCTTGTCCTTAATGAAGACTATAAAAAAAGCTCTATATTAGGGAAGACAACCAACTTGGAACTAGTAGTGCAGAAGTGCTGGTGATGAGAAGGAAATGGCATGATTAAGGCTAGAAAGGAAAAAAAAAACCTGTTAAAATTACAGGGGTTGTCCAAGGGAGTGGACTGAAAGTGGCTCAAAAGCACAGTTATAGACAAGACCCTGTTATTTAGTTAGCACCAGAAATCAACGGATACCTGGGCATATAAAATTAAAGGAATGGATATGGATTAAGAAGATTATAGAGCATACTTCCCTTTGTCAATAGCCTTTAGTCTTAAGATAAATGCCAGAGCCTTAGGGACCAGTAGGGGCTCTGGTGTTAGACTGTATAATGGCAGGGATTAGCTCTACAATAGGCAGATGAGGGCCTGAGCATATACCTGGAAACCAAGGGTTCCTCTGGTATAGAGAAACAAGTTACAGGATTCTCACAGATAAAGAGAAGGGGGGGTGTTGAGACAAGGAAAGCACATCAAGATGCCTTGAATGTCCTCAGACATGTACCATGTACAATGGCAAATTGCACCCCTGTCCTGCGCAGACCTGGCCACTTTTGCCTACAACAACATATTGTCAACCTCCCAGGACACACTCGCTTCTCTCTCTGCACACAGAACCATGCCTCACCTGCTACAACCCTGGCAAACAGACGACACCAGAAGTTTCAAGAGATGCAGCCATGCTTATGAGAAAAACGTGGCATAAAACCAAATCCCTGCAAGACTTCACCCTATACAAATCTGCCCTTCTCAAATACAGCTCCTGCCTCCATACTGCTTAACAAACCTACACCACCACTCTCACCCAAACCTCATCAACTCTTTTCTACCCTTAATTCCTTACTTCAACCCCCCCCCACACACACACACACACATGGTCTACAGCCACAAACTTGCTTACTGCCCAGATTGCCAATCATTTCAAAAACAAAATCAACAATTCATGATCAGATATCCAATGTTCAGCTTTCTCCCCCAACCAACATACCAAGTCCCACACCACACTCAACACTTTACTCCTTCAACCCGGTTACCACTGAGGAAGTTGCCAAACCCCTCACCACCTCTCCCATGGACACTCTCCCCTCACAAATACTGCGACCACCTTCCTGCTGCATGCTAAACTCTCTAATCCACATCTTTAACCTCTCCCACTCCTACGGCACCTTTCCCTCCTCACTCAAACATGCCCTGTCACCCCCATACTTAAACCCTCAATGGACCCCACCTGTTTGAATAAGGTAAGACCCATCTCCCTGCTTCCATTAGCCTCCAAGCTTCTTGAATGCCTTGTCCACAACTTTATGAGTTTATACCTCACTAACAACCACCTTCCCAATCCCCTACAGTCTGCCTTTTGCCCGCAACATTTAATTGAAACTACCCTATTAAAACTCACTAATGACTTACTAACTGCTCCAGTTCCCTTGTTACCTACTCCTATGCTAATGTCATGGTCTGTCTATCTGGACATGCTTCCGGAAAGGCCGCTGTGTTTTGACATTGCGGTGTATGCAGTCCCCTCCAGGGGGGCACGTGTCCGAGGCCTGTCTACGCAGCGACATATTAGGAGAGTCAGGGCTTTCCTCACACCTCCTCTGGCTCCCCTCTGCATGTGCGTTGTTCTGCATCATGCTGGCCCCCTTTCTCCAATTGAATCTGTCTCTGGAGCCAGGGCTGCTAGTGCGCGGACCTGACGCATGCACAGCATTTCGGCCAGACTGGGTGACGTCACATGCTGGAAGAACCGACTTTTGTGAGCCCCATCTGGCTAAGTAGGGTGGACTTCCTATCAGCACCACGTAATTTCCATTCCAGGCACCTGCCTGGATAGGGAGCAGTGGACATTTGTGGAAACTCCAGGGCACAGATATCTGATGTATGTGTGTTTTGCAGCCTAACTTGTTCCTTTTCGTATTCCGGGCCACATTATTGATTTTGAAGCTTATTTTGGTCATTGTTTTGCTATTCTCTCTCTTTAGAGTTACCTTCATTCTGTGCAGTTATTGGGAGCCACCTTTAGAATATACTTCTCCTGTGTTATAATATTTGAGGACGGCTCATTTTTTCAAACAATTAACTCCCTGAGCCTTATTATCACTAGCATATCAGCCTCCATCTGTGGTGTGACCTGTTCGCAGGTAATTATCTTTAGGTTTTGAATACCAACAAGTTACATTTTTCTATAAAGTTATGTAGAAGCTTATCTCTTTATATAATTGCATCCTGCTTTCTATATATATTTGATAGATCATTACTAATTTAGCCTTCTGGCCGTGGTTATTCCTCTATCTTTTTGGCTGCACAGTATATATTTGGGGATACATGTGACTCTTATACCAACCAGAATCAAATCTATTTCTGTGAGTCTTCAACTATCTCAGTGCTGTAATCATATACACAATGATGTTTTTATTTTTACATTTACAGAGACTATAATTCTAATTACTGCTATATTACTATATCTAGATTTTTATTATATCCTTCATGGTGCAGTTTACAGCTCCCTGAAGTGGCCCCATGTCCAGACACCTTGGCCTGGTTTTGCCATTGGCCATGGCCCTCTACTGTTACAATCTAGTTTTATTCTGTCTGGTTACAATTGTAAGTACCATTTTTCCACTGCTCTGGAACAAGTGTTTACAATGCCTACATCAATATGATATAAATGCACTTTTGTTTCTCTATGTAAATGTATTAAACTATGCGACTCATTATCGCAAAATATGTTGAGCAAAGGCTAACTGGAATTGGAACATCCTCCAGTTGGATGCAATTATCAACTGTATGGGTGGCCCCTCTGGGCACCTCAATAATCCCAACCATTTGAACTATGTAGGGGTAACATGCCAATCAATATAGATATGTATTATTTGGTGCTACATATTTTGTAACAATTTGAGTAGAAGATGCTTTTTGAGTCATTGTATGTTTTCTTGTTTTTAATATTTGGACTGTAATAAAGATAACTTTTATACACAAATTTGTGTACATGCCTATAAAGTCCACGGTCAAGTAATTATACACTCCTCCCATGCTCGCCTCCAAGACTTCTCCAGAGCCTCTCCCATCCTCTGGAATTCCCTGCCTCAGTATGTCCGGTCAGCTCCTACCCGGTCCGCCTTTAGGTGATACTTGAACTTATTTATTCAGGAAAGCCTACCCCACCTCCACCTAAGAAAATGTACTTGAGTCACCTCCATCAGATCATCCCCTGCAGCTATTACCTTCCTACCACTTTCCCCTCCCTTGTACTGGCCCCTTTATATTGTAAAGCATTGCGTAAACTGTTGGAGCAATATATTATTATTAATAATTCTGTGAACACAATATCACCCAGTCCAGACAACAGAAAACTCACCACTACCCAAGCTGCTACCACCCACAAAATACAGGCTTGTGAAAAATATCCCTTCTGACACTTTTTCCCTGCACAGTCAGGTCTTTGCAGTAAGTTCTATAAAAATGCTCTGCATAGTACAAAATGTAACTTCCCCAGAATTTAAGTATACACTTTTGTTTCAGGGACCAGGTAGAAATATGACACCTTAGATTTACAATTTGGGTGGATGTTGGCACTGTGCATGATGGATGGTTGAATACAATTTTACCTTGTTAACTGTGAAAAAATCTCAAACCTTTTGCCCTGGTTTAATACTGTAGTGTTAAAATGATAAAATTTGCATGGAAATTAGAGATGTAGGATTTATGCTTAATAGCTGGAAAATTACACATTTTACAAAGGTATTTAGTTTTGTCAGTATTTATTGTCTGGACACAATGAGGTGCCTAACAGAATAATAACTGAGCATTTATGGGCATTGTAGGTGCTTGCAGGTGAGCAAATGGTTTGTGCAAGCTTGTGATTCACACTGGCTGTGCGCAGTCCGATCAGTAGGGGATCCTTGAACAGATTTCCTACTGAATCTGAGCAGAGCAGAACAGAACAGATATCACCTTTGTAACATTGCAGGGGCTTTCCAGGACCATATTAGATCTACTGACAGCTGGATGTCAATGTAATTGTGTCTGCTTGCATCAGAATACCACTGATCCCTCATGTTGAGGTCCAAAAAATAGAAAAGATGCAGACCTTTTTTATTTTTTTCCCAGACCTGGACAGACTCAGAGGTAATCAGATGTAAATTGGCACACATTTGTTTGCATCATGCTACCAAAGACTTACATGGAGTTTCTGATCAGTTCTGCCTGAAAAACTGACAAGCCGATCTGATCAGACCATCCATGTTAAAAGTGATTTAGGACAGTTAAATCTATACACTGGAAAAAAAAACAGAAGAAATACATGTAAGTGAACTGTTTAACCCGCCAGTAAATATTCAGCAAGCTTTTTGCTTTGGACTTCTCTGCACACTACACTGCAGTCATGCAACCCTTTTGCGTGGATAATAAAGAAACAGCAGCACACTCATAGTTGTTCTCTTTCTTCCTGTTTGCGTGGTCACAGTGTTAGAACAGCAGCACTATGCAAAGCATGGACCTATGCAGAGTACAAGCACAGGGGAACCAATCACAGCCTGAAAATAGGTAAATATATATAGATTTTTCTTACACAGGTTAGTCAGAATAGGTGTTAGAAGGGGGGAGAGAGCAATTTTAAGATTAGTAAGGAATATTCCAGAATTCTACTTTAAATTAAAAAAAACAAAACAAATGTGTTCATACTGGTAAGAATGATTCCAGCAGATATCTTGTGTTTTGACATAGTTAATTTGTCCATACTCACTACAACAAGCAAAATTCAAATCAACAAGCAGAGCCAGAAGAATATGGCAAAGTGGCTGAGGAAAAAGATTTACACTACTTTTAATTAGCCTACAGGATAAATCTTGGGTGAATTGAGTCTTTCAACAATAAGATCCACAATCAATTCCTAAACATAAACAGTATCAGACCAAAGCAGTTCCTGAAAGAAAAAAAAAAAAAAGAAGAACACAATAAAAGTCTTGTTCTAAGTTTAAAAAACTAGGACATTCAAGGTACTTATATGACCAAGTTCTTACATCCATAATTCAATAAACTGATTAAAATCTCACTAAATTTTCAACAAAGTTATATTAATCCTTAAATATGTAGAGCAATTCTGACATTAAAGTACCCATATGTAGGGGACAGGCGGTGGCCTTTCCCACATCAAGGCTGCAAAATGTTTTGACATTTGGTAACTAGAGTATGCCTACTGAGAGTAGATTTTTCACAGAAAGAAGTGGCACAACCACTGTAGTTTTTTGCACCTGCCTGTTAACTAAATGAGAAGACATGAAGGAGTTTTGTTATTTAAAGGTCAAGTTCGCTGTTTGATGTGCAAACCATTCTTTTAGGCCAGCACTGGATACAACTGAGATTAAAGTGAAAGTACAGGAAAGACTTCATAAATGTTATTCTATTAACTGATAAATGATAGCTAATAAAAAGTGAAACCGCAGCAACTCTTACAACTGACACACTGGATCCTCTCAGCCAGACTCCAAAGGTCTGACGGCTCTTTTGTTGCGCACATTTATAAAAAGCTAAGGAAGTCTCTTTCAGTATTTAACATTTGGTTTAGGTAAAACTCTCTGGCCATGGTAACTTCAAACTGTCCATTGACAGGACTACATAGGGACTCAAGTTAAAGGACTTTCCAGAGATATAATGCCAGAAGCCATCCTATTTCTATACATCCTGGGGCATATTAACCATTATCATTAATATGGGCTTTAATAAAGACATTCTTCATGCAGTATATTTAGATAACAGTCTGTTCTCCAAATGATGGCAGACCAATAGAAACATGCAAGGTAATTTACAATAATACAATGTATTTATGAGATGCAAAATCAGAAACCAACAGCTACAAGAGCTCTTCTTTCAATTGGTTAGCATGGGAAAGAGTTAGGATCTGTGTCAGGTTTTTACTGCTGTCTGCTTCCTATGTAAAGAATTTATGTGAATCCTCCTTCTGAGTCTTGTCAGTTCTTTGTTTGGAGGAGATCATCTCCAATCAGGAGAAAGTCCACCTGGGGGGAGGGTTTGCTTGGTGTGAAGCAGGTGATCAGTGGAGAGCATATATCTTTTTTTGCCTGGAATAGACTTATTTAGCCCACTATGAAAAGTATGTGACAATACTCTTCATCATAATGAAGCATAGAAATGCCAGCTGTGTTTTCCCAGAGGACATGCATATACTCCCTTACCCTAGGTTCACACCCAAGCATTTTGTGCAGCGTTTTGCAGAAATGCACTACAGTCCATTTAACATGATTTCCTATGGGACACGTTCACATCTCCGTGTTTTCACCTGGTGCATTTTTTGAAAAGGGTCAAGGACTTTATTTTTTTAAAACACAAAAAGTTGCGTTTTTGGTTCTATAGACTTCAACTGAAACACTGCAGAAAACATGTTGTGTTTTTGCAGCATTTTTTATGCATTTTAAATCTGCCTAGCAAAAAAAAACAAATCAAAAAACCTATAAATGCGTCAAACGCATATGCAAAAAAAAAAAAAAAGCACTGCAGAAACTGGATCAAATGCAAACGGCATATGTATAAACCTAGCCTCATGGAGATTACTAAGCACAACAGATGTGTTTATCTGAGTCTGCATTTTCAGGCTTTTTTTTAATTTTCTCAATACCCCAGGTACCTCCTCTTCCACTTTGTCAGTAGTTTTCTGAGCAAAAGCAGAAATAGACAGCTGGCAACTCAAAGCATCCACATGCGATAATCTTTGCTACAGGGTGAATACAAGGTAAAAAAAAGCTCAGGTTACTTTCACACTGCTCAGTTGCAAAAACTTATGCGTTTGTGCTGTGTTTTTATTGCGTTTCCTGTGCATTTTGCACCTGTGAAAAAAGACATGACTCAAAAATAAAAAAACGCATTATTCATTTCAATGGAGAGGTGCATTTATGGTGCATTTTTTTTACCGCAACAAAAATACAGCAAGCAGGACTTTGAAAAACACAATGGACCTGCGACTGACCAGTGTGAGATGTTCCATAGGATTGAATAGTCAAACATTTTTCTTCTGCTTTTTTTAACGGAGGAAAAACTGATTAGTGTGAAAGCAACCTTTTCTGAGCATGGAGCTAGAGCTGTGTAATTGAAATGGAGTGCAGAGCAAAGCAAGTGCTTACCATTGTGTGCCTGCTTGAGAGGAGAAGACAGAGGGCTGGTTTACACACACAGCACTCCTTTTAAACACACATCGCACCAAACTGCATGGTATGGTACCATGGAATTTGGTGCCTGCAAAAAAATGAAAACCAACATGAGGATGTATAAGAACTGACATGAGAAGGAATACCAACATTTCAGGAAGCAAAGGGGAAGTGTGTCATTTTCTGCTGCTAAACGCACTACAGTTATTTTCACCTACACACGATAGCCGCAGTTTCATGCTTTGCCTAAACGCACCTAAACTGTCTGTGTTATTCATACATAACGATTAGCAATGTCTAATTTCAATTACTTTGCATTGTGAGAGTCCAGGTGATTTTAGAAAGGTCTTCTAAACACAGATAAACTCTGAAATGTAGATGTCCGCGTGAATGTAGCCTTAACATGTGTGCCTTCTAAAGAATGAAACATTTCTTCATCACCCCTTCTCCTAAGAGTCCAGGACAAAAAATAGAGGGCTGAAATGGAGTTAGGTGCACTGCATCTTTCATAAATATAGAACTATTTTCTAGTTCCAGGGGGATTCCCCTCCCCATCGCCTATATCTGTTGGATTTGGGGGGGGGGGGGGGGATTTTCCAACTTTCTCTCTCACAAAAAAATGTGAAAAAAAAAAAAATACACAAAGAAAGGCCAAAATGACAGTTTAATTTATTTGCTGCACACTCAAATGTTACCATAACAGACTCAAACTATAAAGGCATTAAAGGTCTCTACAACTGCTAGTATGTTTTGACACCCAGAGAATTAATATACAAAGGAATTCTTTTTTTATTACTTTTGACAACATTTGAGTCTACACTCACCCCCCCTGCCCTGCAAAAATGGTAAGCGCAGTATGAAACTGCAAAAATAAAAGCCGACAGCTATTAAAATGAGAAATGTTTGGCATGCACCCATTTTGCAGTAGGGAGTACCCTTATGACATGAAACTGACTGCTTGCATCTCTCATCTTGAGGGGCCAGAAGCTGTACTGCTTCCTCTCCCAGTGTTTAATGTGGGCAGGAGTTGTATTAATAGGCGGCATGAGATCCAGCTGGCTTCAAACTTGTTATCTCTGGTCTCTGGTTAATTCACAATCACAACATATGAACCTTTGCTAGTCAGAAAGTGTCTAATACTTGGAGAAATGCAGTTCACAGCCAGGGATACTATAATGGGGAAAGCCAATGTGTTCCATTTGCTCAAAGTCAATGAAAATAAGTAAAAAAATAAACCATTAACTTAAAAGAATAAAGTCAAAAGGTAGATTCTGAAAAACAAATGAAAGTGATAAAATCTAAATACAATATTATGCATTTGCCATAAATACACTTAATTTGGTCTAGTTGAGGTGCAATTCTAGTCTATAAAAAAAAGTACCCTTTGGACCAAACTTTTAACCCAGTAGACCTCAGACATCAGTTCATTTCTTAAGTACACTGATGGTCTATATTTTTGTTATAAAAATATCTAACTCCACTAAATGCTATTAACATAACCTCTAAATTTCAGAAGAAATGCAGTTTTCTGTGAAAAGAATTTAATGCTATACCATGTATAAGTCTCTAATACATGTGAAATGAAAAAAAAAAAAAAAGGAAATTAAGGCTGTTACGCTTACACATTTCTAGCATGTTAACTACCTCCCGTCCTGACGGTGGCAGTGCAGGGTCGGGTGGCCATTTATAAAACGGCCTCCCCGCCCCCTGCTTGCGCGCGCTCCCTGGCTTTGTACCATGTGACAAGCTGTGAGCAATCACAGCTCACACAGTATTTCTTAATGGCTGCAAAAATGCAGCCAGAGAGGAGATGATTGCTTTTACAGCCTTTATGGGTGTAAAAGCAATCAGTGTAAAAAAAAAAAAAGATCTTCATCACCCACAAGTAGTACAGTGTCACTATGGTGACACTTTACTGATAGGGTGACAGTATGTAAAAAAAACAAATATTAAAAAAAAAATAAAAATGTTAAAAAAAAGTTTAAAAATTATAATTTTTGATTATAAACTAATTTGGGTTTTTTTTACTGAACAGATAACAGAATAAGATTTATGATGAAATATTATTTGCAAAATTTTATAAGAAAAACACTTTCAAAATCTTTGGACATTTTCAATTATATAGCAAAAAAAATAAAAATCCCAGTGGTGAATAAATACCACCAAAATATAGCTTTATCTGTCTCAAAAAAATGCTAAAAAATTCATATGGGTACAGTCTTGCATGACTGCATAATTGTCATTCAAAGTGTGATAGCACTGAAAGCTGAAAATTGGCCTGGACAGGAAGGGTGTAAAAGTGTCCGGACTGGAAGTGGTTAAAGAATATAAAGTTTGGAACTCCAACTGTGGGGATGGTCTGGTATTAAAACACTATAGGACATCAAGCCAGCTGACACTTTGCCCACTTTCATCTGCATAACACCTGCCTGGCTGGAAGGTGTTTTGATACTTTTAATTTAGACATGCTGCTTGGTCCCAGTTTCCACATATGCCTGCCCTTCAAGCTAATCCAATTGATGAACTATTGTCCCAAGGATCTCAAGAAACCCTTATCCTTCCTGTACATTGCTTTGTTCAGTATAGATTCTCTAAAGGTTGACCACCTCTAGGATCTCTGCAATGCTGATATCCCAACCCTGGACAGGGAGCATTGTCTCAAGGACTGCCCTAAACTGGTAACCTCTTCCAGAGACAAGCTAATTAAAACAAATTTTCTGTACAGGGTGTATTGTACCCCACTATAATTACACAGAACATATCCTGACAATTTACCTCTCTGTTCCCACTGCTTGGTACATTCAGGCACATTTTGTATATACGTTTTGGGCTTTCCCTAAAGCATCTCCATTTTGGGTAGAACATTGGTCTTATTAACACCATTACAGCTGAGTCATGACGATGTTCAAAGACCTCTATATATTAAATTACTGGTCTCCTATCTTTTATACTATGCCATGATAGGCACTCTTTGTAAGTGGACCTCCTCTACTCCCCTTGCGGTGACGTCATGGGAGTCTATGACTGCTGCTGGTGTACCACTATGTAAGGAGACATAATGGTCTGTGGAAGTATGATAGACAGCCTAGGGCTTCTTGCTGATTATGCTTTATATCTCCCCTTTATTCCATTTCCCTTTTCTCTTATTCTTCCCCCCTCCCGCTCCCACTCTTGCTGTATTTGTAAGAGAGCGAGAGAGATATGTACTTCCAGTATTTGTAATTTTCCTTTTAGGACTGTATTTAATGGTATACTTTCTATATCCATGTAAAGACCATACAAATCTGTGTTTTGTTGGACATCTACTGCTTTTATTTCTTTTAATATAAACATCCCGTTTGAGGGGAAAAAAATAAGCTAGGCATGAAAAGCCTTTTGAACACAGTTCCCGCAGAAGAAAAGGTGAATTTGAAAACAAAGTTATTCCAAGCTCTCCTCTCCATGCAGAATCTTGCTTTCCCCCATGGCAGTCAGGCTACAGTGTATTACTCCAAGAACCTACAGAGAAATATTCCTGCTCGGAGGGCTGTATCTCCTAATTTCCCAGACAGAATATGCCACAGAAGTCCTATCTCACCCACATTATTCTAGAAAAGCTTACCCTTATGCACGTCACACTATTCCATAAATGTAACGCTACCCTGTAAGCAGGTTGCCTACATTAGGTAAACAAACTAAACCTGCGCTCAAATCTTCATGCAGACTAGGATAACTGTCATTCATTGAGGTGCAGCCCTTTGAAGATCGGGAAATCTTGATACTGGTGAACAAAAGCAAAAAAAGGGCACTTTGTGCATTACCGCTTTTTAGCTCTGAAGAAGGGAGTACGTCTCCTGAAACGCGTTAGACTACCTCACCAAGGGTCTACCGTCACTATGGACTGTCATTACAGACTCTTCTACTCTGTTTTTATCCCTTTTTGGTTTGAGAGTATGCATGTATATGCTTTTAAATAAATTTGTGTTTCACCACGGTAATGCACGAAGTGAGTGCGCCCTGTTTTACTTTTGCACACATTGGGTAGCTAGGCAACCAGGTGGCCCAGGCTGAGGAGTGCTTTCTTCCCGAGCTTTTGGACCTAGCCTAACCGCCTCGTGATCCATATATGGGGGGGAAGGCTGAGCGCATGGGGGCTGGTGCGCTTTACCAGGTTGCTGTGACACCGCTAAGATATGGAGGGAGACTGCTGCGCCGGACTGGCTGAAGACACCAGATACCAGAGGATGCCACATGGAAAATGCCAATTATGGGCTAACAGCTACAGCAAGGTGTGTAGTGACCAGGAAGGAACACGCACAGAAGGACTCTGTTTTTCACACAGCTATACACGGTGTGGGGCTCATCTTTAAGTTGGTATGCTGCCATAAGGTTGATTTCACCTGAATGCGGCCCTGCCTGGGCATTAATGAGCATGCTCACATAACCAAAAGGTAACCCATATGCAGGGCGAGTGACCCCCTTCTCTAACCAGGCAAGTTCACCTCCTCACAACATGGCATAGTCGGATGCAGCTCGACCAGCCCACAAACCCAGAAGATTCTACATCTGAAGCGGCTCATAAAATTTCTTAATGCAAGAGGTTTGGTTCCTTCACAATACTGTGGGCTCTTTGTAGGGTAATCTTGATACATAATCTTGTACCTATTAGATAAAAAAAATATCTGCTAGAAAATTCATTGTATGACTAAAATCAAAATGTGTTTAAGTTTGGCACCTCAGGATTGCAATGTCTTTGAGCCATCTTTTAGGGCTGGTTCACACCAGGGGCTGCATTAGAACATAGCCATGGGTGTGCATTATGATGACAGCAGTGCCGATGCAACAACCGTAGCACATTCCTCTCAGTTTATTTTATTTTTTTTTATTTAAACAAACATTATTCGTATGTCATAGTGACATTTCAATAAGTTCTAATGGCTGAAGCACAGTGCAAGGCAGTGGACTTTGTACAAAGACCATGAAAGGTATATATTAAATTGGTGAAAGCTCAGGTACTGTTATAAATAACTAATGTTCAGGTTGTGAGGTAGAGAGGACATTTCATTATTTTCCTCTTCTGTCCCAAGTGGCCTTTTCCACTAATAGCGTTTTCATGATGACTAATTAAGCAGCTAATCTGCTTCGGCTGAAGGCTGTTTCCCATGTGGACGAATCTGCATGAAGAGCAGTGTCCAGCTATTAAATTGTAATTTGCAGCAGTATAAATAGCAGAGTTGTCAAACAATGACTGCTACACTTGTCAGCCGTATGTAAATGAGAAATAACCCTCCCCATTCAAATATTAACCTCTTAACAGTTACAAAAGGAAACATTGTATTTTTACTTCAGCAACACTCTTCAGGTCTTTTCCGTCACTCAATATTAAAAAGTGGGAAGTCTGCCTGCAGCAACCATATTATGGTTTTCATTTTCAAGTCTGAGAGGGTTCAGTGTGTCAAGTATGAAGGAATCACAAAAAACCAGGCGCTAACAGTTTCTGTGGCTGTACCTCCGATGTAGGTGAGAGAGCAAATAATCAGCTTATGTTGTAGGCCGAAAATGGCTGCTGGAAGTGCACAGTTAAGAGTCTTAAAAGCACTAAGTTACTAGCCAAAGAGGAATTTCTGGTAGTCAAGTGAAAAGACTGACATAGTTAAACAAGTAAATGTTATAAAGAATGGACCCATAAGGCCATAAGGCTAAATAGCCTTAATGGCTTGTAAAGCTGAAATTGCTTTACTATAAACAGCGCTGAAGGGCAGAACTATCTCATATTTATAGCCAGCATTTTCAAACCTGCCCAGGGAAATGACATTTAGAGCGTTAATGTCTGATTATTATTAGCAGATATGAGGCAATCTTTGCACTTGTATCTTGATATATAAACACAACTTTGCGAGATAATACAGCCACTGATCAAGATGCAAAGTTCTTTATAATTGGTAATAACTTCCTAAATACATGCCCCTAAGGCAGGCCACAGACAAGTCAAAAACCTGGTCAAAAAATGAAAATGGCGCATACGATTGTGCCTTATGTTTAATTTTTCTAAACAAAATCCAGCACGTTGGATCAGTCACTTTCGATTCCAACACAAAAATCACGTGCTGCAGGTGGCACACTAATGATGCGAAAAACGAACAACAAAGAATTTTCTTTTGGTTTTTGACTTGTCTATGGCCTGCTAAAAGGAACTCTTTACACAGTATTCTTATCAAAATGTAAAGTACAGTTGAACACATGAATAGGAGCAGCAACAGGGGTTGGCATTATCTAGCTATGCAGAAATGTTCATTTATCACTCTTTCACAAGTTGTACATTATTAATCAGAAAGACAAACATAAGAAAAAAAAATACAGGCCTCCCAAATACAAGACATTTTACACTTCATTAAACAAAGTGGAAACCTGGAATAGTCATAATTATAATTACATTGTTATTACATCAATCTGCAAATGGAAAGTAGTCTTCCCTTTTGTTCTCTTAGAGCTAATCTCAAAATTCTAGTCTTCAATAACACAACGCATTTCATGCCCCTGTAATAATGACAGCAGTGAAAATCTAACGCTCTATAAATCTACATTATAAGGATGTTTGGTACTAATTTAAATAAACTGCAAGCACTTTTGAGAATATTCACAGCAGAGCAATAATCATTGGAAAAATAATCACAACCCAATAAACACTGTTTATGTTGTAAACACTAAGCACCAAAAAAACACTTGTCTAAAAACCATGAGACCACTGATATTTTTATAATGTGTCTAAAAGCAAAACAATGTATCCTAATACAGATTTTAACAGTCCTGAGATGTAGTGGCTGCATTTTTTTCCTTTATATTCACCCAGTAGTCCTGCAATCACCGCTACCCCTCTTCTATGCTGACTACACTCCATTCTCCACTGTCTCTATGGAGGAAGCCATGGTTGTCACCCAGACTAGACTTCAAATATGTTAGCCTTTATCTCCATTAAAACGGTTATGGGGAGATTAGAAGTTTACATAAAATATTTTTTTTTGCTTGCAATTCAGCTCACATGTAGTGACACAGGATTTCTGGCAAGGTCAACTGGAATTTTCTGTTCTAGCTGAAAATTTCCCAGCCTGAAAATTAACACTAACGCAGCCACCACTACGAAGGGCTGGTAAGCTGCAACATATTAATTTTGTTCAAAAGTTCTGTCAACCTTTATTATCTCTTGGTTATATACTGTAAATGTGCCACTGGGTATAAATCCATAACAAGGGCTGCATGATGAAGAAAATGACAAGGATCTCAGCATCGTAGAGGACACCAGGATTTGCTCCTAGAAGGCAGATGCTATTTGGGTTGTGGTTCCTTATAAGTGGGATGAAAAGAAACCTATTGGAGTACTCAAGGATTCTAACCAGCTCAGGATGAGGAGTTCCACTGTGAACCAATATAGAGGGAAAGCGGATTTGCAGATTTCCAAGGATTATCAAGTCTTTATATGGGATTCAGAATTTAGAGACTCAGAGAGAGCCTCTAACCCTGATTACAGATACTTTGGTCATGCGGGAGTTAACCCAGCAGTAAGAGGGGGCTGAAAAGGGCAGGGAGCTGTTAGGGGAGTATGAGTTGGGAAGTTGTGAGAAGGCTTAACTATCTGGCTACTATGACACTGCCTGGACTCTTGTGGCCCCTTCCTGGATCCCGAAGCACGAGGGAACCATAAATCCTGGTGTAGGACTAGTATACTGACAGTGAGGTTTTGTGTTATTAGCTTTTTACCAGAGTTATGGATTGTTTTTAATGATCTGATCTGAAGAGCACTATTTTTGCTTGCCTGTTTCTTTTCACAAGTGGCTGGCTATGTTCCGAACACCAAAGATTACAGAACAGTTTATAATAAATGTACAAATAGGATCAAGATAAGACTTTAAAATACATTTAGGTAATCATAGATGAAGTACCAACATTTTCACTAAGTGTCACTAGACAATGTGGTATTTAACAGGAATTCAGGCTGAATTAGCCATGCTTACATACAGCAGCTAAAAGATATTTTAAATGAATCTCAAGTTTTAAAAATACAGTATATATAGACACACTGATAAATTTTCAATAGCAGAACTGTTTTTACTCAACATGTGACTTTTTTCCATTTTATATCCTAACCTATCAGATGCCCATAGTTCAGGGGCGTGGCCCTCCAGCTGTTTTAGAACTACAAGTCCCATGAGGCATTGCAAAACTGACAGTTACAAGCATGACTTCCAAAGGCAGAGGCATGATGGGACTTGTAGTTCACCAACAGCTGGAGGGCCACAGTTGTCCACCCCTGCCATAGTTGCTGCAGTGAATAGAGGGCAATATGCCATGTCTTTAAATTACACAGCAAGTAAAATATTCTGCTCACAAGTACTTTATCAAAATGTTTGCCAGTAGATATTGACGCAGGAGGGTCAAACAGACTGTCTGTCATGGTAGTAAATTTGCTGCTGCACTTACCAAAGCTTGGTATTTTTTCCCTGAAATGGGACTTTAGGAAACCTCTTTACCTTGATTTGTAGGTTTGGTGTGCTGGCTTTTCTTATGACTGGATTTACATAGTACCACCATTTAGCTGTGCACTCACCCTTATTGAGAAGCTTTAAAGAAATCTGTCCCATATGGCATAATGATCTTTGTATTTGCATGCAGGCAGCCCTAGATAATGCCCACATTAGATATGAAGCCTCCATAATTGAAGGAACTGAAATCTAGTGAATAAAAGGGACACGGGTTCATGTGCAGAGTACAAACAATTGACAACTGCCCCAACCTATATCTGGCCTTTGCAACAAGAAGCACATGGAAGAAAGATGCCGGTCAAACAACAACAAAGACAATTCCAAGCTCACTTACCAGACAGCCTGCAACCAACCAAACTGTCCTGTCTAACAGATCATGTTAAAACCAGGGGTTTAGTTTACACACATTTGCAAATATAAGTGTAAGCTGCAGGGCCACTTCATGGGACCCTAGTGCACTGTTGTCCTAACTATAAATTTTGAGAGCCTCCATAGTAAGATCACATATATAATAATGGACAGATTAAAGGGCAGATATGCCTGGAGGGAGCCCACCCCATCTTAAAGGCACAGGGGTGCACTGCACGCCCAGCAAATAGCCCAATGGCAGCAAAGATGTCCAGAGCCCTGCATAGATTTGGTCCTTGGAAAATGTTTTGTTTGTATGTTGACCTGATGAATGTTTTGTTTGTATGTTGACCATTGCAGCTCGGTGTTGGTGAATGGCTGGAAAACATACCCCTTCCCAGTTCGCTCCAGGGTCAACAAGCAAGGCTGTCCTCTCTCACCTCTTCTTTTTGCTTGTTGTATAAAGCTCTTCACTGAATGCATCAGACAGTGTCCAGAGATTAGAGGGATCACCACACTGGGTCGAAGCAGAAGTTAAGTATTGTGCTAGCTTCTACATGGAGGACATGATGGTGGTTTGCGCTGAATAGGGCTCCATCAACTTACTTGTCCAGACCTGCAAGGACTTCGGCTGAGCTTCGGGGCAAGAATCAACTGTGGGAAGTCAAAGGCCATGCTCCACTGCATCCATGCTCTTCAACAGCAGAGCAGATTTCATCAAAAGCCTTGGCATCTGGTTTGAAGTTGAGGAGAGACCCTCCAAGATGAAGCAGAAATTTGGACTCTGGAGCCTCAGTAAAAGAACGAAGGAAAGACACTGGTACTTCACAGCAATATTCTTGCTGTGTTGCAGCACCTTGATCAGGCCCTCCTGGGTTAACACCTGCAAGGTCATCCCCAGGGTGGTGTTTTGCTTCATTTGGGGCTCCAAGATTGACACAGTAAAGCAGGCAGTCAAGAGCCTCACCAACAGGCACAAAGGTCTGGCATGGATGGCAATCCAGGGAGAAGTTAAGGATATTCATGCATACCAGAAACCGGTACAGATACCGGCACGACCTCTTTTGTATGATCCATGAAGAAACTGCTTTGCATGTCTTCTGGCAGAGACCCTTTGCACAGGACCTGTTGAGGACCCTGGAACCAGAACTCAAAGACTTTGTACCAGAGACAGCAATCACCTACTTTGGGTTGCTGAAGTATTTTGGAATGAATTTACACAAGACGACATTGATGGCACCTGGCGGGTGATGTTTCTCTTTAGGTCACTTTGTGGTGTGCCAGAAAGTGCCTCATCCACCAATGGGAGAGGACGTGAATTGAGGACTGTTGCAGATTGCTCTTTGTTCTGCTCAGAGATTATAACCTTATGGAATTTAAGTGGACATCTGAGATGATTTCCCCTTCCCCCACTCCCTTATGTGTCTTTGTCCTTCAATAAAGCTTTGAGCCTTTGAACTCTTTCCCCATGCCAGTTCCTGCCTTCTTATTCCCCATCACATCCATTACTTGTTGAAGTATTTTTTGAACTGTATTCTTTTATGTTGTGATGCCATGTAAGATATGAGGGGCAGGGGTACAACTCAGGCACTGCCCATCTGACAATGCACCATTAGGTATTTTGGTGGTACCTTAGGGACCACAATGTGCTTATGGGGTAAGTGATTTCATGCATGTCGTGCTGGTTCAGGGAACTTTGATCCGCACAGCGTGTTAGGCATCATATCGCTGAGTCAATTTATTGTTACTTGGAAATATATTATATGTTTTTTTTTATTTTTTTTAAATATATTTTAGATATAAAGTCTATTTTCTAAAGAAAATCTAAGCCTCCATTATCAAAAGAAGTGAAAATCCAGAAAATGAAATGGTCAGGCTATGAACAGTAAGGCTGGGAGGAAAGTGCTAGGTGATGCTGGATAACCTTTAGACAGGTAATGAGGCAAGCTCTGACTTACTGTAGCTTCTAATGCTCACCGTGAGAGGCTCACAGTGAACAGCAAAATACATAAGCAATTTCAGTACAGAAGAGGAGCCAGCACAACTTAAGGTAACTGAATACAAAGAAAGAAAAAAAAAAAAAAAAAAAAAAGAAGGAGGGCACGCCGGCCTAGTACATTATCGTAAAAAATGGCTCTGAGGAAGAGTCCTCAAAACGCGTTAGCCTGTTGGAAGTCCAGGGTTCCATTTACGGACTTATATGCAGTGTGGATTGGACACCGCTTTTTAGTGTGATGTTCCTTTGACCTGTATGTCAATTGTGAGTACGATACTTACTTTTTATCTTTCTAATAAATATTTTTTACGATAATGCACTAGGCCGATGCACACTCTGTTTGTTTTTCTTTGTATCCAGTAACATTGGACTATCCTGGTCCATTGAGGGCAGCAAAGAGTGCATTTTCCAGGACATCTGAATTGTTACCATAGCCTTTGCGGCTTCCATCCCCAAGAGCAGGAGTACAGAGTTTACAACTTAAGGTAAGACTGGAGTTCAGCTTCAATTATTTTGCATACAGTTTTCTAACCATAACTCATGAAAAGCCAGCTGTATGCTAATTGCATTCCATCCAAAAATACATAGAAATAAAATCACCAAACGGATAACATTCAAGAAAATAAAGCTACCTCTTACTAAAAGGTGGGTAGGTGATTGCACAGAGCAGGCAAGTATAACATCTTTTTTCATTTAGGAAAAAAAAACATTTAAAACCACTAAGTCAATTTGCAAAAGGAAAAAACTAAAAGTAAATCCTGTCACAGTCCTTTTATAACATCATCAATGTAATAGCAATACAAACAATAGTTACATTTGATAATCCAATATATATTACTTGATAAATCTTTTCATGCATGGTATGAGTGTTGCCTGTTTGCTAGCCACCTCATTCACAACATTCTGGATTCCCTTCATGCTTTGCAGCTTCTCCTCTGCTTTTAATTTCAGTTTCTGAGAACTACATATTCCATGGTACTTTGCCGCCTGCAAGCATTTATTCTGCCTTCTGAAACTCCTCCTCTCAGCACCTCTGTACTTCAGAAGGAGGGTTCTGAATTCTTTGAGACAGAAGTGACTATAAACAAGGTATACTACGTGCCACAGAATTCAAGTAGTAAATGTGTGGGGAGCTTCACAAAGTTTAAAAACTTCAAGGTCAGTCAGATTAATAGGAGTAGGCAAAAAAAAAAAAAAAGGTAAATATGATGTAGAAATGAAGATGAGATTTTACATTTTGACCATAAATATGCTTCATGGAAAACAAAAATGACATACCTAGCAAAGAAGTCACGAGGTCCCATTAATTTTTCACAGTTGTCAAGAGGATTTTTTAAGTTTTTGGTCAATATTTAAATGTTTTCCTGAATAGAAAGGTTATGTGAATTCTAAAGAATGTTATGACTTAAAAATTCGCATAACCTTTCTATTTATCAACTTTTACAGAGGTGAAAATAATTATTTGATCCCCTGCAGATTTTGACAGTTTGCTTACTTGCAAAGAAATGAAGGGTCTATAATTTTTTATCATAGGTGTATTTTAAATGATAGAGACAGAATATCAACCAAAAATCCAGAAAAAAAACACATGATACAAATGTTATAAATTGCAGTTCAGTGAGTAAAATAAGTATTCGATCCCACACCAACCAACAATTCTGGTACCCACAGACTGGCTATGTGCTCATTTGGTATACCGATTAGACCTGTCAATTTAAGAAGGTACTCCTAATGACAACATGTGTGTATAAAAAGACTCCTGTCCACAGAATCCCTGTCAAAGGATGTCAGGGACAAGACTGTTGACCTGCACAAGGCTGGAATGGGCTACAAGACCATCAGCAAGAAGCCTGGTGAGGAAACAACTGTTGGAGCGATTATTCTCAAATGGAAGAAATACAAATAACCATCAATCACTCTCGGTCTGGAGCTCCATGCAATATTTTGCCTTATGGAGTAAGGATGATCATGAGTACAGTGTGGGATTAGCCCAGAACTACACAGGAGGAGCTTATGAATGATCTCAAGGCAGTTGGGACCACAGTTACCAAATAAACCATTGGTAACACAATACGTCACCATGGATTTAAATTCTGCAGCACCCACAAGGCGCCCTCCCACTGGGCGTCCCCAGAGGTCAGCTTGAGGACCTCCTTGTCAGGTTGACCTCTGAGGACGCCCCGTGGGAGGGGTGAAACATCAGTTGCAGACCGTGGTGAAATAATTTCCGGCTGGTGGAGCGCATGCCGGTGCGGCATTTTCTGGTTTTTAATGCTTGTTTACATCTTAGGATTGTAAGTGAAATACATGTTTTATTCCTTGGAATTTAATAAATGGAATTACACTATGTGGTCTTCCTCCTCCATTCTTTATGCATGAGTACTCGATTGCCACTGATGATGGATTGAAACAAGCCAGTGTAGCCGAACAGAGGTGGACTACAAGTCACAACAAAACCTAACATCTCCACCAAAGCGAGTCTGACTCTAGTTTGTTCATAAGAGTCCACAGGAGTTGGTGAGTGAGTGGGACCACTGCTGGGGAGCACAGAGCACAGATTGTATGGATATATGAAGAGCACTTTAATCTTTGGAAGCTATAAAATTCACCAACAAGCAAGTCACAAGGGACTGTTTAGGTTTATATGTAATTTTAAGGGAGCAGCGCTCTTACACTTTTTAATTTTACATTCTGTGGGGGTCAGTACCCCTAATAGGAGCTGCAGCCTCTTTAATTTTATATTGGCAAGTTATACTTTTTTTATGTATATTGTCACTAGATTATGTGATTGTGGTTTTTGTTAATAGTTATAGTCCTAAGCGCAGGATGATAATATTTGTACAGGCAGACGTTGCCACATTGAGGGGCCAATGGACGGGGCCATGTATTATAAAATATTGGACAAGAACCTTCCTCCCTCAGCCAGAACACTGATGAGTAGTGGATGGGTTTTCCAGCATGACAATGACCCAAAACATACTGCCAAGACAACAAAGGAGTGGCTCAAGAAGAAGCACATTAAGGTCATGGAGTGGCCTAGCCCGTCTCCAGACCTTGATACTTTAGAAAGTTTATAAAGGGAGCTGGAACTTCGAGTTGCCAAATGACAGCCAAGAAACCTTAAAGATATAGAGAAGATCTGTAAAGATGAGTGGACCAAAATCCCTCCTGAGATGTGTGCAAATGTGGTAAACAACTACAAGAAACGTCTTACTTCAGTAATTGGTGGAGAAACCCTTGCTAGCAAGCACAAAGTCATGTTTTGCTTTGGGATCAAACACTTATTTTACTCACTGAACTGCAACTCAATTTATAACATTTGTATCATGTGTCTTTTTCTGGAAAATTGGTTGATAGTCTCTATCATTTAAAATACACCTATGATAAAAATGATAGACCCTTCTTTTTTTGTAAGTGGGAAAACATACAAAATCTGCAGGGGATCAGTTCTTTTCCCCACTGTACATTCGGCAAATCTTTCATTTGTAGTTAATAAAAACAAAGCAAATCTGCATTTCTGCTTGAGTATAATCAGTGGAAATTGCTTTTATGAAATCTTCAATTTTATGATAATATGGCACCATCAGTCTATTACTGCAAAAGAGTGATGACCATGTTTAAGTAATCCAATACTTTGCCACCGAAGGAAAAATAATAATATACGAATGGAAAAAAACTTTTGAAAAGAACAATGGGTTTCAGCCTTGCCAACTATAACAAAAGGTCTATGCAATAACTGATTGTCATTTAGTACAAGAGCAGGCATGTCCCTGTATGATGTTGCATAAGTGTGATCAACTCAGGCCTAATAAGGTCTCATTCACACTATCCATCCACAATGTAAAACACAGCATGTCTGTGTGAAACCTGGCAAGAGTGGGGCAATACACATTTTGCCACATGGCACCATTTTGTTTTTTACGTTTTAACTTTATTTGAAGTGTGACATAGGGACACTTGATTCCTGTCTCCACAAGCAGCACAGCTGGTTGTGATACTGTTAAAGTGTGATGACATCAAGTGTGCTGGGCCTGCATTTTCTGCACTGCACAGAATATAGCACATCAGTGTTGTGGAGTGAGCAGGGCATATAGAAAAAAAAAAGAAAAAAAAAAAAAAAAAAGGTTTCTAGTACCTCCAGCTCCTTTAATCAGAAACAGACATACCTGGGGTCTTGAATGCTAGACTACATTACAATGTAAACTTGTTTACAGATTATGCCCTTTGTGTCCTTACCAACCCTCCTATGACCCTCTCGAGTCTTCAGTGCACTCGCTCGCAGTTCAATGATATTTCGCATCTGCATGTTTACCCAGCCAAATTGAAGGGTGAATTCACACTATATACGGTGGCAGACATTTTACTGCATGGTAATAGGCTCATTATCACAGAGACACACAGGAAAAATGTTTTTCTTTGTGTCCCATTCACACTGCAATGCAGCTTATAGCTTTGCTGCAGCCTACTGCATTCTATCACAGCACACCATGCAAAATCACACAGCAATGTATAGCAACACAATGCATCACACTGCTGTACATATCTGTAAATGAAGTGTACATTTTGTACAATTCAAATAAAGTTCATAAAAAAAAAAACGTTGCGCTGAATTGTGTACCACATTGCCTCCTACCGCAGCTGGCAATAGAGAGCTGTTGCTGCAGTAAAGTAACAGAGATCTCTGCTGCACAAAGATCTCTGTTGTGTGTGAATTCACCCTAAAAAATTTAACTTTTCACTTACCAAGGAGACCGTCTCTCACATCTAATCCCAATTACCGTATCATTGGTATCTTTAACTCTAGACTACCTAGGCATTAACCTGGTCTGAACCTGAACTACAAACCTTTTTCGGCATGGAAGTGCCCACCTCTTCATGGACAGGCCACATTAATGCAATAAAAATGACCATCTTCCCCAAAGTCCTCTACTTTTTTTGTACCGGACCGATCAGTGTCCCCTCCTTTTATCCGAGACTTATCCAAGACCAGATCGTCTCATTCATCTAGACCTACAAATGTCCAAAGGTCCCACGTCTCACCACCCTCTACACTTAAGACTTCAAGGGGGTTTAGGGGTTCCTAACATAGCTAAATACTATCAAATAGCATAAATCTCACAACTTGTCTTGTTACATGCCAGCTTGGATACCTCCTTGTGGGTGTTTTCAGAACTCTCAAACAATATCACCTCTGGGAAAGGAACAGGCAAGTGCATTCATATAGTGGACTACCCATGGCTTTACAGACTTCAATCATTTCTTGAACTCCCACAATATCCCCTTCTGGGCCTCTATACATTATCATCACAAGGCACCTAACTGTGAATATTACAAATATTTGCAGACACAGACACTGGATAATGACTTTGTGGAAACACTCAGATTTTTCTGTTTACATAATCTATGTTTGAACATATTTGTCTACACTCACCTGGATCACCCAGGCTCATCTTGACTCTATAAACTGCCTTAAATATGGATAGCCCTTATTCATCCACGTCTTATATGGTAAAATGGAAATGAGACCTGGTGGCTCCCATGGAATTAGAGGACTAGAGCAAACTCTGCTCGAGAGTAATGAAATGTTCATTCAATACATCCATTTTAGAATCTGCATGTAAGGTTGTCTTCCGGTGGTATTGGGTGCTGGCCCAAATACTTCATGCAAACTTAAATTACAGTGATAGGTGTTTCAGAGACCAATGTGGTGATATACTTCACACACCTAGTGGTCCTGCCCAAAACCGATCGTGTTCTGGTTCAGAGCATTTGGACTACTGCAAACTCCGTTTCACCTACGAATCCCTAAGGACCCGAGGAGAGCCCTCCATCAATCTATTCCAAACCTCTTTACATGACAAGAGAATCTAGCCATGCACTTGTCTAACTGCTAAGCAGACGGTAGCCAAAGCATGGAAAAACAAAAACACTGTCCAAGCAAGCAAAGATCACATGAATCTGATATTGATCAATAATAAATTGTCAAGTATTCTTTATGACGCTCAATCTAAATTTACCAACATATGGAAACTGTGGCTTTGCAATACCTAAATCTTTCTAGTGTGACTTATCTATAGCCAATCTGATTTGTCATTGGAGTCTGTGAACATACCACAACCCCCCTTTCCACCACTCTGCTCTTTCCCTTAGCTGCCCTCTACCCTGTAACTTTGCTCTTTTATCCCAAGCTCCCCAGCCCCTAAGAGTCACTCAACCCAGGCGCCCCTATAGTTTTGCAAACTTTAATGAGGGCCACTGACCCAGGAGCTGGAAAGTGTTAGAATCTTTTCTGTGAACATATATACAGTATGTTTTTCAGATGTCACAGCCCCTTTGTGGGCACACCTATTGCTGTTATTTCTGTCTAAACCAACAAAGAATTGAATGCAAAAAAATAAATAAATAAAATGTTGCACGTGCTCTAGTTGGCAATTTTTCTTCTTGTGCAGAAAAATGTGGGTCACTGCATATAGTGTGACTGTACCCCAACACTTTTGTCACTCAAACAACTATATTCTGACAGGTAACACCCATACTGACCACTTCCTTTTAAGAAGGGTCTGTAATATTTAATAGAGAAAATTTTGCAATAGGAAAGATATGGTTGGGATAAGAGTTAACAGCTTGCTGCCTATTTCTGCCATTCCAGGAAATGGTGATCAGAACTACAGAAAGGCATAAGAAAAGGTAAAGAAAAGGCTACAAAAATAACACCCCGCTGTTTAAATGGGAAACTGAGGCACTTATTCCCATACAAAAATGGGCTTGCCAAAACCACAGGAAGATAAAACACTGCACATTTAAGCATGTCTCTGCTGTCCTGTAATCATTCATGTTATCTCCTTGGAGAAGAGCTTTTCTGTCACACTAGTGTGCTCAGAAGCCTCACTGACACAGGTTAGAAATGAATGCAGCTGGTTATGCATCTGTAGAGATATGGGATGTGCAAACAACAAATTACTAGTTACACAAAACGCTGAAGTCAGCTAACAGCTGCCAAAGCACCAGTGGTATGCTACAGCAGGTACCTCCATGTACCTGCATGTAAATGCCAATGTCAAATGGTTTTGAGCTTGTGTCAACGCCTTTAGGTGCATTCTACTTACATTTCATGTTCCCATGGATTTGTATGGGGAGAAAAGCAGTTTTAATGTAAACAAAATCCAGTCAAAATAGGTGCTTTGTTAAAAAAAAAAAAAAAACCAAATAAAAATGGCTTTTGAGCTGTCGTCCTCTCCCTCACACTCCAGGCGGTCACTCCAGTGCTATCACATACAATGCAGTAATATTAATCCTGCATTATAAGTGGAGAAGGTGAAAAAATGACTGCAGCTGAGAGTGCCTTAGAGAGGAAGCAGTGCAGGGTCTTATTCCGGTACCACTTAGTCTTAGCGAAAATTTAAAGTGGTTCTATAGGCTTAAGGTTTTTTTTTAACCTTCATGCATTTTATGCATGAAGGTAAAAAGCCTTCTCTGTACAGCACCCTCCCCCCCATAATAGTCACTTAAACCCCCTCTTGATCCAGTGATGTGCACAGCAGTCTCGGCTATCCCAGGACTCCCTCTCCTCATTGGCTGAGAAAGAACCGGGAGCCATTGGCTCCCACTGCTGTCATTCTCAGCCAGTGAGTCAATAAGAAGAGGGCTGAGCCGCGGCCCCACGTATGGATGGACACACAGAGCAGTGTGCAAGCTGCTTGCTGTGGGGGCAGCCATCAGGAGGGAGTGGCCAGGACCACCAGCAGGGAACCCAAGAAGAGGAGGATCTGGGCTGCTTTGTGCAAAACCACTGCACACAGTAGGTAAGTATAGACATTTTTTTTTTTTCAACTGTAAGCCTTCAGAACCACTTTAAAGCTCAAGCTAAGTAATATGATTGGTGCTGTATAGCAAAGAAAATGTAACTAATCTATAATGAAGTGTGTCCCATGTTCAGCTGGCTGTTGCATTGTGTAGAAATCTCCCCACCGCTCTGATTTTCCAAACTTCTGGGGAGTTAATATCAGTCACTGCAAATGTGAAAATTGCTCAGCTTACCTGCCCTTCGGCCCACTCCCTTCATTCATAGAACTCCCACAAATCTTTCCCAGAAAACAGCCGACAAAGCTAGAGTTAACAGCAGAGTGGTTCATCACCCAATCTCAAAAGGCAAATGACAGTAAGTTGGACAAACATACAACAGTTTTTAAAAGTTGAGAATTACAAATTACCCCATGTTTTCACACTGTATGATACTTTGATTCCTCAAAGCAGCATTCATTAAAGTGATTAGAAATAAGGATAAAATAAGATTTTTGATTTCCGTAAAAAAAAAAATTCTTGGAGAACAAATCAGGAACGAATACTCCAAAAACACCAACTGGCCCATGCAAAAAAAGTTAAGAAAGTGCGTAGACAAAACTCAGAGCAGCTTGTAGCACCTCACACCTGAAAGTGGCAACAGAGGAGGCCTGAACATCCACCTGGTAAAACAACTGGGTGAACCTAAGACCAGGTGGTAGCCTTGCAAATCTGAGAAAAGGATGCCTGATGCAGAAAAGCTCACAAACACTAATGGGATCTGGTAGAGTGTCTTAACAAGGAAGGGAGGAAACCTACTCTTTAGGCCATAGGTTTGATTGATGATTTGCCTCATCCACCTAGCAATGGTGTATCAAGAAGCAGGGAGCCTCCTGTGGGACCCTTCAGAAGAACAAAGAAGGAATCCGATTGCTGAAAAGAGGCTGTAGTCAAAAAGTAGATTTTTACATTGCATACTACGTTTCAAAGCAGGACATAAGGATGGGTTGACAATACCCTGCTTGAAATGGAAGTTAACACCTTAGGGAGAAAAAAAAGGCTTTAGGTCTTAGGACAACTTTGTGCTTGTATAAGACGTGAAAAGGGTCTTTACTGGAGAAAGTAGCTAACTCAGGAACCATCCCCAAACTAGGTTGATAGCAACGAAAAAGGCCACAATGCGAGTTAGATAGGGGAACAGCTCTAAAGGATTCAAAAAGGTGGCCTCACGAAGGGCTAAAAGAACCAAGCTAAGATCCCATGGAGTCACAGAGGAACGTACAGGGGGAGAAATGTGTGAGCAACCCTGCACAAAGGCTTTAACTAAGGAATGAAGTCAGTGAAACAGAACAACCAGGGCTGAGATTTTTCCCTTGATGGCACTCAAGGCCAGATGCTTGTTCAAACCAGACTAGAGAAAGGATAAGATGCTTCCCGTGGAGTACCTTCCCGTGGAGTTTTCTGCCTTCACACAAAGTATGCTTTCCAGGTATGATCGCAGACTTTTCAAAAAGTTGCCTTCCTACCTTTTAAGAGGGTATGGATGTCCCTTAGGGCCTGAGCTTTAATAGACATGCATGCGCAGTGGGCATCTGGGGGAGAGATGACGGCTGGCTAAACTGGCTGTGGTGAGGACACAGCTGGATTGACGGACAGGTAAGTGTTTGTTTTTTAAAAGTCAGCAGGTAAAGTTTTTGTACCTGCTGACAATCTTTTTTACTTTTTGACTGGACAACCACTTTAACTAGTTCAGCTCTTTGGATGTATGCAGTATGTCAAAAGAGTGAAGAGTTAATGGATGCAGTAGTAGCCATGAGGTTGTGCCGGTTTTTCTCACCCTGCTCCTGGCTGCAAAGTAAAAGTGATCCGGGTGGGAGCCTGGGACCACATCAACCAGCTTCAGGATGCCAAGTTAAAGGAGACCAAGAAACATTGATTCCTCGATCTCCTCTGCGGTAAAAGAAGCCAGAACCAACAATGATTGAATCACTTGTGGTTTCTGAGCACCTGGGGCTTTGGTGGGCAGGGAAGACTGTGGGGTTTATTGGACCCCAATATGTCTCCAATGTCACCATAAAGGATACCTGTTACTTACCCAATGCTATCGCATGAGGGTCTATTAAAAAAAAAAGTATTAAAAACAAAAAATTAAATGTAACCCCTCCTTGCCCTGTACACACCTGTAAATGTGCGCACATGTACGTAAACCATGCTTGCACCACATTTCAAGCACCATAGCCCACAGTTATTGAAAAACTAATGAGTAGTAAAAGGCTTTTAATAACTAACCTATTAAGATTTTTGGGTACCATATTTTTTCACGAAATAGGTGCACACAATTTTAAGACTTGAAATGTTTCGTGTCTACCTACTCGACACAACACCAGCTTTTAGATTTTATTTTAAAAATTGGGTATTATATTGTGTGTACGCACTAAAATATATTTTTTCCTAAAACTTATGCATTTGATAAACCGTTGCACAAACATTATGCAACATAAAATTGCAACTATCTTTTTATTCTACAAGGCCTCTGCTCTCAGAAAATATATAATGTTCTTGGGGTTTTTGGCAGTTTTATAGCAAAAAATGCAATATTACATGTGTGCAAAAAAAATAAAAAATTTGTTCTAGAGTCAAAATTATTAAATCTGTGAACAAAAGCCCAGGTGACAGCCTTGCATATCTAGGAAACAGATGTATGATGCTGAAAAGCCCCTGAGGTAGAAAAATACCAAAGTGTTTTTTGAATAAAGGCTGTGGCTGTCAGCTAGACCCTGACAGCTCTGACAATCTCCAAACAGTAGACAGCAATTTCTTTGGGATGCTTTGAAGCAGGGCACAAAGGAAGGAAGGACAATGTCCTCATTAAGCTTAAACCAAAAAGACAGCAGCTTTGCAGTAGAGATCTCCTAAGCGAAGCTCCCTAATATGTTCAAAGGGTGTTTCCTGAAGAGCAGTGATCCCAAGGAAGCACAAGAAGCTGTAATGGGGGTCTGATCCCCAAGATACCTTGAATAAAAAGGTACTAATGAGAGAACGTGAGGCCAGAGGTTTATAGAAAAAAAAAAAAATTCCCTTACACTGTAAGCCTAAACAATTGCATGTTTAGGTCTAGAAAAACAAGAGAGAAAATGTACTTACCTGAACCTCCACTCCTTCCCACAGCTAGACCGGTCTCTGCAGCCTCTTCTCTCCCATGCTCTAGCAGTCAAGGATTCTGATGTCAAAGATCAAAGCAGAGTCCACAGCCCTGCATTGAGCATGACGATGCCAAGTTACAGTCCACTGCAGCATTTGGCAAGGGAGCAGAAGCTCAGGTAAGTAAAATGCTTTCTCCGCTACCCTAGACAAAGCAAGTACTTAACCCTTTCAGTGTGCATGCAGCCCCACGGCAGAGGATAATTTTCCCGAAGTTCAGATTTAAGGCCAAATTATGGTCAAGTCCTAACTGTAGAAGGCCAGAATACGAGGTATAGAGTAGGGGCTGAAGAGCTTGTGTTCAGTTCTCTCCCAGAAGTCTGAGAATGTGCATGTGTGCAAGGTTCTTCTGGGCCATAGTGAAATTAGAATCACCAATTTCTTCTGTTCCTCTATTTTGTGAAGCAATCGAGGAAGGATCCAAACTGGAGGATAGGCATATATTAACTGAAATGGAACCAACATTTTGTTGTGGGGGAAGTTTTCTTTTGTGACCTCCTTAAATAACTTGTCAAGTGCGTCACCCAAGAGACCCTTTCCTTCACTGGCATATCAGTAAGATGTCTTTTACAGGCAACTTCCAGGCTTTCAGCAATAGGATACTGTGCATATGAACAGAAATGAGAGTCATTTTGTGTCATGATTTGCTCTAGGGCATCTACATAGAAAAGAAGAGCAGAAAGAAAAGTCTAAGTGTTCCGCCAGAACTTTATCTTGAAATACAACATCCTTTTGATTGTTCACTTCCCTAGTCCAATTAGCTACAATTTCACAAATTGGTATTGCAGCAAAAGTAGAACTGCAAAATTGCAGAACTAGTCTGCAAGAAAATTCTTAAAAGTGCTTCAAATCTTCAGTATCCTTAAGTGAAGAAACATTTTCTACAGGCACAGTAAAATATTTATATAAGACTGAAGCTGCAGGGTTTTTAGTTAATACTTTTTTCACTGGATACAGCTCAACAATGTCAGCTGTCACTGTCAGCTGTCAACAATGTCAATGTCAGCTTTTCACTTGGAGAAGTAAAAATCCTTTCAAGAGTGCTCCAATCTTTATAAATTGCCCATTCTATTTATTCATGAATGGGAAGTCTTTTTAGACCTCGTAGGTCTCTCAGTACCCAAAGGGTACATAGCAGCCTAGGGGTGAGAAGTCCTCTGCATCCTCTAGCAGTGACTAGTCTTTCTTCAGTCTCCTTTGGTTCTACTGCTTTTAGAGCAGGGAGATTCACTTCCAACTCAGGTAGAGAAGGAGGTGACAGAAAAGGAGGCTGGCGCCCTTGAGCTCTGGACAGAAGTGACTGTATAAAGCCATTAATTGTCCAAAAAAAAAAAAAAAAACTCTGACAGCTGCAAATAAATCCGCCTTGATCAGATAGGGCACTTGATGTGTGTCTGAGATAGAACTAGAATCGGATAAAGAACAATGTTGACACAGGGACATGCTCCAGTGCAACTGTCACTCTAAGCAGTTTGAGTGTTTTGCAAACCCTTGGCAGAGTATTTCTCTGTAGGATACTCAGGAAATAGGGTGCAGAAATGGGGTAGGAGTGTCCAGAAAAGGATAAGCAACCCAGGTGTTGACCATCCTGTAGCGAAGCCATTGTAGAAGAAGGGTGGGAGAAGTACCCAAGTACCTTTTAAGGGTTCTGGGTAAAGGTGGCGATAGAGGTTTGACCTGAAATGTGATGTAAGACCTAGTCATCCACCCGAGACTAATAAATGGTGGACAAATTAGAAAGTTCAAACACTTTTTAAGTAAATAGAGTCAAACACATTCTCTGTTTTCCTTTGCACAAGGTGAATACTATTAATACCCTTAAATAACTACTGTAAGTAGATCTTAATTTTCTTACTTACTATAAGGGCTACAGTACCAGTCCAATAAAAGTACAAACCTGTCATACCTGTCCTTGTCCCTGGTCTCCCCATTTGGGTACAAGCTTCACCCATTATGGTGGCCATACACCCTGAGGGGTGTTCAGGGTCTTGTAACCATAGGAATGTATCACAGACCTGGAATTGTATAGCACCCTGTGGCTAACTACACACACATTGCAAATAGTGTCAAGTAAGATCCAAAAAAGGGAGTGGGGTAGAGTTTTAGGTGTACGCCAAGAGGCCATGTCCAAAAGCTCTGCCAGTCCAATCCCCTTTAGGAGGCAGCCTATAACCCAAGGTCTATAAATATCCAGCACTGTACAATTAAGATAAAACGACCTCAAGTATAAAACCAAAACTACAACAAATGGCTTAAAACATATTAATGTCCTGCAATAGCCTAGTCAGAGTCCAGGCCAACAACAAAAAATTGTTATATACTTACCGTAATTTTCCTTCCTTCATTAAAGACCCAAAGGGTTCCCCATTGACCGAGGTCCTTATAGAGGTTGTATTCATTGATTACAAGAGACATTGGAAAAAGGTATGGAGTGCCAATATCTGCACTATAAGAGATGAAGACCAGTCCAATATTCAGACTGGCCTGCAAGAAATACAGAATATATTGGACCTGAGGATTGAAACAAGAGATGTCAATCACAGCTGCAACTGAAAACACTTCACTCCCAACAAATCCTGTTGTAAACTATATTAGGACACCATCTTCCTAGAGTATAGATAGCAGCTTAAAGAAACAGTCAATAACTGGTGGAGAGATTAACAAAGGTGGAGTATTTCATTTTGCAACAAAAGAGTCATCTGGAAGAGAGGGACAGGGCCCTAATAACAGCAGTAAAAGAGGAAACAAATGCCTATTTGGCCAATAGGGAATTACTGCAATGATTTGTGTTGTTTTAAACAGTAGTCTTATGAATCTAAATATGGTGAGGACTGGAGGGAAAGCGTACTGCTTAGGAAACATCTGCTTTCTTGAGTTTCAGACCTAGGCTCCTTCAGAAAAACTCCTCAGCTTTAATTGTAAGGTGATGTACACAGATCTAACGCTGAAACCTGGTTCAGAGACAGAATCCACTTGAAGGAGCATGTATGTAGAGACCACTTATTGTTTAATAGGAACATGGAATATTGAGTCCTCCTAGAAGCACGGAATCTTTGGCAAGTAGATTGCTAAAACATGGAGAGAGGCCACTCTGCTCAGGTCATGAGCAACTCTACCTCTCAGGAGACAAAAGTAGCAGGCTCCAGCATGCCTCTTTATGCAGGACACCACCATTATGTGGTTGAGAAGATTTTTTACTATGTCTACCACCAATGGATTGTCTCTGAGTTATGAATAGTTTATGCATGGTGTCCACTGTTGGAAGAAAAACCCTTTTAGAAAGGATGTGTCCTCTACGGAGCCAACTCTAATATAGACAGGTGAGACCATGGTCCTGTTCAACATCAGGCATGCAGATGATAGGGAAGGAGCTACAGCGTCGTGCCGTCATGCCGCCGACACCACGGAGGTCCCGGCGGCCATCTTCATATCCACCTAATGGTCAGTGTTGTTGTTTTTTCCTCATGTCACACTGCATTTAGTAAATTCATTCCCTAAACGGTATCACGCTATTGGCCTCCTTTTTCTTTTTGGCCCTTGGTGAGCCATCCATTACCCATAGAGCCAGTTAAAGGAGAGACAGAGGATCACCAGCAGTACTAAGCGGGGTGAGGAATACCTGGCCAGATCAGATCCAAGTCTTTAGGAGTCATCAGCGGATCCAGTAGAGAAATTTGTCTCTAAAGGCACAGTTACACTGTGCATCTGGTGAGTGCACAGCCTTCATTTTTTTCACTATCACGGCTTGGAAGAAGCACTCTGAAGGAGACTGCTATTTTGCACTGCATGTCACTCTGTTAGTGATGGAATACATGTGATCACACAAGTCACTTGATTTATGCTCACCATATATTTGCATTGACTATATTGGCACCTTGGTCATTAGACACTTTGTGATATGGTTTATAATTATTAATATCTTGAATTTAGCGCCACATCTTTTATACTCTGAGTTTTGCAAGGTTATTTGGTATCCTTTTTGGTGCTGTGGCTGCTTCTTTGCTTTTAGCGCTCACAATTTTATTAGAATCTGATCAGGCATGCAGATGCTGAAGCCAGGACCATCTAGCACCTTACCACTGGTATGTTCTCTATCAGCAAAAATAGCATATTTTGAACCATGCTTAACCATTAGCCGCCCAGCCAATGGCTGTTTGGCGGCTTCAGATGTGCCTCTTCATTCCGGGTGCACGCCATTTGGCGTGCTCCCGCACATGCGCCGTTTGCGGTAATGCAGAGCGGCGCAGCAGCGGGATCTGTCACGGGCCGTGCACCTCGGACACGGCCGATGACAGATCCGAGTACCGGCTCCCGTTGCTGGTACCATGTGACCTGCTGTGACCAATCACAGCAGGTCACATGACAGTTGTATACAATGGATGGCTTCATTCATGATGCCATCCATTGTATACTAGTGCCTAGCTGTGAATGGTCACAGCTAATCACATGCACATGTCATGTGATTAGCTGTGACCAAATCACAGCTAAGCACAAAAAAAAAAAAAAAAAAAAAAAGCCGAATGAATCGATTTCATTCAGGTAAATGCTTGCTTATAGCAAAGTAATTCTTTGCTATAAGCAAATTGTGTAAAAAAAAAAAAAAAAATACTGATCACTTCCCCAAAGTAGTACAGTGTTACTATGGTAACATTGTACTACTTTGGTCATAGTAAAATATGAAAAAAAATCTTAAAAAAATAAAAAAAAAGTAATAAAAAATTAAATATAATAATAATAAAAAAAATAATATATATATATATTTTTTTCATACTGTCGCCAGTCAGTGTCCCTGTTAACCGCCATGCCAGTTATATGATGACGCTGTACTGCACTGGTGACAGTATGTAAAAAAAAAAATAGTGAAAATAATTTTTTTAATTTTTTCATTTTCCGAAAAATTATGACATAAAAATACAACTTCAAAAAACTCGCCATGCCTCTTATGAAGTACGTCGGACTGTCTACTCTGCAAAAAGGGGTCATTTGTGGGATATCTGTTCTGACATTCTTGGACCTCAAGAAATTAGATTGGCTGTCAGTACTTCAGGATTGATCAATATTCAGATCTATACCATAGTTTGTGAACTCTATAACTTTCCTACAATCTAAAAAATACATCCTAATTTGGGTTATTTTCACCAAAGACATGTAGCAGAATACATCTCGGCCTAAATTTATGAAGAACAATTATTTATTTGTAAACTTTTATAACAGAAACAAAGAAAAATGTGTTTATTTTTCAAAATTTTTGGTCTTTTTTTGTTAATTTAGCAAAAAATAAACCCCAGCGGTGATTAAATACCACCAAAAGAAAGCTCTAGTTGTGTGAAGAAAATGATAAAATTTTAGTTTGGGTACAGTGTTGTATGACCGCGCAATTGTCATTCAAAGTGTGAGAGCGCTGAAACCTGAAAAATGGCCTGGGCAGGAAGGTGTAAAATTGCACAGTATTGAAATGGTTAATTGGGCTCTCATTTAAACAAGGCCTTGCGCAGATGTTACATGGCCCTGTTCTTATTTACTAGCCATTCAAAGCAATGTTTGCCAGCATGTAAGCTGTATAATGTCTCAAACTACAGAAAAACAGGTACTTCTGAAAAGAGAAAGCTGTGGGAAGGTTTAAATAGGCACCCGCCTGAGAAACAATAGTACCTGTCCTAAAATATCTCATCTTCTGGAACTGGAATTACCATCCCCTCAGAAAGTAAGTTTTGATTTGTTTATTAGGTTAAGGGAACTTGTCTCTTGTTGCTGGAGCAAAGAATTCTTTGTGGCACAATCTGAGGTGTGAAGGATAAATGACCTCCCAAACATGACCTTTATAGCTTGTCCTGAGGATCCAAGCATCCAAGACCAAGGCTTTACAGTTATGATGAAAAAGGAGCAACCAAGTGACCATAAAACATGTAAGGGGGGGCACAAACCCAAAAGTACCATAACGCATACTGACATGAAGCGGTTTGCCGACTTTCTGGTGGAGGAAGCCGGAGATGCTAAAGCGAACCTGGAAACTGACTTCTGAATTGCAGTCATCTTTAAAGTGATTATGAATGCTCACATTTTTGTTATTAAAATAAGCAACATGTCATACTTACCTAAATGGTTTTGCACAGAATGGCCCCAAACCTCCTCTAAGGATCCCCCGCCGGCACTCAATCCTCATCCTCTTTTCTTTGTGCCCCCATAGCAAGCTGCTGCTTGCTATGGGGGCCCACCTACGGGCTAGTTCCCGAGTGGCGCTGTGTGTATCCATAGACCCACTTAGTGTGGCTCGGCCCCACCCCCTGCTCACACAATTAGGCTCACAGCAGCAGGAGCCGATGGTTCCTACTGCTGCATCAGTCCCTGTGAGAAAAGGAAGAGAGGGGAGAAAAGACCTGAAGCTAGGACAGTGCTGGATTACTGACATCCTCAGGCAAGTGTTTGGAGCGGGTGATGCATTAAGTTAAATACACATTAAGGCTTTGGAACCACAGACATGTATTACGAAGCAGGAAATCAGGCTAACCACAATCACAGCTTTTTGCAGTAAATTTTAAACTTCTTCTAAGATCATGATGAAGGGGCAAGAAATCTTCTAATGGTAAAGTCATGTGTCTGATGATGCTCATAAGGCCCAAATGGGTGACTCTATATGCTGGACACCTTCCTTCTCTTCTTAAATGGACATAACATCCCGCTGTAAAAAATGCCTTTGTGTGTTTTTGCTTCACCTTCTAGAATTAACTTTTAATTCAGTCATCATAGGGAAATTGTGAAGCGGTGCTTGATATACTTCCGATACTTGGCAGGGAACTTTGCAGGATCTTTTTCTTTTTTTTAAGTCTTCTCATCAATCTTACAAAAGGAGGTAAAAGCTTAAAAATCAAAACCTGCACATTGGCCATCCTCCTCTTCAGAAGTATTTGAAGTGGATTGATTGGTCTGTGATAGCGCACACTAGTTGACTTGTTCTGGAAAAAAAACTGGGCGTTGCCAGAGTAAATGACCCATGCACAGGGAGAGTGGAAACAACTGCTTTAGAATATCTTGACCACATGCTTAACATATGACAACCTGTTGGTCCTCATATTTATCCCTGGCTGCTTGAACAAATAAAGATTCATACAGTCATCAACATCTTCAAAAAAGTGTAAAGAGGGTCGATTGGTCTGAGAAAGCTATAAGCCCAGCTGTCTGGTGCTGGAAGGAAAACTGGACCTTGCCAGAATAGACAACTCCTGCACATGGTGAGTGTAAATAACTCCTTAGAGTGTCTTTGTGACAATCTGTTGGTCAATGTTTATATCCCCGAGCTCTTGAACAAAGCAGGATTCGCACAAGGTATTGTTTGCCAAGGCATGAGCTGCACAGGCCCAGCTTAGAGTGTGCATGATTTGTGCAGATCCTAAGGGGCTAAATGGCAAAACCCTATTAGCCAGCATCCTATACACCTGAAAAAAAAAAGTCTCACCTGAAAGATGTCCCTTAACTTTCTGGTAACAGCTGGCCTCAAGGATGAGGTGACAAAATCATGACAGTAAACATTAATGCAGCAAATTGGCAATAATACAAGGAGGTAAAGAAAGTACAGCTTTAGGATGCCCGCAGGGAGACTGTAAAAATACCAGAAAGGAAAGACACTGGCTCCCATCCGCTACTAATCTTCTTCATCAAAACAGTCAAAGCAGAAGGACCTGTCTCAGTAAGAAAGCAAACCCCTGTGAAGCAGGGATACTGAGCAAGTATAAAGGAGAACTCCACATTGTTAAGAAAAATACCATATCATGTATAGTTGCTACTCAAGCCATCAAGTAACTTAAAGATACTAAAAGTTACTTCTGCTGAAGTTAAAAGGCTAAGTTCACCATTTAGGAAAGAATAATAAATGCACATTTTTTTGTAGAAAAAAAAGGTGTATTTCTTTACAGGAGCCTGCAAAGCATTCCAACCGTGATAAATGGATCGAGGGTACTCCAGACAGCTATACCATCTTTCTTGCCCATACAGAGGAACAGACTTGAGAAAGCTAGAAGGAAGGGTAAATGAACTATGAGGTTGCTCACTAGTGACCACACAATACATTGAGAAGAAGTTGTCTGCTGCAAAGGCACATGGGACTTGTACAGGGGCGGACTGACAACTCATGGGGACCCCGGGCAATAGGGGATCACGGGGCCCGTGTCCTTGCCCAAACTCAAAAAAGCCTATGAAAAAGGTACCAGGGGCATCTCATGGGGCCCCCTACTGACCCCGGGCCCTCGCGTAGTGCCCGAGTTTCCAAATGGTCAATCCACCCCTGGACTTGTAGTTTCTTCATTCACCAGTCCATGAGAATGGATGATGCATCTGTGCAGGCAGAGTCCCGCAAAACCGCATAATTTTTAAAATGTAACAGTGGGTGTAGGGAGAGGAAATTGGAAAGGTTGGAGGGGGGTGTGCGGGACATTAGCTGGAACATGTTACACCCTAAATATGGGTGTAATATGTTCATAATATGTTCCAAAGGTGAACCTAACCTTTAATAAATCAGTTAAAAATATTAAATGCAATACGAACGTTGCTTGTTTGGTAAGAAACCCCCAAGGAGTTAAATTCTAAAGGAATGCCGACACTGCAGCTTCCCACATCAGAGTACTGAGATTTCACCAGTGGTGGTGCCATCGGAAAACAGCGCATGAAAAGTACATGATGAGACAGACAGTAATTTGTGCATTACAGAACAGGTATTAAACTGAGAACCAAAAAGGTAATAAATTGCAGCTTAACAATCAGATGTGTTGGCTGCATTAAGTTCTCTTTGGTTAGGCTTTCTTCCCTGTTTTCACCTGATGATCTGGCCAGTAACATACCTCCTTTATTAGCATGCCTACACTCTGGATTAAGGAGCAGACACCTTTGGACAGCAGCATCATCAGTCTGAGTGGAGGGCAGTATTAGATATACTGTACGAGCAGATATTAAAACACTAACAAATTGAAGCCAACTTTCAGCTAATACTTTATAAGCAGTCACAGCATCAGTTTTGTTCCTTTTGAGATAAAAGTTTTACATAAATAAAAGCTGATCATTGTAAGCACCCTGTGATAAATGGTTTGTCTCAACCCCCTAACTGCTACTTCTGTAGGACAGCTTGTTCTGTTGAAAAACAACAGACTTACTGGTGAGAGTACCAAATAAAATAAATCCTTAAAAAAAAAAAAAAAAAAAAAAAACTATGCAGCTACCACATCTAATAATAGGCAAGTTGCAATTTAATAAACATTTTCTTTGGGTTTAATACCACTTTAAAATCAGGCAGAATCTACAACCCAGAATGCTGCACAGTCATGGTATTTTTATTGGGAACAGATCAGCATTTAGCAAGATGCCAGCCACAACACCTCCACACAAAGCGCTTTAAGAGTCCAGAGTCTTCAGTGGGGAGCAACAGGTGATCAGTCACACGTTTATTACAGCTAGGTAAGGGGAGTTGCTTGCACATCTTGTTAGGTCCTACGAGGTGAGGACAAAATAGAAACATGTGGACTGGACCAGCCTAAAAATTTATGGGAGAGAGGTCCTATGTGGCAGGAGCGAGGGAAGAGTCTACCCATACATATGTGGCCATGGAGTTAGTCAGGAAAGAGAATTTGTGACTGCTTAAGAAAAGTTGTTCACATGCAACCTGAGAGTTGGGGCAGTTTTGCAAGGAAGGATAAAACAAATAGTGTCCAGATGTGTAAAGCTAATGGAGACCCAGTCATACAGACTCAAGTATGTAATTGCTGCCAAAAGTGCATCTACATCCATAAGGGACACACAATTATGCAGTTAATTTGTGTTTTTCCATTGTAATTAAATATAAACACACTTTGCAGAGATCTGCACTTTGATATAAAAATATACACTGATTAGCCATAACTTAGCGGCCACCCACCTAATATTCAGGTCTCCTTTTGCTACCAACACAGCCTTGACCCATTTAGGCATAGACACCACTAGACCTCTGAAGGTATACTGTGATATCTAGCACCAATCCATCAGTAACAAATCCTTTAGGTCCTGTAAGTTAGGATGTGTGGCCTTCATGGATCAGGCTTTCTTTTTCCCCAGCACATCCCACAGATGCTCGATTGGATTTCAATCTGGTGAATTTGGAAGCCAAGTCAACACCTCAAACTCGTACTCTTCAACCGTTCTTGAACCATGTTTGCAGTGCAACAGGATGCATTAAGTCATTACCATCAGGAAATACTGTTCCCATGAAGCGGTGTACTTGGTCAGCAACACTGTTTAGGCAGGTGGTACGTGTCAAAGTAACATCTACATAAATGGCAGGATCAAAGGTTTCCCAGCAAAATACTGCCCATAGCATCACACTGCCTTTGCCAGCTTTCCTTCTTTCCAGGTTAGTGAAGCACATGCACCTGGCCATCTACATGATGTAAAAGAAAATGTGAATGATCATACCAGGCCACCTTCTTCCATTGCTCTGTGGTCCACTTCTAATGCTCATAGTCCTATTTTAACCCTTTCCCGCAGGTGCCTCCTGGCTCTTTAAGAGTTTCAGACGTCGGGAGGCGGGTCATGGTTTAGGGATCATGTGACCACCGTGATGCATCGTCATGGCGGTCACATGATCGGGAAAGGTCCCGATCGAAAGAGCGGACCAGTACCTTTCCGTGAGTACCGCAGGGTGCACGCTCTCACCACATATGGTTTTTGTTACATGAACGCAAATGTGCGGCCGCACGGTGTCTAGGCCCAGACACCGGGAGGCCGCACATTTGTGTGCGGCCGTCGTGAAGGGGTTAAGTGCTTTTGGCTGTGGACATGGGTCAGCATGGGAATCCTGACTGGTCTGCGGCTAATCAGCCCCATACACAACAAGCTGTGATGACCAATTTTTCTGCTTTCAACAGATCGACTTCAGGGACAACACATTTACTTGCTGCCTAATAAAAAAAAAAATGTTTAAAAAGCTTGCGTGTACTAAAGAGTAAAGATTATTCTCCTGTTAATATCTTATGACATGAAAAGGGTAGGTGCAGTCCCTGTTGAGCGTGAGCCAAAAGTGAGAGAAGATGGTAAAGATAGGGTTTTCATACTAACTTGGACATATACGCACACTAAACATGGTTTTGCATTCAGGGTTAAAACCCAGACAAGCTTCCCTCAGAGATTTCATTGCAAAGTGAAAAATAAATAAAATGTCTGACAGTCCTGACCATCGGCAAGCTGCCCTCAAAAAGTGCAGGAAGCTAGCCAAGAGACTGGAAAACACAGAATGGGGTTTCTCATGTTGTACTAGCAAGTTACAAAGATGAGTAGTTATCGACAATCTCTCAATACTGATGTATAGCACACAAATGGGCATCACTTTAAAACTGGTCAGTTCACCCATTGGTATTTAAGGTCAGAATCGTATACTTGAGAATTAATCACCCAATGGTTTATACAGTGAGGAACAGAAATATTTGAACACCCTGCGATTTTGCAAGTTCTCCCACTTAGAAGTCATGGATGGGTCCAAAATTCACATTGTAGGTGCATTCGCACTCAGAGACAGAATTTAAAAAAAAAAAATTCAGGATCACATGTATGATTTTTAAAGAATTTGTCTTGCAGTGCTGAGCATAAGTATTTCAACACCTGAGAAAATCAGTGTTAATATTTGGTACAGAAGCCTTTGTTTGCAATTACAGAGGTCAAATGTTTCCTGTAGTACTTGACTAGGTTTGCACACACTGCAACAGGGATTCTGGCCCACTCCCCCACACAGATCTCCTCTAGATCTGTTCGGTTTCGGGACTGTCACTAGGCAACACGGAGTTTCAGCTCCCTCCAAAGATGTTCTATTGGATTTAGGTCTGGAGACTGGCTAGGCCACTCCAGAACCTTGATATGCTTCTTACGGAGCCACTCCTTGGTTATCTTGGCTCTGCTTCGGGTCGTTTTCATGTTGGAAAACCCAGCCACAACCCATCTTCAATGCTCTGACTGAGGTTGAAGGAGGTTGTTGCTAAAAATCTCACAATAAATGTCCCCATATATCCTCTCCTTAATACAGTACAGTCATCCTGTCCCCTTCGCAGAAAAGCACCCCCAAGCATGATGCTACCACCCCCATGCTTCACAGTAGGGATGGTGTTCTTGGGATGCAACTCATCCTTTTTCCTCCAAACACAACAAGTTAAGTTTAGACCAAAAAGTTCTACTTTGGTCTCATCTGACCACATGACTTTCTCCCATGCCTCCTCTGGATCATCCAGATGGTCATTGGCAAACTTCAGATGGGCCTGGACATGTGATGACTTGAGCAGGGGAACCTTCCGTGCAATGCCTGATTTGAAACCATGACAGTGTAGTGTTCTACCGACAGTGACCTTTGAAACTTTGGTCCTAGCTCTCTTCATGTCATTGACCAGCTCCTCCCTTGTAGTTCTGGGCTGATGCCTCACCTTTCTTATCATCAGTGATACCCCACGAGGTGAGATCTTGCATGGAGCCCCAGTCCGAGGGAGACTGAAAGTGGTCTTTAGCCTCTTCCATTTTCTAACAATTGCTCCAACAGTTGATCTATTTTCACCAAGCTGCTTGGCAATTGCCCCATAGCCCTTTCCAGCCTTGTGGAGGTCCACAATTTTGTCTCTGGTGTCTTTTGACAGCTGTTTGGTCTTGCCCATGGTAGTAGTTGGCGTCTGACTAACTGTGGGGTGGACAGGTGTCTTTAAAGAGCTCAGACAGGTGCTACTAAGTTAGATTAATGAGTGGAGTAGAGGTGGATTTTTAAAGGCACAGTAACAGGTCTTTGAGAGCCAAAATTCTTGCTGTTTCTTAGGTGTTCAAATACTTATGTTCAGCACTGCAAGACAAATAAATTCTTTAAAAATCATACAATGTGATTTCCTGAATTTTTTTTTTTAAACTTTGTCTCTCAGAGTGGGAATGCACCTACAATGTGAATTTCAGACCCCTCCATGATTTCTAAGTGGGAGAACTTGCAAAATCGCAGGGTGTTCAAATACTTCTGTTCCTCACTGTATGTTCTCAGTGGAAAGATCCTACTCCTTGAGGTCTTAGATCTGCATATCTGAGGGCTCTATCACGTAGAATATGAGCAGTGTGAACTTGTTGTGTTGTACCATGGGAGTGAGACTCCAAGGCAGGCATAACACAGAAGCAAACTAAGACAGGGAGATCTCCCTGCTGGTGTGCTGAAGAGGAACAACATACTCTTTATATATGTCAGATTGCATAAAAAGTTTTTCTGGAAATTTCTGGTAATTAAAGTAGCCTATACAATATGTACAAGAGAGTGTAACAACATGTGTGAAAAGATACATTTACTAGTATAAGGATTTTGTCTAGCAGACACACCCAACATGAACCTGTTACAATCACAGTTTTTCCATATAAACACTTGCACTGTCCTCTAGAACAGGAGTCTCCAAACTTTCCAAAGGGCCACTCTACTCAGACTTTTGGGGGGCCAGATTGTGGCCAGTGTCCAGGCTTGGCTTAAGTGAAAAAAAGCAATACCTCAGGTTTGGTGCTCAGTTGCATAGTGCCTGTGGTCAATAGGAGGAGGAATAGTGCCCAATTGTGGTGTCAGTGAGAGGAATAGTGCCCCATCATTGGTGTCAGTGAGAGGAATAGTGCCCCATCATTGGTGTTAGTGGGAGGAATAGTGCCCCATCATTGGTGTTAGTGGGAGGAATTGTGCCCCATCATTGGTGTTAGTGGGAGGAATTGTGCCCCATCATTGGTGTTAGTGGGAGGAATTGTGCCCCATCATTGGTGTTAGTGGGAGGAATTGTGCCCCATCATTGGTGTTAGTGGGAGGAATAGTGCCCCATCACTGGTGTTCGTGGGAGGAATTGTGCCCCATCACTGGTGTTAGTGGGAGGAATAGTGCCCCATCACTGATCTTAGTGGGAGGAATAGTGCCCCACTGTTGGTGTCATTTGGGAGTATTAGTGTCCCAAGGGGCAGATAAAGGCTAGCAAAGGGCCACATCCAGCCCTCTGGACGCAGTTTGGAGACCACTGCTCTAGAATATTCATATTTAAACAGTGATTATTCCCTTTCTTAATTTTGGATAACACTTTCAAACATTCTTTTGCTCTACAATGAAAGGGTGAAGTGGTTGCACTAAAAATTGTTACCTCTCCATTAGAATACTATAAAATGCTGTATTCAACTAAATTACTGGGCCCATTACAAAAGCTTTAAAAATTCTAGATAAACATGCCCTTATTAAAATGGACAACCACCTCCAAAAAAAAACAAAAACAGTGCTGAACATTCAACCTATAGCAGATAACAAAACAGAATCAGCTTCTACCTCATCTTCTTCTCTTCCACAGTCCTCTAAACTGGAATGACCAGCACCTCACTTGCACACTCATACTGGACCACGTAAGCGGTTTTATGTTGGTGGGAATGCACCTTATTCTAATGTTCCTAAAAGACAGCCTGATAAGTTTTCAAACTTTACTCCAACTGTCACAACAGCCCAGTGGTGGTTTCAGGCCAGGTGAGGGGACCATCTGTGCACCTGATATCACTCACACCAATTACTCAGAACCCTTAGAGGCACTAGCTTTACGGCTGATGAACACACAGAATATTACCAATGTCACTCAATCTTCTTCACAAGGTTCACATCCTATGCCCCATTTAGAACCAACTCCAATTAGACCCCTTCTCAAACATCAATGTCTCACAACCACACTAATGGGAATTTTTTACCACTCACTAAACCAGCCAGATGCATATGTGATTCGACCGCATCTTTACTCCATAGTACCACCAATACCGCCCAACCCCCTCAATGATTATGAACTGAGTATCAATCTAACTTTTGATCCTCTGTCTCCTGATAAATTATCACTTCTAAAACTGGAACTTGATTTCTGTCCCTCAACCAATAATGATAGATATGAGACGATTAAAGATCTATACCTTTTTGATAGAAATGTAACCTATAAATTCAGGTTTGACTCCGACAGAACTAAAAATAAAGAAAAGGAACTTATGGATCAAACTATAAATTTTACCATGCAGGACTTCCTGCGTGATCTTACTTTACTGCTAGAGGAAAGTGGTGAGCAGAATTCTAATTTATCAAAGACTAACTTACCGACTGAACCCTCAAGTCCATCTATCAGTAAAATATTTAAAAATAAGTCACAGAATTTTCCGGATTTAACAACCAATTCCAATGTGTGGGCATTCCTCACGGCCATGGTGAGTGAGATGAAACATGAATATTTCTGCTTGTGAGTCCAATTTAACTCCCCCACAGAGACAGGCCCTTCTACAACTCAAAAACAGACCTAAAACAATGATTAAACTAGCTGTTAAGGGTGGCAATATTGTCATAATGACTAAGGCCCAATATGAAAAAATGTGTTGATATTCTTACTAACAAACAATGGTAAAAATCTGTATCTGCATACACAGTGTCCCAATTCAATAACAACTGATTGGTGCTGCCTATATGGAGACACTAGTTGACAAAGATACTAATGGACATATGAATGTTCAACATCCGAGTGAGGCCACTTTTTACTTAATATCAAAAATAACACAAAAGTCCTTTGTCACCACCTGGTAGACCCATCATATTAGGGATAGGTTCTATCATGGAAAATGCTAGCCGATTCATTGATTTTGTTTTAATGCCCCATGTCACTATACTCCCTTTTTAGATCTGTGACACATTGGATTTACTCAGGCATATAGATAGCCTAGTTATCCCTTCTGACACCCTGCTTGTGACCATTGATGTGGAGGCTTTGTACTCCAGCATCCCTCACAAACAGGGCGTCAGGATGGTAAGCACATTTCTGAAGGAGCAGGATCAGGCACAAATGGGACTTCAACAAATTTATCCTCCAATTGTATTTAATCTTCACACAACTGGTTTACCTTTGTGGGTTCCCACTACCTCCAGGTACTGGGTATGGCCATGTGTTGTGCCCCAGCCTATGCCAACCTGTACCCGAGGGGGTGGGGGGCTCTGCAGCGATTTTTTTCCGACGCCCTGTGCTGGCTCAGGTACATTGATGATATTTTGGTAATTTGGACTGGTACTATTTTTAGGCTCCATACACACGAGGATTTTTTCTAAGCTCCGAGGAAAAATTAGCATTTTGCTCATAGATGCAAAATCATGTTATACTATATGTCCATACACACTACTTTAGTCTAATAGCATTTTTTTTTTTGGCTTCAGTGTCTATGGGCAGAAAAAAATTGTTTTTGTATAACACTAAAATGCTTTTAAATGCTGCTAAACACTACTAAAACACCCCTAACAGCTTTTTTTCTAGGCTTTTTTTTTCCCCTTTTCTTCTACATGTACTGTAAAAACACTAATAAAACCCTAATGCTCCTAAAAACTGCTATTGCCAGTGGTTTTTATCCAGCATGTTTTGAGCTTAAAAAAATGCTAGAGTGCCAAAAGATTTTATAACCCAACTTATTCGTAACAGATATAATCTTCAATTTGCTATGAATTATCATAGGGAATCCATATTGTTTTTAGATCTTTAAATTTTCAAAGACAGTGACAATGTTTAGTCACCAAACTTTACCAGAAGGCTACATTCGGAAACACCATTTTACACGCTGGTAGTGACTATCCTTCTCTTATCCGCAGTATACAATAGGCACATTTATGGCAGAACTGCACGCAGTTATGCAAATTTAAGATGCATGCTGCGCAGTTACGTGAACACCTCCTACAAAAAGGCTAAAGAAAAATCCTTTATATGCAAGGTCTACAACCAAGACTTATGCAAAACAAGAACATCTCTATTATATCAGACAACATTGGCACCTTCTATGGGAGGATGCCACGATAGCTAAATACATTAAAGATAGTTCTGAAATAGCTTTTCATAAAACTACATCCCTGGGAGAGCAGACAACAAGTAGTTACTATACAACAGCAAGGTGTTAATGCAGAGAAAGGAGTGTACAAATGTGGGCACTGCCCCCACTTTCCCTGGGTATATGAGGGCTCATGTTTTCGTCTTCCTAATAGAGAACCCTGCGTTTCCACGCACATCACAAAAAAAGGCAGCATGGCCCAATTTCCCTAGTTGGTAGCTGTTGGGGGACTGTAGGCCTCCAAATTCCTGACGCGTTTCAAGGCAGAACCTCTTCCTCAGAGCCCTGATACAAATGAACTCTAGGAATTCAGCCACTTTGTAAAATGTGCTGGCATACTATGAGTTAAGTGCAATGAGGTGCATGCCACCTACGGACTTAATTTACATCTGATGGTTTTTCAGGGCTCCAGGAGTACAAGGTGTTGCTCTGACAGGAGAGAGACTTTTTTCTTGTACACAGCATCACTGTGCTTCTCCCCTCTGTTCATTCACAGGAGCCTTTGTATTTTATGAATCAGTCTACATAACAAAGCACTCTGTGATTGGGGGAGAGGGGGCACAGTGGCTGCATGCGAATCTGCAGCTGCTCGAGTTCAGAGTGCCATATGTATAGCAAGAGCTATGCCCCCAGATCTCTGAAAAAAATGTTACTTTAAATTGAATTGCATGCACCTTATTGGACTTAACCCCTAGTAATCCAGAACATTTTCCAAAGTAGCTGAATTCCTGGTGTTCAGCTTTAACCTTTGCAGTGCAGTAGGGCTTCACTGCAAGGGTAGATTCTGCTTAATTCTTGAAATTCAGCTTAGCATGCAGAGCAGGTGCAGCACTCTGGCTACCTGACTGTTAGCCTTGGCTATGATCACTTGCTTATTTTAAAATGTGAGACACAAAACATTTAACTTCACTACAGAAATGAAATTGAGAGGTTTTCAAAGTTAGAGAAAGTGCTGAACAGCTTTGAATGGGATGATGGAACCAGCATTCCCTGAAAGTCCATTGCTGTAGAATGGGGCTTTGAAGGCTGTATGCACATGCTGAACACAGCACACTTTGGAAACCTATTGATCTTCATAGATACTCCAAAGAAAAATACTGCCTACTGTGTTTGTAGCCTCAGGACTGCTAGTCTGATCTTTTTAAAGTCAAGATTGTATATAAAGCATAGGAGCCCAAGTTAGAACAAGGTATGATGACATATACTGTTCTTTGGAAAGGAGGAAAGTAATTTGTGCCTAATCCTGTTTATAAAGTTCTATAGTTTCCCAACAGTTCAACCGTGTGCACAGAACACAGACAAATATTGCATCAACCAGCAACGTCAACTTGAGTCACAAGAGCCACAAGTGACTACCTTGTCACTCCCAGGCAATAATACTACTGCATCTAAACATAAATCTAGATAAGCAGCTTGTGATATAAAAGCAATTTTAAAAAAACCCAAAAAACAAATGTCATATTTACTTGCTCTGTGCAGTAGTTTTACACAGAGCAGCCCTGATCTTCCTCTTCTCACGTCCCCGGTGGCGCTCCTGGCCCCTCCCTCCTACCTAGTGCCCCCAAAGCAAACAGCTTGCTATGGGGCACCCAAGTTCGCACCCCCCCCCTCGCTTCATTGGCTCACTGGTTGTGACTGACAGCAGCAGGATGCTTTCTCAGCTGAGGAAGGAGAGTCCCTGGAGAGCCGAAGCTCTTGTGCACATCACTGGATCGCCTATTAGGAGGGCTGCTGAACACAAAAGGCCTGTACAACCATTTTATCTCATTCTTAACCTGCAGTTGCAAGCACAATAAAAACACATTTTGTAAAAAAAGTGAAAGTAAGAACCTCTATAGTTATCAATTTTATAATAAAATAAAAAAATGTTAAAGCATAAGTTCACCTTTTGTAACATGTTACACCCATATTCAGGGTGTAACATGTTACTGTAGGACCGGCCCCAGCATCCCCCTGATCATCCGTTGTGACAACTAGTTGGGGGAACGCAGGAGCAGGGCTCCACCTGCCTGGCAGCGCCATTCATTCACAAAGTCCTGTGAATGGGAAACTGCAAGTCCAGACAGCATTTGCAGCTGCTGGCTTGTAGTTGTCAACTAACTACTACGGCGCTGTGGTAGTTCATTGATTTTTCCTGCAAGTGTAAAACTGCCTGATCGTACAATGTATGAGCAGAAAGATTAGACTGACAGAATGCAGGAGATAGTTGGTGCAATTCTTTCTAGGCATCTAAAACAGAAAATAATAAATGCACATTTTTCTATCTGCAAAAAAATGTACATTTATAATTTGTTAAAAGGTGAACGTATCCTTTAAACTCTTGCTTACAGGGATGTCCAGAGTACCAAATGTTAAATAAAAATTATTCAGACTTCTTCCCAGGCTTTCTAAAATCAGGAAAAGCAACTCCAGGGAAAGTCTGTGGAAGTTTAAGACAACAGAAGCATGGGTTAGAAAAGAGAGTTTGAGAGTCACAAAAACCCTTACTTCAGAGAGGCAGCCAGGGGAACTGCTGGAGATTATTTCTTACAGCCTCTGAGTTCAATCAGAGTGCAACACTAGGGTCATGTATAAGCAGTACAACAGAACAAAGTATAAGAATAGAATTTAATATACTCCGGAAGAAATGATGACCAAAATAAGAATGATCCATACTTGGGCCTACATGGCAATTTAGAGAAATGGAAAAAACAGTCAACTGACAATTCTGCACACCTACTCAGATTTCAAAATTTCCAACAGAATTATGACTACATAGTAAATGTCCCCTAAGAGGAGGTAACAAGTCCATAACTGGCATAAATTTCCCTGAATGAAAAAAGAAAACCAGGTAAATGTGTAACTATTAGTGTGTGAGAAGTTGCATCACATCATCATTTACAGTACAGCAAAAGTGAGCTCACTGCTTTTGCTGTCACATACAACTCTGAACTTGTTACCATGAGCTCATCCTAGGCACGTGACAGGTGAACACTGTACACAGCTTAAAGGTTTAACACATTTTTTTAACCATACAAAGGGGAATATTTATCAAGTGTATATGTAAAGTTTTTTTTTTTATAATCAGTCTAAACAGCAGCAAAAATAGCTGCTGTAGTGCAACAAGCAATCGTGTGATGGAACCTGTTAAATACTGGTGAACAATACAGTATTAATGTAAACAAATTCATATATCTCAATTTAAAATCTAGAACCAAAACACACACAATATAAATCATCACCCAAAGGGCAGTTTGGGTAGTACTGGGCATATCACTTTAAAATAAATATGAGGTTTTATCTTACAAAAATTTATCAGGACTAGTAAGACTATACCAGTGCCCTGAAAGTATCCATACCCCTTGACATTTTTCACATTTTGTTATGTTACAACCAAAAATGTAAATTTATTTTATTGTGATTTTATGTGATAGACTAACGCAAAGTGGCATGTAATTGTAAAGTGGAAGGAAAACGATAAATGGTTTTTAAAAATAATATCTAAAATGTGTGGCGTGCATTTGTATTCAGCCCCCTTTACTCTAATACCCCTAGCTAAAATCTAGTGGAACCAATTGCCTTCAGAAGTCTCCGAATTGGATAGTAAGCTCCAAGGAGCAGGGCCCTCCTAACCCTCTTGTATTGAACTGTATTGTTGCTGTATTGTCTCCCTTATATTGTAATAAAAATATCCCAAGCTTTGAACATCTCACAGAGCACTGTTCAATCCATCATTCGAAAATGGAAAGAGTATGGCACAACTGCAAACCTACCAAGACATGGCCATCCACCTAAACTGACAGGCCGGGCAAGGAGAGCGTTAATCAGAGAAGCAGCCAAGAGGCCCATGGTAACTCTGGAGGATCTGCAGAGATCCACAGCTCAGGTGGGAGAATCTGTCCACAGGACAACTATTAGTCGTGCACTCCACAAATCTGGCCATTATGGAAGAGTGGCAAGAAGAAAGCCATTTTTGAAAGAAAGCCATAAGAAGTCCTGTTTGCAGTTTGCAAGAAGCTATGTGGGGGACACAGAAAACATGTGGAGGAAGGTGTTTTGGTCAGATGAGACCAAAATTGAACTTTTTGGCCTAAAAGCAAAACGCTATGTGTAGCGGAAAACTAACACTGCACATAGCCCTGAACACATCATCCCCGCACTGAAACATGATTACGGCAGCATCATGCTGTGGGATGCTTTTCTTCAGCAGGGACAGGGAAGCTGTTCAGAGTTGATGGGAAGATGGATGGAGCCAAATAAAGGGAAATCTTAGAAGAAAACCTGTTAGAGTCTGCAAAAGACTTTAGACTGGGGAGGAGTCTCAGAAAATATCAAGGCACCACCTAACAATAACTGATTTTGTGATAGCCTGTACAGAGTTTTATTCAACTGTTGTCTGCTTCCAGTGTTCAGATCATCATAACCAAACATCTTTAAACTCTGCCATGGCTATCAGCAAAACAGATTATATGCCTTTCCTGACTGGTCATTTTAATTGAAAGATACCTAAATTAAAGATATACAGTGTAATGAAAACCTCTGCACTGTGCTTCCCAGATTAAATAAACTCAACTAAATGAATAAAAATTCAAGGACGGAAAAAATTTAATAACACACTTTTTTATACATAACAATGGATAACAACTGTACGTTTACTTTAGGATCCGCAAAAACTGTATGCAGGCAGATATTTAATACTAAATTCAAATGTTGGGCATGACTGCATTATAATGCATTTATAAAGGTTATAGGTTTTGAAATTCCAATGTCAAAATGAGATATGCCTCATATATCCCTTTGATAACGTGTGCATGCACATGAAACGCGTCAGTGGAGCCTGCCATATTGACGTCACACCGCCGCATCCTCACGGCGGTCCGGCGGCCATTTTTGTGAGTGTGTTGCCAGTTTTCTCTGTTACTCACATGGATGTTTCTTTTATACAATAAATAATTATTACACCATAAGCGCTCCAGTTGTGGCTCGTTTTTGCGAGCTATTTTCCCTAAGGTGGATTGCGTTATTCCTGCTTGCTCTGTCCATGGTGGAGAGGTTTCCTGAGTCATCCCTGTAATGCAGTGAAAGGCCAGTGATGGTGCCAGAGTCATCACTGTAATGCTGTGAGGCCAGTGGTGTTGTTCTTGTCTCCAGACCATGATCTTCCTGGTGGAAGTTTTCCCTACCTGTGGAGGAGCTGGATATATTACTAATATGCGCTTCTGGGGAGTGCATTCATAAAGCATTATCTAGCACGGAGTCATTTTCACCCATTCATCACAGAGATTCCACGGACATTTATTTGATATTCATCCGAATGATCTTCTCTATTTATTTTATATAGGACTGTACACTACTGTTACTTTATATCAGGGGTCCTCAAACGTTTTAAACAGGGGGCCTGTTCACTGTCCCTCAGACCGTTGGAGGGCCGGACTATAGTTTCAAAAAAAAAAAAAAAAAAAAACTATGAACAAAATTCGGACACCGTACAGGCGATGACCAAAGACTGCGGACACAGTACAGGCGATGACCAGAGACTGCGGACATACAACGGCGGTGGGAATACTGGGCCGGCCGCTCCATAAGATGCACAGACATTTCCCCCCAAGTGTGTCTTATGGAGCAAAATAGCGCCCCATCATTAGTGTCAGTCGGAGGAATTGTGCCCCATCATTGGTGTCAGTGGGAAGAAACGTGCCCCATCATTGGTGTCAGTGGGAAGAAACGTGCCCCATCATTGGTATCAGTTGGAGGAATAGTGCCCAATCATTGGTGTCAGTGGGAAGAATCGTGCCCCATCATTGTGTCAGTGGGAGGAATATTGCCCCATCATTAGTGTCAGTGTGTGGGGGGGGGGAAAATTAGTGCCTCGTCATTGCTGTCAGTGGGGGAAGGGGATAGTGTCCCAACATTGGTGTCAGTGGGAGGAATAGTGTCCCAACATTGGTGTCAGTGGGAGGAATAGTGTCCCATCATTGGTGTCAGTCGGAAGAATAGTATGTCATTGGTGTCAGTGGGGGGGGGGGGAATAGTGCCCCATCTTTGGTGTCAGTGGGAGGAATAGTACGTCATTGGTGTCAGTGGGGGGAATAGTACCCCGTCATTGGTGTCAGTGGGGGGAATAGTACCCCATCATTGGTGTCAGTGGGGGAAGGAATAGTGCCCCATCGTTGGTGTCAGTGGGGGAAGGAATAGTGCCCCATCGTTGAGGTCAGTGGGGGGGAGGAATAGTGCCCCATCGTTGAGGTCAGTGGGGGGGAGGAATAGTGCCCCATCGTTGAGGTCAGTGGGGGGGAGGAATAGTGCCCCATCGTTGATGTCAGTGGGGGGGAGGAATAGTGCCCCATCGTTGATGTCAGTGGGGGGGAGGAATAGTGCCCCATCGTTGATGTCAGTGGGGGGGAGGAATAGTGCCCCATCGTTGATGTCAGTGGGGGGGAGGAATAGTGCCCCATCGTTGATGTCAGTGGGGGGGAGGAATAGTGCCCCATCGTTGATGTCAGTGGGGGGGAGGAATAGTGCCCCATCGTTGATGTCAGTGGGGGGGAGGAATAGTGCCCCATCGTTGATGTCAGTGGGGGGGAGGAATAGTGCCCCATCGTTGATGTCAGTGGGGGGGAGGAATAGTGCCCCATCGTTGATGTCAGTGGGGGGGAGGAATAGTGCCCCATCGTTGATGTCAGTGGGGGGGAGGAATAGTGCCCCATCGTTGATGTCAGTGGGGGGGAGGAATAGTGCCCCATCGTTGATGTCAGTGGGGGGGAGGAATAGTGCCCCATCGTTGATGTCAGTGGGGGGGAGGAATAGTGCCCCATCGTTGATGTCAGTGGGGGGGAGGAATAGTGCCCCATCGTTGATGTCAGTGGGGGGGAGGAATAGTGCCCCATCGTTGATGTCAGTGGGGGGAGGAATAGTGCCCCATCGTTGATGTCAGTGGGGGGGAGGAATAGTGCCCCATCGTTGATGTCAGTGGGGGGGAGGAATAGTGCCCCATCGTTGATGTCAGTGGGGGGGGAGGAATAGTGCCCCATCGTTGATGTCAGTGGGGGGGAGGAATAGTGCCCCATCGTTGATGTCAGTGGGGGGGAGGAATAGTGCCCCGTCGTTGATGTCAGTGGGGGGGGAGGAATAGTGCCCCATCGTTGAGGTCAGTGGGGGGGAGGAATAGTGCCCCATCGTTGATGTCAGTGGGGGGGAGGAATAGTGCCCCATCGTTGAGGTCAGTGGGGGAGGGAATAGTGCCCCATCGTTGGTGTCAGTGGGGGGAGGAATAGTGCCCCATCACTGGTTTCAGTGGGAGGAATAATGCCCCATCATTAGTATCAGTGACACCAATGATGGGGCACTATTCCTCCCTCTGACACCAATGACACAAGTTGCTGACCCCTGCTCCAGCATGGTGCTCCTGCAGCCAGCATACCTGGTTACAGCAGCACCATCAGCACGGCACACTTACCTGTGAGCTGTCCTCCTTCACTTCGGCTTCTCCCTCACTCGATGTTCGCGGGGCCGCTTGGCTCCGCCTCCTTGCAGGTGATTGGCCGCCTGTGTGTCTTTCCTGAGCTACAGTTCTGGTGACCAATCACCGGTGAGGAGGCGAAGCTGAGTGGCAGGAGTGAGGGAGTGGCCATAAATGAAGGAGCAGCGCTTCCTGGACTTGATCGTCGTGGGACTGGGACCGGAGCCAGGTAAGGTACAGAAGCACCCTGCCCGCCCCTGTACTTAGTGTCCCTTCCTCGCGGAAAATACGCCCCTGCCGGCAGGCTGGATAAATGGCCTCGGCGGACCGCATGTGGCCCACGGGCCGTAGTTTGAGGACCCCTGCTTTATATATTTATTTGCAAATATCACTTACTCGCTGATATTCTGCAGGACACTCATGCAATATTATTAACTTTAGCACTATTTTGAGTGCCTTAACTTTGAGTTTGTCATTATTGTCACTTTATTTACTAGCACTTTGGTTTTGTAATAATGTAGAGCGCTGCATTTTACGTTTTTTCAGGTCAAAAATCCTAAACTGCAAATTGGAGACAGAAATCCCTCATAACAAAAGGACTGGCATACACACCTAAATGAAACGTTATGGGTAAAGTGCCCTAACAAAATATTACTACTCAAACAAACCCAGCCACAGGCTACAGAAATACATCAAAAGAAGAAAAAATAGGCTGAACAGGTCACATACACATGATTTATAGACTTATAAAAATTAAATCAACAGAAAGAGAATGAAGAACATCGTAACAATGTCAGAATATAAAAAGGCACAGTTAACGTGTATGTGCAGGCAAAAGCTAAAAAAGAACGTTTGCAAAGTTAAGTGTGCAATGTTCCACATTTTTTCCCTTCCTTCAAGTGTTACCCACAACAGTAAAATCAGTCTGTATATGCAGTAAAGCATGCTTGTACTCACTGTGAAATCTAATGGATTAATAATCCGCATTGTGTAAAAAGGCCATTTGATCCTGTCTTCTCTGATCCCCCCATCTTCTAATAACCCCAGTCCATCTGCTAATAGAACAGAGTCCTAGGAGACACTCTGCACATGCTCAGTTGGTGTGTATTGCTAGAGTGTTTCTTTTGGAGGGTACATGTGATCAGCACCTGGCCAATAAGCACTGCCCAGAGAGTCAGGGGTTATGCAGCCTCATAGGGCAGTGAGAGGAGAATGGAAACTCCTACACGCTTTAACCAGTGCTATGCTGGACACCGAAAGAAGTCACCAGACTGCTATATACTGCTGATGAGAAAAGGTGTTTAGCAGTTTATATTTACTAACACAATTGCATTTCCATGTTCTGTGTACTGTGGAAGACCAGATATAGTGAATGCAGGGTCCTTGGTTTAGGAACACTTTAAAAATACGGCAAACACAAAATTATACTTGCTCATTTTGCCATAAATGCAGTCTGCTACTGTACCGAAACAGCAGGGGAGGGGAAGAGAAACTAGGCAGGGCTGACAACACTACTTGAGATTTTAAATACAACAGAGGCAGCGTGATCAGCTCATGTCCTGTCTGGTAGGATCAGAAGGTATTTGTCATTGAAGTGTTTTTAACCACCTCAATATGGGACACAATTTGAATGACAATTACTTAGTCATGCAACATTGTACCCTAATAAAATAATTAACCTTTTTTTGAGACAGATATAGCTTTCTTTTGGTGGTATTTAATCACCACTGGGGCTTTTATTTGTTTGCTATATAAGCAAAAAAATACTGCAAGGTTATTAAAAACACATTTTTCTTAGTTTCTGTAATAAAAATTTTGCAAACAAATAATCTTTCTTCATAAATTTAGGCCAAAATGTACATTTGGTAAAAAATAACCAAATCAGTGTACATTTATTCTCTGGAACATTTACTGTATACAAGCTATTGTATACAGTATATTTCTTATATGTAAAAGTCTTATTTTTTGAGGCCTTAAAATACCAGGACAGTACAAATACCTCCTTTTTGGAAGGTATTTAATAATTTGCATGGTGGGTTTTTTAGAGTTGTAATATTTTTGACAGAATTTTTTGGAAAATTAAGTAAAAACTTTTTTTCAAAATTTTTTTTTAAACATACTGGTGTGGCGGTGATCGAGAATACTGAATGGTGACAACAGAATGTATATATTTTTAAAAAAATAATTTTTTAAAAACTTTTTTTCAACAATTTTAAACAATTTTTTTTTTTACATACTGTGATCAGAGTTACCACAGTCACTCTATGCTACTCTGGGGAGGACATCGGGATTTTATTTTTTTTACACTATTTCTTAAAACAGTATTATAAGCAATAATTTTTATGAATAGCATCATTCACTGCCAGTGTGTACTACTGTGACAGCTGTGATTAGTCACAGCTATCACATGGTACAGATGCATTGTAATTGGCTCTGTCTGTACCATGTGATCACTGTGACCAATCACAGAGATCATCACAATAGTACACAATGAATGGCTATGAATGAAAGCCAGTCATTTTTCTCACAAATGATGGAATACTTCTGGCGTTGGAACTTCTGGTCTCCATGCCAGCAGCTGCAGAGTTGTATGAAGCCCATCTCTCTCCTCCTCTCACCCAATCGCAGAGTAATTTGTATATTGTGAACCTACTCAGAGACCACAATGCCTTCTGTGAACAAACAGCAGAGAGGAGGGACGGGCAGAAATGCTATGCAAGAAGACCGTGTTCTCTCCTCTAAGAGCTTCAGGAGTGCAGCGATAGCTGTGCTCCTGGCACTCTATAAAACCATCAGTTGTAAATAAAAGAGCCAAGTCCACAAGATCTTGGATCTTGTTGGATGTAACTCATAGTACACCAGCACATTTTACAAAGTGGTTGAATTTCTGGAGTTCAGCATTTTTTTTTTTTGCCATGTGTGTCCCACTGCATACATTTTGCTTTACTTCGTCTCCCGTAGCCAAAACAAAGTGAAAGGAAATCCCTCCAAAATTAGAGAATCCAGAGGTGCCACCAGAACTAGCATACCCATTGAAAGATTTCCCTTCTATTTCTGTTTTGATGATAACCCAAAATCTGAGATTTTCTTTCACTTTTGATCATAACAAAAAGCAGGACAAATAAAGAGGGTGAATCACTTTAAGGTGGGCACAGACAGCAATAACAACTGACAGGTGTTCAAATCCCTCTCCACATTATCTGAAACAAAAAAAAAAAAAAAAAAAAAAAGTTTGACTTTAGTGGCACTTTAATCTGTTAAAAAAAAAAGAAAAAACTTGCATCTTTATACCCTATAAGACTAGTTGTTCCAAAGACTATTGTTTGAGAGTGGTCAGTTCACTTCTCATTTATTTATGAATCTCCAAAGAACTAGTGAATATGTAGTTACATCATCACAGGCCCACCCAAGAGAACCCTTGGAAAGCCCAACCACAGAAAACAAAATTCAGGGTTCTCTGGCCTTCACCACCAAACCATATCAGTTACTTTTAATTCTCAGCTTTCACCTCAATTTAAGAAAAGAGAGATGATTTTTCCCTTGCCTTAGTAACCTTTTCGAAAAGTATTCTGATGTAGATGAGGTAGGCGTTCTGTGATTCGTATGCTTCATTCCAAATACTCAAAATCTTTTAGCTATTTTACTGCCATAATATTTCATGACAAATGTAATGTTTTTGTGGGCATGACAACTGAATAGATTAACCGGTTTTGGATTTTAGGCTAAAAACAAAAAAACAAAACAAAACTGTATATTGACAACTAAGTGATGTCATGAATAAATCTATTTAAAAACAAGGGATAGGCTGATCGAGATAGGTTAGCCTACTCATGTGAAGTAATGTGTTGAGTCTTGTCCTGCTTGTGTGGTGGTATTTTCAGAGGCAGGTTACTATCATTGTACAGTGTTATGAAAAGGACGTCAGGTTCATTAATCTTTATATCTTTTCATTTACAAGTGGGATAATAAGTTGCTCAGAATTTCCCATGCTGAGAGACCTCCAGGTGCTTTCTATGACATACATGCAATGGAAAAATGAGCTCTCTCATCCATCCTACTTTTGACTTTCCTAGAGAACAATTAGCAGTATAGCTGAGATTATTCCTACTACTACAATCTAGTCACAAATTGCAGTAAATTTATTAACCACTTGCCCCCCTGAGGATTTACCCCCCTTTCTGATCAGGCCATTTTTTTGCCACTGCGTTACTTTAACTGACAATTGCGCGGTCATGCAACGCAGCACCAAAATGAAATTTACGTCCTTTTTTCCCCACAAGTTGAGCTTTCGTTCGGTGGCATTTGATCGCCTGTGTTTTTTTTATTTTTTGTGCTATACATGTAAAGATGGCAGCGGGAGCGGACACACATCAGTGAGCTCCTGCGCTCCTAGCCCCAATCCGCTGCCATCTGGGCCGCAGCGGACCCTAGCGGGGCCCCTACGACACTCCGGTCCCTGTCTGGCCACCAGGGAAGGCCACCGGACCTTTTCCCGGAGCTCTGAGAATCGCGGCCTACCGCGCACCTGAAGCCGCAGCCTCGATTGCCGGACATCCGCCCGGACCGCCGCCGCTCTGTCCCCCACCGACCTGTCTGCCTCCCCAGGGCCCTCCCCATCAGCCCTGGGTCCTCGCTGACTACTGCTGACCACCAGGAACCGGTTCGAGCCCACGGTGGACTGGTTGCTCCACCACCCAGCCCGCCGACCTGCCCGTCTCCCTGGAGCCCTCCCCACTGGCTCTCAGTCCACCAGCATCCAGCCGCCGGCACCCAGCTGCCACCTCGGGACACCCAGCTACAGACACCCAGCTCCCCGCACCTGGCGGCCCTGCCTGAGGGCTGCTTTGGGCCGCCTAGCACCCTGCATCAGCCGGCACCCAGCCCCCAGACCAGGGACCTCTCCAGGCCTCTCGAGAATCGAGACGACGTCGCACCTCCACCACTTGCATCAAGAGGGTAAGCCTCCACTATCAGTTTCCTCCCTGCTCCCCTCCGGGTACCACGCGGCCAGGAACCTACCACCGAACAGCCCAAGCCCTGTCCAATCCGGCAGAGTCAAGCCTGCCACGCGGCCTTACCGCTCCCACCGACGCTGGGCCCCTAGCACTCTCAGTCGCTGGCCCGCAACATCCACTTGCGTGGCTCACTTCACCCACGGACGCCGAGCCCTACTGCAACTAGCCCACTCCACCTCCAGATGTCGGTCCACACCACCTCCTGCCGACAGCCCTTCAACACCTCCTGATGCCGGGCCCTTCAGCACCTTCCAACGCCGAGCCCTCAGCACCTGGCCCACAACATCCGCCTGCGCTGGCTCACTTCGCCCACGGACGCCGAGACCTACTACAACTACCAACACCTAGCCCACTCCACCTCCTGATGCCGGGCCTTCAGCACCCCTGCCACCGGGTCCTCTGCACCTCCCGTCGCCGGGTCCTCTGCACCTCCCATCGCCTGGTCCTCAACACCTCTAATCACCGCATCCCACGGCTCGTCAAGCCGCCCCAGCACTGTGCCTACCGATGCCGTGCCACAACACCCGCGGACACCGGCCTACAGCACCCACAGACTGCAACCAGCCAGCTGCGGCCCCAGCCGCCCACCTCTCCCCTCCTACGATTGGACACTGATGAACTCTGACATGGCATAACGGACTCTCCCCATCCTCACGTTCTGACTGAAAACTCCCTCCTCTCCGACCCGATCAGCATTCTGCCCACCCTAGCTTGCCACCTGCACTCCTCCTCCTCGTTCTCCAGTTCTCCATCCCCAAACTTGCCTCCCTCTACCCCCCTACTCCCCCAAAACAGCTCTACATCGCACCCTCACTTCCCTCCCCCCTCTACGGCTTTCACCACCTCCTCCTAATACTCCACTCCCCCGTCGACCCACATGCCACCACCAACAGACCCACACGCTCCTGCACCTCCCGTTCCCACCTTCCTCACCCTCCTCCTAACCGCCGGTGACATCTCCCCGAACCCTGGCCCTCCATCTCCCCACTCCCCCTCCTGGCACCCCCCTACACACACCAACCACCGCAACCCCCTCAATCTCATATCTGTCCCCCCTCCTCCCCACATCCACCCCTCCCCTCTCGGTTGCACTCCTGAACGCCCGTTTGGTTTGCAACAAGCTCACCGCCATCCACGACCTCTGTCTCCTACTCCCTCAACCTCCTAGCGGTCACTGAAACCTGGATCCAAGCCACTGACTCCACCTCCCCTGCTGCCCTCTCCTATGGAGGCCTCGTCTGGACCCATTCACCCAGACTGAGGCGGAGGGGTCGGTATACTCCTACCACCGCTGAGCACCTTCCAGGTCCTCCCTAACCCCCTCTCCCTATCCTTCTCCTCCTTCGAGGCCCACTGCATCTGGCTCTTATCTCCCATCCCCCTAAGGATTGCGGTAATCTATCCGCCTCCTGGTTCCGCATCCCCCTTCCTAGATGACTTTGCCGCCTGGCTTCCCTTCTTCCTCTCCTCCGAGCTACCGACCATCATCCTAGGCAACTTCAATATCCCCATCAACGCCAACAGCCCAGCTACTTCCCAACTCCTCCTTCTAACCTCCTCCTTCGCGCTCACACAGCACACTCAGTCCTCCACCCACTTCAACGGAAACACCCTGGACCTCGTTTTCTCCCACCTCTGCACCCCCCACGACTTCACTAACACCCCCTTCCCCCTCTCTGACCACCACCTCCTCACATTCTCCATCTCCCCCTCCCTCAACCCCCCCCTTCCCCCTCTCGAAGCGTCTAACCTTCACCCGCAACCTCCGCAATCTGAACCCGACCCATCTCCTCCCAGCAGCTGACTGTCTGTATGACAGTATCCTCCCTCTGTCATGCCCTGACCTGGCCACTACTGCATACGACTGTCAGCTGCCCTTGACTCAATGGCACCCCTAACCACACGTAGCATTAGACCCGGACTGCTTCAACCCTGGCAAAACGACCACACGAAATGCCTCAAACGACGCAGTCACGCGTTGGAGCGCTTTTGGCGCAAAACCAGATCCCCTTGCGCGTTCTCCCTCTATAAAGCCGCCTACCTCGCCTACACCACCTCTCTCCACGCCGCCAAGCAAGCCTATTTCATAACCCCTATCCACACCCTCTCCACCTGTCCTCGTTGGCTCTTCTCCACTTTCAAATCCCTGCTGTCTACCCCCCCCCCCCCCAACTCCTCACTCACCGCCCACGAGATTGCCAATCACTTCCAAAACAAGATTGACACAATCCGTACGGACATTGTCAACTCACAATCCACCTCTCCACCCGGCCTCCTTCAACCCCTCAACCGTCCCCTCCCCTGACCTCATAGCCACACTACCCCCCACTATACCTAATGCCCCACACATAATCACCTCCCCAACACTCCACTCCTTCAGCCCAACTACTGAGGTCTCTAAGGTCTTCACTGAAGCCCGCCTCACCACCTGCCCCCTGGACCCTATCCCCTCACAGCTCCTCCAATCACCCCCCCCCTCCATCATTCGCTCCCTCACCCACATCTTCAATCTCTCCCTCTCCACCGGCACCTTCCCCTCCCCTCTAAAAACACACACACATCACCCCCATACGCAAAAAACCCTCCCTTGACCCCACTAACCTTAACAACCTTAGACTTATCTCCTTGTTGCCCTTCACTTCCAAGCTCCTTGAGCGCCTGGCCTACAATCGCCTAGGCGCCCACCTCACTGATAACAACCTCCTTGACCCCCTACAGTCTGGCTTCCGTCCCCTGCACTCCACCAAAACCGCCCTACTTAAAATCACCAACGACCTGCTAACCGCCAAAGCCAATGACCACTATTCTATCCTCCTGCTCCTCGACCTCTCCGCGGCCTTCAAAACTGTTGACCACCCACTCCTCCTTGCCAAACTGCACTCCCTTGGCATCAAGGACGCTGTTCTCTCCTGGTTCTCCTCCTACCTATCCCAACGCTCCTTCAGCGTCACCTACAACACTGCCACCTCCCCCTCTCTGTCGGGGTCCCCCAAGGCTCTGTCCTCGGGCCCCTCCTCTTCATCTATACCTCCTCCCTTGGCAAACTTATTCACTCCCACGGCTTCAATTACCACCTCTATGCCGACGACACCCAAATTTACCTCTCCACCCCCCACCTTACCCCCTCACTCTCTGCCTGCATCGCCCACCTCCTAAACGACAGACTGGATGTTGCTCCATTTCCTCAAACTTAACCTATCCAAAACCGAGCTCCTGGTCTTCCCCCCACCCCGTGCCCCCCCCCCCCCATCCTCTCCATCACTAAACGCCACCATCTCTCCCACTCCACACGCCGAAGTCCTGGGTGTCACCCTAGACTCCCACCTCTCCTTCCTACCCCACATCCAACTGCTATCTAGATCTTGCAGGCGCCACCTCCGCAACATCTCCAAGATACGCACATTCCTCACCCCAGACACCACCAAACAACTCGTATACTCCCTCATCATCTCACGCTTGGACTATTGCAATTCCCTTCTCACTGGCCTACCCAAATGAACGCTATCCCTACTCCAGTCGATCCTAAACTCAGCGGCTAGACTCATCCACCTCACCAAGAACTCCACATCTGCCTCCCCCCTCTGCCATTCCCTTCATTGGCTCCCGATTGCCCAACGCATCAAATTCAAACTGCTAACTATGACCTACAAGGCCATTCACAATGCCGCCCCAAACTACATAACTGACCTGATACCCAAATACTACCCTACCCGTGCCCTCCGCTCCTCACAGGACCTCCTACTCTCTAGCGCCCTGGTCTCCTCCTCCCACGCCCAACTGCAGGACTTCTCCAAGACTTCCCCCATCCTCTGGAACTCCCTACCCCAATCCATCAGACTGTCACCTACCCTCCTCACCTTCAGGCGCACCCTGAAAACCCTCCTCTTCAGGGAAGCCTACCCCAACCTCACCTAACACCCGACCTCACCTAACAACTAACCTCCTCCACTCCTCCCACCACCCCATCCCCCACAGCCATCTCCTCCTGTACCACCTTCCCCTCCCTCCTAGATTGTAAGCTCGAAAGAGCAGGGCCCTCGAACCGCTCGTGTATTGTATTGTTACTGTCTTGTCTCATGTTCTGTCCCCCTTGCTACTGTACAGCGCTGAGCATACCCTTTGGCGCTATAATAATAATAATAATAAAAAAAAGGCTGACAATTTTGAGAAGAAAACCCCAATATTTTGGAATTTTTGCTATAAAACATGTCCAGTAAAAAAAATTAAAAAATCTAATTTCATCATAAATTTAGGCCAAAATGTATTCTACGACATGTCTTTGCTAAAAAAAAATCCCAATACATGTAAACTAATTGGTTTACGTGAAAGCTGTAGCGTTTACAAAATGGCGGTATAGATAGTTTTTTTTTTTTATACTAATAATAGCGGTGATCAGCGACTTATGGCGGGACTGCGGCGGACATTCTGACACTGGGGGGGAACTGACTTGGGGTCACTGACATCCCCAGTGAAACCAATACAGTGATCAGTGCAAAAAAAAAAAACAAACAAAAAACTGACACTGTACTAATGGCACTGGGGAAGAAGGGGTAAATATTTGAAGGCAATCAAAGGGGTAACTATGTGAGGGGAGTGTATCACTAGGGGGCAGGGTGCGTGTTTCACTGTTACACACTGATCCGGAAGGCTGAGCTCAGAAATCCGGAACAGTGTGCTGAAAACTGACAGGGAGGAGAGCTGCACTGAAAACAATGCAGCCTTCCTCCTAGTCAGTGTTTGCTGGCAATCGTTGGGTAATCACCGGCCGGGATCTGGTGATTGACACCTGTGGCCGCGATCGGTGCCACGGGAAGGTGGGACGTGCGCCCCCTACCCCGAAACTCAGGATCACGTTTATATACCTGATCCTGCGCACAGGGGCTGCCTTGTAGCAGTATATGTACTGCGGGTGGTCCCTTAGTGATTCAGTAAAAAAAAATTTTAAAAATCAAATTTAGTCATAAATGTAGGTCAAAATGTATTCTGCTACATGTGTGTATTAATTGGTTTACGTGAAAGTTATAGCGTTTACAAATGGTGGTATATATACCGGAATTTTTTTTTTCTACTAATAATGGTGGCGATCAGCGACTTATAGCGGGGCTGCGGCGGGCATTCTGACACTGGGGGGCATGGACTTGATGAAACTGACATCGCCCCAGTGACACCAATACAGTGAGCAGTGCTAGAAAAAAAAAAAAAAAAAAAAAAGCACTGACACTGTATTGATGGCACTGAGCAGGAAGGGGTTAACATGAGGGGCGATCAAAGGGTTAACTGTGTGCTGGGATTGTTTTATTAGGGGGCGGTGTGTTGGTGCTCAACTGTAAGGAAACTGCTATGGATGGCTGTGCACAGCCATCCAGAGCAGTGTGCCTGAACCGACAGGGAGGGCTGTTAGTAAACAAAGCAGCCCTCCTCCCCGTCGGAGATTCTTGGTAACCACCGGCGGGTAATCATCGTCCGGGACCCAGCGATTGACAGCTGTGGCCGCAAATGGCAGTGCGGGTAGGGAAAGTGCGCACCCCCTACCCGGAGATGCAAAATAACACACACACACACACACACACACACACACACACACATATATATTTGAATGGATTTTGCCCACCCCTGCCGCCCTGTAGCAGTATATCTGCTATAGGGCAGCGGGGAAGCGGTTAAATTGATAATGGTTTATTTGTCCAATTACACATCAGTAAACCTATAATACAGACTACCTGTTAAAGATCTAATAGTGTAAAAATGTAACAAAATTATGTTTGCATGACAAGGATCTTCCACTATTTTATTGGCAGGTAAAATTTAAGCAGCAAGATTTCTCTGGTATGGGTAGGGAGAATGAAACTATGTTTTTGTTTAGTGCGATATTTGCTTGTGTTGGTATACTAGTGGGTGTACTGGCAGGGGCATTTTCTGAATGCAGTGGGCCTGTGTACAAAATCATAAGTTGGTTCCTGTGAGCCTGCAACAAGGGAGAGCCATGCCACACTCCAGCCACCTTTTTAACACCCCCCATGGATGTGGCCAGATTGTACTAACAGTGAGAGAATCTTAAAGGGGCATAGCTAAGACCTGACTAACAAAATGTATAATACTCAGCACAATCATTTAAACAGAAAATGAAACTTTTCCAGTTGAATATACCTTTCAGCCAGCTTACAGAAGAACCTTATGAAACATTCGACTACTTAGAAACCTTTACTTCAGGCGTTCCCTTTTACACCAAGAGCCTCATCTCCATCACATCAGTAGTACAACTTTATATCAGGATTCCTACTTGCCCCTCCCCCTTCACACAGCACCCCTTCCTTAAAACAGTGCCCCCCCCTTACATCAATGCTCCCCCCCAACATTAGTTTCCTCCTTGCTTCAGAGCCACTCCCCTAACTTTAGAGTACCCCACTATATCAGTCTATATTTGAATCACCCTTTACATCAGTGTCCCCCTTTACATCAGCATCCCTCAAATCAGTGTCCCCTTAAATCAATGCCCCACCTTAAATCAGTGCCCTCGATAATTCAGAGTTCTATCTACATCAGTGTCAGCTTTGCTTCAGAGTCTCCCATTACGTCAGTGTCCCCCCTTTCATCAGAATCCCACCCTATACACATGCCACAGATTCTCAATTGAATTTAGGTCTGGACTTTGACTGGGCCATTCTAACATGGAAATATGCTTTGATCTAAACCATTCCATTGTAGCTCTGGTTGCATGTTTAGGGTTGTTGTCCTGCTGGAAGGTGAACCTCCGGCCCAGTCTCAAGTCTCTTGCAGACTAACAGGTTTTCTTCTAAGATTGCCCTGTATTTGGCTCCATCCTTCTTCCCATCAACTCTGATCAGCTTCCCTGTCCCTGCTGAAGAAAAGCATCCCCACAACATAATGCTGCCACCACCATGTTTTACGGTGGGGATGGTGTGTTCAGGGTGATGTGTAGGGTTAGTTTTAAGCAACACATAGCGTTTTGCTTTTAGGCCAAAAAGTTCAATTTTGGTCTCATCTGACCAGAACACCATCTTCCACATGTCTGCTGTGTCCCCCACATAGCTTCTCACAAACTGCAAATGGGACTTCGTGTGGCTCTCTTTCAACAATGGCTTTCTTCTTGACACTCTTCCATAAAGGCCAGATTTGTGGAAGATTCTCCCACTTGAGCTGTGGATCTCTGCAGCTCCCTAGAGTTACCATGAGCCTCTCTTGGCTGCTTCTCTGATTAATGCTCTCCTTGCCCAGCCTGTCAGTTTAGGTGGACAGCCATGTCTTGGTAGGTTTGCAGATGTGCCATACATTTTTGGATGATGGATTGAACAGTGCTCTGTGAGATGTTCAAAGCTTGGAATATTTTTTTTTTTTATAACCCAACCCTGCTTTAAACTTTTCCACAACTTTATCCCTGACCTGTCGTGTGTAGGGCTGAATACAAATGCATGCCACACCTTCCAGATATTTATTTGTAAAAAAAAATTAAAACCAGTTATTTCCCTTCCACTTAAAAATTACGTGCCACTTTGTGTTAGTCTATTACATACAATTCCAATAAAACGGATTTATGTTTTTGGTTGTAACATGACAAAATGTAGAAAATTTCAAGGGGTATAATTACTTTTTCAAGGCACTGTAGTAGCGGTGGTAAAAAATTCTTCTATTGACTCAACATGCCTCTCAGCAAATAGTTTGGGGTGTCTGCTTTCTAAAAGGAGTCATTTTGGGGGGTGGGGGCATTTTATGCCCAGCATTAGAAGTTTATGCCACACATCATTTACGCTAACCACCTGAAGACCAAGCCTTTTCTGACACTTTATTCCCATGAAAAAAAAATCAGTATTTTTTGTTAAGAAATCACTTTGAACCCCCCAAAATTATATATTTATTTAAAGCAGACACCGTAGTGAATAAAATGGTGGGTGCTGCAATTTTTTATGTCACATAGTGATTTTTCAAATCACATAGCGCAGTGATTTTTCAAATGCAAATTTTTATGCTTTAAAACTGCGCATGCCCCATGCAATTGCGACAAACTGCATACATTTTTAATATCCATAGGCAACACTTTAAAAGCCTTTACAAGCTACCGTTTTAGATTTCCAGAGGGGGTCTAGTGCTAGAATTACTTCCCTTGATCTGACGTTCGCGGCGATACCTCACATGCATGGCGCAACCGCTGTTTACATATGTGTGCGAGCGGGGCGGCAAGGGTGATTTCTTTTTTTTAAAGTTATTGATTTTTTAAACTATTTTTAAATGGTCCCTTTCATTGTTTTTTTTATCACTTTTAATGTTATCACAGGGAATGCAAATATCCCCTATAACTTCAATGGGCATTGTCATATTTTTCATATGCTTTCCCAATTTACAAATGGCGCTGTTTATATCCTGCAAAACTGAAGTGATGAAATGCTCGTAGCTTCCGATTTCTTCTTCAGTGAGGGCACCAGGCCATGACAGCTTGCGGCTTCACAGCCGGGTGCCCACTGCACATGCGCGAGAAGCGTTGCGCTTTGTGAATGGCCCCGTAGTCTTCTGTGATCTGTCATGTGTCCCAGAAGATTATGGAGAGGGGGGGTGGGGGTCGACAACTTCCGCTTCCAATCACCTAGGCGAGCGCAGTGGAAGTGAGAGCGGGTACCTGTCAAATTCAGGTAACCACTCCCCCCCCTGCTCCCCAAAGTTGCCAATCCTTAATGGGGAACGGGGGAAAAAGGCTTAAAGCGGAACTTCCCCTTTTGGGTGGAGCTCTGCTTTAAATATTTTGCTGTAAGGAAGTATTTGACCCCTTCCTGATTTTTTTTTTGTGCATATATTTGTCACACTTGATTCAGATTGCTAAACAAATGGTCTTCAATACTTGAGGAAATCTGCTTTTTTTGGGGGGAGGGACTGGAACACGGTGCTGTTAAATGGCATGGAGATGGAGCTCAGGACGCCTGCCATGAATGACAAGCCCTAGAGCCTACCTGAGCTCGGTCTGTGTGGCAGCAGAAGCGCCCATTATTGTCTGGTGGCCTCGGATCCTTTGGGCGGTCGGTCGTGGAGGAGGGTTCTGGCGGTCCACCTGTGGGCATGGCTGGCAGCCGGAGGAGCACCACGGATCCAGCGGAGTGGAGAAAGGAGACAGCGGCACCAGAGGAGGGAAAGGATGCCAGCAGTGCCCACAAAACTGACTGTGTGGCGGCAACGGTGGCCGCGGAACTGCCTGAGCGGCAGTGTTGGAGCCAGAAATTCCTACAAAAACAGAAATGGCAGAATGATTCACGAAATTAGAGCTATCCATTAAAAATTAAAAGGGGACATTACGCAACGACTTGGGCCAGATATTAACTCGATTTGAAAAAGTAGAGGGGAGAATTGAGGAATATACGAACTCAATTGATAAATTAGAAATGGAGAAGAGGAGTAGAGAACAAAGAAAACTCATTTAAAATAGAGGATCTGGAGAATCGTAACAGAAGAAATAACTTAAGGGATGAAAAGCCTACCAGAAGAAGAGGAACAGGAAGAGGATCTACGGGAGATAATAAAGAAAAAGTGCGTAACCCAATAATGGGAAGATCAGTGACAGAAAAATCGAAAGAGTACACCGGATTAGAAGGCCAAGAGGAATAATGGCGGAAAGCCCCAGAGATGTAATTTCGAGTTCGATTTCACTATTTTGAAGACAGAGAGAATACGGAAAGCTTTGCGTGACTTTACGGAAATAAAATATAAGGAAACAAATTTGTATATTTTCTCGGATATCGCTTCAGAGACACTGGCTAGAAGAAGATCTTTGAAACTGCTGTTGGAGCACGAGATTGATATAGCTGGGGCTTCCCAGCATACCTAATCGGATGGAAAATCGGCAAGGATGAGGTTTTCAGATCTCAATGACTTTTGTGAGAAAATGGTCCTTGAAGGGTGGTTAGAGGGGAACAGGGGGCAGAAAAATGGCATCGGGTGGCTAAGAAGTAGGAAGGCATGGTGGGGTGGTAGGGGGGATCAAGAGAGAGAGGGGTGTTTTTTTTTTTCCTCCCTCTCTCCTTTCCGACAGCCGCACTCTGGTTCCTTTGCCCCTGGTCCCTTTCTCCCCGGAGGAGATAATTGGGGGGGGGTGAGAATGTGGTAATGGCGGGAGGTCAAGAGGCCAGGCATGCTCTCAACTCCAGTCTGAAAGAGGATACGAGCCAAGGATTGGAGTCAGCGTGTGTTTTGAGTCTCACCCCAGATTAGGAATCGTTAGCGGGAATGATCCACGACAGATTCCAAAGCAATAAGTAGGCCAGGGGGTTTTAGGTGTACAAGAAGTAGGAAGAAGGGAGGGTGGGGAATGGGGGGTGGGTGGATAAGCAGGGAAGGGGGGGGGGGACGAAAATGGGGAGTTGATGTGGGGGGGGGGGGGGAGAAAGTCCATATCTTACCCTATCTGTATCTGTCCTCCGGCAACGGGAGCCTTGGTAGGGTAGTGATATAATATTTGATATGAGGTTAAGTTTATGACTTAAAATGTGAAAGGGTTAAATTCTTCAGTAAAAAGACACAAGATACTGAGGGAAATCCACCAATACACTCCATAGATGTGGTGTTTCTTCAAGAGACACATTTAACCCACGATACAAACGATATGTTATACTCCAAGTACCACGTGACGTGTTTCTATGCTGATTCCCCAGTTAAAAGGGCTAAAGGTGTAGCAATTGGGTTTTCAAAAAAATGTAAGTTTCACCCTGGAGGGAAGAATGGAGGACCCAGAGGGCTGTTTTTTGATTTTAAAAGGAAAATTACAAGGAGTTGTATACACTAGTTAATATCTATTGTCTGAATAAAAATCCAGTAATATTCTTGGAGGGTGTGTTAAGGAAACTCTCTGAATTTAAAAAGGGTAGTCGTGGCAGGATATTTAAATTTGTGTCTGGATCCTCAGATGGATGAGTCTTCATGTATGAAGAGAGAGGGGAGTAGGAAATCTAAACTATTGAAGGGATTGTTATATAAATGTCAACTGACTGACATCTGGAGAGTAAAACACCCAAGTGAAAGAGATTATATCTTCTTGTCGGTACATGGTTCGTACTCAAGACTGGACTATATATTGATCGAGCATGGACAACTGGAGTCGTTGGTTAGTTCCAACACAGAGGTTATGTCCATCTCTGATCACGCTCCTGTCACGATAAGTCTACGGATTGGAAGGAATCAGGGTAAAATAAATGTGGAGACTTAATGAGATGCTTATACAGCATCCTGAAATAGAGAAAAGGCTAAGGCAGGAAACTGAGCAATTTTTTGAGTTCAATGAGACTGAGGAGGTCTCGGTGACTCCAATCTGGGAGGCACATAAAGCATACAGTGAAGGAAAAAAGTATTTAATCCCCTGCTGATTTTGAATGTTTGCCCACTCACAAAGAAATGATCGGTCTAAAAATCGAATGGTAGGTATATTGTAACAGTGACAGAATAGAAACAAAAAAATCTAAAGCAATGTATGTCTAACAAATTATGCACTGATTTGAATGTTCATGAGGGAAAGAAGTAATTGATCCTCTTCTCAAAACATGACTTAGTACTTGGTGGCAATCACAGACGTCAGACGTTTCCTGTAGTTGGCCACCACGTTTGCACACATCTCAGGAGGGATTTTGGCCCACTCCTCTTGGCAGATCCTCAAGTCATTAAGGTTTGGTGGCTGACATTTGGCAACTCGAACTTTCAGCTCCCTCCACAGATTTTCAATCGGATTTAGGTCTGGAAACTGGCTAGGCCACTCCAGCACCTTAAATGTGCTTCTTCTCGAGCCACTCCTTTGTTAACTTGGCCGTATGTTTTGGGTCATTGTCATGCTGAAACAGCCATCCAAGACCCATTTTCAATGCCCTGGCTGATGGAAAAAGGTTTGACAGTACATTGCCCCGTCCATCGTCCGTTTGATGCGGTGCAGTTGTCTTGTCCCCTTAGCAGAAAAACACCCCCAAAGCAGAATGTTTCCTCCACCATTCCACCACCAGCATTCCTCTTCCTCCAAACACGACGAGTAGAGTTAATGCCAAAGAGCTCGATTTTGGTCTCACCTGACCACAACACTTTCAACCAGTCCTCCTCTGCATCATTCAGATGTTCAGTGGCAAGCTTCAGACAGGCCTGGATATGTGCTTTCTTAAGCACAGGGACCTTGCGGGCTTTGTAGGATTTCAATCTTTGTTGGCGTAGTGTGTTACCAATTGTTTTCTTGGTGACTGTGGTCCCAGCTGCCTGGAGATCATTGACAAGATCCTCACGTGTAGTTCTGGTTTGATTCCTCACTGTTCTCATGATCATTGACACTCCACGAGGTCAGATCTTACATGGTGCACCAGACCTTGGGAGACGGTTTTGTGTTTCTTTCATTTGTAAATGATTGCACCAACTGTTGTCACCTTCTCACCTAGCTGCTTGGCGATAGTTTGGTAACCCAGTCCAGCCCTGTGTAGGTCTACAATCTTGTCCCTGACATCTTTGGACAGCTCTTTGGTCTTTGCCATGGTGGAGAGTTTGGAATCTGATTGTTTGATTGCTCCTGTGGACAGGTGTCTTTTATACAGGTAACAAAATGAGAATAGCAGCACTCCCTTTAAGAGACTGCTTCCAATCTCAGTTTGTTACCTGTATGAAAGACACCTGGTAGCCAAAAATCCTGCTGAATTATAGGGGATCAAATACTTATTTCCCTAATGAACATGTAAATCAGTGCATAATTTGTTAGAAATGCATTTCTTTTGAATTCTGTGTTGCTATTCTGTCTCTCAGTGTTACAATACACCTACTATTCAATTTTTTCATTTCTTTGTGAGTGGGCAAACATTCAAAATCAGCAGAGGATCAAATACTTATTTCCTTCACTGTATATCAGGAGTATATTGATCTCGATAGGTGCCCAAAAAAAGAAAGCACAAGGGGAAAAAAAGACAGTGATGGAGGAGCTTTATAAACTAGAACCGTTACATAAAAAGTAGTCAGGTACAGTTATCTGTAAATATACTTTAAAAAATGCAGCGCTTTAAATGAATAGATTTCTAGTAAGATCATACATCAAACATATATAAATAAACCCAAATAAATAGCGTTTGTATAAACGCATGTGAGATGAGCTAATGCTCAGTCCAGTATGAAAATCAATTTAAAATAATTTAGATTTTAAAGAAGTGTCACACAAGGGTGCAAAATTGAGTTGGAAAGCGCAACAATGTGTATCAGTGACAGTCAAAAAACTCCAAAATGGTGCAGATCCGTGTGTAAGGTGCATGTGGAAAAGAGGGTAAAAGTTGCACTAACCAGACAGCGCAAATTCTAGCGCTTTTGAGTAATCATGACCACTCCTGGTCATCATCATCCTGGAATAAACGGGGTACATCTGGTAAACGCGTCTGCCCACAGCCTCTTCTCCGCTAGCACTCTCCGGATCACAGGGAAGATTCCATTTCATTCTTACGCACCCAATAAGCACCTAAAGGGATCCACCTTAGTGGCTCAAAATAAATGAGCCAGAGAAGAAAGTGCTATTCAGTGCAGTAAGTTTATTAAATCAGCAGCAGAATCATAAATATGAACATAGTACTGTCAATTTTGCACCCTTGTGTGACACTTAAAATCTAAAATTATTTTAAATTGATTTTCATACTGGACTGAGCATTAGCTCATCTCACATGCGTTTAAACAAACGCTATTTATTTGGGTTTATTTATATATGTTTGATGTATGATCTTACTAGAAATCTATTCATTTGAGCGCTGCATTTTTTAAAGTTTATTGTTTAGAGGGTTGGAGGTTTAACCTTTTATGCTAACTGCTATCTCTAGCGCTCGTTTACCATTTTATCGAGGTACAGATATATATCAGAAGATAATCCTTAAAAGAGAAGAATTAAAACCGCTTATGGAACAGGAATCGAGAAGAATATTTAACATGGTTTTAAAAGAAAAATACCAGTGGGGGAATCGACCTGGAAAATTCTTAATGAGGACGTTAAATGAAAATAAATCTAAAAACTCCATAGAAAGAATTAAAGATGGTAAAGGAGAAATGGTGTATAACACCACTGATATCGCTAATAGGTTCCAAAAATATCATAGCAGGCTGTATGACCTGAGCCCCAGAAACCAAAAAGAAAGGGAGGATGAAAAGAAAAAAATAGGCAGAAATATTTAAATGAAGTGGCGCTGCCAAGATTAGCACAAGAAAAATTAGAGGCCCTAGAGAGACCAATTGCCCCAGAGGAAACCATCTCGGCCCTAAAAAACACGGCAGCAGGAAAACAGCCCTGGCCCGGATGGATACACTGTGGGATATTTTAAAAATTTTAAAGAACTCCTTGTCTCTAAAATTTGTGGTTATATGAATGCAGTAGGGGAGGGGTTGGAAATGAGAGAGGAGTCATTGCAGGCACATATAACAATTATACTTAAAGAAGGGAAAGAGAGAGCATAGTGCGCCAGCTATAGACCCATATCCTTATTAAACATTGACATCAAATTGTATGCCAAGGTATTGGCAACCAGAATGAAGGAGCGGATGCCGAAGTGGATACACCTGGATTAGGTAGGATTCATTCCTGGAAGAGAAGGTAGGGACAACAGCCTGAGATCATTGCTCCTCCTACAAAAGATAAAAAGAGAAATTGCCGACAATATTTCTGTTGATAGATGCCAAAAACGCTTTTGAAAGGGTCAATTGGGGATTCATGTTTGACACGCTAGAGGTCTTAGGAATAGGGCCTAAAATGCTAAGGTGGATAAAAGGGCTCTATAGCGGACCGTCAGTGGCAGTCAACATATCCCTCTCTCAGTTCTTTAAAATGCATAATGATACCAGACAAGGATGTCCACTTTCTCCTTTATTTGTATTGTCCTTGAAACCTGTTCTGGCAAGGGTAAGAAAGTCTATAGATATAGCAGGAATTAAAAAAGGTGAAGTAGAACATAAGGCGGCAGCACAAGTGGACGACATGCAGTTTTACATTGTAAACCCTAGAATAACGTTGCCTAATTTAATGAGATTATTAAAAAAAAGTACGGTGAGGTATCAAATTTTAAAATAAACCCTGTAAATTCAGAGACATTAAACATCAAACTTATCAAAATCAGATAAGCTAAGTCTACAAAAAGAGTTTCCATTTACCTAGAGGGAAAAGGAAATAGATTATCTGGGAATAAAATTAACCCCTTCAATGAAAAAGGTCTATATAAGGTGAACTATATCTCATTAATAAATTAAAGAAAGGATGAGTTGGGGATACTGTTAAAAGGTAGAGCTTCCTGGATAGGTCTTATAAACCTGGTAAAGATGGTGATAGTACCAAAAATCCTGTAGAGGTTTCACATGCTCCCAGTAAGTGAAGATGACACTCAAGTTTTTTTGGGCAAACAAGAAACCGAGAATTAGCTATGAAGTATTGTGTAGGACAAAAGGGAATGGGGCCTGGGCATGCCCAATATGAAGAAATACTATCAAGCGGTGATACGATCATGTGTAATAGACTGGACATTTAATGCACAAGGGAAAGGTTGGGTGAATATGGAAGGGACTTTGAGTAGGGCACAGTTAGGCAAAATGGTGTGGGTACCACATAACTTTTGCACATTGGATGTGAATATTAGTTCACAGACAAAGAAAGTTTTACATATTTGGGATAGATTGTATAAACAAAAAGGATGGGAATATAATTCACCTTTGACTCCTCTGGCAGGAACGGAGTATTTCCCCCCCAGGGAAGGATAACATTTCTGGGAAATGGCTTAAAGATAAAAATGCACCTTTGAAGGATGTATTGAATGAAGGGAAATTGTACACTGTTTTAGAGATAAAGAATGAAGATTTATTTTTCACATCAGATGAGTGGTGGTATGGTCAATTATGTCATTTTGTTTCAACACTCCCACAACCACTGAAGACTATCAAGGATCTGTACCCATTTGAAAAACTGTTGAATGTAACTTCAGTACCAAAGCAAACTACCTCCAGGATCTAAAGGATTCTTATAGACTTGTAGAGTACTGATCCTCCTCGGTTCTTGGGAAAATGGGAACAGGAACTTGGAACAGAATTGAATGAAAAACAAAGGAATAGAATATTTAAATTAACACATGGGGTGATGAATATGAGCACAGTTGAAATGAATTACAAATGTTTGGCGAGATGGTATATTACACCGAAGGCACACAAACAAGTAGATGTTTCACCTTTGTGTTGGAGAGGTTCTGGGGAAAAGGGGAGAATGTTACACATATGGTGGGACTGTCCAAAAACACAGAATTACTGGAAGGGAATAATACAATTTTTCAGGAAATATGTGGGATTATGGTACAGAGAAACCCCTGGATGTGCCTGATTTATAAATGTGAGCCTTCAGTAGATTTACATAGGAATAGGGTACTATACCATTTAATCAGTGCAGCTAAGGACTTGATTCCCAAGCTTTGGCAAGTCCCAGAGCCACCAAGAATAAATGATTGGATAAACAGAGTGGATAATATCTATAGGAGGGAGGAGTTATACCACATTGAAGAAGACAAAATAGACAAATTTAGGAAAACGTGGAGTAGTTGGTTACATTTTAAAACATCTAAAAATATCTGGAACTGGTTGAAGTTAAGGTGGAAAAATAGAGAGAACTTAAAGAAGACCCCAGAGAGAAAGGAGGCAAGAGTGAAGGGTTACAGATATAGACAGAGAACCATGAGAAAGGTTAGAAAAGAGGATATGGACTGAGGTACGTGGGCGGGTAGAAGATGGGGTGGGGGTAGAAAATGCAAATGAAATGTATGTAGTGTTGATGTATTGGAGTTTTGTATTTCCTTATGTCTGTGTTTTAGAAGTTTTCTTTTTTTGTTTGTATTGAAAACAATTTAATAAAAGAGAATAAAAAACCAAAAAAAACAACTTGTTACACAAAGATAACCTGAGTAAATACAAAATGCAGTTTTTAAATTATAGAATTTATTAAATTGGAAAAAATGTATTTATTTTTGTTATTCACTGTAAAATCCCTTTCTCGGGAGTACACTGATGGACACAGCACCTTCTATTCTCCACTATAGGGTTATATCACCACCTACGGGAGTAGGACACTAGGCAGAATAAAGAAAGGTTGCCCCGCCTATATAAACCCCCTCTCTACATAGGCAATCCAGTTCGGTCACAAGCAGTGTTCAAATAAAAAGCCACAGTGGGGTGGGTGCTGTGTGTGCAAGTGATTTTACAGTAACAAAAAAAAAAAATCCAGTTTTCCCTTTCGTTCATTTATGATCACAGTGTCTTCTATTCTCAGCCATAAATAAATCCCAAAGTAGTGAAGGGTGGGAGAAACCAAGGCTCAATATTAAAAGGCAAAAATCAAGAAGGTATGCGGACGAGTACCCACAGCTGCACAAGATATAAGCCTTCCATATGCAATGGTATAATCTTCCTAAAAGAAGAATTCCATGCCTACAACATGGTAAGAAACACTGACTCCAGCAGTCCCATCCCTTGGAACCTGGATTTCAATAGCCAAGCTGGTAAAGCCAGCGACTGTAAAGCAGGGTGGAAGATCGGCCCTTGAGACAGAAGATCTGCCCTGATCAGCAGATGCTGAGGGACGTCTGCCATCAACTGTGCCACATCGGCATACCAGGGGCGGCGGGGCCAATCCGGAGCCACCAGAATGACCTGAATGCCCTTGGCCTCTATCCTTTGCCACAGGTGGGGTAGAAGCTTGAGGGGAGGGAATGCATAGAGGAGATGGCAAATCTGATGAAACAAGTCAGGATGTAGGGATCACTTGCCATGGTTTAACGTTTGACAACTGAGGTAGTCTGCCTGCCAATTGTCCATGCCAGGGATGTGCATGGCGGCGAGAACACTGGACCGTAATGCTCCGCCCACCTGACAAAGCGAGAGGTCTCCAGCGATGCTGCCACACTACTTGTCCCACCTTAGTGGTTGACATAGGCCATCGCCGTGGCATTGTCCAACTGGATCAGGACCAGGTTCCCTTGCAGATGCTCCATTCACTGCTCTAGGCAAAGCCTGATCACCCTAACTTCCAGGACATTGTTAACTGGGACTCCTTTGGTGTCCAGAGACCCTGGGCTGAGATTGCCCCCAGCACTCTTTCCCAGCCAGACAAGCAGCGTCCATTGTAACCACCATCTAATGCAAGGGAAGAAACGATTTCCACTCCTGAAGGACAATAGGCCGAAGCCACCAAAGCAGCGATGTCCAGGTCTGTAGACCCAGGCAAATCCGGGTGTCCAAGGAGTCGGGGGACTTTTCCCACTTGGAAAAGATCTCCTTCTGGAGGGCCCTGGTATGGAACTGAGTGTATGAAACCGCCTTGAAGGCAGAGACCATCAGGACATGCACGTAACAGTAAAGGGAGGACCACCTGCAGAACAGCAGTAGCCATTACCAACTGAAGCTTCTGAACCTCGTCCAGAGGAAGAAGCACATTGGCCAGCGTTGTGGCAAGGACAGAACTGGAGCCAGCACTTAGATGGAAATCTGAGGAGCAGAGGCAAGACCAAAAGGGTAGCGGCGCAAAATATTGCTCCTCTCCCACTGCGGCGCGGAGGAAATGCTGGTGTCCAGCACAGATGGAGATGTGCAAGTAAGCATCTGTGATGTCTATAGACGCCAAGAGTCCCCTTGATGAAGGGAGGCCACATCAAGATGAAAGGACTCCATCCTGAAGCTTCGCATGCGCATGAAGCAGTTCAAAGCCTTCAGATCCAGGATCGGGCAAAACCATCCTTCCTTTTCAGGAACTGTAAACAGGTTGGAGTAGAACACTCTGAAATTCTATTTTGTACCTGGACAGAATCAGCTCTTGTACTGCTTATGAGAAATATGGGAGGTCCACAGGGCTGGAAATCAGTGCAGGTGACTCCCCACCCAGGACACGGAATTGAGCGCACTTTCATGCTGAGGGCAACTTGTCTGCTGACTTGACCAGCCTGGAAGTCCAGGGGTGTTTGGTAACCTCCGTGGGGGCTTTAAAGGGCTTGGAACCCTTGTCTGTGGATCCAGGGGGCCGAAAAAACTTCTGGAGCATAGAAAAAGAGGGGCTGCACTTGTGATGCAGTTCATACCCCTCTGGGCTGTGGAAAAAAGGCACTCCCCCCCGAGATTCATGATGATATCCTCTAGGGTAGCCCCAAGGAGGCGATCACCAAATCAGGTGAACGGTGTAGGAATTACAACAGTTTGCATATGTGCCTCCCACTTGTTAAGGGACCAAAAGTAATGGGAAAGAATAATCATGAATCAAACTTTCACTTTTTAATACTTGGTTGCAAATCCTTTGCAGTCAATTACAGCCTGAAGTCTGGAACGCATAGATATCACCAGACGCTGGGTTTCATCCCTGGCGATTCTCTGCCAGGCCTCTACTACAACTGTCTTCAGTTCTTGTTTGTTCTTGGGGCATTTTCCCTTCAGTTTTGTCTTCAGCAAGTGAAATGCATGCTCAATCGGATTCAGGTCAGGTGATTGACTTGGCCATTGCATAACATTCCACTGCTTTCCCTTAAAAAACTCTTTGGTTGCTTTTGCAGTATGCTTTGGGTCATTGTCCATCTGCACTGTGAAGCGGCGTCCAATGAGTTCTGAAGCATTTGGCTGAATATGAGCAGATAATATTGCCCGAAACACTTCAGAATTCATCCTGCTGCTTTTGTCGGCAGTCACATCATCAATAAATACAAGAGAACCAGTTCCATTGGCAGCCATACATGCCCATGCCATGACACTACCACCACCATGCTTCACTGAGGTGGTATGCTTAGGATCATGAGCAGTTCCTTTCCTTCTCCATACTCTTCTCTTCCCATCACTCTGGTACAAGTTGATCTTGGTCTCATCTGTCCATAGGATGTTGTTCCAGAAACGTGAAGGCTTTTTTAGATGTCGTTTGGCAAACTCTAATCTGGCCTTCCTGTTTTTGAGGCTCACCAATGGTTTACATCTTGTGGTGAACCCTCTGTATTCACTATGGTGAAGTCTTCTCTTGATTGTTGACTTTGACACACATACACCTACCTCCTGGAGAGTGTTCTTGATCTGGCTAGCTGTTGTGAAGGGTAATTTTAATAGAATAGTTTTTTGTGAGCCACCAGGAGTTAACTTACTCTATTATTAATGTTAATAGTGTGCTTAAGTGAATATTTATTAAATATTAGATCGCTAGGCACTAATTACACCCTCTCTAGGTGTATAAATATAAACTATGAATTCTTGTACTGTACCGCGCTCCAATATTATCAACCTTTGTGATTGACCTTTTTTGATTGTGTGAATTTCTTAATATACCACCTATAATCCAATCATTACTTACTTCTATGGTGCTTAAATATACAATTAACATAAATTCATTTATAAATGTGAATTAAAAAATTATATGTGATTATAACAAATATTAATAAAAAATTAATGAAAAATTGGAATGTCAATTCTATGTGAATAAAATTAATAAAAAATTAATAAAACATTAATAAAAAATGGGAATGTCAATTATTTTCTTTGAATTTGAGATGGTGTTGTTATTCAATTTAGTTTATGTGATAAGTCTGTGTTGGCAGCTTAAACCTCTCCCTCTTGTCTCATCTCCTCTCTCCTCAGCTCAGCCTTCTCAATTGTGCTTTCTTCACTGGCTGCTTTGTTTATTCCTCCATATACGGAACATGCAGAGAAGGGAAAAGAAACAGTGTCTTATCCGGGATATAAGTGATTTATTGCTCTTTGATCTCCCACTCACATTGTGTAAATGTAAATAGAGCTTTGCATACAATGTATCCAGATCGTGCTTCAGACAGCCTAGCTGGTGTGTTTGCTTTCAGTAAATATACTCGCCATTCCTCTGTGGATGCGTGATAACGTCACCGCCCCTCCCCTACGCGTTACGCTACAGGGACTCGTAGCTTCCTCTGGGGGATGTGGATTTTTCATTAATTTTTATTATTATTTGTTATAATCACATATAATTTTTTAATTCACATTTATAAATGAATTTATGTTAATTGTATATTTAAGCACCATAGGTGTTGTGAAGGGTGTTTTCTTCACCAGGGAAAGAATTCTTCGGTCATCCACCACAGTTGTTTTCTGTGGTCTTCCGGGTCTTTTGGTGTTGCTGAGCTCACCGATGCTTTCCTTCTTTTTAAGGATGTTCCAAACAGTTGTTTTGGCCACGCCTAATGTTTTTGCTATCTCTCTGATGGGTTTGTTTTGTTTTTTCAGCCTAATGATGGCTTGCTTCACTGATAGTGACAGCTCTTTGGATCTCATCTTGAGAGTTGACAGCAACAGATTCCAAATGCAAATAGCACACTTGAAATGAACTCTGGACCTTTTATCTGCTCATTGTAATTGGGATAATGAGGGAATAACACACACACCTGGCCATGGAACAGCTGAGAAGCTAATTGTCCCATTACTTTTGGTCCCTTAACAAGTGGGAGGCACATATGAAAACTGTTGTAATTCCTACACCGTTCACCTGATTTGGATGTAAATACCCTCAAATTAAAGCTGACAGTCTGCAGTTAAAGCAAATCTTGTTCGTTTCATTTCAAATCCATTGTGGTGGTGTATAGAGCCAAAAATTTTAGAATTGTGTCGCTGTCCCAATATTTATGGACCTGACTGTAGAGTCCCAGCAGAGACCCTTTTCCCAAGATACAGTATACAAAAATGCATATTAAGTCATTATGTAGCAAAATCCTGTGCAAAAGCAAAATAAGCAGCTGCTGTTCATGAGAAGGTCCTAAAACACATTAAGTTATTTGTAGAACCAAGAATTTTTGGGGACTTTGAACAAATCAGTACCACTTCTGCTAGTCTGGCAAGTGGGTTACTTGTAAACAAAAGGTTGCCGATTTCAAATCAGTGGGTAAAGGTTTTAACTAAATCATATGCATATATGAGTAAGTAAATATGGTGCTATGTAAAGATGGAAGTACATATCCATTTTGTATTTCTCATTTTCATGTAATTTTGAGCACCTAGATCTTCTAGATCTAGATCTTTTCATTTCCAGACTCCTTTAAAGAAGCACTCCAGGAAATATAACTTGCCAGTGGGACATAGGTTTAATGCATTAATCACACTTAACTCTGAGGTGTTCTTATTAGGTTATGGCTTTATGAAAAAAGTGTGCCTGAGACGCACCAACGATGCCATTAGTCACATGGTTTTAATCCATACACTACTTCCTGTCTCTGATATTTTATTAATTGTATAGGCCTCTAGTCATATTGCACTGACCAGAGCCAACAGATCACTTTTTTTTGAAAACCACAAGAAAAGCACAGAACGAAGATCAATTATCACATTACACCTACCTCTGGCTGTCCCTTCCAAATATATTACCTGGAGCTCTCCTGTAATGTTAAATAGCCTGCAATAACTTACTTGTTACTGTCTCTGTAATGGTAAATGTAGCATCCTTGGGGCATTCCACTTTCCTGATCCAGGGTGAATGAAAGTTTTAACTGAAAAAAAAAAAAAATTAATTATGCAAAATAATTTTTTATTGGTCTGTAATTACGCAACCATCTTCCTTGCATATAGAGTAACAATTGCAACTCATCACCACCACAAATACACTTTAGAGTTGTATTGTATTCAATCTGGAAGATATTCTGTGATTTTTATTTTTTCCTGAGGACACAGCAAATACAAGCTGGCACCTCTATGTACAGCATGCCACATATCAGCTGTACTGAAAGTTTAATCTACTGGCTATATATGTCTTCAAGTGGAAAGGTAAAATAAGTCTCATAGTACAGCATGGTCAAGCTTGCGTATAACACTTATTAATTACCTTGTTCTGTAATGGAAATAAATATTTTTCTAAACTACACTGTCAACTGTATGAAGATTTTGACCTGTCACTAAGTAGGATGCATAGATACAATATATGGTTAGACCAGTTTTAATGACACAAAGCAAAAATAAAATAAATAAAAAAATCTAACAATGGCTTTGATGTTTTTTGTGCAAGGGTTTTTCTCCTTAGAGAGTCAGACTTGCTGACATTTCTCAGTAAGCACTGCCTAATATCCCCCCTATTTGATCTCAGTTCTCCAGTGAAGTATCTTCCCTGGCCATTCATGGGCTGAATAGAACCACCAGCCCCTAAATTATGGCAAAAAAAAAACAAAAACGGTGGGTATTTGTATACAGTAATGCTCTAATAATTTAAATTCCCAATAAGGAAAATGGGATTGACTTGATTTAGAGGCCTGTCTTATAAAAATCTGAAAAACACAGGTGAAGTCAGCACTCCACCCTGTACATATTCATTAGAAAATGTATGTACTATAGACATCTTACAAGTTCTTCTGCCAAACTGTTGAGTTTTAACCATTTCAATACCGTGCAATTTTACACCTTCCTGCCCAGGCCATTTTTCACGTTTCAGCGCTCTCACACTTTGAATGACAATTGCGCGGTCATACAACATTGTACCCAAACTAAAATGTTATCATTTTCTTCACACAACTAGAGCTTTCTTTTGGTGGTATTTAATCACCGCTGGGGTCTTTATTTTTTGCTAAATTAACAAAAAAAGACCAAAATTTTTGAAAAAAAAACACGTTTTTCTTTGTTTCTGTTATAAAAGTTTACAAATAAATAATTGTTCTTCAGAAATTTAGGCCGAGATGTATTCTGCTACATGTCTTTGGTGAAAATAACCAAAATTAGGATGTATTATTTAGTTTGTAGGAAAGTTATAGAGTTCAAACTATGGGATATATCTGAATATTGATCAATCCTGAAGTACTGACAGCCAATCTAATTTCTTGAGGTCCAAGAATGTCAGAAAAGTACAGATATCCCCAAATGACCCTTTTTGCAGAGTAGACAGTCCAACGTACTTCATAAGAGGAATGGCGAGTTTTTTGAAGTTGTATTTTTTTTGTCATAATTTTTCGGAAAATGAAAAAATTAAAAAAATTATTTTCACTATTTTTTTTTTTTACATACTGTCACCAGTGCAGTACAGCGTCATCATATAACTGGCATGGCGGTGAACAGGGACACTGACTGGTGACAGTATGAAAAAAAAATATATATATTTTTTTAATTTTTTTAAATTTTTTTTATTATTTTTATTTTTTTATTACTTTTTTTTATTTTTTTTTAAGATTTTACTATGACCAAAGTAGTACAATGTTACCATAGTAACATTGTACTACTTTGGGGAAGTGATCAGTATTTTTTTTTTTTTTTACACAATTTGCTTATAGCAAAGAATTACTTTGCTATAAGCAAGCATTTACCTGAATGAAATCGATTCATTCAGGGTTTTTTTTTGTGCTTAGCTGTGATTTGGTCACAGCTAATCACATGACATGTGCATGTTATTAGCTGTGACCATTCACAGCTAGGCACTAGTATACAATGGATGGCATGAATGAAGCCATCCATTGTATACAACTGTCATGTGACCTGCTGTGATTGGTCACAGCAGGTCACATGGTACCAGCAACGGGGGCCGGTACTCAGATCTGTCATCGGCCGTGTCCGAGGTACACGGCCGGTGACAGATCGCCCCGCTGCGCGGCTCTGTATTAGCGCAAACTGCGCATGTGCGGGAGGACGCCAAATGGCGTGCACCCGGAATGCCGAAGCACTTTTGAAGCCGCCAAACGGCCATTGGCCGGGCGGCTAATGGTTAAACAAGAACTAAAGGACTTAACCTGAACAAAAAAACACAGAGGAAAAAATACATAACACAAAGGCAGGAATCCTGTTGTCCTCAAAAGACACATGGAAATAGAGTTTTTCAGAAAATGAAAAAATTAAAAAAATTATTTTCACTATTTTTTTTTTTTACATACTGTCACCAGTGCAGTACAGCGTCATCATATAACTGGCATGGCGGTGAACAGGGACACTGACTGGTGACAGTGAACCTAACTCCAGAGTTCCCAAATTGTCTTCCAGGACAGCATATGAGATGATCAACAAGAACTTACCAGACTAGGGAGGGACAATAAAAAGGCCAAACAAATGTCCCTGAAACCTGTGTAGTTAATATAACAGGGTAATTGAAGTATTTTAATGATCATCTATTTAGTTCAGATAGTTTTGCTCCTAGTTGTATGTGGAATGTAAAGAACATTCATACATAGAAGGAAGCTGTATATGAAGTCTTGAGTGCAAGCTAAAAGAGAATAACTACCACAAAATATGCATGGGTTTTACAAGTCTGAGCTAGGGAGGGGATAAAAGCCATACCCTATACAGAATATAAGTATTTATGAAGGGTCTGCTGTAGAAGCACACATGCTGCAACTTTTCACCACCTACATCATTGTATGCGAATGTAACAAAGCGCTGTGTCTTGGAAGAAGACAATATCATCTAAGGACCCACTGTCCAGGAATGACACTTCTGTCATGTGTGTCATGGTGGTGCTGCTGATACCCCAAACTACTGCACACCTACTGCCACTGAAAAGACAAAGCAGTAGTGTCCTGGCCTAATTGCAAACATAACTACAGTACTTAATTAAATGTTAGGAGACACCAAAATTTGTCTGGAACAGATCTCCTAATGCACACTTGCATGGGAGGGGGAGTATAGTAGCACCAATGTGCATTAGGTCATCAAGGTTACTGACAAACATTAACAATTTGAAGAAGTATAATCACCTTACAGTTAGATAAAATAATCCTGCTTTAAGGCCGGTTCTGACCAGGGGCGGACTCACCATTTGGAAATGCGGGCACTGCCCGAGGGCCCGGGGTCAGTAGGGGGCCCCATGAGATGCCCTTGGTACTTTTTTCATAGGCTTTTTTGAGTTTGGGCAAGGACACAGGGGCCCCATGATCCCCTATTGCCCGGGGGCCCCATGAGTTGTCTGTCCACCCCTGGTTCTGACTCAAAAATAAGAATCACACCATTTCAAAGACATGCACAAAGACAATATAAACAAATATGTTTAAAATCTTGGTTATTCCCCTATACAAAAACATATGTTGTAGTGTAATCACTGACACTACATAAATGCAGCAACAAACTATCACACTATTAACACAGGAAGTCATGGAAGAGGTAGAACACTGTGGTACAGGATAGACACCAACCAAAATACATGACATAAATATGGCCTCTGGAACGTAAAATAAACTTTCTGCCCACTAAGTGCAGCAAAGCGAGCTCAAGACATTCCATAAAACACCTTAACCACTTGCCTATTGGGCACTTTTACCCCCTTCCTGCCCAGGCCAATTTTCAGCCTTCAGCACTTTGAATGACAACTGAGTGGTCATGCAACACTGTTCCCATATGAAATTTTTATCATTTTTTTCACACAAATAGAGCTTTCTTTTAATGGTATTTATTCATCACTGGATGTTTTATTTTTTGCACTATAAAAAAAAAAAAAAAACAGAAAATTAAAAAAAAAGAAAAAAGAAAAAAAAAAAAAGGTTTTCTTTGTTTCCATTATAAAATTTGGCAAACAGGTAATTTTTCTCCTTCACTGATGTGCGTTGAGGAGGCAGCACTGACTAGCTGCACTGCTGGGCACTTTTGGGGCTGCACTGATAATCAGTGCAGATGTCTACTTTGACATTTGCTGATTATCGGCAGTACTTTCCTCACACTGTAACAGTACTACCGATAACCAGTAAGTGTATTTACATAGTGGTCAGCTGTGATTGGACACAGCTGATCACGTGGCAAAAGGACGCTGTGATTTGCCTTTTACCATGTTGTGATCAGTTGTGTCCAACGGACACAGCAATCACAGACAGCGCCGGGGGCGCATTTTGGGAGGAGGTCATATAACTGGACTACTGCACTGTAGCCGCCATTCGGCTATAGCGCGGTAGTTAAGTGGTTATAAACCATTATATATACCCAATGAAGTGACTGACCTCAGGTGATATACAGAGGTGAAACAAATCCTCCTACATAGGTTATGTCTGTTTATCTGCTGTCTTCCCTTCTCTACATATGTTCAAAGTTTATAAAGCATGTCTGAGCTTTCAAAACACGGGGGTGGAAAGCTGAAATTACACTCCCCAAAAGAAACGCTGTCATGCCGTACAATACATATATGCCGCATAGACCGAAAAACATGAACAAGGTTAACACCGATATAGAAATGGCCAACAATATAAGTACATCATTACCACACATATCCTGCACAGAGTTTATAGTGTAACTGTCTGCAACACCAGACCTAAACGGGTGCTGCCATGCAGTAAAAGACATTACATGTGAAACCTATAACATCAGGACATATACATAAGAAGTCATGTAAGAGGTTACTACTGTATGAGATAACACCACTGGAATACATGTAAAAGGGACAACCTATGACATGTAAAAAGCTAAGCAGTAAACACTTCAGACAATCCTTAAATGCTGTGCAGGAGACTCTTGCTTCTTGCTGCCAAACACTATGTTGACAGAAACCCTCACTGCTGCACTGCCACACCTAAATGCCATCAAGAGCGTTTACCACGTAGCAAATTATATTATTCATTTTATTTATTTATTTTTTTAATAGGGACCCAATCCCAATATAAGGGATTGTTCACACTCAAGATGCCAACTCTTAACAAATGCACATTTAGTGTTAATTTGTGTTAATAGGTGCATTTGACTAGCATTAAAAATGCTACCAAACACCCTATGTGCGCTTTTGGAGTGTGTTAAAACCGCACCACAAATGCCTATAATAGACTGTAATGTTAATACTCCACAAATGCACTGAAAACGCCTGCCAGCATGAAGCGTTACCACAGATTTGAATGGGAGGAGTTGAAAAGCTTCAAACTCCTTCAGACTCGACATGAGGCTTCAATTTTGAAGTGAAGCGATTTTGACGCTTCGTGTTTTGATAATGTGAAAAGCACTGTGTGCTGTCCATAGTATCATTTGCATAGGCATTTGAGGAGCATTAAAAATGTCCCTCAGACACCTGCTTTCAATGCCAGTGTGAACTTAAGGTATGAAAATACAGCGTCCCAGTGTGAGCCTAAGGTATCAAAATACATTCAGAAAACATCCACTGCATAACCTTTACGTCTTTTAAGGATATTTAACGCTTGAATATTTAGTCTGTGTTCTCCTACTGTAGGAAAATAAGCATTGCTATGCTCAGAGAAATAATCCTCCTCCTCTCTCCTTAAATGTAGATGTATCCTTCTGCTGAAAATACCCACTAGATGAATCTGGATGGGAAGGAGTAGTGGGGGAAGTAATGCCCCCAAAGTAACACCTTCTCAGAAACCCCTACAGGTGTCAGTGCAGAAATAGGGAATTTGGGCAGAGATCAGGCTGAGTAGGGATCTCATATCTACCATGGAAGTCAAAACTTGAAATGTGGCGGCCAACCCCTCTTACACTGTAGAAGAGGTTGCTACAGGCACTGGCAGATTCTCCCCCCTCTCTCAGAAGGAACCATTTGAGAGAAGAAATCAGTCAGGACCCCTAAGCTCATTCAAAGAAGCCTTAGACAGGGAGAGCTAGATAAAAGTAACCAAAACAGATGAATACAATTAGGTACAGCAACCTCCAGTTTATCTGTGTCCGGCTCGTGCCAAGGGTGCCTGTATCCACCTGAGCTGCAGCCTGCATTGAAGATTCCAAAATGCCATATTAGCTCCTCCACCTGTAGCATCCTGACAGTTGTTTCTGAAAGAAACCACAATTAAGGTACCAGATGGGCCTCTCGAGAACGAGGCTTAGAGTCAGAGCCTCTTGTGCCTGGAAATTATTTCATCTGGCCCAGGATTAATGCCCGGTATCAGCTGATCAAACAGGACCTCAGCAAGGCCACCCAACACAGACCTCACCCAAACATGTCCTACATTCTAGATGGAACATGCACTCAGACACCTAGACTAGGAACCTGCGCTGCCTGTGCTTATCCCTGTTAAGGGGGTGTGCAGTTTCCAGACATGGACTTCACCATCGCCACCTTCTTCCCATACAGAGGAGGGGGTCTTGGAGGGCAATCTAGCAGAGAACCCTACCAGCTGCTCCCAAGAGAGACACGTAGGTAAAGAGGTGGATGGAAGAAAAGGAAAGCCAGAAAAATAGAGGCCTCCCCCTGGTGATGTATCTTCCCCGGCTGGAGGAAACAAAAACTGAGCGGTTCAGCAGAAGGACTTCCTTTTAAAGTGTCTTTGGTGACGCTTTTCCTGTTCCTTTTGGAGGAGGTGCCTTTATCTAACATGTTGTCCTGGAAGACAATTTGGAAAAATAGAACAGAAGCTGGTCAGGATTTGCAGCCACCATATTTATCTTAAGACAAGTGCACTGTCGTAATAAACTATCTTTACAGTCATATATTCTGATTGATTTAAGAGAAAACAAAATATTTTCCAGTCAGCCCTGTGCCACTGCTGCATGACAGCCATAGTCTTGGGCACGGCAAACCACATGTAATCATTTAAAGCTGAACTATGGGAATTAGGCAGCATGTACCCTTGCAGTGGGGCCCCTATGCAATGTAAGAGATAAAATGCTCATTAAATGTAAGGGGTTGCAGAACAGGCTTTATTGCCTATTGGACTCACAGCTCCAGCAGGCACTGGCGCGGAGAATGATTGTGACTTGAAGTAGCTTACAGAGGAGGCTGCAATGGACCATTCACATGGATCAAGGGAGCTTGCTGGGACGAGGAGAAGGTAAGTAGTACTCCTGATTCCAGAAACCCTAGACTTAACAAGCAGTCATGCCTTGCAGTGCGGTGGCCCCACTGCAGGGGCACATTTTGCCTAATTCCCAAAGTTTAGCTTTCAATCTAACAGAGCATTTTCACCAGGGTGAACGCATGAGGTCTGTGTGAAGCAAGAAGGCTTCTTTGCACACTTTCCTCTTTGCAGTGCAGAAGATAGATTATTACCAAGGCTCCTATTTACATATTGTGAATAGCCACAGGCAAGTATGTGACTTTGTAAACCTCTAGACATCCAAAATGATAAATAGGATCCCATCATTAAATAGCAAAAGTCACAAAGTGCACAGCCAAGTTTTAAAAAAGCTTTACAAAAACCCCAGTTCGTCAATTTAAGTGATAAGCGAGGCCCATCTAGAATAAACACTGCACTGTTAGCTAGGCATTTGCAGTCACTGAAATTCACTATACATTGTATAATTTCCAGAAAAGTTTATTAGCACATTTTCTTTGATTGAAAAAAGTGTTCTTTATTGAACTATAAAAGTGACTATGACAGTTTCTAAAACTACTGTACCGACCTACATGCACTGAAATATTTAAAAGACAAATACCACTTGAAGTTCCAATGTGAATGAATTTGTGAATTTTTACAAAATAAAAGTGGATAATTGGTCAAAAGGATTCTCTAAAATCACAAAAAGCTGTAAGGTCAACCACATTTTAAATTACTACTTTAGAGTGCAAATAATACATTCATAGAAACAGAATTATGAAAGCAAAGAAAAAGAGTAAAAAAAATTAGCAAAACTTCTAAATTCCAGCTACAATACTGTTGTCAATGTTGGCACACAATTTCCAGAGCTGAATAAAGTCTGAAATGCCATTTAATGTATTCTCAGGGAAAACACCCATCACCACCTGCCCAACTTCCCTGGAAATGATTATACTCCATTTTTAAATCATCATTCTTCAGGTTGTTGCAGAGTGGTCAGCAGAGCCATAGTGCCCTCCTCCATCTGCTGATAGAGCTTAATTAACCCTTCAAGCAATGGCCCTTCTGCATGCACATGCAGTGGATGTTTTACTGATTGCAGTGCAAAGCATTTGAACTGAAACCTGCTCTATTCAGATATTTTGCACTACGCCCAGCAAAGCATCCTAAATACAGTTCAATGCTGATGGAGCTCAGACGGAACCTCTTAAAAGCTCAATATACATACCAATACTCAGCAGCACATACAGCAAGAACTAGTTACCCATTAAACATAACATCAATATAATAGCAGTGTTTCTCAACCTTTTTTCAGTCAAGGCACCCTTTTTAAAGTTGTGCACCATCTCGAGGCACCCTTTAAAAATCTAAAAATCTTGAGGCACCATTTAAAATTCTGCAAAATCTCGAGGCACCCATTAAAAAAAAAGTAAAAAAAACAAACAAAAAAAGCACTAAACTAATAGTTTTACAGAACGCAGCAACATGTGCACACGTTAGCGGTGATTTATCCTTACAAAGCAAAATATACCTTTGCACACTGGTACTGACTAGTATTCCAGTTTCTTTTCTTCCTCAGTTTCTCTCTCTCTCAACTATTGTGACCCCAGCCCTGATAGAGAGGCAAGGGAGGGGCAAGCAAGGATGCTGTGCAGGTGCCCGATGTCATTCTTATCTACTAATGATAAAATTGTTTCTTATGTTGGCAGCGGCTAGAAAGTTGTAATTGTGCACAATGAAAACCTGTGGCTTTGTGTAACTAAAAGGAAAGCTTGATCTACCTGCTGGCTTGTATACAGTTTTTGGGCAATTTTTAGGCATTTTGCCAAGGCACCCCTGAAGAAACTTGAAGACACCCTGGCTGAAAAAGGCGGATATATATAGAATGACAGTAGCCCATGCTGAAAAAGAAGACTATTGGGACTCTGTACTCTGGAGTGATGAGACCAAGATAAATGTTTTTGGAATGGATGGCTTCAAAACTGTATGGAGTCGCAAAGGTGAGGAGTACAAAGAAAAATGTATGGTGCCTAAAGTGAAAGAGGGTGTTGGCATTGTCCTTTTGTGGGACTGCATGAGTTCTGCTGGTGTCAGAGAGATACATTTCATTGATGGCATCATGTATTCACAGATGTAATGATCTATATTGAAAGAGAACATGCTACCATCACTCCGTGCCCTTGGTTGTCGTGCACTTTACCAACATGACAATGATCCAAAATACACAACTAAGGCCAATGTTTCATTTCTGAAGAACAGAGTGAAAGTGATTCAGTGGCCAAGTATGTCTCCTGATCTGAACCCAATCCAACACCTATAGAGAATTCTGAAAAGACAAATTGAGCATCACTCTCCATCCAGCATCCAGACTCTACAGTAAAAGAGGTCGTTCTTGAAGAACAGAAAAAGATAGATGTTACAATATGTCGCCAACTTGTTCATTCCATCCCTAGGAGACTTGGTGCTGTCCTTACAAATCATGGAGTTCATACAAAATACTAGATGTAGTAGTTTTTGTTGTGAGGTGTAATCATTTTTGCATCACCTAATTTGAGTAAAAGTGAAGATTTTGTAATCTAAGTGGTATTATAAACATTTCAAGTAATGAGCTAAAAAAATGTTCTATTAAAAAAAAAACAAAAAAACTCAGTTTTGTCAAAATTTTGGAAATTTTTCTTGCATTCACTGAGATATTGATTAATATCTTAGTTTTCAAAAGGGGTGTACTCCTTTATGCTGAGCACTGTATGCCAACCACTCCAGTCACATATGTTTCTGGAACCAGCTTGAGATAATGCCTTCTTAGGGACATAGAACATTTTCCTGCTAACTGTTTCTAGTAAACGGGATCCTCAGTTGGCATAAAGAGGCATAGCATGTTCCAATAAATAGGTCACCAGCCCCTTGGTGTGAACTATTGCAACAAGAGAAGATTTTGATTGGATTCATAATATATATATTTTAAATTCTGACTCAAATTCTGATCTTAAATCAACAACAACCTAATTGTAACTGTCAAGAATAATCCAGGGAGGTTTTCTGCTGATGTAGCCAATATGTTTTAAGCTCATGTTGGTCATTCAGAGATGCTCTTCTGCAGACAACTATTAAAAGTGGTTATTTAAAAATGTGTGGACTCTCCTTGAAAACAACTGGCCATTCTCTGACCTTTTCATTAACTAGGTAATTTTGCCCACATACCACACAGTTTTTTTTTTGCGCATTATTCTCTGTAGACCAATTAATGATAATTTCATGTCAGTGGTGCTGAAGATGCTGCAACTACCACAACTAGCACAATTATGGTAAAATCACTTACAGTACAATATTTATATCCATTAGTTGGTCAAACATCAACTGAACCTTTTGACCATGTCTGAACACATTGTGTATTTAATCTGTATTACAAAAAAAAACCAAAAAAACAAACTATACAAGTGTACCATTGAGTGTGTCTTTATCTAAATAGAGTTCACTCGAAACAATGGCCCCTAACTGGACTGTGAAAAAAAAAAATATTTAAAAAAGGTCCACAAAACTTCCAATATGTGATCCCTAATGCAGAATTATATGGCTTAAAATTTGCAAATTTCCCATGTAAAATCGGAGGCAGCATAAACATGAGTCGAAGCTCATTTGAAGATGAAACCAGAGTGTAAAGTTTTGGAGGCAAAAAGATGTCCATTACTATACTATGTGACAATATGTCAAAGTCATTTTACCCATATGGAGATAGAATTACAATTCAATTAACATAACAGTCAACGTAAGACATATGCTTCCTATTCAGTGTGATGGTGTAATTTTACCTTTGTAAGCGCATTTATCATATGACTGACTATACATGCATTATTCAGCTATGAATATAAAGCCATTTATTAATAGCCACATTATCTATTTTACATATAAACATGGACTGGAATTTTGGCCTGACAAATCAAATGACAAATAGAAAAACAATGTTATTAGAGAGGCTTGAGTGTGTGGTCCAGCTAACTCGGGCAAGGCTACAAAAAAAAAAAAAAAAAGTTGTTTATGATCTGTAACCCTATTTTTGCAGACATTGCCATTCCTGGGTCAAATACAATGATGTCAGCGGGAGAGACAATGTGCCTTGGAGCAGCATTTTATGCTGGCAGGGACTGGAGATTTGTTAGAGAATAATCAAGCCAACACTCATCATGGCACATTTAAAGAAATTTAAGAAAGAGGAAGATCATAAAAATTCATTAGGCAGTATAAAAAGTGCCTTGTCGCCTCTTGGCTGACAAGTGGGGAAAGGTAATGTCTAATAATTGGAATCTGCATGACTGCATCACAACAGAAAACATCATTCACGCACAACACAAAACCACATAAGCACAATGAGTGTTAATACCCGTGAGGGTCACCCTTAAAAGTGATTCGCCACGGGCTCTGGTATTCTGAGGAAAAGGCTGCCAAAGGTCTTTTGTGCCAAAACTTTGACTCCCCCAAACCCTCCCCGACAAGTTCTATTTTAAGGTTTTGAGAACTTCACCTCTCTAAATGGCATTTAGATGTTGTGTGGATGGGCTGTGAGAAGCTGCATTGAAACGGCAAGCTACACTTCCCAAAAGTGCTTTTGTGTTCCCTGTTTCAAAGTCCCAGCAGGAGGCTTCCACTTTCCTCAATATGTATAAACACATAAGAAACCATTGGCTGATAGGTCACTTAGTGCGGACAGCCTATCCTTGCTTTCGTAACCCCTTCTACTACATCCAGCGAGCAATCTCCTTGCTTTGATGTTGGGTTGAAGCGCTCCTCATCCATCACTGACACAAAAAAGTTTTATAAAGGCCTGGGAGTTGGTTCACCTCTTGATAAACTGTAGAGGGGCGCAGTTTGAAAGAAGAGAGTGCTCTTTGACAGGGTATTTAAACTAAAAATAGCGTTACATCTTAATTAATAACCTAATTATAGTCATTGACTGTGAGTATCATTCACTTCATGAAAGGTCTTCATAATGAAGCATTGAGGTATGCCAAGTGATAGCATTAAACAAATTAGTACTGATGGGAAAAAATCTCAAGTACTTCTAAAAGAAATACAGGCAGCAGGCTACAACAAGCCAGTAAAATAAAAGATGTTTAAAAAGCTAGACAATTCTGAAATGGAATTGTTAGTAAAGTTTTGTATGCATTTAAAAACCCTAAATGTTAACTAACAATTTATTGTACCTTGGAGCTATTTTTATAATGCCTTGCATAATCAAAAAAGGGCCAACTGAAAGCTTGATCCTAGCATCATCACATTGTATCTTTGACTTTCTGAATTCCCTGCTCCACTTGCATGTGGCATTTTGTAATATTTACTGTGGAGATAAAGTATTTATATAAAAAAAGGACCATTTGGGTATTATACAGTGCTGTTATTCCAAAATGTTCCAGAGATTGGGGGCTGGAAGGGATGGTATTTATGCAGGTGAAGTAAAGCTTATTAATGGATTAGTGAGTAGAGATGAGGAAGGATATGGCACAGGATACTGCAGAGCTGCACTGCTGACCAGCAGTGGTGCAGGAACAGCAGTACAGGGGTCTCAACAGCTAAAAAATAGAAGTGTCCCCTAATTGTTTGCTGCTTCTGTGTGCTACCTATCAGAGGCAGCTAGCATGTCTCTCATGAATAGCAACATCTTAGTACCAAGCCAGTGCATCCTCCCCTCCTCTGCACATTCCTGTTAGAGGCAGAGCAATATGGTTTATTTTTGTGGCTTGATGTGTTGGTCACAAGAAGTGCCAACCAGACTCAAGGTCAAGAGGTTAAAAAAAACACTTGCTTCCTTTCTGAAATGGTAAGTTAATTATATCAGACTCCACTATCTTACCCAGTGCAGCATAATGCAGTGAGGGAACTTATCCCCCTAGCCTAGCACCTTCTTCACCTAACTGCAAAATAACCAGACAGGCACTACAGCACAAAGAAGGTCAGTGCACACAGATATTTGTGATTTAGCTCAGCAACTAGGAATAAAGGCTAAGATCAACTTTTGAATGCACATTTTATTTGCAGGTAAACAAATGTGCATGCATTATTTTTTTCTAAGGAGCCTGTAAAGCATTGGGTTCACAATCAGTAGATTGCAGGTGCAATGTCAGGCTCCTGCAGACTCTTGGGATAGCTGTCTGCCCATACCTCTGATACAGGCAGGCAGTGATATGAGAGCAGAAAGATCAATGAACTAGGAGTGTGCTCAAGAGCGCCCTCACAGTTCATTGAGAAGCAAGCTGCAATGGGTGATGGTACTTTTAGTCTATTCATTCACAGGAAGCTGTGAATGAATGATGCGGCTGCACGGTTTTCAAATTGTGACAGTGGCTGCGGGGTGAGGCTCCCCCCACCCACTGTCACAGGGAGGGGGGATCCAAGGGAGAGGGGTTGGATGTTGAACATGTTACAGCCTAAATACAGAAGTTACATGCTTATAAATGTTAAATTAGCCTTGCAGCAGCCCTTTATCAACCCATGTGAACCTACAATCACTAGACGTGCACCAGACGGTGCAGCATATTCCACAGCAGAGTTGAACAGGAAAGTTGCAGATAGCTAATACACAATAGGTGTTTCACTATGCTAACGTAACAAGACCAATCAAAGGGGACAGAAGGACAATGTTTCTACCCAGGGCACTTTGTCTCAGATAGGTCACTGTGGGGAAATAAATGGACCTGACACAGGAAGGTGGGACAAGGACAAATGTGCACTAGGCTGTTCCATCAATAGCTATACTAGTGTCAACCAGTGATGTCCCCCTTTAAGCTACACAGCACACAAGTGTGGGTGAATCACAAGAGCAACTGAACAAAACGACAAATATTTGGTCAGGTTAATTTAAATTTACAGTATCTGTGCATTTAGCCACTCATATTACTGAAAGTTCATAAAGTACAGGAACAGACCACCAGACTAGTCAAGAGTCTAGAAAACTTCCAGAAAAGTTCAAATGGTAAGATCAAAATAATACTTGGCAGTAATCTGAATTCCAAAGTATAGAAGGTTGAAAAAGCTGGTATGAAATCTATATGCTGGGTGGGTCAATTGTGCTAACACAGGGAGTGCGTGGCACATGTATAGCATTTGACAGGAAGAAGTTGTGTTGGCCTAAATGTTCATAAGCTGCAAACTATGACAAAACCGACAAGAATGGCAAAGTAACAATGTGTTTATTTGAAGTGTTCATAACTGAGAAGTACCAGATATCAACCAGAGCACACTGTGTTAATCTACCTACCTAAGAACTGCCAGCAAGCTCAAGGAAGTTTAATGTAAACGCTCAAGTTAAACACATTTCATCTTAATAATGACACAATCTGTGTGAAACCAACACCTTTCTTCTCCCTGCTTTATTCTATTATAGTTTAGGCTATGAAAAATAAAACGTTACTTTTTTCCTTTATCTGTCATAAGCACATACCTAGCATAGGATAGATCACACATGTAAATGAACATAGGTGGAATTACATCATTTAGAAATGATGGATCGTGCGTGCTATTAGACTGCATTTCCATGTGCACCTGAAAGCCAGTTGCCAGTTAGATAGGCTAAAGGCAGATCTATTTTCAGGGTGAAAGGATTTTTTCTATTTTGAAGAGTTCACTAGGACAAGAATGTTCTTGAACAAGCACAAGTACTACATGTTCTTCTGTATATGCCTGATGTCTGCTGTACATTCAAAAGACCCAACAAAGCTTTTGCGGTTGTGTACAGATATTTGGTATCTTGTATTTACAGAATAGATGTGTTCATGTTTAACGGGGGTGAAAGTAAAGAGAACTGAGCAGATTAAATGTGGCCATAGATGGATCATAAATTGACTGGATCAGCAAGGATGGATCTGTTGGAAAAAAGGCACGTGATCAGCAGCTGCAGCAATGATCCCTGCATTCTGTATGTGCAGTATTACCCCTGCTGTTAGAATTCAATAGTTCAGCACGGAGGATTACCCTATTCACCTCGATGCAGTATTACCCCTGCTGTTAGAATTCAATAGTTCAGCACGGAGGATTACCCTATTCACCTCGATTATGTGGATTAGGGAATCTGTTTTTTTTTTTTTTTTGTTCAGCCTTCTGGCTCAAAAAAACAAAAAACAAAAACAAAAAAAAAAACACACAGCGCCATGCATGGTCAGCTTAAGATTTCAAGATTTTCAAGTACTGTCCTAGGTCAGTGGTGGGCAACCTTTTTTTTCAACCGAGCCAAATCTCGCCAAAACCACGATTGAAATTTATTTTGAGAGACACATTTAGAAAACTGAAAATACATCCCCCATATAGTAATTCATCCCCCATATAGTAATTCATCCCCCCTATAGTAATTCATCCCCCCTATAGTAATTCATCCCCCATAGTAATTCATCCCCCCTATAGTGTCAATTCACTTACCTTTGCTCCGCGCGTTCCTCTCGCCGTGTTCCCGCGCCGTTCCGGTCTTCAGGGCGGACTGTGAGAGGAGAGGAGTTTGTCACGCTGCTCCGCCTACATCCTGACAGCCAATGTTTGCCACGCTCCGCGGGCCGGATTAAAAGGTCCGCCGGGCCGTAGTTTGCCCATTGCTGGGCTAGCTGCAGAGTCCTGACTTTTGGGGCGGCCGCCCGAGAGGAGGGAGGGGAGCGGGCGCCCGGCACACAGAAGAGCCGCATTAGAGTGTGTAAAGAGCCGCATGTGGCTCGCGAGCCGTGGCTTGTCGACCACTGTCCTAGGGTATCATGCATGCTATTTGATTGAACACGTATTCAACACCTTACTATTTAACACAAAGACCAGATTGCCTTTAAAATGTTACCTATTTAATCTAGTCAATTAAAGCGTTATTAAACCCAAGAATTTAAATGAAATGCTGTATGTTGCAGATTACCAATCCATAGTTGTGGTGGCTGCATTCCTTTTTTTTTAGGTTTCTTTTCCTTTATTTCACCTGGTGACCTGTCTCAGGGTGTATGTACTCTGTATGAAGTAGTAAAGAAGACATCTTTTGACAGCAGAACTGTCCATCTGGGGGAAAATTAGTGTTAAGCAGGCATACACAAACTCATTCAGCAGGAACTGGCCAATTTTTGGTATGCATGTACTGCTATCAGCTCAACAGAAGCCAGTCAGCCTGGCTCCTGCAGAACGGTCCTGCTGGAAAACCAGAATTTGATCAGCACATGAAGCCAATGGTCAGAATACAACAGCATAGAAGGGGAGATTCCCACATCCACGTCGCTTGCATGGATGTGTGAATCCCATCATTTTTTTTTTTTTTCACTCAACCCACTGGTTGGACAAAAATATGAAAACACTACATGATTTGCATGTGTGAAAGTGACGACATGTTTCACACTGAAAGCGGAAGTGATGCAACATTCTTTTGCTTCTACTGTGTGATGAGACACCTAGCTAACAGGTGGGAAGCCTCACTTTTGTCATTCACTGCATGGGCTGCTAGTAACAAGGAGTGGTGTCAGAGCTTACTGAGCTTCAAAGTGGGCAAAATGTTGGTGCCTCTGTGACTGAAGTTACCAATTTATTTGTGATGTCGCAAGGTACAGTATCAAAGGTAATGATGGCATATACAGTTTGCAGGAAAACATTGTCTGATGAGCGCAAGTGAGGTCGACCTGGTCAACTGACCGAAAGAGACAAAAGGGCACAAGATTATGACCCGGAATAGGAAAACAACTGCAGCAAAAGTATCTGCAGAGCTCAGTCTTCCAAAGCCTGCGCGGAGAGAACGCCATAAGCAAAAAATTAATGGGCAAGCTGCAATTACCAAACCACTAGTGACAGATATTAATGCTCAAAAGAGAGGAGAGTGGTGTAACACCTATAAATTGTGGACTATCGATCAATGGAAGACTAATATGGTCCAATGAATTGAGCTTCGCACTGTTGCCAAACACCGGACATGTTTACATGTATCAAACACCATCCAAAGCTTATGACCAGGACTGTCTTGTGCCAACGGTAAAGCATAGTGGTGGCGCAATCATGGTTTGGGTAGCCATATCTTCGAATTCTGCAGGGCACATCATCACCTTGAAAGGCAGAGTAATTGTCAGTGACTATGTACAAATTTTGGACGACCATGTACACCCCATGGTGCAGACATTGATTTCCAAAGACAGTGGCATTTACCAAGACAATGATGCTCCGATTCCAATAGTGTGACTATGGTTAATTTTGGTGAACAAGGTTCTGGCCCGTTTTCTGCCTCCAGCATCCCTGCAGGAACTGGGACAATTTTATAACGAAGAGTATCCTGATCACTCAGAGACAACCATTACAATATATTGGTTTTGACACAATTGGTTGATTTGTATAATACAAAAGATACAGTGTCTGGTACATAATCAATCCAGACACTGAAAAACTCACACATATGGTATCATCATACGCAGTAGAATGTGTGTTGGGGTTTAACCAAGTATGCCTATGCTGTATGAGAAATATATTAAATCAACAACTTTGTGTAAAAATACCTCTTCAAATAACTCACCATAGACATGTAATTTATGCCCCTAGAAAGCCAAATTGGGCCCCTGTGTGTGGCTATGCCATGAAAGTCTCATTAATGTGGTATCGTCACACTCAGGTGTAGCAGAATGTGTTTTAGGGTGCATTTCTAAGTATGCCTATGATGTGTGTTCGATATATCTAATTGACAACTATGCTTACAAAAATAAATACATTTTCATTTTCTTTTCGCATTTTCCAAAAATTTGTGGCAAAAAATTACAAGACTCACTATGCTTTTCAAAAAATACATTGGAGTGTTTGCTTTCCAAAATGGGGTAATTTTGTGAGGATTTCCACTGTCTTGATGCTCCAGGACCTCCAATAAGGTGATAGGTAGTCAGAAAATTAGATACGTAATTTATGCCCCTGGAATTCCTGAAGGTACTACTTGGCATTGGTCCCCTCTATGCATCTACGTTGTGAAAAAATATCACTTGTGGTATCCCCATACTCAGGAGGCGCAGCAGAATGTGTTTTGGGTTGTAATTGCATGTATGCCCATGCTGTGTGTGAGAACTTGTTAATATGATTAAAGTTTTTTCTTTTTTTAAAAATTGCTAAAAAAAATTACTAGAGAATGCAGAATATGGTGCAGCTTCTAACTTCAGCTTGTTCAATTAAGCTTAGACTAAATCACCAGGAAGCTGAGTTTTCTATGCAGACCAAGCCCCAGAGTGTGGGGCAAAACATGTCAGAGGGTCCGGCTGTGGCCACACCTATCTACATATTCATACACTGGCTCAGTGAGTGGTGCTTCTTTCTTTCTCTGATGATGCTTCTACACAAGGAATGGTGCGCATAGCTACCAGCTCTCTTCACTGCAACTGGTGGGGAGATCCTTATCTCAGCTTAGAGCTGTACTGCAAGTTATACCCAGAACACTACTAACTTTGTTTTAGAAGTGCAGAAAGCAAAGATGAAATATAAGGATGTGGCAACCACAGTATTTAAAGTGGTTGCAAAGGCCTTAGTTTTTTGTTTTTGTTTTTTTTAACCTTAATGCATTCTTTGCATTAAGGTAAAAAACCTTCTATTGTTAATCCACCCTCAAAATACTCACCTGAGCCCAATTTTAATTCAGCACTTCTTTCTCCCTCCTCACTGGACTCAGTGGGACCAGTGAGAACCATTGGCTGCTGCCAGGGGACCCTAGAAGAGGAGGATCAGAGTTGCTCTGTGCAAAATCATTGCACTGAGCAAGTAAGAAAAGACATGTTATGTAAAAAAAACAAAAGAAAAAAAATAAAAATTTAATAGCACTTTAATTAGAACTCATAGCACACATCAGGATACACTAAGCCACTACATGGCACATCAGTTCACCGACAAGACCCATTAGGTGTCTCCGTGTCTGACATATATAAGACTGTGTATGCTTACTTACTTAGGCAGAGGAGAGGTTTCACAAAATATGGCAACTCTCTTATAATATATTGGCTTTAGGTTAGAACTCTGATTTCATGTCTACTATCTATATAACTTGTGGTAATCATTGAGTAGGAATACTACACCGTGTTCCAAATTATTATGCAAATTATATCTTTCTTATTTACCTAAATAATTGATGTAAATAACAGTCAGCATAATTCTCATGTTATCAACTATTGAGTACAATTCAAATTTTATTGAACAAACCTCCTAATAACAGTATTTTTTTTAAACATAAAAAAACTTACAATGCACTGTTCCAAATTATTACGCACATTAAGTTTCAAAACACTTTATAGGTTGTAAAGAACTGAAAATTGTCATTTGTTGTGTTTGCAGCATATTTACTAAAATCAAAAGATATTTCAATTAAACGTTTAACAACGTTTTAACTTTTTAAACATTTTAACAGGTCACATTACATTTTAACATAGGACCCCTTATTGGATAGCAGCTTCACAAGTCTTGCATCCATTGAACGTGTACGTTTTTGGACAGTTTCTGCTTGAATTTGATTGCAAGATGTCAGAATAGCTTCCCAGAGCTGCTGTTTGGATGTAAACTGCCTCCCACCCTCATAGATCTTTTGCTTGAGGATGCTCCAAAGGTTCTCAATAGGATTGAGGTCAGGGGAGGATGGAGGCCACACCATGACTCTCTCTCCTTTTATCCCCATAGCAGCCATTGATGCAGAGGTATTCTGGGGCTGACAAGCTCTGTTCCCATGATTCCAGCCCAAAACATGACTCCACCTCCGCCTTGCTGACGTCGCAGCCTTGTTGGAACAGGGTGGCCGTCCACCAACCATCCACTACTCCATCCATCTGGACCATCCAGGGTTGCACGGCACGTCATGTATTTTTCTGCCCAATGCAGCCATTTCTACTTGTGAGCATTGGTTAGTGGTGGCCGAATAGAAGATTTATGCACAGTTGCAAGACATTGCAGGACTCTACACCTTGGTGTCTGTGGGACTCCAGAGGCACCAGCAGCTTCAAATATCTGTTTGCTGCTATGTAATGGTGTTTTAGCAGCTGCTCTCTTGATCCGATGCATGGATCTGGCAGAAATCTTCCTCAATGTGCCTTTATCTGCACAAACCCATCTGTGCTCTGAATCAGCAACAAATCTCTTAATAGTGCGATGATCATGCTTACATTTTCGTGAAAGATCTAATGTTTTTACCTCGTCCAAGGCATTGAACGATTTCACTCTTTTTGGCAGCAGAGAGATCCTTTTTCTTCCCCATATTGCTTGAAAATGGTGCTCTGCTTGATAATGTGGAACACCCTCCTTTAGTAGTTTTTCCTTAAATTGGGCTCACCTGCCAATCTAATTATCACAGGTGTCCAAGATTGTTTTCAGTGATCAAAAGAGCCCTGAGACAATGCCATCCATGAGTTAAACTGAAAAACAAAATATTTAATCTTTGTGACACTTAAATATAATTTGCATAATAATTTGGAACAGGGTATATGCATGAAAGCCTTATAAGCAACTGTTTATCAAACATTTCAAGTAGAAGGTGTGTAGGGAGGTTAGAACCTCCTGCTCAAGTTCCTTTATTTTAAAGGAAGCTGGAATAATTACCTTCAGATGAGATAAGGCTCCAAACTATATTTATTGCATATACGTATATGGGGAATACAATGTCTGTCCTTCCTGCATTCCGTCTTTCATAGAAACCCTCTCTGCTTAGATAGCCCTTCTTATCAAACAGAAACAGATATCCCAGAAAGGACCAAAGCGGACACTATTCCTTTCTTAGATCTTCACTCACACGCCTAATGGCACAATTCCAATCAAGATGTTTTGCAATAAACAACTTGAAATATATGCAATTATAAAAAACAGACAAATTGGAGTCTACAGCCATCTTATAACATTCTATATATGTGATTTCAGTAAGGATCAGATTTATCCCTATACATAACTCCACCCTTTGATCATTACTGATCACAAGTATTCATTCCTTATACACAGGTGTGTCAAGGAAGGCACAACCTTTGTATAAATGAGGACGTCCATTTATCTACATGAAAGTCTTGACAAATGGGGTCTCTCTCCCTATACATCTCTACATTGACAACTTCATGGCTGAACATACTATTCAAATTAATGAAGCCAATCACTTGATCCAGAACTGTTAATTCTAATGAGCAGGTAAATACGAGCACCCTGTATTCCAGGGGTAGGCAACCCACTGCTAAAGCCAATCACGGTCCTGCTAGCCCCACCTACCATCTGGAGGAAGCTGACACTTGGTTGCCACTATCAGTTTCAAATAGAAGGAATTTCACTGTGATTGAGAAAACCTCAATCAGGTGACAGTTTGTAGAATTACTTCTAAACTTCTGGCACCTTTGCTTAAATAATTGCCTGTTTGTTTTATTTGCTGCTGCTTTCCTATCAGGCTGGTCATGTTAATTTTGGGAGGAGAGAACAGGGGGTAAACCTTTGCCACATCCTCGTCTATCCAATTTTTATCTTGCTAACACTTAAAATGACTTCTGGTTTGTCAGATCTGCCTTTTTTACAATCCCTGTCCCACTTGCTCTTTTTCCATTTATTCTTCACATAGCTATGAGTATGCACTGAACCCCTTTGCTCTGTGTCATCCACTATTACCGACCTCTGCATCACCTATTTAGAACTCCTGAGCTCTGCATCACTTACGTCTGACCCCTGAAATCTGCATAACTTACTCCTGAACATTTGCGTCGCCTTTGAATGAACTCCTGCACTCTGCGTCCCTTTAAGCCCAAAGCTAGAATTCAGCAAAATGAAAATAGCACTCAATTTCTGCTGTGGCGCGCAGTGCGCCACACTTTCTCTGCTGGGAGTTTCCAACTTATGATCTTGCAAACAGGAGCACTGCTTTCAGAAATGCCCCTGACCTGAGCTCATCATTACACCTGACCTTAGTGACATCACATACAAGCACCCGGGCTGGATGTAAGAGGTAGATAAGTGGAGATGAGTGTGCCAGGGCAGGTAGCTATGTCTCAGCATTACTTCCCTCTGCATATCGCACATATCACAGATGAGAAGAGGGTGCTGTACCCACTGTGATAGGGCAGATGAGCAGGAAGGTACAGCGGTGGGGCAGATGAGCAGGAAGGTACAGCGGTGGGGCAGATGAGCAGGAAGGTACAGCGGTGGGGCAGATGAGCAGGAGGGTACAGCGGTGGGGCAGATGATCAGGAGGGTACAGCGGTGGGGCAGATGATCAGGAGGGTACAGCGGTGGGGCAGATGATCAGGAGGGTACAGCGGTGGGGCAGATGAGCAGGAGGGTACTGCGGTGGGGCAGATGAGCAGGAGGGTACTGCGGTGGGGCAAATGAGCAGGAGGGTACTGCGGTGGGGCAAATGAGCAGGAGGGTACTGCGGTGGGGCAAATGAGCAGGAGGGTACTGCGGTGGGGCAAATGAGCAGGAGGGTACTGCGGTGGGGCAAATGAGCAGGAGGGTACTGCGGTGGGGCAAATGAGCAGGCGGGTACTGCGGTGGGGCAAATGAGCAGGAGGGTACTGCGGTGGGGCAGATGAGCAGGAGGGTACTGCGGTGGGGCAGATGAGCAGGAGGGTATTGCGGTGGGGCAGATGAGCAGGGGGGTTCAGTGATGGGACAGATAACAGGGGGGTTCAGTGATGGGACAGATAACAGGGGGGTTCAGTGATGGGACAGATAACAGGGGGGTTCAGTGATGGGACAGATAACAGGGGGGTTCAGTGATGGGACAGATGAAAAGGGTTTTCAGCGGTGGGACAGAACTGAAGGGGGGTACAGCAGTGGGGCATATGTGTGGGGGGTTACAGTGGTGGGACAGATGAGAAGGGGGGTACAGTGGTGGGGCAGATATACAGGGGTGTTCAGCAGTGGGACAGAAAAGCAGGGGGGTACAGTGGTGTGCAGGAAGATGTGTAGGAAGATACAGTGGTGGGGTGGATAAGAAAGGAGGTACAATGGTGGGGCAGATGAGCAAGGGGGGTACAGTGATCTGAGACAGCCTTTCAACCAGGGAGCCATCAGGCTTCTTCAGGGGAGCCTTGGAAATATGCCTAAAAATTGCTTAAAAGACAGCAGGTGGATCAAGCCGGCCTTTTAGTACACAAAGCTACAGGTTTTCATTGTGTACTCTTATCACCTTCTAGCTGCCGGCATCCTAACACCCAAAGATGTCATCAGTTGGTAAGGACATCGGATGCCTGCACAGCATCCTTTTTTGCCCCTCTCCTGCCCCTCTTTGTCAGCAGTGGGGTCACATAAACTGAGTGAGGGAGAAAAATTGAGGGAGAAACATTGGAAGACCAGTGTGCAAAGGTATATTTGCTTTGGAAGAATAAATCACCTCTAACGTTGGGTGTACTACACGTGCGGAAGTTGCTGCATTATATAAAACTAGTAGAATAGTAATTTTTTTAAATTTTAGAATGAGGTGACTCAAGATTGTGCAGAATTTTAAGGGGTGCCTTGAGATTGCGCATAGTTTTAAAGGGTGCCTTGACTGAAAAAAGGTTGAGAAACACTGATCTGAGGTATGAAGGTGCATTAATTCGGGCTGGTCTGAGGCATGAAAGTGCAGGATTGTTCATTTCTCACTATTACTGGAGTAGTTTACAGCATTTGCTTTAGAAAAAGTTCCTTGTCATGATTCAGTGTGAAGTTGACTTTTTTTTTGTTAACACTGGCACTCAATTTCCTTGAAAATATTTGCCACATTTTTCACACTTTGCTCAAAAAGTTGCAAACCCCTGCTGTATTTTGTCTTGTTGCATTGTTTCAACTGAACTAATATAGCAGACTCTTAAGCATTTTATGTGTTCGAATGATCATCAAAGTAGGTAGAGCACTGCAGCAAACAATTGGGAGGCTCCATCTACTTAACACATTTTAAAATAGTTTCCCTTTTAAAAAGGACCCATCTTTTGTGGTAAATTAACAGTAAGGGGTCTGTTTATAAAACATTCATTGGACTAATGTCACTAGCATTCATGCAGTCTGGCTGAATTTTCCCTATATTTTTAATAGATAAAATTCCTATAATCATCAATTCCATCTACTGCGGTACACCAAAATGTGGCATTTTTTTTTAAATATCTCAATGTAAAAAAAATACTGCATTTTGGTCAACAGATGGACCAGATATATGGAACAAATGTTTTATCAAAAGACCCCTTAGTCAATTTGATTTCTATAACATAAGTTATGTATATAAACTTTTTTTCTTCTTTGGCTAAAATAGAAGGGTTAATAACCTTGACAGTTTTCTGTGTATCTCTCCTTGGGAAGAACTTTCTACATTTCCTCTCCTGAAGACAATTTTTAACAAAGTGATGGGATTTGCCTTTTGACAGTTGTCACCTAACATTACTCCCACTGGAAGATTTTACACCTATTTCCATTTTCAGTTCCTGTAACATTTCTAATCAGAATAAAAAGGAGAATCTCCCTAGCGGGTACTCCAGAAAGCAATAAAAACAAAGGTTTTAATCCTTTCCTACACCATTCAAAACTACAGTCTTGAAAAATTAGTTGCCATCAGAAATCATGTAGCCCCCATGCAGTGTACCCCCTTACCCCCCCCCCGCACGTAAACTGCTGCACATGGCAGCCCTGCTGGCTAATCTACTGCACACAAAGGAGGGACTTTAAATACCTTATTGGGTATATATATATAAATAATTATTATAAATCCACTTTTTTGCAGTTAAAAAAATGTGCATTTACAATTTATTTTTTTTTTTTGGAAAAGCATTGTAAAGCATTTCACACTGACAGGAAGAAACAATGAACTACCACAACACTCAACAGTGCCGTGGTAGTTTATTGAGAACTACAAGCAGACAGCCGCAAAGGCTTTCCCACAGAACTCTAAATAAATGACGTGGCCAGGCAGGCTTTTTTGTAAAATTGTGACATGTAGCTGGGGAGAAGATCCCTCGCTGGCTGTCACAAAAAAGGATCAGGAGGAGTGCAGGGGCCGAAAAAAGCTCACAGGACTCTGAATGAATGACGCGGCCCGGCATATTGTGACAGTTAGCAGGGGGGAGAAGATCCCCCTCTAGCTGTCACAACGGGGGATCAGGAAGCATGCGGGGGGGGGGGGGGGGGGGAGAACTACAGTAACATGTTACATCCTGAATATGGGTGTATGGGTGTAACATTTAATGAAAAGTGAACATATCCTTTAAACTTCCCTGAACTCGCACATGAAGTGATGTTAACTCTGTAAGAGCAAAATAGACTGAAATAATGCTTTTCTGTAGTGTAGTGGATGACTACAACCTCAGGTGTAGATTTTGCCTTGTATTAGATCCCACAAAGGCTGCAATCTCATTACAGATACCCAGACATCTTTTACAAACCTTTAACAAGGGAACACAGCCATGAAGGCAAGGTAATTAGACAGCATGCGGTAATCACATGTGTATTAAAAAATAACTAAAGTAAACTGCTTCACTCGTAAATTCTGTCATAGCTTGCCTGTGTTTGATTTTTGCATAAGGCTGTTCTGTCTAGTGCCTTGTTTTTGAGATGCTGAGGAAATAATGCTTGGCATTTGTTTTTATTAACATTTGGTCTTATTCTACTCTATTTTTATAAGTCATTTAAAAGCTAAAATTAGGAATTTCAAAGTAATAGCTGATTTTTTTGAGAGGTGAGTTCAGCTTCATCCACAGGCAGTTATACAATTGTGTACCCATCAACTGGCAATCATTAATAGACATGGTAACCCATTCATTACCATGATACCAATTAATAATAGGGAACAGGAAAGGAAGGAAACAACCTAAGGAAAAAAAAACAAAGATAAAAACACCCACCTTCTGATAAGGGAATGACTAGTATTAAAGTGTTGCTATGCCCAGGACCCTGCATTAACTATATCTGGTCTCCCACAGTACATGGAAATGCAATTATTTTAGTAAATATAAATGGCTAAATACCTTTTCTCATCAGCAGATAGAGCAGTCTTGTGATCTAGTGTCCAGCAGAGCACTGGTTAAAGCTTGTTGGAGTTTTCTTTCTGCTCTAGGAGGATGCAGAACCCCCGACCTGTCTGCTCAGTGCTGATTGGCCCTGTGCTGATTACATGCACTCCCCCTCCCCCCCCCCCAAAAAAAAGAAAACTTCTCTAGAAATACACACCAAACCTGAGCATGTGCAGAGTGACTCCACACAATATGTCTTATCAGGAGATAAGAGGGGACACTGGAAGAAGGGGAGGATCAGAGAAGTCAGGATCAAATAGCCTTTTCACACAATGCAGAGGATTAACCCCTTAGGTTGCACAGTGAGTATATCAAGCATGCTTTACTACATATACAGACAGATCTTTACTGTTGTGGGTTTAACATTTTAAATGTTTGACTTACACATAACATTTTAAATTTACATATCCAGCCATCAAGTGGAGTTCCTGGTTCCACTTCCCTTGTTTTTTGGGCTATACTTGGCTGCTCTGCTGAAAAAAAAAAATTGGATATTTGACTTGCAAGTAAATTTGTTTCCATAAGTGCAGTACGGACACTGACTTCTCTAAATCCTGGTGTTATGCACGCAACTTCAGGTGATTGGACACTGAAAAAAAAAAGCTGCTGGGATATCCCCCATATTACCCCTTCTATACTGCAAAGTTAGTAGAGACATCTCAACAGACAAAACGCTGTAATTAAAGCAAAAAGGTGGTTCAACAATATACTGGCACAATGGGAGTGATCCTTTTTCCAGCTTGGTGATTTTGTTTTTGAATGTTTTTTTTATTTTTTTCTGACATGTCGGTGTTATATTTTTCATTTGGATGTTATATATAGTAAATACGGCTGGATAAAACAAAAATTGTGTGTCTTCATTTCAGGCTGCAAAGCAACAAAATGTGGTTTTAAAGGGGGGTGATCCTTTGCTTTACCCACTGTATGTTCGGCAGCCAGCAGGTGGTTAAAATAGAGGACTATTTAGCAATCAGCAACTTTTGATCACTTCTCTGCCTTTTAGCGAAGGTCAAGGGTAGTATCCAGCTATCCATTCAGAAAGTATATTAGCCATTAGGAGTGTCCATGCTGCCCAGCAAGGGCGTTGATAGCCACTTTGTATCTATCCAAGCCTTTTAGTCCATGGGGGTACCCTTTGCTCGACCTTGTAGGATCTTTAATAATAATTGAGATTCACCTGCTTGATACTATTGGGTTAGAGGCTTAGCCCACACAAGGAATGAGGCTGCGATCTACCCTAACCCCCTTTAGGTTACTCCCTTTGGGGAGATTATGTGCAAGAGACATGTTAAAGGATGTAAAAGAGTAAAGACCCAGATACTGAGGAACAAAAGGGAAACTAATGAAACCCGAAACCGACTTCCAGCAAGATCCTCAACATAGGGCAAAAGGGAAAACCAAGAATACTGCTTCTGCCTCTACCACAAAGTTTTCAGATCTAGTCACCTCCACTGCCCTACGGGCTTGTGCGGCCTGTTGTAGTAAACCAAGCTCTGCTCATCCACAGAATGGCTTCCTGTCCTGCAGTCTTGGATGAAGCAGATGGCCATACTGAATTTTAAGGAAGTGGACAGCTAAATCGCTGACATGACCCTGGAAGTCTTTGGGAAGAAAATAATCCTTAACCATTGGTTCAGTAAGGTGGAGATGCTGTCGGTGCAGACCTTCATGCAAAGTATATTTAATATAACCTTTGTATCATTACAGGTCTGCAGGAGATATTGGGAGACAGTGAAGACTGCTGGACCAGATTCCCTTTATGCAACCTTGTTGCGAATTTGCCCATTCAACAGGAGGAAAGGCGGCTGGCAGCATCCTAGCAGAATCCATACACTCCTAGAAAAGACATCGCCAACTACCTCCAGAGATAATGCATGGTGAAAGAGTCTGGAACTTCGATGCAAACAGTCGCTGACCAGCCACGCAGTTATTGATGGCATGGCAAGCACAGTCATGTAGGGAAGGACTGCAGTGAACCTGCTTGCAAGCCATAAGATCAAGGACTGCACAACGTCTCAGGCCTCGCTGGGGCAATCTCTGGGGATTGGCAGACCATATCTATAAGGTCTGGCTTTAGAGAACTCAGACCTACACAAGAGAACTGATACAATGTAAGGCACCACCTGTCATTGCTGGAAAGATGGAGAAAGATCCCCTTAAGGCCACTGTAAGGAAGTCCTCACCTCTGGTCGATCCCTTCCCATCACAATGCTGGAGAGTCCCCAGCCCACCAAGACCACCTGCCTCTCAGCTTCCCTCACACCTGTCCTCCCTGTCTTCCTCTGCATGTGACAATTCCATGTGGAAGCTGGCAGTAAAAAGAGGAAGACAGCCCAGTGGCAGAGGACAACTCCACCACCAAGTAGCCTGCATTGATAAAGCAAGACCACGCTGGAACAGAATGTCAGGAAGACGACTCCATGGGGGAGAAAGAGAAAGTCAAGCTGCAGCCAGTGCTCGACCTCAACACAGATTTTGTCATGGTCTTCCAGGACTGCCTCCAGTAGTAGGACTTGGACCAGGAACCTGGCCATGCAACAGAAACAGTGGAAAGACCACCACCACCACCAGAGAAGGTAATTTTAGCCCCTGCTGACTAGCCCTTCATTTCTTTTGCATGATGCTAAGATCTCTAACTTTTTTAAGGAACATCAAGGAACATGTCAGCACCGTCTTCCCCCTAGACCTTTCTTCTGTCCAGCAGGGTGATGTCTACATGCTGCAGGAAGGCACACTGCCCTTTCCTAGGAGGTACACATCTGCCTTCCCAGTACCCCTCCTACTGGTCTGGAGGTGGTGATTACATCAAAGGGATAGTGGTCTTGTTGGCAGGAGAGCCAATAAGCAGAAGGGAGTCACCATCCCATCAGAGATCCCGAAATGATGCGACAGCTATGATCAGGTTCACTGTGAAGAATGTAAGGAAGATAAGTTCCTTCCACCATTGTGTGATGTCTAACTCTGAATGTCTGACATTGTGCCCTTGGGTATTTTGGTGGTATCATAGGGGCTACATAATGCTTTCAGGGTAAAGCAGCATCAGGCATGATGTGATGGTTCTGAGAGCTTTGCTCCACACAAAATATTAGGCATCATACGGTTGAGTGAATGTATGTTTGTGATTGGAACTGTATTGTTATGTAGTGTTTTCATGGGATCCGCAGTACAGGGTAGAATGTATCCCAATTAAAGTGTTACTAAACACAGGATCCTGCATTCACTACAGCTGGTCTCCCACAGTACACAGAACATGGAAATGCAATTATTTTAGTAAATATAAACTGCTAATTACCTTTTCTCATCAGCAGTTAGAACAGTCTTGTGACTTCTATCAGTGTCCAGGAGAACACTGGTTAAAGTTTGGAGGAGTTTTCATTCTCCCATATGAGGCCGCAGGACCCGACCCTCTTATCTGAAGAAAAAATAACTCTCTAGCAATACACACCAAACTGTATGTGCTACTTGTCCCCAAACCTTTTCTATCAGGAGATATATTGGGGACAGTAGAAGGAGAGGATCATAGAAGACAGGATCAAACATCCTTTTTACACAATGAGGATTAATCCCTTAGGCTCCACAGTGACTAGAACAAGCATGCTTTACTGCATATGCAGACTGATTTTACTCTTGTGGGATTAGTAAAGCTTTAAGTATTTGTTTTTTTATATATAACTAAATTATATTTAATGAAAAAAGACAATTTTTTTTAGGATAATTTCATTTACAACACAGATTATAGTGTGTTATTGGTCAGGGGTATATCTGGTGTATACGCTGTACTTTGTGCTGGTTACAACATTGGTGTCTCCATTACACTGGTGGTGTAGGGTTCCCATTATGTTGGTGTATTGAAAATTTGAGACACAAGGTTTGGCAAGCCACTTTTTAGAACATAAGGGGCTCCCTGTAGATAAGTAGATCAATAAGTAATAGCCTTAGAAAGCATGTGTCATGAGTAGTACTGAATAATGCTAACTTGGATCTAAATGTACCCACAGCCAGAATACAATGGAGGGAAAAAAGCTAAGCTTTAAAATGGCCTGGAATTCTGCATCCAAAACATAATTTTAGTTCCACTTATTGGGGTGTTTAACCACCTCCCATCCGGCCGTTGTATATAAACGGCCGGACGGTGGCACTGCAGGGTCGGGTGGCCGTCTATAAACGGCCTCCCCGCACCCTGCTTGTGCGCGCTCCCTGGGAGCGCACAGCACCGCGATCCGGTGCCCGCTGTGTCCTCCGGACACAGTGAAACACCAATCGTCGGACGGGACCTCTGTACGAGGTCCCGATCATGTGATCACTGATTGGCCAATCAGTGATCACATGCAAAGTAGTAAGCAAGATGTCACTTCTGACATCATTGCTTACTACGTGTGAAATCTGTGAATGATCACAGAGGTCACATGGTACAAGGCTATTCACAAAAGCCTTGTACCATGTGACAAGCTGTGACCAATCACAGCTCACTCAGTACTTCTCAATGAGTGCAAGAATGCACACAGAGAGAAAGAGAAATGATTGCTTTTACATCCTATATGGGTGTAAAAGCAATCAGTGTAAAAAAAAAAAAAAAAATCTTCATCACCCCCCACAAGTAGTACAGTGTCACCATGGTGACACTGTACTGCTAGGGTGACAGTATGTAAAAAATAAAAATAAAAAATATAAAAAAATAAAATAAAAATGTAAAAAAAAATGTTTACAAATTATAATTTTTGCTTATAAACTAATTTGGATTTTTTTTTTTTTTACTAAAAAGATAACGGAATAAATTTTGGCTAAGATTTATGATGAAATATTATTTATTTGCAAAATTTTATAAAAAAAACACTTTTTTTCAAAAGTTTTGGACATTTCATTTACATAGCAAAAAAAATACAAATCCCAGTGGTGAATAAATACCACCAAAATAAAGCTTTATCTGTCTCAAAAAAATGGTAAAAAATTCATTTGGGTACAGTTTTGCATGACCGCGCAATTGTCATTCAAAGTGTGATAGCGCTAAAAGCTGAAAATTGCCCTGGTCAGGAAGGGGGTAAAAGTGTCCGGTCTGGAAGTGGTTAAGGTACAGGGAGTAAAGTGTTTATAACAATGCATTGCCAAATTCCAATGACCTCTTTTAAAATAGTCTTCAGAATCATGTATTTCAGTGCTCTAACCCTTAGTATCACTAACAATAAACAAAACCTATGTTCCCAAAATAAAACAGTCACTTCTGAAAGTACACACACTTCCAAGTGCCTTCGTAGCAGCTTTGGCGCTGGCCTGTTTCATTTTCATTACAGAGCAACATAGGTTTGAGGTGTCCCCAGGCATTTTTAAGAAAATAAAAGCGGATGTGCAGTCACCTGGGATGTCCCTGCCCTCACCCAATGACAAAATGTGTTACATTCTTTTCTGTCATTGGCAAGGGGAGATGCAACATGGCTGCCCCTTGCCGAATCATGTTTTCTGTGAATAGAATAAAAAGTTTTATCAATGGGTTTTTTTTGGGGGGGGGGGGGGGCACAGGACCTCTGTTCTTGCACTGTACGAGGCAAGCCACGGCAACAGAGACAGGAAGATCAAAGCAAGATTTACCAAAATCATGTAATATGAGGTCAAGCCTAAACACTTTCAATTTGTATGGCACTTGCACTACATATACTGTATAATGTATTGCCAGCTAAATCCATCATGAAGACAACTACAGCTATTTAGCATCCCCAGAAGCCCTCTGGATGTAGCATATACAACTTTAAGATAATGATGCTAGACTAATCTAACGTTTAAAATACAAAAACATTTTTTGACATTAAGGTTTTAGAACCACAAGTTGATGGAAGACCTTAGTGTTCAGAAATGACAATATACCTTGTTTACTTTTATTAGCAAACCTAATCTACTTAGCATAGCAGTTTAAGAAAAAAAAAACAAACAATCTAAAAAGTTGCATATTTAAAAAAGGCCTAAAAACATGAAGAGTCCCTTAATCAACAGTTATAAAAGTTAACAACATACATGCAATATCATGCTCTCTAGGAAACAATGCTTATAATAGACATCTATAAGAACCATAACAATACCCATCAAAGAGTTATTGTTCCTTTCTTCAGATAACAGGCGTGGTTCTAGATCTTTAAAGGCCAAATACTACACAAACTTCCAAGAATGTCAGCTTAATACAGATGATATCACAGTAATAATGCCATCAACCCCCCTTCTGCCAGTCACTGAGACAGTTACATTTGCCCCACCTTTAAGGATTTCATCAAATTGCTATTCCTAGGACAACACACTTTAAAGCACTGTGCACATACTGCACGTACACCAGTATAATTTATAAATAACTTTTTTATACTCATTTGTATATGGGCTTTGCATGTGTAATAAAAGAAGAATGAGTTTAAATCCAGAATAACTCACCAATTAATTTAAACATTTATAGAGCACACTTCAAAGATACCAACACCTTGCCATGCATTGCTCATACACCAACTACTTTATATGTAATTATATACTGTATATGACCATGCATCTTAAAACTATGCGCCTTTATCAAGTGTAATTAAGAACCTTGTTTTTATCACTTAGGATTGGTTAAGAATGAAGAGCAGTTTGTGATGCATGTAAGAGCAACACACGCATCACCTTTGACTTTGTTCCAGGAATACTGTAAATAGCACATGCGCCTTTATCAAAGCGGATTGCTTAGCGTGGTGAGACTTCTAAGCTTATTAGGATAGCACTTCTATCTACAGATAAATATTGAATATTCATTCCAATTGATAATTGACCTGAATACTGCTTGGTTGTTGCTCAGATTTCTGCTCAATTAGATTTAATTTATGTTTAATTATCTGTTTTGATTAGTTATCTAAATGCAGTCTAATGTTCCATAAATATCTACTGTGTTACTATTATTATTATTATTATTCTACAGTATTTATAAAGCGCCAATAGTTCGCTCAGCGCTGTACAACACACTTTATCTGAATATCTGAAATGTATCCTTTCAAAAACTTGCTGTCACAAAAAATGTTTTTACGAGTTTAGGCAAGTCGCACATGGGTGATTATTTGTGCAAATCAACTGGATTTCACACATTTGTTAAGCTATTAAAAGGCATTAACAATGCAAAAGCAAAATGTTAAAGTGGTATTAAACCCAAAAGCAGAAATGTAATATATTACAGCTTACTAATCCTTAGATGTGGTAGCTGATTTTTTTGGAGGGCTTTTTTACAGTATATGTGAACCCTTACCTTGTATAAAAAGTATAAATAAAAAACTTTTTTCTAGGTGACCACAATCACTTTTCTCAGCTGCATAACAGGTTAGAGAGGTGGGGGGTGTAGAAACTACAATGCACCGATCCTCCTAGTGATTGGCTGTGCAAGGGAGTGGGGCATGTCAGCACAAGTCTGATTTTTTGAGGACAGGCAGGCTGTGCTCCCAGCACAACTACAAAAAGAACAAACAGGGGGCGCAAACACCTAGTACACTACTAATGATCTGAAACAATGAGAAATAGGTACTCAAAGGTACATCACATGAGAGCATTAACAACCACAGAACGCCATAGAGTGCAGGATAAGCATACCTCAACAACAACCGACTATGCTGAAAAGCTGATGTGTTTCAGGGTTGCACCCCCCTTTGACAACTAAGCTGCCAGCACAGCTAGAAAATGGACCACACTGACATGGTTGTGCTTCTATGCCTAGCATGGTCAGTTTACGATAGAAAAGTATACGGACTGGCAGAAATTTCACAAAAAGGAAGCAATATAAGTAATTGGTTACTTTTTAAACACAAGTACAAGGTACAATAGACACATCAGGAAAATTAAATGTTGAGGTAACATTCTTTAAAACCATTTTAAATCTTACCTAAACTAAAAAAAATTAAAATGATATATATCTCTCCCACCCCCCCCCCTTTTGGTCTCTAAAAATATGCTATTAAAAAGGTGTTTAGTTATATCTGAGAAGTTAAAAAATACTTGTGCAAAGAGTACAGTATATTGAACGCCTAATAAACTACAAGTGTAGTATTGGACCAGGAGCACGTATTCACGTTATGCACTGGTACATTACTGGGCAGAGGCAACTCAAACTGTTTTCAAGGTACTACAAATACCCATTTTCTGTGCTCCTAAAATTTGCATTTTAGGAATTTTGTACAAAGAATTCTAATCAACAAGAATTTTTGTTTTTGCTCAGCCATCAGATTACTTTGCATTGCAGGAAAACTAATCACACAACACTGCTTACACATCAATCTACCCTTGCCGCTGTGGAGAAATCAGGTCCATACCAGCCTGGCAAGGGACAAATATACTAACATAGGGGTTACCCCAAAAAGTTCTGTAACCATTAGACCCCTGAAGGTTTTACCCTCTTCATGACCAGGGCATTTTTTGCTATTCAGCACTGCACTACTTTAACTGGCAAGTGCTCGGTCATTCAACACTGTACCTAAATGAAATTTCACACAAATAGAGTTTACTCTTGGTGGTACTTTATCATAACAGCTTGGTTACAATTGTGATTCATGTAATTGGCTACAGCTAATCAGATGGTACAGGGTGCCAGGTAGCATGTGATAGCTGTGGGTCAATCACAGCATCAACAGTAAGCAAGCTGTTATGAATGGAAGCCATCGATAACAGTTCTGCTTACATTGTAATTACGTGATTGCTAGGATTGGTCATAGCAATCACATGATACTGCAGGCTGCTTATGTGGTCTGCACCATGATCCGCTGTGTCTGGTCATGAGACTGATGCTCTGCGTGCCCCAGGGGGCACACCAGTGCACATGTGCTAGGGGACGTACAGGTAAGTCACCTACCCCTGTAGGTGCCACCCGCTCGTAGTGAATGTACTGTAGGTGGGCGGAAAGTGGTTAAGTATTGGGGTAGATGGCTAGAGGAACTGGCTTTAGCCCTCATCATCCCTACTATTACAGTGCCTGTTCGGATGACAGCACCTCAACCATACCTAAATGGTTACATGATCTATTTGAATGTTTTTTTTAATATAGTTCGTTGAGATCACTCAATACCTGCTGTATATATTGTGCTAGGCTATCTTGATGATGTGTCAAGTGCAATGCCTATTCTACAGTAACAAACATAATCCTACTGTACACTTATACCTTATATCTGCACTATATACCCTTTATTATGGATGAGTGTCAGCACCTTATCAATAGGAATAATTCAATACTAAATTAAGTAAATGGAGCTGTAGGACAATTGTTTGTATTGGATCTATTGATTGTTACAACCTTGATTACAAAAAAAAGAAACCTATCAATCTTTCCAGAAAATTTGTGAGCTGAAAACCTATGCTTATTGCCACTATCAATTGTACTGTTATCAATTATCTATAACGACTATGGAACCATACCGCTCTGTTATGTGAAACAGGGACTGCGACCAACAATACGTCACGCCCACAGCGTCAGACCCCAGACCTTCTCACCAAATTCGTGACCGAAGGACCGGCCGATCTAAAACCGCGGTGTGACGTGCGTAACAATGCCACACTCAGCTGCGCCCTGCACAACGATTGTCCAGCTAATGGAATGCAATCGACGCACCGGCAGCCTGAATCCGCTTGTTACTGGGTCGGGTTAATTACGCAACTAACCTTTCACTGCCACCACCCCTTTTTGTACAGAGAAAGGGGAAACTCTTTATCCAATATACACTGTAATGGTTGAAAAGTCGCCTGTCCAATACGGTCACCGCAGGCCGATTGGGCAGATGATTAAACAAACACAGTAGCGTCTCTTCAAAAGGCAGGAATTCGTGAATTGCAAGAAAGCGCTTAGAAACAGTAACACTTTCAGAAAGAAAGATTTATTACTAAGAGTCAAACAGGTGCAATAAAATATTTACAAAGAAAATGTAATTAAGATATATATATATATATATATATATATATATATAAATAAAACAGCCCAACACAGCAAACAGATAACAGGGGGAAGTTAGAGGGTTAAGTTACTTGCCATGTTCAGCCTTAAGGAAAGCAGATCCAAGTTGCAGAGCGGAAAGGGTCTTTGATCTACTGCTGTTACGGTGTTAAAATTAGGAGATGTGTTTAGCTTAACCCTTTAGGCCTGTTAGCCTGAGTTTTTAAAAGTTCCCCAGCAGGGGGAATGGCTCTGAGTAACTGACCAATACGCTGTTTAGGGAGGGGTCAGTTGGGCGAACTCTGAATTAGAACCAACATCTGTCATAATCCATGATATGAAGCATAGGGGAAAACCAGATCTGTTAAAAATGTTATCTTGTTTGTGCTTCTGGGGAATGCCTTGAACTCTTGAGAAGGTTCTGCCATCCTTCCCCGAGGTGTGAAATCACACAGGTCCCTTGGACAGAGTCTGCTGTCTCTATGGGGGGGCTTTGTAGCTCTGGGCCCCCTGCAGCTCCAGCCTGCCAGCAACTTTTAACACTTACACATCTGTCCCTCTGCCTCTCAGGAAGGGAGGGGGTAGAAAATAAAGGATTGAGGAATACTTCTAATAAAAAAGGGGAACTCCGCGTCCAACTCTGATGAGCAAGTTTGCTACACTTCCAACTTTCAGCATGATTCAGTTTTGCAGAAAAGCAGTACTCAGGAGTAGACAAACACAGAGGGGTGGGACCTGTTCCCTTCAATGAACTTCAAGAAACTGATTTTACTGTAAATACAAACCCTAACATATACCCAGTGAAGTGAATGGCCTCGGGTGATATACAGAGATGAAACAAATTCTATATGTGTTGTACCTATTTATCTACAGTGTTCTCTTCTCTGCATCTGCTCAAAGTCCAGAATCTATAAAGTTTGTCCAAGGTTTAGAAAGCAGGGGTAGGGAACTGAAATTACACACTGCAGAGCTCAGTGAGGAGATCTCTGAAGGCCGATTGGAGGAAAGGGACACTCTTTTTACCAGAGCACACAAAAACACAGCTGAGGCGGTCAGTCACAGTCTGTGTGCTGAAGGTCAGGTCCCCCTTCCCCTGTCCCCTTTTTTTCCCTAGGTGCCAGGAAAACTTGTCAGAAGTGATTCATGCTGATAGAGGAATGAAGTAGTAGACAGAAATGATACTTAGTGCTCTTATTTGAGACAAGTACACACTGTAGAGGGATATGCTTTTCTCATACTTCATGTCTGAGGTTTACAGCCACTTTAAAAAGGGACAAATAGGATTCTATGAATATGTGAAAACTGGGACATTCAAAAGCAGAGTAAAAGAGCAAACAAAAAGCTGATAAGCCCACAAACAGAATAAAACTGTATGCAGCCTGCAATAGAAAGTTACCTGAAGGACCTTACACATGCAGCTAGCAGAAGATGAGGCCTGAACATCCACCTTGTAAAACTTAAAAAAAAAAATAAAAAAAAAAAATATATGAACAGAAGACAGAATAGGAAGTATCTACTTAGCAAATCTGGGAAACAGTTGAGTTATGCCTACTAGTAAAGTATACTTTGACAGGAAAGGTTAGAATCTTGTACCTAAAGGCATTGTAAATTTTCAAAGGTTTTAATTGTTTTAAACTACGTAATGGTGTAGTTATAAACTCCCTCCATTGTTTATTTACCTTACCTTCTAATGATGGGTTCACATGTTGTGGCTGCGGTTTTAATTGAACGTAATACTAGTAGCACTGCTATAAAAGCTCCCGTGTGTGTGCGTACCTTCCAATGGCTTGCTCTTACAGAGCCCGTCTCACTCTATGCTATCCTCCAAATAGCAGACCAGGGCCACATAATGCTAATGTCAACCATAGCACTGGGAATCACAGATTGGCTTCAGTTCAGTCTCCTCCCAATGAACATGCCCCTCTGAAACAATGATGGGAGGAGACCGAGTGGATTACTATGGTTACAGGATAAGTTCACCTTCGTAAAAAATAAAAAAAATAATAAATGCGCACATTTTTTGCAGGTAAAAAAAATGTGTAATTATTTTTTTTTTTAGAAGCCTGCAAAACACTGCACCTTCATTCGTGATAGCGGGTGCAAATCCAGGCTCCTGCAGACTAAGTGTAGTTGTCTGCCTGTACCTTGTACCTAGAGATCTCATCAGTGCTCTGGTAGTTCATTGAGAACTACAAGCCGTTAACGGCAATGGCTGATGGTAGTTGTAATTTCCCCATCCACAGACAGTGGGTGCAGGGAGAAGATCCCCAGCCTGCAGTAACCTGTTACACCTTGGAAACAGATGTAACATGTTATAGAAGGTGAACTTATCGTTAAAATTACCAGTTTGTGGCCCAGGTCTGCTATTTGGAGGCTTGCAGTTTTTAATGTCATGGCTGATCAGTTCCTGTTTTGCTATAACTAGCCTGTCCCTATTTACCAAAGGGACAAGACAACTTCCTGTTCTGGAAAACCCTTTAGGGGGCGCTATCCAACATATACTATACCAGCGGTTCTCAACTTGTGGGTCGCAACCCCTTTGGGGGTCGAACAACCCTTTCACAGGGGTCTCCTAAGACCATCAGAAAACACATATTTCCGATGGTCTTAAGAACCGAGACACCGATCCTCTATCAATCTCCAGGCGGGTCCACCCACATGCAGATACGTTCACATTTCCCTGGACCGCGAAAGTAAAGGAAAATCATGTTCTGATGTTCTGGAGTCAGAGAGAGATCACAATGTCCAGGTGGAGGTGAAAGACTGAAAATCACCTTAGGAAGGAGGCTTAAGGCCTCAATGCTAGTAGCTCAGACACATTTTGCAGAGGTGATGGTGACCCCTGAATGCTACCTTGCAAGTGAGCAGAAAAGGGAATAACCCTGCTGGGTTTAAAAGGCAAACTACAAAGGTTAAGCAAAAGTGATTCGTTCATATCCAGGCTCCGGCGACGTCACATCCGGCCGGAACAGAAACTAGGCTTGGAGCGCAAGTCGGCCATCTTAATTGATCATACAGGCAATACATAGGCACTTTAATATGTGAGTGTACTGAGTTTTACAATGTTGCTGTTGCCTCATTAAATACTACACTTAGAATGGTTTTCATTTCTCTGATTCCTTTGAGTGGTATGGCATAATCAGCAAGGATTATCTGTCATAATCCCTTTATACATCTTTTGGTGAATATATTGGCAATTTCATATCAGTCTTTCTTACTATGAAGTGTGGGTGATGGAGACCATGTTTGGAGAAACCCTTAGAGAATATCTTGGCTTATAAAACACAATGCGATATATGACAACCGGAATAGGGTCATATAGGTCTGGTGAGTGAGCCATTCGTTTGTCTTTGCATCGAGGTGTGGATACATGGATCTTCTTGTCACTATTATTGAGTTTTAAAAAAAAGGACCATTTCACTTTATGTTTATTCAGCACATGGAAGCACAAGGACTTTTTATGGCAATAGGATCATATGGTAATTGATTATATTGTTTGATGAAAAGTTTACCAACGGGTTGTCCACACACAGATAACCAATATCCAGCAATTATATTGGGTTCCCTTGGGTGAACTCTTGTTCATTTTATGCACAGTGCCTACCTATTTACTATTAGTTCACATACAAGTGTCACTTCCACTTTTTAGGAGCAGCTGCAAAACCCCAAAGGGGGGGGGGGGGGTAAATATTAATTGAACAATTTATTTTTCATCATAATTTTTATTTCACTTCTAGTATTTGGCGCCACAATAATATATTATTATTGTTTGGGTTCAAAAGGCAATCTTAAGAGCCAACCAGATTTTGAGACACAGGAGCTTGTACACAAGGAGCCATATAAGACACCCTGTATAATAGTCTTGACCATAAAATTTCAAGGGCTGAGATTTGATATTGGTGGCACAAAAACCAATGCTGACCTAAATCAGACTGCACAAAAGCCCAATGGAAAGTGCCCCCGTGCAAAGGCGAATGCACATGTCCCGCACGCATGCAAACAACAATTGTTCCATGTGTGCGGTATTGCCGCAACCATCAGATCATGGGCAGTAATTCTAGCACTAGACTCTCTCTGTAAATCTAAAGTGGAAAACTGTAAAGGCTTTCAAAGCGTCACCTATGAATAGTAAAATTACGCCGCTTGTTGCCTTTGCACGGGCATGCGCTATTTTAAGGCATGACATGTCTGGTATCTATTTACTCAGCATACCATCTATTATATTTTAGAAAAAAAAAAAAAGGGTTATGTATTGTGTTTTTTTACAATATAATTCAAAAAAGTATTTTTTCCCCAAAATTGTGTTTGAAAAACTGTTGCGCAAATACCGTGTGACAAGGAAATGCAAAAACACAAATTTATACTCTAGGGCCTCTGCTTTAAAAAAACGTATATAATGTTTGGGGGTTCTAAGACTTTCTAGCAAAATTTTTAAATGTTTGTTTACATTTAAGTAGATTTTAAAATGTAAACAAAAATGTCCCAGAAATGGCTTGAGGCTGAAGTGGTTAAATGTAATAATGAACATATTAATGCTTGCCTTGTTAGACACAATCTATGTTGGCAAGCATATGGTTAAACAGGTCTTGGGGGCAGGCATAGGAGCCATAAAAGGGGGAAAGCCACCACACCCGCACACAACCTGAACCAGGAGTCTACACCAAAGTTAGACAAGAAAATAATAAATTAAATCAAAGATGACCTAATGTTCATATCCACAATCGCTTATGTAGTCTCCTTACAATATACAAATCGCACAAGAGAATACTGAACATACTACTGGTATAGCAGATCTTATCTTATGGGAAGATGCTTTTACCACCCCGCCATAAGTAAAATCTACTCTACACGACACAAATTGTAAAAGCCAGGGGCCTAATATACAAAGAGCTGAGAAAAAGGAATCAAAGTCACTAATATCTATCATTCTAGAGAACTCATGTGCTCTTCAAGCATCTATTGTTCCAAAATGTCTTACCTCCATTAGTCATCACCAACCATGCAACATGCTGTCTTGGACACCCAACAATAGTGCCAGCCCCCTAAAATGCTGTAGAATGGTGATTATAATTCCTTTTTCGATCTTTGTATATTAGGCCCTTGGTTTGTACTAATTCTTCTTGCTTTGTGTGGAGGGTTTACTTTTGGAGGTGAGGTAAAAAGGATCTTTCCAGCTATAGCAGTAATATGTTCAATATTCTCTTGCGCAACCTATATATTTTAAGAAAACCACATGGTTATCCAAGCATTCCCTTTCGTTAATTTTTAGAACATACACTGCACGTCATCTAATTGATTTAGACTATGGTATATATGTTTGGTGAACACTAAATATACTTTCTGGCTCCATTATCCAAATATTAGTTTGGAACCTTTCGAGACCCCTTTTTTTTCCTCGTCTCTCTGGTGGATATTGAGGAATGGGATCTAGGTGGGGAACGAGGTATCGACCCTCTATTATGTCAGTTGGTATGTGCATGGCCTGTGCTATGATTAAGCAACTTTGGATAAGAAGATTGGGTCTTTTTTTTACCACAATTTTCTTGTCTAACTTTGGTGTAGATTTTGAATTAAATCTATATATCCCGTGTTGATTTGGGTTCTTTTTTGGTGTGGTGGCTTCCCCCTACCCCCCCCTTTTTTTTTTTTTTTACTCCTATGCTCACCACAAGACTTGTTTTACAAGATACCTGCCAACATAGATGTGTATGACAAGGCAAGCAGTAATTTGTTTATTATTAATATTTAATTTACATGTTATGGATGCTGTTTTTATTTTGTTCTTTATCCTATATCTATAGCAATAATCATGCAACATGTTGACTTTCGAGTGTGGAGAACTTGTGGATACTGACCCAATGGATATATATGTTTGAGATATATATACTGTACTGTATTATTGAAGTGTACCTTTCATCTCCATCTCAGGGTTGGGTAGCACTATATGTCAAGCATTTATGGTTTAGAGTATTGTTTTACTAAAAACTTTTGTGATGATTTTAACTTGTTTTGTAATAAATGTAATAATTTTATGAATACCACCTCTTGATGTTCTGACAAAATAAATTCTCACCTATTTAGTCATATATGTTGACCATATCCCCCCCTTAATCACCTATTCTCAGAGAATAAATACAGTTTAGCAAATCTTTCCTCATAGCTGAGCTCCTCCATGGCCCTTACCAGTTTGATGACCCTTCCCTGCATTCTCTCCAGTTCCCCAATATCGGTTTTGCCAATTGGTGTCCAAAATTGAATTGCATATTCCAGATGAGGCATTACTAATTATTTGTACAGGAGCAAGATGATGTCTCTCTCACTGCAGTCTATGCCTCTTAACACAAAAAATGATTTAGCTTGCTTTACAAACTGCAGCTTTGAATTGCATGGTAATATTAAGCCTATGATCTACTAGAACTCCCAGATCCATCTCCACCATTGATTCCCCCAGTTGTATTCCTAGTATGCATGATACATGCATGTTTTTAGGCCACAAGTGCATACCTTTACATTTATCAATGTTAAACCTCATTTGCCACATAGTTGCTCAATTTAAACAGTGCACTGAGGTCTGCTTGTAAATTGGAGACATCCTGTGTGGACACTATTACACTACATAGCTTGGTGCTATCTGCAAATAATGAAATTGCACTTTTAATCCCAAATTCAACATCATATATAATTAGAAAATAAGGGTCCCAAAAAAGAACCTTGGAGTTCACCACTAATAACCTTAGATGATTCTAAGTATGAATCGTTACTCTCTGAATACAACCTTTTATCTAGTTTTCTATTAATTTAGATTTTGTGTTAAAGGTCTGTGACTACAGGTCTGAGCTGGGAGTCTGAAAGCAGCAGGGCCTAATTAAAGGGATGAAAACACCTTTCTGTATCCCTGGGAATGGGGGACTGATTGGATTTGGTGTCGCGGCCATTAAAGTAAATCTATGGTCACAGATTACACTTTCATTTTAAAACACAACATTGTAACAGCAATAAATGCAATAGTAGTTTTTGACATTTAATATCAGCTTACTATGCCGTTGTGAGTTCTGCCTGTCTGCTAACCATCTTTCCATGACCTCCTATTCTCTGCATGTATTACAGCTTTCCCTCTGCTGTTTACGTTCAATTTCAAAGGACTACATATCCCATGATACCATGCTGCCTGCAGGCAGTGCTACCTGAACAGATTTGTAATCATGATACTCCTCTCTGCACCTTTGTAGTTCAGAAGGCAGGCTCTGAATTCTTCAAAACAGTAACAAAAAGGGCATAATGAGCACGTCACAAAATTCAAGTAAATAGGTGGGAACCTTAACCTCTTGACGCTGGCTGCACACACATGCGGCCCTGTTAAAACTACTTACTGTGCTGAGAACACGCTCCCTGCATGCTCCCAGCACAGTAGCTGGCAGTGATCGATAAGCTCCCGATACATACTTGTGATTGTTAGCTTTATGATCATGTGACCGCTGTGACAGCCAACCACAGGCATCACATAACCCGAAGGCCTGCCTCCAGGTTTTTAGAACCCTTAAAGGGCTGGGAGGTGGCCGGCACCAAAGGGCTAACAAAGATTACATGACTGTTCGGAAGTAGTCTATAAATAGTTCAAATACAATATGGAAATATATGATTTTACATTTTGACCACAGATACACCAACGTTGGTTAGCCCTGATGGAGGTCTAAACCATGCTGGAATCATTCTATTAAAAAAAAATAATCTGTTAGCACACTCCATATGCTATGATGTAGGTTCTTGATTCCACACCACCTCATTCTATTCACTGTGTAGTACTCCCTCAGTTCTGCACCAACTTTAAAGGCCCAGCAACTCGTGTATCTGGGTGTGCCTGAACTGAAGCGGTAGATATCTTGATAGAGGAGCAATTTCAGTGCTTGCCATGGGTACAATTTACTGGAGAAATATCCACTAGTGGGGGTGCTTAGGTTTGATTGATTACCCTGCAAGTTAAGACCATAATGGGCAAGTATGCATCACCGCTGACAGGGCTTCCATCTTTACCGGGTCTTCTTTCCAGGTTCGCAGGTTCCGGCAACTTTGATGATCGAGGCGCAATGACATCACTCTTGCATGCGTGTGGGTGTCACGGCCATGGCACTGCTCTCTCAATAGATGACATGCTATCCATTGAGACCACAATGCACATGCACTGGTAACGTCACCGGCTGCTGCTAAAATGAATAAATCCTAAACTGTGCCAGTTTAGGAGATATTTACTTTAGCTTCAGGTGAGCCTTGTTATAAGCTTAGCTGTTGGTAAAAAATAAGCAGGACTTTACTACCAATTTAAGAGCGGATCCATCACCACTGCTCTGTAAGTTGATGCAAAGAAGGAGAAGCAACTATGTAAGTGGCTACTGCTTAAGTCTGGACTCCTGTGACTGCATTCTGTACTACAGCATATACTATTGGCAGATTGCTGTAGACTGCCTTTATTACCTTTACCTGCACTGACTTGCAGATTACACATGTGTATATTAGGAGAGCTCTAATGTTGCTGTGGGGTGGGGGGAGGGGTCATCGTTGCTGCTGGTGGGGTTTAATTGATGCTGCTGGTTTATATATGCTTTAAGAGAGGGTGGGGGATGGGCAGGTACCTGTCTATACTCTGAGGGGAAAAAAAAGCCACATTATATACTCAATGTATGCTTTAAAGTGGTTGATGCAATTAAACTGTACCACAAAGTTTAAATGGAAGATGCTATGAATGCTCTATTGTCTAATAATGTTCCTCTTCCTGGGACATAGAACTTTTCTGAAATGTCAAATCATTCTGCATAATGTATACAAGTCATTTGTTCAAGTTAGTTAGGGATTTAACAATGAGTAACATCTGTTGTATACAGGGTGTACACAGCCGTGTGGAGTTTGTGTCACCTGACCAAGACAACAGATTGTGAACTTCTACAAATGGCATACCTTATCTGTTCTTCAACAACCTTAGAGATAGATCACAGCTACACTAAAGGTTAATGCTATGGGAAACTTAAATTTTCTCAGCCCTTGGGTAAACATGTATTTAAAAGCCAAGAGACCAAAAGGTTACAAATAGTCACATCTTATATTTTTTTATTTCCTGAATGGAAAAAAGGTTCAGAGAGTAATGCTAGCCAAAAAAATCTGAAATTGCATTCAAATATAGAATCAGTATTATTCCAGAAAAAAGAACTTTCTTCCTCTCCGAGCCCTCTCACTCCGATCAAAATGAATCCAGACTTTGTTCCAGGGATGTCTCCAACATTTCTCGCTGGGTATAACCGTGAGGATAACCTAACAGTACGTCAACTCTTCAAAGATTCTAAGCTCTTATCTAGAGAAGACATTACTCAGGCGTGGCCCTCCCTCACTCTAACGCCTTGGATGTATAGACAAATACACCACTTTTTGCGTAACTCCCCACATTTACAGGATTTTTCAAGACCGCTTACTGCATTTGAGAAGCTCTGCTTTACAGACTCCCCTCAGAGGCATGTAATATCTAAGATATATTCTTTTTTGGAAAGTTCCAATGCCTCTCATTTGCAGAGGGCTTGTATAGCCTGGCAACGTGATCTACAAATCCCACTCTCTCCAGAGGACTGGGACCAGATTTATGACCACATACATAAAGGTTCCATGTGTGTTTCTACACAGGAAGGCAACTACAAAGTATTTTCCAGGTGGTACAGAGTTCCATCTGTGCTTCATAAATTTGATCCTAACGTTCCTAACTTATGCTGGAGAGGTTGCCAGGCAACAGGTACTCTTTTGCATATATGGTGGGATTGCCCGCAACTGCAGCCCTTCTGGATAAATGTTTTGGACATAATCGCACAAGTTACTACATATGCCCTAGACTTTACCCCAGCACAATGTCTACTCCATCATTCCTCTCTTCCTGTGAAGACCTATCGTAAGTCGCTTGCATTACACATGATAAATGCGGCAAAACAGTGTATTCCTGTTCATTGGCGATCAGACCATATTCCCACCGTGCGAGAGTGGATTCTTAGGATCAATAAGATCGCGGAAATGGAGGAGCTGATCTCAGTGGCTAAAGAACACCCCGAGCGATTCAGGAAGACATGGGCATGTTGGACTCACTTCCTATCTACTGAGACTTATCATGGCTTAATGAAGGAATGAGCGAGAAGATTTGGAAACCTGGAAAGCCTCTAGAACTTTCACCTCAGGAATAATTCCTTTACTGGACTTTACCGGACTTTAGAGAGATTATAGCCTTAATTTAAGACAGCATCTGTTATAACCAGGCCGATACTATGTGGTGTGATTGGCTTAGTTATACTTATTTAATTCTAATCCTCAACTCCCCCTCCCCCCCCCCCTTTTTTTTTTTTTCTTTTTTTTTTTTTTCTTCTTTCCCCCTATTTATTTGTCTTCCTTGTCCCACTCCACCTCACTCTGATATTACTTCCCATACTCCTTTTCCATTTCCACTCGAGTCTCTTTCTTTTCTTTCTCCCTTTAGCAACCCTTTTTCTCATATTCTAAATAGCAATATTTTTTACAAGGATCAGAACACTCCTAGATGTACAAGTGTGATAATACTTTAGAAAACTAACCCACGATTTTTGGATACGGATATAGCAGACATCTGTGCCTTGAGATAATACGTTTGTCTTGCACCTCATAGTCTTGATGCTTGAGCTCTCTCTACATAGAGACTAATGTATACCATATTTATCGAAAATTACAGACGGTAAATAGTATTACTATGGTTCTACTTTTTGCATATGCTTTACTGTGGGAATTGGATGCATGTTGATCTAAAATCTATTCTAATGTCCTATTCCCGTCTGCGATACGGGAGAACATATATGAAGATGTGCACGGACTGCGATCCGTATCTGTCTATGATCCGTTTTGTCTTTCTTACTTCAATAAAACTTTTTTGGAAAAAAAAAAAATATAGAATCAGTATTCCCTAACCTCAAAGAAGCATAAATATAACATGGCCTCATGACCAATAACCTATAGAACTCCTTGATTTATTACAAGTATTTATTGTATATACCACTGACAATTTACACAGCACTTATTGTACCGTCACATCAGTTCATGACCTCATGGGGCTTACAATCAAAAGGTCCCTACCTCATGTGCACATATACCAGTGTCAATTTAGACAAAAGCCAATTAACCTACCAACACACCTTAGGGGTTTAGAAGGAAACAGCAGTATCTAGAGGAAGTCCATGAAGACACAGGGAGAACTTGCAAACTCCCTGCAGGTAGTGTCCTGGTTGGGATTTGAACGAAGGGAGATGTGAATCCCAACTCATGATGGTTTTACATTTTTGAACCTTAATACCATGGTAAACCAAGTGGATGCTGCTGACATGTTCTAAATGACCTGAAAAAAGACTGTAAAAAAAAATGCAGGCCCTTGTGTTCTAAGATTTTAGCACTGCCTTGTTCATAATCCACCGCAGCTTTACGCAAGCATGCAATGGAGCATGAGTGGTTGCACAGCAGGAAACGTGTGACAAAGGTCTTGAACAGTAGCAGGGTGAACAGACTATTGAAGCATGAAAAATATTACAGAAAACACATTAATGGCAAAATGGAGTAAACTTTCTAGGCGTGGTTTATTTGTTAACTATCTTGTTTTCTTGCGTTATTCTTTTAAAAAAAAAAAAAGGACTAGAACTGGTCAGAAAAGCAAAACGTGTCTTAATGAAGGTTATACAGTCAACAAAATCACAAAATAGGATTTGTTCTCACATTAGGTGGTTTTAGAGCTGAGTTTACCAGATGGTTAACACCCTTTTAGCCCAAAAACAAAACAAACAAAAAAATAAAAAGAGGCCCTCATTAAGATTGAAAACCTGGGCACACAATTTTGCCTCATCTTTTTTTTTTATGGCAAGACTACTTTTAGAATAAGCTTGGTGGTCCTTCACACTAATAGTGGCACAGGTTTAAGCCTGGTACACACAATGAGATTACTTGATGAATGATGGTCCCTTTTTTTGCATGCTAGTCTCTATATCGAAAATGAAAAGGTTACAAAAAAGCTTGCACAACAGAATAAAAATTCGGAAGTGATGTAATGCATTGTATTTGTATTGTATTTTCGGATGAAATTTGTACTAAACAGAAAGTGTACATTCTGGTATCATACGAGAAAAACATTTTCGTGCTTGTTCCATCGGATAATTGTGCTTGACCAGTCCTGATCAGCTCTCAAATGCTACATACTAATGATCAGAGCATCATACAATCACTTTGAAAGCGGTACGTTAGTGTAGGATTTTCTGATTGTGTGCATGGACCTTTAGTGTAAACAGGCATTATCTTTTCAATGAAAAGATATCTGTGACTTTCAAATACAAGATGCGTAAGTAAATGGGTCTGGGCGCTGTAGATTGAACACTACTTTACGAAGGACTTTGATCACCAGTTACTGACCATCTTTGCTCCATGGCTGTTAAGCTTGCAATACATGGCTCAGTTTTTCTACGCTCATCAATTAAAGAAGGGGCTTTTTTCTGTTTTGCACCCTGATTCTTGTACATGTACTTATTTATTGCTATTGTGCTTGTTCTTCAGTATGTCTAAAAAGCTTCAATAAAAAAAAAATAAAAAATAGAAAAATCATGAAATAGTTTTGGTATGATGAGGATTCTATAGGTTTTGATTCCTTCATCTTTATTAAAACACAAAGGTGAAATATTAATCTGACAGAGACAGCGAATGCTATCCTTGAACCAAAGTGAGCTATTATGTCATTCCACAGTAAAGGAAGTATGGAATTTGCAGAAACAAGAGACATGTGCAGGCGTGCTGCAGGATCAAACTCTGATAAACTCATCATTAAGATTGAATCTCTTTCCAGTGACAGCTGCACAACTAGATGAATGCATTCAGGCATGCAATACTTTGATGTTCAAAAGTCAGCACAGGTATTGCAGATTTGCACTGCATGTCATTTTCTTTTTAGAAAAATTTATATAAGTGCAGTACTCAAATGTGGATCATATGTTTAAAAAACACACACACACAAATGCTGTAACAAAGGTCTTGTGTATATATGGCAAAAAAATGTTAATGGATGAATCTCTTATATGTAGCCATGGCCATTTCAGATAAAACATTTGTGGTAATCAATATTAATGTATGCCAGAATGCATTAGCACTCTAGTGCTACTTTCCACATTTCTTTTTTGGCATGAAATAATCTAAATTTATGTATTGGTGTTTGGATTAGACTTTTTCTTTTCCGTTTTAGCTGGGGAAGGATTAAAGGCCCTGTCTGATATTTACTGCTATCTGGAGCTCGATTAGGCCAGATTTCCACTCAACGATTTGAAATTGTGGGTAGAACGTGATTCTGTCCAGACTTCCATATCATGCAACAATCACTGCAAAAACGCACAAGGCCTGTTTGAGTGCCATTATCTTTCTATGGCAACATGATTCTGAAGCGATTGTCGCAACAGGATAGTGCGGCAAAATGCACCTTTAATAAACTACTGAAGTGTGTTGCCAGTAAAAGGAGCAGGAGCGTCTTCCTGGGAGATAAACGTGCATAGGAGACTTTCAGCTATGCAAATATGTGAATGGGGCATTAGAGTGATCTACCTTTACTTTCTGTCCTAGGGATAATGGCTTTACCTAACTTTCCCTAACTTCACTGAAAAAAGCATTTTTATTTTGGTTTGTATTGTTATCTGGTAAAATATTTTCAGCAGGGCAGGAAGTGAAGGGGAAATACCCATATTGGAATCCCAGACAGTAAAAACCCAACAAAGGTTGTAATCCTTCTACAGAGAAAAAAAAATCCCAATAAGTGTATATTGATTGCTTTGTGTGAAAGTTATAGTGTCTACAAACTATGGTATAGATACTGCAATTTACGCCATTTTTTGCTATACAGTGTTGCGCTAGTTTAACGGTAACGACAGGCTGTGACCCGGCGACTGAAATCCGCGGCCGTGATCGGTGGGACAGGTAGGGCGGTGGCGTGCCTCGCGCGCGCGCGCCCCCTACCTGTTTTAAAATGTGGTTTTGCCCAGCAGTGCCGCCCTGCCACCGTATTTCTACAGTGGCTGGGCGGCAAGTGGTTAAGAAGGGGATCTCTCTCTTATTTGTAACTTTATCTCACTCACCTGGTGGGAGCCACTTATATGGAACTTTACACTTTAATTTTGCTCTGGTTATGTTTTTCTTTCACAAAGTTTAATTGAATTTTCAGCATAGAAAATGACATTGCTACAACTTGTAAGCCTCTGCTTTGACTATTTTTATGAGGTTTTTCTTTGCTATTTATATGTTTGTAGCACTGCGCTAGTTGGTTCTTTATTTTTGCTCTACACAGTATATCCTCTATATGGTGCTGGCAGCTTTTTTTTTTTAAAAGGCTATTTCTAGCACAGCAGTCTCTTTTATATATAAGCAGGTTGTGTTGGTTTAGCTGAATTTGACTATCAAATTATAGCTAAAATCCAGCTAAGGGCATGGTGTGTCAAACCAGGAGGCATTCCTCCTGTCTCTTCCTTTCATTTGCGGGTTACAAGGTTTTTTTTTCCCCTTTTTTGCAGTACAAGTGCTGCTTGACTGCTTTGAAGGACCCATTATGGGGGCATCCTGTTAGTAAGGAACTGACCTGACTATAGTTAGTAGTTTGTTTATTTAATGCTATTGACCTGCTGAAAAAAACCTCCCGCATGGAAGCTGTGTGTTTTGCAGCATTGCTAAATAAAAGTGCAGGACAAATTTGCTTGCACCATTCCTGATTTCCACAGAAAAATTAGGTGTACTGATGCTTGTATTGCAACATACAGGTGAAACTGCTTCTCTCCTTCCTTGACTATGCAGCCATATCTAGTTTTTAGTCTCTGGACTGACCAATAGGGGGATTGCGTATCTGCATAATTGGCACTAATCTAGAGTTCTCTATATAAAGCGTGGTGTCGTGTATCCTGACAGCACATGACGAAACATATTGGCTGGAACCAGGATAAACACTATGCAAGCGCACCAACCAGCTGTCATCTTGGATTCCAGAAGATTGGAACTATTATACAAAGTGCTATGGATGTTATTGTTTTGTGAGTGAAATTTTTTAAATAAAGATTTTTAATTTAAGGTTTAATGTGGAGTGCCTTCTTTGTTTTATGTTTTTATATGCAAAACTGATCTGCCTGATGAGCTCAGCCAGGGGAGTGCTTGGTTCACCAAAGTTTCATCATTCTCTATGCCTTCTGGTGTGCAAGGAACCTGGAGGGGGGGCTTCTCAGTTGCAGCTTATTCCTGGAGAAGATCATTCATCAAAGCTGAACGTTTCTTACCATCACGTATTCTATGCATGCAGGTAAGAAAAACCTTCTGCATGCAGGTATGTCTCTACCAGCTTTGCACATTTGGAGAGTGCTAGAGCACAAGCTCTGTCAGACTGAATGGAGAGCATCTATGAACAGCAATTTTCAAGTCTTGCCACAGATTCTTAACTGGATTTAGGTCTGGACTTTGACTGGGCAAATCTAACATGAATATGATCTAAACCATTTCATTGTAGCTCTGGCTGTATGTTTAGGGTCGAACCTCCATGTCCCAGTCTCAGGTCTATGTGCAGACTTACAGATTTTCTTCCAAGATTGCCCTGTATTTGGCTCCATCTATCTCCCCATCAACTCTGAAAAGCTTCCCTGTCCCTGCTGAAGAAAAGCATCCCAACAACATGATGCTGCCACCACCTTGTTTCATGGTGGGGATGGCGTGTTCAGGGTAATGTGCAGTGTTAGTTTTCGACTACACATAGCGTTTTGCTTTTAGGTCAAAAATTTCAATTTTGGTCTCATCTGCCCAGAGCACCTTCTTCCACGTTTGCGGTGTCCCCCACATGGCTTTTTGCAAACTGCAAACAGGACTTCTTATGGCTTTCTTTAAACAATGGCTTTCTTCTTGTTACTCTTCCATAAAAGAAAGATTTGTGGAGTGCACGACTAATAGTTGTCCTGTGGATAGATTCTCCCACTCAAGCTGTGGATCTCTGCAGCTCCTCCAGAGTTACCATGAGCCTCTTGGCTGCTTCTCTCATTAATACTCTTATTGCCAGGCCTGCAAGTTTAGGTGGACAGCCATATCTTGGTAGGTTTGTAGTTATGCCATGCTCTTTCCATTTTTGGATGATGGATTGAACAGTGCTCTGTGAGATGTTCAAAGCTTGGGATTTTTTTTTTCATAACCCAACCCTGCTTTAAACTTCTCCACAACTTTATCCCTGACCTGTCTGGTGTGTTCCTTGGCTTTCATGATGTGGTTTGTTCACTAATGTTCTCTAACAAACCACTGAGGGCTTCAGAACAGCTGTATTTATAATGAGATTAAATTACACACAGGTGGACTCTATTAAATTAGGTGATTTTTGAGGGCAATTGATTCTACTAGATTTTAGTTAGGGGTATAAGAGTAAAGGGGGCTGAATACAAATGCACGCCACACTTTTCAGATATTTGAAAATAATTTTGAAACCATTTATCATTTTCCTTCCACTTCACAATTATGTGCCACTTTGTGTTGGCCCATCACATAAAATCCATCTCTCTCTCTATCTATATATCTATCTATATATACCTCTCACACACGCAATATTGCCAAAAGTATTGGGACACCCTCCAAATAATTGGATTCAGTTGTTCCAATCACTTCCATGGCCACAGGTGTATAAAATCAAGCACCTAGGCATGCAGACTGCTTTTACAAACATTTGTAAAAGAATGGGTCACTCTCAGGAGCTCAGTGAATTTGAGCATGGTACTGTGATAGGTTGCCACCTGTGCATTAAGTTTATCCTTAAAATTTCCTTGCTACTAAATATTCCACGGTCAACTGTTAGTGGTATAACAAAGTGGAAGCAACAAGGAACAAGAGCAACTCAGCCATGAAGTGGTAGGCTGCGTACAATGACAGAGTGGGGTCATTGCATGCTGAAGCACGCAGAAGTCGCCAACTGTCTGCAGAGTCAATAGCTAAAGACCTCAAAAATTCATGTGGCCTTCAGAATAGCACATCAGTACTTGAGAGCTTCAAGGAATGGGTTTCCATGGCCGAGAAGCTGCATCCAAACCTTACATCACCAAGTGCAATGCAAAGCAACAGATCAGATGCAGTGGACTCTAGAGCAGTCAAGACATGTTATCTGGAGTGACAAATCACACTTCTCTGTCTGGCAATCCGATGGACGTGTCTGGGTTTGGCGGTTGCCAGAAGAACGGTATTTGCCTGACTGCACTGTGCCAAGTGTAAAGTTTGGTGGAGGGGGGATTATGGTGTGTGGTTGTTTTTCAGAAGTAGGGCTTGGCCCCTTTGTTCCAGTGAAGAGAACTCTTAAGGCGTCAGCATACCAAGACATTTTGGACAATTTCATGTTTACAATTTTGTGGGAATGGTTTGGGAATGGCCCCAACCAGTGCCAACATGACTGCGCACCAGTGTACAAAGCAAGGTCCATAAAGACATGGATGAGCGAGTTTGGGGTGGAGGAACTTGACTGGCGAGTCCTGACCTCAATCCGATAGAAACATCTTTGGGATGAATTAGAACAGAGACTGCGAGCCAGGCCTTCTCGTCTGACATCAGTGCCTGACCCCACAAATGCGCTTCTGGAAGAATGGTCAAACATTCCCATAGACACACTCCTGAACCTTGTGGACAGCCTTCCCAGAAGAGTTGAAGCTGTTATAGCTGCAAAGGGTGGGCCAACTTAATATTGAACCCTACGTACTGAGATTGGGATGCCATTAAAGTTCATTTGTGTGTAAAGGCAGGCGTCCCAATACTTTTGGCAATATAGTGAGTGTGTATACAGTATATATCACACACACTGTGTGTGTGCGCGCGTGTATATTATATATATATATATATATATATATATATATATATAGGCAACATGTCTCTATGGTAGACATTTATGGAGTCAAGGTTGCCAAAGAACTACTGAATGTTATCTTGGAGTGTCAAGAAAAGCAAGTATTTACGACAGGATGTGTAACAAAAGGCTGCATACCAAAATCCTTGTCCTGGGAGTTCACACATAACCCCTAGCAGTGGGGCATGGCCTCAGCCCAGACACCCCGGTGATGGACGCTTGCTAACTGGATGGAGAACTACACCAGGCGGGTCAAGGGTGTGTGTGGGAGTGCTTGAGAGGGCCTTTAAATATAGTGTTGGCCATGTTTCTGGTCTCTTTCCGCTCTGACGTGGGACCAGCTAAAAGATACTCAGCTTTGAGGACGAACTTACGTAACGTATCATCTTTGCTATTATTCCTATATATTCTGTAATATTGGCTTAGATTTCTATGTTACTTACTTTGTAAATAAATAAGACTTTGCTTTTTTGAGCATTGTGTTTGTTATGATCGCTAATATTGCATTGTATTACATCCTTCAATATTGTCAAAGCTTATATAGTTATATAGACTTTGCCACCTGGCTTCCCTTCTTCCTCTCCTCCGAGCTACCGACCATCATCCTAGGCGACTTCAATATCCCCATCAACGCCAACAGCCCGGCTACTTCCCAACTCCTCCTAACCTCCTCCTTCGCGCTCACACAGCACACTCAGTCCTCCACCCACTCCAACGGAAACACCCTGGACCTTGTTTTCTCCCATCTCTGCACCCCCCACGACTTCACTAACACCCCCTTCTCTCTCTCTGACCACCTCCTCCTCACATTCTTTATCTCCCCCTCCCTCAACTCCCCCCTCCCCCCCCGAAGCGTCTAACCATCACCCGCAAAATCCACAATCTGAACCCGACCCATCTCCACCCAGCAGCTGACCGTCTGTATGACAGCATCCTCCCTCTGTCATGCCCTGACCTGGCCACTACTGCATACAACAACTCGCTGTCAGCTGCCCTTGACTCCCTGGCACCCCTAACCACACGTAGCATTCAACCCTGGCAAAATGACCACACGAAATGCCTCAAACGATGCAGTCGCGCACTGGAGCGCTTATGGCGCAAAACCAGATCCCCTCCCGCATTCTCCCTCTATAAAGCCGCCTACCTCGCCTACACCACTTCCCTCCACGCCGCCAAGCAAGCCTATTTCATAACCCTTATCCACACCCTCTCCACCTGTCCTCATCGGCTCTTCTCCACTTTCAAATCCCTGCTCTCCCCCCCCCCCCACCCAGCACCTCACTCACCGCCCACGAGATTGCCAATCACTTCCAAAACAAAATTGATGCAATCCGTAAGGACATTGTCAACTCACAATACACCTCTCCACCCAGCCCCCCACCCTCCTTCAACCCCTCAACCCTCCCCTCATAGTCGCACTACCCCCCACTATACCTAACGCCCCGCACATCATCACCTCCCCACCACTCCGCTCCTTCAGCCAAACTACCCCCGAGGAGGTATCTAAGGTCTTCACTGAAGCCCGCCTCACCACCTGCCCCCTGGACCCTATCCCCTCACAGCTCCTCCAGTCACCCCCCCTCCATCATTTGCTCCCTCACCCACATCTTCAATCTCTCCCTCTCCACCGGCACCTTCCACTCCCCTCTAAAACATGCACACATCACACCCATACTCAAAAAACCCTCCCTTGACCCCACTAACCTTAACAACCTTAGACCCATCTCCTTGTTGCCCTTCACTTCCAAGCTCCTTGAGCGCCTGGTCTACAATCGCCTAGGCGCCCACCTCACTGATAACAACCTCCTCGACCCCCTACAGTCTGGCTTCCGCCCCCTGCACTCCACCGAAACCGCCCTACTTAAAATCACCAATGACCTGCTAACTGCCAAACCCAATGGCCACTATTCTATCCTCCTGCTCCTCGACCTCTCCGCGGCCTTCGACACTGTTGACTACCCTCTCCTCCTTGCCAAACTGCACTCCCTTGGCATCAAGGACGCTGCTCTCTCCTGGTTCACCTCCTACCTTTCCCAACACTCCTTCAGCGTCACCTACAATACTGCCACCTCCCCCTCCCTGTCGGGGTCCCCCAAGGCTCTGTCCTCGGGCCCCTCCTCTTCTCCATCTATACCTCCTCCCTTGGCAAACGTATTCACTCCCACGGCTTCAATTACCACCTCTATGCCAACGACACCCAAATTTACCTCTCCACCCCCCACCTCACCCCTTCACTCTCTGCCCGCATCGCCCACCTCCTAAATGACATATCAGACTGAATGTCGCTCCATTTCCTCAAAACTTAACCTATCCAAAACCCAGCTCCTGGTCTCCCACCCCGTGCCCCCCCATCACTAACAATGCCACCATCTCTCCCACTCCACACACCAAAGTCCTGGGTGTCACCCTGGACTCCCACCTCTCCTTCCTACGGCCAAGAGAGAAAATGTACCTATTCGTACAATACCAATCTCCTTGAGATGCTACAGTATAGGGCCGAGAAAGCATGATGTCCTGATTAAGATGAATGGGAAAAACACCTTAGGGAGAAAGAAAGCCTTAGGTCCCAAGTCAAACTCTTTCTGTGTAGCACCAGGAAACTAGCTTGTTAGTGAGCATAGACAGAGAAATTCCTCTAACAGGTTTAACGAGTGGCTATAGAAGATCCAACAGAATTAGGCTGAGAACGCTGACAGTCATAGTTGGACATACAGATGGAGCCATGTGAGTGAAACCCTAGACCAGCCTTTTTCAACCAGGGTTCTGTGGAACCCCTGCGGTTCCTCCAGAGTTTGCTAAAGGTTCCCTTAGAAATTAGCAATTTCTGCTTATAGGATATGTAATCACTAAATCTTTTTAGCTATTCTTAAAGAGTATGTAAACCCAACATTTCATACTCCTTATTTGTGACTGTTGTACCATTTACTTTTATGAAAAAGTATCTTGTTCTTGTTGTATTGCTTCCTTTGTGTGAAATCCCTGGTGTTCCCACTAGTCTGTCTGCTTTCCTATAAAAAACCAACTACATTAGGCATGAGAGCAAAACATTGTCAGTTCTCTAGTTGTGCTGGGAACTCTGAGTGGTCTCCAATGATCAGACTTCTGACATGCCCTCGCTGCACAATCATTTGTTGAAAAGATCAGTGTGGTGCCGTTTCTCCTTCCCAGCTCTCTGCTGTCAGCTGAACAAGAAGCTTAGAGGGTATGTGATCACGTATAAAACATGGGAACAAAGTATTTAGAATGTTTTTATATGTATACACAAATGTTTTGCCTTTATTTATAAGAGTTTATATATACCTTAAGGTTTTTTTTTTCCCCCAAAGATCTCAAATGTAAAAGGTATTTTTCCCAGTGACCAGTACACTAATGTAAAGGAGTTTTGGAACTATTTTCAGCATGCTTTCCTCAAGAATGGAAGGTTATTTCAAGGATTCTTCCATGTTAAAAAGGTTGATAAAGGCTGCCCAATATGAAGGCTTTCACCAAAGTATGAAGAGGCAAGCTGACTCAAGAGCATAATTTCCCAGCTTTTAGGAACGTAGGAAAAGATTAATCAGATTTAAAAAAAAAAAAAAAAAAAAAAAGGTTTAAGAAACAGGGCTTCAACAACCATACCACAAAACCAGTGACCAAGATGCAGTGCTAAACTGGTCATTGAGAAAAAGATCTGGGCGACCTGAGAGAACAGAGCAGAAGTCCACTTTCAACAATGCCAGTTTGGTGCAATGAGTAACACTGGAATGTACTATTTCAATTTTGCAAAGTAGATAAAGGAGCTGCAGAGGAGGAAAGACGTAGATCAGGTTGAACTGATCCCACAGTTACAAGGGCATCCACTGTTATAACAAACCTTCTCAGTATGTTGTTGAATCTGAAAGCCAAGAGGTCCAGGTTCAGTGTTTGCCACCTGTGATGGCATGCTCAAAATACCTCCAGGTTAAGAGACCATTCTCCACAGTCCAGATCCTGATGAATGAGAGACTGCCTGCCAATTTTCTACACCTAGACTGTATTGTGGTGGACAGGGCTGGAATGTTCTGCCCAAGTTCCAGCAGGCATCTCTGATCTATATACCCATCCAGGTACTGCGCTTCACTATATTTATAAATACTATGTGCCAAAATACAATGCTAATACATTAATCATCAGCATCATAAATATAATGTCCGTGATCAATGTGTGAGGATATTTCTAAATGAGAATCCGATTTCCACTTAAAACATTTCTTCAGTTATAGGTTATCTTCACAAATAAAAACTTCTTCTGAGGGCACATGCGCAGCGGTCCAAGGCGCCGAACGCCTGAAGACGTAGCTTTACTGACCTTCAGCCTTTACAGCCCTCCTCCTCTGCTTCTACAGCACCTATAGCTCCAGGTCATGACATACCCAGGCATTCCCATGGGAAAAATCAGGCGATGAAAGCCGCCCACGCCACCTCCTCCAGACCCCAGGCCTTCAGTGCTGGACTGCTTCCCTAGGCCTGCATCCCCGGCCTCGAGTAGCGGCGACGGCCCCAGTGAGTGCTCCAGAGGATCTGCTAACATGGAGGGGACGGACACAGATACACCTGCGGCCTCAAATGCTTCACCAGTGGTCTCTTCTCTGACGGTGGACACCTTAGAGGACAAACTGCAAATATTTCTACATAACATTACAGCCCTATTTCAGCTGAAGTCGGGAAACTGGCTCAGGAGCTTAGGGGGAGAGTACTCAGATAGGAGACTGCACAGAACCCCTTGAGACTAAATTTGGCAAACTGGTACAATATGTCCATGATCTAGAGGAGGATAATGCCAGCCTGAAACACTCCATGTCTCAGTTACAACTCCAACAGGAAGATCTAGAAAACAGGGAACGTCATCAGAATATTCGTGGCATATCCGAAACAATCTCTGACTCCCAACTTCAATGTCATTTGCTGTCTCTATTCACTACTCTGATTCTATTCACTGGCTCCCAAGGTCCCAGATGTGGATTGGAATGGAATGGATTGAGCCCATAGGTCGTTAGGCCCGAAACCTTCTGAGGGCACCAGGCCTAAAGATGTTATAAACTGCCTTCACTACTTTGACAGCAAAGAAGCCTTGCTTGCTTCTACCCACAAGTTCTCTTTGGAATTTAAAGGAGACAGGCTCCATATTTTTAGTGATTTATCCTCCATCACCTTGGAAAAAAGATGGGTCTTGAAGCCGCTCACATCTCATCTCCAGGAGCATCATATCCCATACCGGCGGGGATTTCCCTTCAAACTAGTTGTCTCCAAACATAACAGCCAAGTTGGACTCCGTGACCTGCATGAAGTGGACTCCTTCTTTAAACAGCTAGTTCTTCCTCCCCTGCCAGACGAGACCCCTCCGCTACTTCCTACCCCATCCAGGTCCTCCTGCCACTCCACACAAGATCTGGACACCTGCTAAACTTGGAAGGAAGTGATTTCCTTTAACTCAACGTCCACAACTTTCAGGATCGGTGGGCCCTGCCACCTGCCTCACGTCAGGTTTCCCGCCCTGTTAATTGGGCTTTATTTCCCCATGTGTGCCTTAGAATTTTTTCCACATTGCTATGTCTTGACTACAACAGCTACGTGTTTTACTGAGGTCGGCATCTGCCATGTTGGGTCAGCTGCCATGTTGTCCCCTGGAGCATAAGGCCTTTGGCCCCGACGACTCGGGATATTCCCAATATCCCTGGTGTATATCTTTGATGATATCTTTGTTTCTAGCCGTAATCCTTACGGTCTCGGTTTTGTGTGATACATTTGTATGTAATAGGCCTGTTACTTTGATAATCTGGTTTCCTACCCGTTTTCCCTCATCAATGACAATATTTCTGTATACTCAGGTTACACAGCTGATATACCCACTGCTGTTTCATAATGGCTTTAAAGCTGTTGTCATATAATGTCAAAGGTCTTAACCAAATTAAAAAATGGTGGATAGCTCTGAAGGAGTTCAGATCCTCGGGAGAGGACATATTTATTCAGGAAACTCATTTTTAACAGGATGGCTCTTTTCGTTTTGCCTCTAAGAACTTTCCACAAAACTCAGCTTTTGACCCCTCCGGGAAAGCCGGAGTGGCTATTTTAATTGGAAAAACTGCTCCCTGAGGGTCTCCTCCTCCAGGGTTGACCCACTTGGTCGTTATGTTTTACTGGAATGTATGTACGAGGGTTCCCCATTTGTGCTTCTAAACTTGTATGCGCCTAACTCTAGTCAGCTGCTATTTCTCTCTCAAACTTTAGAGAAATTATATCCCCTCTTTACATCTACTCTGTCGAAAAGGCTTGACAGCCTTCCATAAACTCATCCAGGAACATCGTCTCTTTGATGCCTGGCGGGTCAAACATCCTCTCCATAGCCAATTTACATTTTACTCTACTCCACATCGCGTAGTATCTCACTTAGATAATTTTTTCTGTCACCACCCTCTGCCCTCTTCGGAGATCAACCCTAGGACTTGGTCAGATCATGCTTCACTGTTGCTTAATCTCCTTCTCCCTAACTCCTCCCCTAGGATCTGTCACTGTCGCTTCGAGAGTTTTCTGCGTTCGGACCACCTTCGAGAGGAACTCTCTAAGGGTCTAGATGTTTATTTTCAATACAATGTTGACTCGGTAGCCTCATCTTCAATCCTCTGGGAGGTTCACAAAGCTATCTTCAGAGGCCTTTGTATTTCCATGGGCACTTGTTTAAAGGCCTCTGTTTGTACCAGACAATCTCTTTTATGCCAACTGTCCTTAGCCGAAAGACGACTATTAGACAGCCCGTTTCTATCTCGGCTTCAGAAAGTGTCCCATATACAAGACCAAAATCAGAGCCCTTCACCTGCACAAAACTGCCTAGTCCCTTGCTTGGGTTAGGCAAAAATTATATGAATTATCTAACAAACCGCATTGCATGCTTGTAAATACTCAAATCTCAGACGCGCCCCTCGCTGCTGGGTCACCTACTACAGTCTGATGGCAAACCCACATATGACCCATATGTAATGGCTACTGTATTTGGGGATTATTATTATAACATTATGAGATGCTCTATAGCTACCTAGCCCGACACCCACCCCCTTCGTGCCCTTCAGATTGCTGCCTTTGACACCTTATGACTACCGTGTTTGTCACCTGCTAATGTAACAGCTCTACATGCGGGCATCTCTACAGAAGAATTATTGGATGTTGTCAAGCATCTCCCTACACACAAATCTCCGGGACCAGACAGTCTTCCTTACTCATATTAGAAGACCTTTATTGGCATCCTGGCCCCCCACCTTTTGTCAATTTCGGGATCTACTGAAGGAGTCACATCCACATGATTATTTTACACGCGCATACATCTCGGTGATCCCCAAACCAGATAAGGAAAATTAGAAAATGATTGCTAATTCACTGTTATGTATTGACATTGTATGTACCTATATACCTCTCATTGATGAGCCTTTTTCTCTGTCATTTGTTGATTTGTGTTTGTCATATCATGTTTCTATGAAACTCTTTTGTAAATGTTTGAAAATCAGAAAATTAAATACAAAAAAAACAAACATGGTGACAGACAAACCACCCTCCACCAGATGTGCTCTCACCTTAAATATATGACCAAACCATTAAGTGAGGCGCTTATGCCCTTGTAATAAAACTGATGTGTTTCCAGTTGGGTCAGATGAAACCGCACTCCTTAAATTTCCTGCTCTCTTTTTTCTAACGATCCTCCTCAGCCATGCATATACAGTTAAGGTCCATATATATTTGGACACGGGCACATGGACACGCACTCAGGTTTAATTTGAGAGTCTGTACATCCAAATTGAAAAAAGGGTTTAGGAACTACAGCTCTTAAGAATAGCTATGTTATTTCTTCATCAATTAAGCAGGTAAAAGGTCTGGAATTGATTCTAAGTGTGGTATTTGCATTTGGAATCTATTGTTGTGAACCTACATCATGCGTTCAAAGGAGCTGTCCATATAAGTGAAACAGGCCATTGTAAGGCTTCAAAAATGAAACAAATCCATCAGAGAGATAGCAGCAACATTAGGAGTGGCCAAATCAACAGTTTGGTACATTCTGAGGAAAGAAGAATGCACTGGTGAGCTCAGCAACATAAAAAGGCATGGATGTCCACGGAAGACAACAGGGTTGGATGATCGCAGGATACTCTCTATGGTTAAAAAAAAAAAAAAAAAAACCCCATTCACAACATCAAGACAAGTGAAGGACACTCTCCAGGAGGTGGGCGTATCATTGTCAAAGTCTACAATCAAGAGAAGACTTTATTAGAGCAAATACAGAGGGTTCGCCACAAACTGCAAACCATTCATAAGCCTGAAGAATACAAAAGCCAGATTAGACTTTGCCAAGAAAAATCTAAAAAAGCCAGACCAGTTCAGGAAAAGCATTCTTTGGACAGATGAAGCTAAAATTAATCTGTACCAGAATGACAAAAAGAAAAAAGCATGAAGAAGGCTTGAAACAGCTCATGAATCAAAGCACACAATGTCATCTGTAAAACATGGTGGAGACAGTGTGATGGCATGGGCATGCATGCCTTCCATTGGCACTGGGTCATTGGTGTTTATTGATGATGTGACAGAAGCAGCCGGATGAACTCTGCAGTGTTTAAAGATATACTGTCAAGCTCAGATTCAGCAAAGTTGATAGGACGGCGCTTCACAGTACACATGGACAATGATCCAAAACACACTGCAAATGCAACCCAGGAGATTTTGAAGGAAAAGAAGTGGAATATTCTGCAATGGCGAGTCAATCAGCTGATCTCAACCCAATTGAGCATGCATTTCACCTGCTGAAGGCAAAACTAAAGGCAGAAAGACCCACAAAGAACAACTGAAGACAGCTGCAGTTAGAGCCTGGCAAAGCATCAGAAAGGAGGAAACCCAGTCTTCGGTGATGTCCATGGGTTTCAGACTTCAGGAAGTCATTGCCAGTAAAGGATTCTCAACAAAATATTAAAAATGAACATTTTATTTGATTATATCCAATTACATTTGAGCCTCTGAAAATGGAGGGACTGTGTATAAAAACGATTGCAGTTCCTAAAATTTGTCTGATGGATTAGTTTCATTTTTGAAGCTTTACAATGGCCTGTTTCACTTGCATGGACAGCTCCTTTGAATGCATGATGTAGGTTCACAGCAATAGATTCCAAATGCAAATACCACACTTAGAATCAACTTCAGACGTTTTACCTGCTTAATTGAAGAAATAATGGAGTAGCCCACACCTGGCCATGACCGATTTTGATTCAATTGTCCAATTACTTTTGGTCCCGTGAAAAAGGGAAGATGGCTACTCTTCAGAGCTGTAATTCCTAAACCCTTCCTACAATTTGGATGCACATACCCTCAAAATAAACCTGAGAATGTGCACTTTTAGCCCATATCCATTATATAACTATAGCTTAAATATGTTTTGGTAAATACCTAAAAAAAAAATAAATTGTGCCTGTGTCCAAATATATATGGACTTAACTGTATATGGAAAAAACACCAACAGAGTGCTTATCCTTTTAAAATTTTATTTATACAGGTAATAACCAATAAACTCACATTTACAATGTGTCTGAGCGCACCACACTATATCGCACATCAGATGAAATGCGACAATGTACATACACTGATCAGTAAACAGCCAGCTGATAGTTATCGCATCCCACTAAACCATAAGTCTCGGGCCATCAAGCCCCTCCCCTATGCGTTCTGCCACTGGGTCACATGGCTTCATCAGGGCAAAATGATTGGACGGCACAGCACTCCTATATCAAAGCAATCCAGACATTTTTGTACTACAACACGTCATTGATGGCGCCATTTTCTCATAGTCCATTATTATTATTACTATACAGGATTTATATAGCGCCAACAGTTTGCTCAGCGCTTTACAATATAACGGGAGACAATACAGCAGTTCAATACAAGAGGGATAGGAGGGCCCTGCTCCTTGGAGCTTACAATCTAGGAGATGAGTATAGTTCCAACACTCTTCTCTAGTGCATGTATATGCAATCTGCCTGAGTGGTCAACGGTACCTAAATGTGCTATTTATTGGGACCTATTATAGGTGACCCTAAATAAATTAAAATCTGAAAAAGTAGATTAAAACCCCTCATAATCAAACCAATATGCATCACCATTAGTGTTCCCTAGTATTGGTAGTGGGATACTACAAATATAACTCTTTACCTCTATATGTAAACTACTTCTATAGATGGTGAGTAGATCATATAGCAAAAAATATACATACATACATAATAAAATCCCAAGAACTGGAAAATATATAGATTAAGTAGAATTAAAATTAATGGAATTTTAAAATAAAAATAAATGTATAAAAAAATGAAATTAAAATGGAAAGAAAATTAAAGAAAAATAAAAAATATGGAATACCATAACCTACTATGTAAATTAAATTACCTCACATATATAAATTTCTAGATGTGAGGATTCTAGATAAAAAATATATACCCATATGGGTTTATCTCATAATCCACATCCATATATCTTCTGGAGATGAAGGTCTTTATAGTGAAACTGAGGAGATATCATATCGAACAATACTTTCTAATAAAATCAGTAATAACTTAAAACAGGTAAAATCAAAATCTTTAACTACTCTCCGCCCGGCCTATAGTAAAATGACGGCCAGGAGAGCCTCTCGTCCCTCCAGGAGGGCATCATATGACGTCCTTCCCAGGTCGTGCATTGCGTGTACCCGCAGGGCTGTGCTGTGGTGAGATCTGTCATCGACTGTGTACCTTGGACACGGCCGATGACAAATCTGTGTACAGGCCCTGTTGCCAGTACCATGTGACCTGCTATTACCAATCACAGCAGGCCATATGACAGTTGTATACAATAGATGGCTTCCTTTCATGCCATCTATTGTATACAAGTGTGTCTAGCTGTAAATGGTCACAGTGATCACATGCACAGGCTGGGCCAATCACAGCCCATCTGTCATGTGATTAGCCGTGGCCAATCACAGCTAATGATAACAAACAAATCTGAATGAATCGATTTCATTCAGTTAAATGCTTGCTGATATAGCAAAGAAAGTCTTTGCTATAAGCAATCAAATAGTTAAAAAAAAAAAAAAAAAACTGATCACGTCCCCAAAGTAGTACAATGTTACTATGGTAACATTATACTACTTTGATGCACAGTGTAATATGAAAAAAATCTTAAGAGAAAAAAAATGTAAAAAATATAAAAATTAAAACTTTAAAGAAAATTGAAAAAATATCAATTTCCCCGATCACCTCCACACTAGTTATATGATGACGCTTGGACTGCACTGCTGATAGTATGTAAAAAAAAAAATTGAAAGTTTAAAAATTTCTTTATTTTTCGAAAAATTTAAAAAAAATTACAACTCACCATGCCTCTTATGAAATACGTTGGACTGGGTCATTTGGGGAATATCTGTACTGTTCTGACATTTTTGGTCTTCAAGAAATTAGATTGGATGTCAGTACTTCAGGATTGATCAATTTTCAGATATATCCCATAGTTTGTGAACTCTATAACTTTCCTACAGACTAAATAATAAATACTGATTTGGGTTATTTTCAACAAAGAAATGTAGCAGAATACATCTTGGCCTAAATTTATGAAGAATTATTTTTTTGTTAATTTAGCAAAAAATAAAAACCCCAACGGTGATTAAATACCACCAAAAGAAAGCTCTAGTTGTGTGAACAAAATTTTAAAAAATTTAGTTTGGGTACAGTATTGCACGACCGCGCAATTGTCATTCAAAGTGTGAGCACTGAAACCTGAAAATTGGCCTGGGCAGGAAAGGAGTAAAAGTGCTCTGTATGAAAGTGGTTAAGCCTCTGTGTAGCAAGCTTTTTAACTCATGGATCTACCATGATTCTCTCTAAGCCCCATAATAGTGTTGTCTCCTCTCCAATGACTACTATGTTTCTCTATGTCCCAAAATTGTAATTTGCTTCCGTCTTTATTATGCATCAAGCAAAAATGTTTTGACAAATGATGGTTCCTAAACCCTCTATTTATGTTATAAACATGCTCCTTTATTCCATCTTTGATTTTTTTTTTGGTTCTCCTTACATAAATCAGATTACATTGATATTTAAGGGCATCAATTACTTATTTAGTTTCACACGATATGAATTCCTTAACTATATATTCTTTCCATGTTACTGGATTCTCAAAAGGAATACCTCCTCCTCAGGTTATTAGAGACCCTCCTACAACTGTAACAACTCATACAAGAATGGAAGCCTATTCCTGTGAAAGAAGTACAGCTGTTTTTAACTGGGGGTTGAATTATATTTTTTACCAGTATATACCTCAGCGTAGGGTTTTTTTATATATAAATCTCAGTTCTGGTAAAAATGATTTTAAGGGCTTTATCTTGATTCAATATCTGCCAGTGTTTGCGCACAATGCGCTCAACCGCCTTATATTGTGTATTATAGTCCAGCACTACCGGTAATCCCTTTTCATCATTTTAATCTTATCCTCAATTAGTACATTCCTATTCTTTTTTTCTTTGTTTCTTTCTTCCTCTATAAATTCTTCCTGATATCCTTTTTGTTTACATCTATCAGCAATCTGTTTACTCTGCATCTCATAATCTTCATATTTAGAGCAATTCCATTATGCAGAAATTACCCTCCAAGTATGTTTATGAGCCATAGTTTGAAATTAGAGCTGTTAACTGGTTCCTGCCCGGTCAATAGCACAATGGCGGCCGGCAAAAAACACCTCGTCCCTCCGGGTGGACGCCATATGGTGTCTTTTCAGGCATGCTCTGTGGCGTGATCTGTCACCGGCCATGTACCGCGGACACAGCCGATGACAGATCTGTGTACCTGCCCCGTTTCCAGTACCATGTGACCTGCTGTGATTGGTTGTATACAGTTGTATACAATGGATGGCTTCCTTTCATGCCATCCATTGTATACTAATGTGTCTAGCTGTGAATGGTCACAGCGATCACATGCACAAGCTGGGCCAATCACAGCCCAGTTGTGACATGTGATTAGCCATGGCCAAATCACAGCTAAGCACAAAAAAAAAACCTGAATGAACCGATGTCATTCAGGTGAATGCTTGCTTATAGCAAAGTAAAGAAAAATAAATCTTAAAAAAAAAAAAAGTAGCAAAAAAATTAAAGCCAATAAAAAAAAAAAAGATATATTTTTTTTAAAATTCTAATTTATTTATTTATTTTACGTACTGTCATCAGTGTCCCTGATCACTGCCATGCCAGTTATATGATGACTCTGTACTGCACTGGTGACAGTATGTAAAAAGAAAATAGTGAAAATAATGTTTTTTTTATTTTTTCATTTTCCAAAAAATGACAAAAAAATAACCACTTCAAAAAAACTCACCATGCCTGTTATGAAATACATCGGTCTGTCTACTTTGCAAAAAGGGGTCATTTGGGGGATATCTGTACCGTTCTGACATTCTTGGACCTCAAGAAATTAGATTGGCCGTCAGTACTTCAGGATTGATCAATTTTCAAATATATCCCATAGTTTGTGAACTCTAACTTTCCTACAAACTAAATAATACATCCTAATTTGGGTTATTTTCACCAAAGACATGTAGTAGAATACATCTCAGCCTAAATTTATGAAGAACAATTATTTGCAAACTTTTATAACAAAAAGAAAATCGTGGGTTTTTTCTTCAAAATCTTTGGTCTTTTTTTGTTAATTTAGCAAAAAATAAAAACCCCAGTGTTGATTAAATACCACCAAAAGAAAGCTCTAGTTGTGTGAAGAAAATGATAAAATTTTAGTTTGGGTACAATGTTGTATAACCGCGCAATTGTCATTGAAAGTGTGAGCGCTGAAACCTGAAAAATGGCCTGGGCAGGAAGGGGGTAAAAGTGCCCTGTATGGAAGCGGTTAAAGGGGATGTAAGAGTTTCTGCCCATACTCTTAAAAGATGTTCTGGTGTAAATCTCATTCTTTTCTTTAATAATTTTTAAATCCAAGAAGTGTATTGTATGTTCACTAATCTCACAATTTAATTTTATATTTTTATTATTTACATTTAGATTTTCTAGGAATTCATACAGTATTTCCTGTTCTTCTTTCCACAATGTAATTAAATAGTCTATGAATCATTTTAGTATTATTAAAGACAGTTTTCTCCTCCCACTTAGCCTTATAGAGGTTTGCTATACTGGGCGCAAACTTTGCACCCATAGCTACCCCGGCTTTCTGCAAATAGTACTCTCTTTGGTACCAAAAATAATTCTGCTTTAGGTAGAAAGTCAGACATTTTAGAATGAACTTTTCATGTCTAGTTGTGTTGCATTTTTATCTAATGTCCATTTTGCTGCCTCAATAGCTCCTTCATAAGTAATATTAGTATAGAGTGATGATACATCAGCAGTTACCAAAGTGGTGTTATATGCAACCTCACTGCTTTCTTCAGGATTTGATAGGCATTTCCATCCCCCAATATTTTCAGCATTTCTTGTTTGTACTATTGTACTGGTCCTTAGATACTATAGCATCCCCCCCCCCTTCCCCCTTATCGGATAACTAGATCTTTTGTTTGTTCCAGAGCTTGAATACCCTTAATATCCAGTATTTCTTCCTTTTTTTAATAGGTAATTTTTCCAACTCCAACTAATTTTTTGAACATGTCTATATCCCAACTATCAGTAGCCACTGGGTTGAAAGTTGACCTGTTTCTCAAATTAGTATGAAATTCCCCCTCTTGTGCATCATCCTGCCTATGTGTAACCATTGGATTCTGTGCATAATACATTTTTAAATTTTTGTTATACACCAATTTTTGAATACTCACATATGTCAAGCTGCCGGATCACGGAAGTCCAGCGGCCACCTCATTTAACCAGCTACAACCCCCTGTGAACATCCCAGAGCCTGGATGAGGTAGATTCATTTACTCTGGCTGTATTCTGTAACCAAAGGAAGGCCATCCACCCCTAGGCTTCATCCCGGACCACCCTATAGAGGGATCCTTGACTATTATCGACAGTATACGATACAACGTGCTATACCTAAGCGCTTCTGGTGAGTGCACATTTTTTACATTCATTAGCACACCCACCTGAAGATTTATATACTGGAATTATATTTCATCACCTGGAGATTACCCTGAATATTATTGGGAAGACTTTACAGAGATTTTAATGACATTTATGTTTCAAAACGCATTAGAGGTGCATGTGCGTTTTTGATGTATAGTATCTTTATTCCTTGCTAATTTTTGGTATTTTAAGATACTTATATTTATTCATTTTTATCATTTCATTGTTTGACTGGATTGCTTTTACGGTCTTCTTAGCGCTGCACTTTTTATACCAAAATTGAACTGCATAGTCCAGATGAGGCATTACTAATGATTTGTACAGGGGTAAAATGATATCTCTCTCTCTCTCTCTCTCTTTGGAGTCTATACCTCTTAATACAAGAGAGGATTTTGCTCGCTTTAGAAACCGCAGCTTGGCATTGCATGCCATTAAGCTTGTGATCTACCAGAACTCCCAGATCCTTCTCCACCATTTATTCCCTTAGTTGTACTCCCCATAGTATGTATGATGCATATTCTTAGCCCCCAGTGCATAACCTTAAATTTATCAACATTAAACCTCATTTGCCAAATTATTGCCCAATTAAACAGTGCATTGAGGTTGGCTTGTAAGTTGGAGGCATCCTGTAAGGATTCCACTGCACAGCTTGGTGTGATCTGCAAAGACTGAAATGGCATTCATAATCCCAGACCCTATATCGTTTATAAATATATTAAAAAGTAAGGGTCCCGACACTGAACTTTGGGGTACACCACTGACGACCCTAGACCATTCAGAGTATGAATCATTAACCACTACTATCTGAATACGATCTTTTAGCCAGTTTTCTAACCATTTACATACAGATTTTTCCAAGCCCCTAGACTTTACCTTACACATTAGCCGTGTGGGGAACTGTGTCAAACACTTTTACAAAATCTAAGTATATCACGTCCACAGCCACCCCTCTGTCCTTGGTTTTGCTCATCTTCTAAAAAGAAATCAGATTTGTTTGACAACTTCTGTCTTTCATGAATCCATGCTGTTGCTTAAAATATTTTTTTCCAGCAAGAACTCAGCTACAGGTGAAACTCGAAAAATTAGAATATCGTGCAAAAGTTCATTTATTTCAGTAAGGCAACTTAAAATGTGAAACTAATACATGAGATAGACTCATTACATGCAAAGCAAGATAGTTCAAGCCGTGATTTGTCATAATTGTGATTATGGCTTACAGCTCATGAAAACCCCAAATCCACAATCTCAGAAAATTTTAATATTACATGCAATCAATAAAACAAGGATTACACATAGAACAATATCAGACCTCTGAAAAGTATAAGCATGCATATGTACTCAGTACGTGGTTTGGGCCCCTTTTACAGCAATTACTGTCTCAATGCGGCGTGGCATGGAAGCTATCAGCCTGTGGCACTGCTGAGGTGTTATGGAAGACCAGGATGCTTCGATAGCGGCCTTTAGCTCTTCTGCATTGTTCGGTCTCATGTCTCTCATCTTTCTCTTGGCAATGCCCCATAGATTCTCTATGGGGTTCAGGTCAGGCGAGTTTGCAGGTCAATCAAGCAAAGTAATCCCACGGTCATTGAACCAGGTTTTGGTGCTTTTGGCAGTGTGGGCAGGTGCCAAGTCCTGCTGGAAAATGAAGTCAGCATCCCCATAAAGCTCTTCTGTGGAAGAAAGCATGAAGTGCTCCAAAATCTCCTGGTAAACGGCTGCGTTGACCCTGGACTTAATGAAGCACAGTGGACCAACACCAGCAGATGACATGGCTCCCCAAATCCTACACAGACTGTGGAAACTTCACACTGGACTTCAAGCATCTTGCAGTGTGTGCCTCTCCATTCTTCCTCCATACTCTGGGTCCTTGGTTTCCAAATGAGATGCAAAAGTTGCTCTCATCAGAAAAGAGGACTTTGGACCACTGAGCAACAGACCAGGTCTGTTTTTCTTTAGCCCAGGAGCGGCTTGACAAGAGGAATACGACATTTGAAGCCCATGTCCAGGATCCGTCTGTGTGTGGTGGCTCTTGATGCACTGACTCCAGCCTCAGTCCACTCCTTGTGAAAGTCCCCAACACTTTTGAATGGCCTTTTCCTGACAATCCTCTCCAGGCTGCGGTCATCCCTGCTGCTTGTGCACCTTTTTCTTTCACACTTTTCCCTTCCACATAACTTTATATTAATGTGCTTTGATACAGCACTTTGGGAACATCCAACTTCTTTTGCAATTACCTTTTGAGGCTTTCCCTCCTTATGGAGGGTGTCAATGATGGTTTTCTCCACAACTGTCAGGTCAGCAGTCTTTCCCATGATTGTGATTCCTACTGAACCAGACTTAGAGACCATTTAAAGGCTCAGGAACCCTTTGTAGGTGTTATGGCTTAATTAACTGATTAGAGTGGGACACTTTGAGCCTAGAATTTTGCACCTTTTCACAATATTCAAATTTTCTGAGATTGTGGATTTGGGGTTTTCATAATCTGTAAGCCATAATCATCACACTGCAATTCACGGCTTGAATTATCTTGCTTTGCATGTAATGAGTCTATCTCATATATTAGTTTCACCTTTTAAGTTGCATTACTGAAATAAACTTTTGCACGATATTCTAATTTTTCGAATTTCACCTGTATGTGGTCTTTTATTAAACTCTCCATTATCTTCCCAACTACAGAAGTTAAACTAACATGTCTATAATTACTTGGTAAACATTTTGACCCCTTTTTAAATAATGGTACCACATTGGCCTTACGCCAATCCAGTGGTACTATGCCAGTCATTAAAAAGTCCCTAAAAATTAGAAACAATGGCTTTGAAATGACAGTGCTCAGTTCTTTAGGGACCTGTGGGTGTATGCCATCCAGTCCAGGTGCTTTATTCACGCTATGAGTTTCTTTCACATCTTCTCCTGATTACAGAGAGTGTAATAGTTTGGAGGATGTCCCGCCATCATATCAGTCTCTAATTGATTTTGAGCTTGTCGTTTGATGATCTGTACTACGCTGACACTCACAAGTGCTACTGCCTATCAGGTTTGGATGGGCCACGATATCTGGTGAGTGCCTTTGAATTGGGGGAGGTTAATTATTCAAGTGCATTTTATTCAACTAATTTTTGTTATGTTGTTGTCTTGGTGGTTCAATAAAGGACTTTGTACTTCATCACAATTTTAATTTTTCAGTTGGTGGACTTATGTCAAATGATTTAAATATTTGTGTATATTTATTAAAGGGTTATATTTTGTGTCATATTTTCACTTTGCTACTGTTCTATAATTTTTTTTTTTGCGCTTTTATTTGTCATTGTTTCATGAGGTGATTATTGGATTATTCACTATTAGGGCAGGAAAATGCTTACACATTTTATGTACTCATTTATTTAGGTGAGTGATTTATTGTGCACTTTTTCAGGTATTAGATTTTATATATATTCACATCATATTTGCGTGGTGAATATACGGTTTATATATTGATTTTGAAAATTATAAATATAATGTCCATGAAAATCAATCTGTGAGGATATTTCCAAATGATAATCCCATTTAAAACAATTCTTCAGTTATAAGTTATCTTCACAAATAAAAGAACTTCTTCCATCGCCGTTTGTGCCAAAATAATGAAATTTCCAACACGGTAAAACACCACCTTCCACCGGATGTGTTCTCAGCTTAAATGTATGACCAAACCATTAAGTGAGGTCATATAGTGCTTATGCCTTTATAGTAAAACTGATGTGTTCCCAGTCGGGTCAGATGAAACCACACTCCTTAAATTTCACACTGATCAGTAAAGAGCCAGCTGATAGTTACTGCAACTCACCAAACCATGAGCGTCATGTCATTAAGCCCCTCCCCTACGTGTTACGCCACCAAGTCATGTGGCTTCATCGGGGGCATAGAGAACATAGTAGTCACTAGAGATAACACTATTAGAGAGCTTAGTAAGGGAGAATCATGGTGGATCCATGAGTTATAAAGCTTGGTACCCAGAGGCTTAAACAAAGATTTTGATTTGACCTGTCTTTTAAGTAATGATTGATTTTTTAGAAAGTATTGTTCTATATGAGGTCTCCTCAGTTTCACTACACTGACCTTCGTCTCCGGAAGATAGATGATGGGTGTGGATGAGATAAACCCATATGGTATTTAATTTTTTTTTATCTAGGATCCTCACATTTAAAAGTTTTTGTATGCGAGTTAATTTAATTTACATAATAGGTTATGGTATTGCATATTTTATATTTTTTTCATTTTCTTTCTATTTTCATTTCAGTTCTTAGTTAGGATTTTGGATTATTGATGATTATGTATATATTTTGCAATATGATCTACTCACCATCTACAGAAGTATTTTACATATAGGAGGTACAGCTCTATATTTTTAGTATCCCACTACCAATACTAGGTAACACTAATGGTGATGCATATTGATATGATTATGAGGGGGTTTTAATACTTTTTTTTTTAGATTTTAAAAGATAGTTTACCTATAGTAAAGTATATGTGCTGCCACGCAGCTTTACTGTTTAGCAGTTGTTATTTACATGTTATGTTATAATGTTATTTGGTATCATCCACACACCCCTGCTGTTTCTGACTAGTTGGTTGCTTCCACCTTCATTTCCTGTTGTAACACCATTTTAGTTTAGTGGTTATCAAGATGCTGTAGAGTGAGGAGGCTATGTACATCACTGGAAATTTACCTATGAAAACACCTTTATGTTCATACCTTTGTTACCTTGAAGCATAAAGAAGCATTGGAAAATACCTCTGAAGTTGTTATTCATTGAGTAAACTATCTGTTAAGGCGATCATTCAACTTGCTGCACACATTCTGACAGACTGGGTCTAAACGAATCTCGCCACAAGTACAACCGATGCCAAGACAGAACAGTATATAAGAGGGATATAGACAGGTGCCAATAAATAGCACATTTTAGGTACCATGGACCATTCAGGCAGATCGCATATACATACACTAGAGAAGAGTGTAAGAACTATATACTCACGGCCTATAAGAAAATGGTGCCATCAATGACAAGTTATACTACAACAAAATGGCGTCTGGTTCGCCTTTATATAGGACTGAGCGCCGTGCCATCCAATCATTTCCCCTGATGAAGACACATGACTTGGTGGCGTAACACGTAGTGGAGGGGCTTTGCGCCACGTGGCTTAGTGAGATGCGGTTAACTATCAGCTGGCTGTTTACTGATCAGTGTACGTACATTGTCAGATTTCATCTGATGTGCGATACAGTGTGGTGCACTCAGACACCTTGTAAATGTTAATTTATTGGTTATTTCCTACAGAAATAACATTTTAAAAGGATAAGCACTCTGTTGGTGTTTTTTCCATATGTATGCATGGCTGAGGAGAATCGTTAGAAATAGGAGAGGAAGAAATTTAAAGGAGTACGGTTTCATCTGACCCAACAAGGAACACATGAATCCTACTATAAGGGCATAAGCGCTATATGACCTCACTTCATGGTTTGGTCATATTTAAGGTGAGAGAACATCAGGTGCAGGGAACTTTGTCACCGTGTTGGAAATATTATTGGAGGCACAAAACGGTGGTGGAAGTTCTTTTATTTGTGAAGATAACTTATAACTGAAGAAATGTTTTAAGTGAAAATGGGATTATCATTTGGAAATATCCTCACATACGGATGTTCATGGACATTATATTTATAATGCTGATGATTATCTAATGTATTAGGATTATATTTTAGCACATAGCATTTATAAATATAGTGAAGCGCAGCACTTTGATAGTTATATATATGAATAATGTATTTGAGTGTGATTAGTGTGGCGATTCAAATTACTGTTGATATTTATTTATTGATAGCAGCTCATAAGGTTCACGGATTTTGATTTTAGGCTTCTCTTTGAGCTGTGAGAATGTTTCACCCATGACACAAATGAGAGAACATGCATTCGTGACCCACACAACCTGAATTGAGTTGCAATGGTCTGCAGTGAGACTGAGCTAAGGAACTCTGTCTCAAAAGGAGGCAACTATCAAGCCCAGAATCCTCATGCAAAAGGGTGGGGTTGACCAGGTCTTGGACTGCAGCTGTTGGACCTAGGAGAGGAGAGATAAAAGCTTGTTTGGAGAAGAAAAACACTGGACTGAAGGAATGTAAGAGACGTAGACATCCCAAGTGATGAGTCAGTTCCAGCAATGAATTCTGAAGTTTCAGGACCCAACAGTACCTAAACAGTTTGACAGACATTGGCAGACAAGGCCCTTTGCCATCACAGGTAACACTACTGTGCTGGACAGATGGGAATATGCAAATATACAAGCTTGATGTCAACAGAGGCTAGAAAATCCCCCTTGATGAAAAGACGCAGTGACTGACTAGATAGAGTTGAGGCTGATTCACACTCAAATAAGGACATTGAGTGTCTTTAAATCCAGAATGGGGTGAATGCTCCCTTTTGCTCCAGGGAAAGGGAACGGGCTCAAGCAGATATCCTTCCAAGACCTCACATGACTCCTAAAAGGTTAGTCATAGATTAGTCAGCAGTATGGCGGTCTGCTGGTCTTAGGGGCATGATGGCAGATTTGAAAATATGAAGCAAGGTGGCGTTAACACGCCTGCATTTCAAGCTTTGTAATGCCTATGAAATGTGCTGGCCTTGGGCCCTTTATTTCCTTGGGGATTTTTACAGTAAAGCAACACTGCCCATATGTCAGAAGCATGGGGAATGACATAACGTCATTCCCTAGGCTAAGGGAAACTTAGAGTCACAAGATATAGCTAGAATTAGGCCAATTGTATGATAAGACTTGTTTGTGCAGTTCTGTTCCAGCTGGCGGGCTTATTGCCATAAGGTTTAAACATCTTGAATTTCGAGAAAACTTAGATGGCAGTATGTAGATAAGAGTTTGATCATGTGTGTATTAGGCCTGCTATATGGCATGATAGTGATAAGTGACTGGGTGTGACTCTGCTACCTCACAGAACCAAATCGGTGTTATCTGAAAGAGCATCTTGGAGCGGGTGAAGCGCCGCCCAATCTGGGATTGTGGCCAGAAGCACTGAGTGGGGGGATTTTTGCCAAAGCTGCATGGACTCATCAGTCGGTCGTGGTCCTCCACGATCTCCTGTGCACTGTGGTTCGATGAGGTCTCTACCTTCCCATCTTCTTATAGTTTTGGTAATGTATTAATTCTATGCTGCGATTATTGCTGCTGCTTCAAAAGAAGTGTTTATTTCATGCTGTAATACTCACATTACTACTGATGTGTATTATTATGCAGATTGTGATGACCATAAGAAATTTCCTCCTGTGTGCTGTGTGATAATAAAAGTAGAGGTTTTGACAGTGCACGAATACTGCAGTTGGATTCTATTTCTTGGGGTGCTGAGTGAATGCTGCATTTTGTGCCAGGGCAGTTTTACACTTGGTAGTGTGTCCCTTACAAGCCCAGAAACTATGGTGTGAATGCTGGTTTTGAATGTACCTGTGCAGTGTGTATGACTTGCTCTTGGCTGTGTCCATCCTTGCATTACAAGCTTGTAGCCCAAAGACACCATGTCTACAACACATGCATTCAAGATATTATTGGTCCAGGTGGTAACAAAGGCTATCAGACACCTCCTCACTTTGAGAAGTAGGGGCATTCCTTGATTGCGAGGAGGACTTTCTCGCCAGGCTAGAACGTTTCGAGTCCAAGGCCTGCAGTGGAACCCAGGCTTGAGTTCCCGACTTGATCAAGGATGCAAAGGATTGGAAGAAATGAAGGGAATGCTTCCTAGTTACAGAGGTAGAAGATTTTCCTGTTTGAGGGTTAACCTTCCTTTGCGGGGGAAAAAGGTAAACTTTCCTCTCACAATGTCCTTGATAGCATTTTTCAGAAAGACACTTAATAGACACTTGCCCTCAAGAGAACATGCAATAAGCATTTGTGCACATATGTTTATGCATACCCGAATTTGAGTCAAAAAGATATTTGCATGATTACATATAGAAGACCTGATCTAAAATGTAAATAACATGCGTATGATATAAAAAAGGTCAACAATACAGTAGTACAGGGCAATAGGCATAAGTTAGCATAAGAAAACACACGCCCCTTGTGTAGTGAGGTAGCTATTATGAAAATGAATTAGTCATGAAACATGGCCCTGTAGCAGAAAAAGTGTCCCTGGAATACAAAGGAGTCCTACTTGGGGGGGAATGACCAGGATTTTGGTGTCAGACCCTTGGGTAGGGACACTGCAAACCATTCTGGAGCCATTAGTGGACCGTGAGCCGAGAGGGCTTGGGGCATCACTCCCCCTTGCACCTATGATCTGACTTAATGCAAGTGTTCAGGTTCGCACAAGGAGGTACTCACAAACTTCAGACATAGGGGAAGTTATATTGCATGTCTGTAACTGTCAGTGTAAGGTACCAGGGAAGCTTTGGCTGATGTCTTGCAGAGGAACACAGCGGTGGTGGTGCAGGCTTCAGGTAGGAGGCAGGAAAGATGAATGTGCAGAAGCAACATAGGAGGCCTTTGATACAACTGTCAAGGCCAGAGCTCTAACCATGAACACCTGGAAGGGCGACAGCCAGAGACTCAAACAGCCAGCTCAATAAATACACATATACTGGGCTTCATAAGGGCAAAGCCATGTGACTTACCACAGCAATGGTCAAGAAGGGCTAACAAATTAAAAATCTCTATTGGAAAGTGTTTGCTTCATTCAGCAGAGAAAAGGAATCTATTCTCCTGAGACATTAGCATAAAACTAGAACATGGTAACGAAAGGGGTTATATCTGACTGATTACCAGCTTTGTTTGCTCGTGTAAATCTCCTGTAGGCAGCAGTATAACCCACTGATCTTTTAATAATGATATTGTGCCCCTTAACCCTTTCACTGTTTTTGCACACGTTTAAAAAATCATTTTAGTCCTGAAGATTGCACAAAACCCCCAAACACTATATATTTTCTGAAAGGGGACGCTAGAGAATAAAACCGTGGTAGTTTCAATTTTTTACATCACACGATATTATTGCAAAGGCATAAGAAATGCAACCTTTCAGTAAAAATCACACTAAAGTGAATTTTAGGGCAACCAAAGGCAATAAATTAACCAAAATATTGGAAAAATATAAAGACAAGGATGTGAAGCGTAAATAGATACCCAACATGCCAAACATTAAATTTGTGTGCATCTATGAAATTTCAAACTTCAGTACCCTATATTTTCTATAGATGATTCTTCAAAAGCCCCTATAGGGGTGGTCTGATGCTAGAAGTATTGCTCTCACTCCGGCCGGCATATGAGGCGATATGCAACGTGTATCGCAATCAACGTTTTTACATGTAGGCGCCCCAACGTGTGCGTTTACGTTCATACATGCGTATATGTGGGGGTGGGGGGCCTCAACATTTTTTTGGGGGATGGATGTTATGTGCTTGGGTGTTTGTTTTTTTTTTTGTTTTTTTTTTTAAATTTGTTGCTCGAACTTTTTTTTTTTTCCATCACAGAGGATACAGGGAACAATTCACAAGTTTTTACCAAAAATATGTACTGATTACAGTCGGTACTGTAATGGGTTGTTAAGGAATAGGTGGCATTGGAGTCCTTGACAACCTATGAGTCATTGGCTGTCAGCGGGGTTCCCCACTGACAGCTAAATGTAAAAAAAAAACAAAAAAACTTCAATCACGATGCCTGCGCCACTACCCGAAAGAGAAAAAAAAAAAAAAGCCTCAGCTCTCTACACTGGCTCCCTCCATCCGACTGCTCCACTGGTTTGACAGCTGAAACATTAACGCATGGTTTTCACTACTAAAATACAGCATAACTTGATAAAAAATACCTCATGGAGTATTTTAGTAGCCTTTTTTTTTAGTGAATTCAAATTTTTTTTTTTTTTAAATGCTGTGCGGTATCCTACCACATGCTGATGAGGTAAGATACCGCTTAGTGTATTGTGCCCACAGTCCCCTATGTTATGATTTTTTTTTTTTTCTAAAAGACCCTGCATGTCTCCAATGGAGACATTTGCTGTATTGCATTGCAATACATCTTTCCCTGGCAATTCTAGCTGGGAAAGTGACAGCCATGGAAGTCGTCTTCCAGGTCACAGAAAGAAGGGGAGCGGACAATCAGTCGCTTTTCCCTCCACTCATCGGCACCCGCCATGGCTCTTCCTGGACCCACAGATGGGCAAGTGGAGCCCGGTTATATGGCAGGAGTGCACTCAAGGGGGAAGGCACCATCGCCGGGGGCTGTGGAAGCAATCAGCAGCAGCGGAGCTGCCTGACTGCTGCCACCTGACAGGCAGCTGTCTGTCTCTCAGTTTTATACACAATCCCAGTGGCTGCAGCCACTGGATTGTCTATAAAACCCCCTGTTGTCAGGTCCATACAGCGTACGGACCTGGCAGCAAAAGGGTTAAGGAAAAAAACTCTTGTATATCATTAGATCAAGCTGAATTGCACACATGCAACATAAGTCAGAGCAGTTTCACTTTGATAGGACTTTGTCACAAGGTTTCTAATGTTACATGACATTTTCAGAGTCTTATATCTGCTACAAATTTCTCTGCTTATTCTGTCTAACAAATTGAAGCTAGCCACTGAGTTAATGCACTAGCTGGCTATAATAATTATTAAAGAAGAATTCCAGGATTTTTTTTTCCCCATGCACTGGGGCTGTGCCAACACTGCAAGAGACAACTGTTTATTTTTGTTTAGGGGTGAGTAGAGTGGAATTATACTTATCTAATCCACCAATCCTCCGAGCACAAGACCTGTCTCTGCAGCTACAGTCTCCCCGCATGCTTTTGGTCTTGTGCACAGACTTTTCCTAACGTCATCAAGCCCATAGACGAGCTGTTTTCAAGATGATTGAAAGATGGGGTAAGTATAGCCTTTCTGTGCACCCCTGGACAAAATGAGCAGTCAATCCAAAAAAATTCCCAGAGTTCTACTTTAAAGCTAAAGTCTACTTTCCTGGGTGACTGTTGCGGGAATAAATCTAGTGGCACCATTCAGAGGAAGTCTTGTGATTTTATCAATGAATACAAGGCTTCCTCTAAACGGCCGATGTGTAGAGAGTGGCAGTTGACATGATCTCCACCTCAACCAATCACAGAAATTCTTGTGTGCATTGATAAAAATACAAGGCTCTTTGAATATGCTCTTAGCCTGACCCAAGTTTGTTTTGACAGCAAACAAGAAGTCTCCCGTACTGCTGCAGAATATGTGGCCGAAGCTACCATAGTATGATACAGCACTCACAGTAGCTAAATACTTCATAATGGAAAGTGTTTCGGCCAAACAGTTGCATCAAGAAATACACAGTCTTACATTCTGAAAAAAGGCCAATCACGTAGGTCCCGATTAGTTTCACGGCCCATAAAACTACTGAAAAAGGGCCTGTTTTAGAAGGTAGGAGTGAACACTGCACAAGGAGGAACAAAGGAAAAAAAACGATTGTAAAAACCATGCTGTTATACCAAACAGTGAAAACCCCTAGAATGTGTAGGATAGACACAGACTGTATATACACACACGTCCCATTTGGGGAACATGCACAGGTGAATCCTTAAGACCTGGCTTGCTGCAGGAGGCATCTGAAGGAGGCTGAAGCTGACTGCACTAACGGGGGCTGCCAAAAGAAAAAGAAAGCAACCTGTTAAATATCCTTGCACAGGGCAGGTGTTTTACCTCTCTTTTTAGTAAAAAGACATGCAAGCGTTTAGAATCACTTTCAACCAGGAGTGCTTAACCTTTTGAAGTGCGTGGGCCACTTAAGTGATTTGTTTACCGGTTGTGGGCCACAATAAAAAGAAATGGTTTCAGAATTTAATTTTTTTTTTTTTTTCAATAGCATAATGAATATTTTCCTCCTGCAGCTGCTGAATGCCCTCTGGAGGGAGAGGAGAAGAAGCTGGCTTTCAGCAGGTGAAGGAGGAAAATGGAGAGGATCAGTTCCTGTATATGCATATGAACATAGGGCGGGGTCACTATTGCAATCTCTGATGTTACACCAGTAGTTGACCATATAGTAAAATCCACCAGCCCACAAAACCACAAATGTAAATGAGCCCTTACTGGCATGAACCCCCTATAAGGCTGCTTCCACACTGATGCGCTTCGGTTTACCAAAACCGTGGGTGCAGCACAGTGCACCTGTGGCTTTCCGCTGGGTTAGCTGTGCTTTGCCATAGACTTCTATCATATCTTGTGGGTGTGGTGTACTTTATGAAAGTGCACCATAACTCCTGCATTCAGTTTGAGGGCCGCATCAGAGGTCTCCAAGAGCCACAGGTTGGGCACCCCAGCTTTAGGCCCTAAGGGGTATTATCTCAAAAAGAGACTCCATCAAGATCATACACTAGGCAACAGAACTACAAGGCAAACAGTAAAGAGCAAAGTAGCATGAACTGAAGGATTGGAACAGCAATGTACAGTGGCCTTCAACAGGAAGTCTATTCAATCAATGTCCTCTTGTGAGGTAGCAAAAATTGACTGTCCCCTGGTGCTGTACACTGTGCTTGCATGGGTAGATCTAGTTGTACTGTACATCTTTATCAAGCATGTTACCTGCTTATCTCAAAGAACTATCGATGTCCCTTCTATTCTTCCGCATAAAAATCTGGAAGAACATAATCTTGGCATTCTCACAAGTATGTTCCGGATGTTTACAAGCCTTTGAAAGTACCGTATTTCTGTTTCTAAAATTCAGTAATCTTACCAGGAAATGCTGTGGCAGAGTGCCTTGTGGTTGTTGCCCCATAGGGGATACCTCAGTCAAGGCTAAAGGCTGCTTAAAGAAGCACTCCGCAAAGATGGCAAGATGGGATCCTGCCACTTCTTCAGGTAAGCCGGAAATGATTTCAGCATTGCCCATTTTCTTCATCATCTGCTTTAGATGCTAGGATCCTGACTAAACTCTGGAGATCAGACAGAAGAGCAGTATGGAAAACTGAGGCCTCCTCGGCATCAGCAATATGGGTCTTTGCATGAGTTAAGTGGTCTCTGATCTTGTCCAGGTCATTGCTGATCAGTGTACCGGGGGACTGTTCCGGAAATTGGTCCAGAGAGGTCTTAAGCACAATCTTCCTGTGTCTTTTCCTCCATCAGCAAGGGGAAATGGCCCTCAAGTGTGACAGTACGCTGCTGTTTCAAGTCCTTAGGCCTCTTCCCCAAAGTTCTCTAACACTACAAGAAGAGTGTCAGGGAATCAAAAACTGAGAAAACTGCCAACAGGTAAAGGACTCAAATGGGGTGAAAAGTAGCTCCCAGGTAGTGCATCCTGTCCAGCTCACATTACAGCTACAACCTCCCCTTAAAATTTGGAAGAAACACCAACCTAGGCACCTTTCAACTTTATCAAAACATTATAGGGCAAGGCTTAAAATGATTGAGGCTTTACCCACCCAGCAACTTTTCTCTATAAAATTAGAGTGGTTATGGATTACTGTGCTTCACCCACTGACCTCATAAAATAAAAAGTCCAATGAGTAAAATAAAGCAATGGACTAAACAAAATATAATACCAGCAATAACTCTTACCTGATCCAGTCTCAAAGCTCCCTCTTCAAATCGATGCTTGCGCAAGTTTTGTGCAATATGATGAAGATTGAGGACTGCGTTGTGGATTTCATCAATGCTGTGCAAGGGTGAAACTGGGGGAAGCTCCTCAACGCTAATCAGCTTGTTTGGATTCTCAATCATGCTTTGGGCATGGTCATAGCTTAGCTTTACACAGGAACGGATAATAGTTCGACCAAACCACTCTTCTAGGATCTGAGTACAGGGATGTAAAAATACATTTTAAAAAATTATTTTTTTTTAGTAACAGATTTGTAACATTTAAACTTTTCATGACACTTCACACACTAACCTTTCCTTGTGGAGTGATTTTCCATATGACAGAAAAGGTAAGTCTGTCAGCCATTGGATTAAGGCTGCAAAGTTCTTCACAAAGTAATCTTGGCAGCATAGGAATTACCTGAAAGAATAAGACAGTTGTTACATTATCTCCGAAAAAAGCATTGTATCAGACAGAGTCAACATTTACAGGACAAGCAACATAAGAACCGTAGAAATTAATTTTGTTCTCAAACAGGTACCCGTAGGACACCTGATCTATGACCAGAGTTTCTGTAGGTTCACAAAAACAGACTGGGAAAAGGGTTGGGTACCGTACAAAACCAACATTGTCCAATCTGGTTGTGGCACGGAGAGGATTCTCATTTTCTAACTCCAGCAACACTTCTGTTTTGTATTTTCTGCTGATGAATTAAAGTAGAAGAAAATCCTAACTATAACTATTCTTAAAAATGTCTCCACTCTCCTTCCTCTACCTATCCTTTATAAAAAAAAAAAAAAAAAAAAAAAAAACCAAAAACCTGCATTTACTTATTTTTAATACTCCAGTCCAACTGCTCGATCCTGCAGCTCTGGCTCCCGTGTAAGGGAGCACTCAACAGCTATGAATTCCCAAAGCTGTGACATCACCCTATAGGCTTCCATGGCCCAGTTGTTAGTGTGCCTCCTCCCCTGCAGCAGCAACTCACTAAAACAGGGAATGCTAGAGCTGCTGGATCATGTGATTGGACTAAAAATAGTAAGTACACAGATCTTTTTCATACAGGGTAGGCAGGATGGGTAGGAAGAGGGGAGGGAACATTTTTAAAATTAGTTGGCGTAAGGTCACTTTCACATGAACGGTCTGATCAAGTCCGCCCAACAGTTTTTCAGGCAGAGCAGATCAGACCCTCCATCTACTTCTATGGACCGGTGGGTGTAAATGGACTTGTAGATGAACCAGGTAGTTTGTAGGTCCACTTCTAGCATCACACACCTGGGACAGAGGTCCTCATACATTAGAGTCTTCTGGACAGGTTCACACTGGTGCGCTGTGCTTTTTTTGACTGTACCATATGTGTAGTTTCCTGGCCTGTTGACAACTGTAATATATTATAGCTTACCAATCCTTAGATATGGTGGTTGCATTAGTTTTTTTTAAATTGTCACTAAACCCACATCATTAAAAACTATTATTAAATGCTTTTACAATGGGATTCGTTTTCTGTATTATGCAAAAAAAAACAAAAAACTGGTTGATCCTGCTGCTTTCCATCTTCCCTTTCTGTCCTTGCCCCCACTGTATTTGGGAGATTTTGCAGAGCAATGTTGGCAGCTAGTGCACATTCTCAGTTTTCAGCGTATTTCTACCCTGAGCTTTTCCTCCCTATCACATCTGAGCAGCACATGCAACTATAGAGTCACACATGTGGGTGTATACACAGTGGTAAATGAAAGCCCAATACCTCCCTCCATGTCCACCAAATACAATGGGGTGGGATACTACATCTTGATTGACTCAGGCATCACCTCCCTGTTATTCTAAGCCACAGGCTGAAGGGGCGTGACACAGCCTGTGATTGGCATAATCTGCCCACACCAGGTTATTAATAAAAATAAGATTTGATTTCAAATAGATAATTTTATGACAATTTCAAACAGTTTGATTATTTTACTGTGTATGCCAAAGGCTTTTTTTTTTTTTTTTTTGAACATGTAACTAATAGCATAGGACTAGACGCTCAACCTGCTTATGTTTCCCTGCAGACAGTCTGGGAAAGAGCTGGGTCATGTGACAGCGGTATATTGATTAGGGAAAAAGTACTTGATTTTTTTTTTAATTAAAAAAATTACAGTGCCATCATCCATATACAGAAAGAGAAAGGGATAATGTAAATTAAACTGTGTATAATATAAAACTTAGCTTTTTCTCTTATTTTGCCTGGTGATCCAGCCAGTATCACGCTTCCCATCCTAGGCTGCATTCACATCTAAGTGTTTTTGTTTTTTTTTTTCTATGCTATACACATAGGCAGCAAATGTGCCAAACAGCTCATGTACCTTATTGGGCATTTGTGCCTGGTGCATTTTGGTGCTTTTAACATATCTGCTAGCTGCATTAACAATGAATGGCACTGCAAGCAAAATGTGCATTTTGTGTGCGTTCATGGAATGCTTAGATTTTCATGGTGCCGTAGGGTTTCTGCATTCTGGATGAAGTAGTAAAACAGATACCTTTGGACAGCAGCATTGTCTGCCTGGGGGCCAGGCAGCATAGTGACTAGCAGATTTAGATGGCCTTGACTTACAAATTGAAGCGGAACTCCTAACCACTTTATAAGCAGCTACAGCAGACAGTTTTTTCCCCCCTCTTGGGATAAAGAATTTACATAAATTAATAAAAGCTGACCATTGTAAGCACCCCTGTCATTGTTAAATGGTTTGTCTCAATCCTCTACTACTTCATCTTGACAGCTTGGTCTGTTAAAGAAAAGTGAAAACTGACTGGATCACTGGGCAAAAAAGAAAAAATACCAAAAGAAAAACAGCAGCCTCCATGTCTAAGAATTAATATTCAATTTAATGTTTGTTTTTGGGTTTAACTATCCACTGTACCAATGACACTGACTGGGAAGGAGTTATGTAGGGGCAATTAAGGGGTTAAAACGTGTGCCTAACAATGTGTAATCTGTGCTGATTTTACTTTACTATTTGGTTGTTTTTTCTTCCTGCTCTTCAGCGAGAACAAACAGCCTGAACAGATAAATTGCTGTTCCTATGTACACAGAGTTCTGTGTGTTTGTGAACACAGAACTCTGTATTATTAGACACAGCCAATCAGCTGACTTCAGCCAAAATCAGTAGCTGAACTCAGCTGCCAAACTCCCGCTGTGTCCAATTACAGCACGGGTAGGCACTGAACCTGGAAGAAAAATAAGATGTATAGGTATGCGATTGCGACTGTACCTGCTGCCTGCTCGCAGTATATTTATTTTGGGGAATTGGTAAGTGGTTAAAGTGATTGCAAAGCTAGAAGGCTTAATACCTTAATTCTACGCATTAAGGTAAAAACATTCCTTGGTCTGCTCTCCTCCCAGCCCCCTATACACTTACCTTAGCCCGATCTCGATTCAGCGATGTGCGCATCTGCAGTGGCTCTTATGGGCCTCATTGGCTCAGAGACCGCAGCAGGAGCCATTGGCTCCTGCTTCTGTCAATCACAGCCAGTCAGGTGAGGAAGGGGCAGGGCCAAGCCGTGCTTTGCGTGTGAATGGACACAGAGCAGGGCTCAGGAGCAAGCCCAAAAGAGTGCCCCTATAGCAACAGCTTGCTGTGGGGGCAATCATTGGGGAGCATCCCAGAGTGCTGGAAGGGGACATGAGAAGAGGAGGATAGGGGCTGCTCTGAGCAAAACCATTGCACAGAGCAAGTAAGTATAACATGTTTTTTTAATGAGAAAAAAAAAAGCAAGCTTCTCAATCACCTTGAGGAAAGGAAACTCGTGGGAAAGAAAAGAGGTCCAGACCAAAACAACCTTGTCCATAAGGAACTTAAAAAAAAAAAAAAAAAAAAAAAAAGACTTTTTTTTTTTTTTTTTTTTTTTTTACCAGTGAAGGCTGCCAATACAGATTTCACAGAGAAGTGATGGTGGTAAGAAGGAAACTACTTGAGTAAGGATAGCCTAGGGAAATACTCTGATAAAAAGTCAAGAGACCATCCACAGATCCGGCAGAATTGTAAGCTCTGTGCATGCTCAATGTTTAGAAGCTAGAAAACGCCTTCTGTCTTGCGTTTCTGAGAACGCTCATAAAACGCTAGTACGAAAAACTCAAAATTTTAGGTCTTTTTCTGCCAAGAGGACTGTTTTTTTAGACCACTGTGCATAGAGCCTTAATATATGCATCTTCACTTGTGTTTTATGAAAGTGCTTCAATTAAAGTGCAACTTAGATCTCTGTGTGTATTCTTTTGTGACCACACGTGCTCCCCTCCTGAACATCTCACTCACGAGAGCTCATTGACCCTTTATTTGTAGTAAGTGGGTAAACAGCGTATTTATTGGTCTTTCTCCTTCAGCAGCCCTTTCTGGCTTGTTCACCAGGACTTATCGCCACCAACCCCAAATAATTCCTCCAACGCACATGTATAGGAAAAAAAACAGGAGGCAGCTTCCAATAGTGTAAAACCGCTTTTTATTTTAGCAAAGAACAATTAGAAGAACAATTAAAATGCACCTAATTGTATGGCTTGCCTATACACAAACTAAAAAACATGAACACTTCATGGATTGCTCCTGTGCTCCAAGGACTGTAAGTATGAAAGCAGAAGTGAAGCAAGAAGCAGATTTCATTGGAATGACATCACCAGAGATGGATCCATCTTTCTCCACTCCGCTCTTTTTATACCAGTGTTTCTCATTTTGCCATTAATCCTTATACTACCAATGTGCATACCCTTGATGCTTGCCTCCTATTACCTCAACAAATAGCATTGCATTGAGCATTCCTCCTTTCTTCTAAAACTCTCTTAAAGTTACACTGTTCCGGTGCCTCATCAGTCCAGGGGTCACAGTACTCCTGGACAAAATAGTGTTCATACACCATTGCATGTGCTGCTCTCTCTAGGATCACCCACTGATCAGCTCAGAGATTCACGGAACAGAGCTCTGTGATTGTAAACAATACAGAGCTCTGTTTACAGACAGGGGATACTGTTTTTTTTTTTTTTACACAGTTAGGCACACATTTAACCCCTTGATCACCCTAGATGTTAATCCCTCCCTACCCAGTGTAATTGACCGTGAATAGTATTAGCACTGATCACTATATTAATGCCACAGGTGATGTCAGTGGCAGTTATTCAGTTAGTTTAATTGTCTTTTTTTCGCTTATCGCAAAAAATAATTAAAAAAAAAAACCCAGTGGTGATCCAATATTACCAAAGAAAACTCTATTTGTAGAGTTTTTTTAAATATAAATTTTGTTTTGGCACTCTGTACAGTATTGCACAACTGTGCAATTGTCAGTTATAGTAGCGCATTGCTGAGTAGAAAAAAAATGGTCTGGTCATGATGGGGGTACACACTTCCAGAAAACAAATGGTTAATGAAAACATTAACAAGTATTGTAAAACCCAAACGTTTATCTGCCAAATCTCGATTTGAAACAAAAAGAAAAAAAAAGGTAAGGCTATCCCAAAATTCTTTACACCATGGATCTCCAAATTCCACCCAGAGGGCCGGATGTGGTCCTATGCTACCCTTTATCCGCCCCTGGGGCACTATTCCTTCCACTGAGACCAACAATGGGGCAGTAATTCTTCCCATGAAACCAATGATGGTGTACTGTTCTTCCCACTAATACCAGTGGAGGGGCACTACGCCTCCTCCTACTGACCAACAACCCTGTGGCCATGTTTATTCTCACTGATGCTGGGGTCAGGACATTTTCTATCCTCACTGGCCCCAATCCGGCCCTGCTCAAGTCTGAAGGACAGTATACTGAGCCTTTGTTTGAAAATTTTGGAGACCCCTGCTTTACACAATTAAATTGTAGGGGGTGATCCAGAGGAGTTTCAGGATTACCCAGTTGTGGAAGGAGACCCCTGTGGTGCAAGGAACCAGTTGTTGCCCATCAATCCTTATATTCCCAAATTCCTAACCCCCACACCCAAAAAAAGAAAAAAAAAATCCTTCTCCAGTCCTCTCTCTCTCAGTCAGCTCCCCCTGGAACCTTTCTTTGCCAAGTCTGATCACTAGTTTAGAGAGGAAAGTACATCCTTTGATACTCCTAAGGTCCCCAAAGCAACCATGAGAGCCATGCGCTAGATACCTAGAATATAGATACCTAGCTGTCGACGGGGACTTGGCTAAGCCACTACGCCCTACTGCCAGCAGACCCAGATGGTTCTGACCCATCAGTCCACAAGAGGCATCGGCTATCTAACCATCTAGGTCACGGCTTATAAACAATTGTGGCCCAGTCTTGAATCCCTTAGAGATCCAACTTCTCTTTTCAGTATATGTTCATACGATATGTTGATAAGTACCTCTTCTCAAAAACTGTAGGTACCATGTACATGTCAAAATTAATAAAAAAATTCTAAATGGGAAAATTCACATCTTATAAAAGGAAACTTCTTGAATGTTCTTTCAACCTAAAGATGATTTGATAGAATCTGTATGTTTATGACCTTCACAATCCCTATGGGTATATACTGTATAACTGTATTTTGTAAATTCTCTAAAGAGTAACTCCACTTTTGTTCAGGAAAAAAATTCCCGTCTGGGTAATTATGTACATTTCAAGGGTTTTTAAACTTTGTAGCAGATTCCTACCTTTCGTTATTCTGAGTTGTTTGTCTGTGTACATGTGCAAAGTAAATCTGTATGGGAGTGGTTTTACAATTGTCAGCTGCTGCACCTGCAGGGCTCTAATGAGGAATATTGCAGGGTCTGTATCCCTTTAGGCGTGTCTACCCTTGAGTATGACACAATTCAGGGTAAGTCCCACATCAACAAACTGTTTAGTTGAACATAAAGCCCAGAGATCAGGTCTCGTTTCCAGTTTTTAGTAAGGTCTTTCCCTCAGTTGACTGAGTGCCTGTTCACATATATGCGGATTGGATGCGGTTTGAACAGTATCTAATCCGCATGGCATGTGAAAAAAACATTGCTTCCTATGGTGACTGTTCACATATGTCCGGTGCACTGGCGGTGCGGATTCAGTGCAGTTTTAAAAAGAGTCATGACCAATTTCAGAGCAGTGCGGTTCGGTTCAGGTGCGGATTACAGGTTATTGATTTCTATGAGAACCATTTCTATACTGCATATGTGTGAACAAGGTAGGATCCTGAGCTAATCCTGTCCTGAACCTGATGTAAACATGATGTGACCTGTGAACAACTAATGTATCAATTAGCTGTAAAACCTGAGCTTCAATCCGCATCGGATATATGTGAATCAGCTCTAAGTAAAACCAATCCAGTAGTACCAGCCTGCTTACATAAGTTTCTAATTTGTTATGCACAATAGATATCAAATCTTTCATGCATCTGAGGTTTTCAACTTTGTGTGCCCCTAACTGAATGGATGAATTAGGGTTTTTCTGTAATACAGAAATGCAGTATTTGGCTGCATTTAGCAAGTGTTGTAAGGAAGAAAACTGGGACATTGAAGATCAGGATGGTCAGTACATTTTTGGGAACACTCCAAACTTTGGACCAGAAGAGATTAAGATTGGACATAACCCTATTGGCAATGGGATCCTTCAGGGTTGCACCCCCTCTCCCCTACTCTATGTCATAGTCATGGAACACTTAGCTGTTGCCCTGCATGCCATTGACTTCATTAAGGGGGTTCCGATTAATGCACACATGCATATGTTGGCCCTTTTTGCAGACGACCTTCCGTTCTTCGTTTCCCAGCCTTCAACTAGTTTGCCAAAAATTTTACAGGAATTTGAACGGTTCAGTAATCTCAGCAATTTTAAAATTAACACTTCCAGGTCCAAAATATATAATGTTATACCCTCTCGTTGACAACGCAAGCTCATCTTCATTCAGAGTTTCCCTTCAAATTCAAGCAGGGCTATATTACTTACTTGGGGACCCGCATTCCTTTGGATCAGTCTGAATTATCAATATGCTTTCAGAAATTTCTAAAGACCTATGCTCTTGGAAAACGCAGAAGATTTCCTGATTCCGGGGCATTAATACGATAAAAATAAACAAACATTCTTCCCCGATTGCTGTATATATTGAATGCTATCCCAATTATCCCTCCCAAATTTTTCTTGAGCCAATTGTGGTCCCGAAAATTACAATTCATACGGGGCCCGTGATTTGCAATTCTCACCAAACCCAAAATCTTCTGGGGTCTTAGGCCTACCTAATTTCGAACTGTACCAAAAGGCTGCTTGACAAAAGTGTTGTTCAACCTGAACAGGGCCTCTCCACAATGGACCTTTGGCTCTCACCATATCCGTCTACCCACTTCCTCCTTATTACCCATATTTTCATGTCTGAGGTTCCCACAGGATTCATAGGAGCTGCATGAAGACTGAACTATTACATGGCCCGTTTGTTTAAAGGATTCCTTGAGAGGAACAGCAAAGTTGATTGGGCAATATGTTGCCTCCATTTTCTGCCTTTAAATTTTTTTTATCTGGTAAGGCTTTGTGATCTGTACACCTGTAATCTATTTCCAGATAATGTTTATTAGAAGTTATTTGATGAAGACTGGACATAAGCAGAAAATGTGTAGTAAGGAATCTATATCACCTTGACATCTCTAACAGATGTATTCATCTGGGTAGAATTTCTGTACAATTTCTGGTGTATATACAAGTATAGAACCAGCGCCACAGAAATTGTATAAGACAACAGTAAGCTGCAGAACCTAGCCTATAAACTTATAGGATATACAAAACTTAAAAAAAAATAGGTTGCGATTAAATACATACAAAAGTGTAACAAAAAATGTGACAAAACAAAAAATATTTGGATGTGACGTTCAGCATGCTCCTGGTCTGCTTGCACGTTGTATGTGCATGTTTAGCTGGGTCTGAGTCACTTGTATTTATTACATACGCTGTCTATACTGGTGTCAGTCTGGACACCTTGCTTGTAAGTGCATTTCTTCATTAAAGTTTGTTTTTTAAAACATACTGCACCATGATTGTTCACTTTTTTCTTTCGAGTGGTCTGATCATCTCTCAGTTTGGATACTAAATCACCTTTGGAGTGGATTTTCAGCTTTGCAGAACATCATCTGTTGGAGTTCATCCCTCATTTCTTCAGTGTTGCTGTCACCATATTAATCATTGCTCCCAGAGTAACAAGTGCAATAGGCTGGTTTTTTTCAACAATCAGCATATTACTCTGGTGAGTTTAATTTAACCATTTTTGGTGGTGGATTCACTTGATTTATTTATTTTGGACATTTATTTGAACTTCTGGACACTCTTTTGCTGGATTTCATTTTGATTTAAAATATTGTTTTTTATTGTTTTGTCACTTTTTTTGTTACACTTTTGTATGTATTTAAGCTCAACCTATTTTTTTTTTGAAGTTTTACAATTTCTGGTGTACCACCAGGATACATTTTTATAGTTGGTCTCCTGAAGTATGGTGTTGATTGAGAAAGTTAGAGATAGGTGTATGATCTTATGAGTCTAGGTAGACACTAGATCTAACTGTAAGTCCTGTTTCCACTGGGTGAAGAAAACGTGCCCTGAAGAACATTGTTATTTAAAAGTGAACTAAAGTATTAATTTTATACTGAATGTATTCAGAAATTAAACTTTTCAAATCATTTACCTCTTCTACAATTCTTTGATGACAGTTTCAGACTACACAATGACAAGATCAATACTACCTAGTCTGGCTGATTATTATCAGATCAGGAAAACATTTTCTGCGTATGGAAACACATTATTTCCAGAAAGCACATTGCCAACTAATGTCTGGAAGAACATTTACTTAAAGTGCCTATGCAAATAATGGCTATTGCTACCCCCAAAAAAGGCTCCACTATAGTGCCTGCTTAATGTTTACACATCCCCACATTATGCCAAAAAGGCATATACTTTATGAAAAAAATAATAATAATAAAAAAAATATATATATATATATGTATATATATATATATATATATATATATATTCTGCATTATGAAATCTCATCTATATGGCGAACCTTAGAACTGTTTTGGAGCTTGGACAGACAAGAAATTCTGAGGCAGCTACAACTAAGTACATCTTGCAGTGTGTACTCTACTCTTGCAGGAATAACTCTAAGGGTCCAGAGCACCTTATAGGAAAGGCTTAAGAGGACTGGTTGTTAAGCTAGAGACAACCTGCCATAGCGAGAAGTTAGGTAAGTTTTACACCTTATTTCTCATCTTGTATAGTTATGAGCAAGGACGCAAGTACAGGAGTGCGGATCCCTGTGTATATATATATATATATATATATACATATATATATATATACATACACCTGTATAGGAAGGGCAGTGGGGGCAGCATATAAAGGAACAAATCCCCTCCGTGATCCTCTTGCAGCCGCCAAATTACTGCTTCTCTTCCTCTCCCGCCCAAAGGAATCCAGCAGCTACAGGAAGAACATGGAGATTCCTCTATATGCCACCCCTCCTATCCAGCTTCTTTCTGCTGCCTCCAGGCCCTGTGCTCTATCCAGGTCCACCCTTGCCCCTAGTGGCTCTGCCGGGCACCCCCTCCTCTCTCCCGCCAGTTGCTGAGGGGGATGCTGGCAGGATTCCTTGCCTGAACAAACAGAGCCAGTGATCCGTACCAATCTCGGACACTGTTCTTAACTGAGGCATAGTAAACATTTTTTAGTATGTTTCAGTTGGTAAATGAACTGGAAACTGTGTACAGAGCTATTCCTGTCCATTCATTCTGTGCAGCTGAGGCTGCAGAGAAGGAGATTAAGGTGTTTAGACCCCTAATATCTCACTAAGGCCCCCAAATGTCACACTTGCAACTGAGCCCTAGCGTTCTACCACTGAGCTCAGGATGGAAGGTTCTAGTTACGCCTCTGGTTTAGAGCACAACATTTTTGCAGTATAGGGGGTCTGACTAACTGAAAATGTAGTTTTTTGCTGAAGGAAATTTTGTGTTTTGTTTGTGTAGTAATTATGTTTGTGTTAAATGCGTGGAATCAAAGTTAAATAACCTATCATGATTACTGTAGGTTATATATTATAAAAAGTAATAAGGAGAGTAACTAAAGACTCTGCAAACACAGGAGATGCGTGCATTTCTGGAACAACTGGTATTTTTCGAATTCTGACAACACACAGCATTTTTGTGGACTGAGTGGTGTCAGTCCTACCCAGATGTTTCATATTAGCCCACTCTTGCCTTCCCAATTTCTACAACACAGATACTACATAATCTGTAGTCCATGATATACAATGGGAGGGATAAATAGACTTCTTGAGATACACACTGGACAGCTCTGAATTTCTGACATGATCAACAGGTTTTTTTTATTTAACACAACAAAATACTTTCAATGGATTATTTAACAGACAAAAAGGTAGTAAATGAGAAGCTCATTGTTTGGATTTACATACGCTAATTCTGATACAACATTCTAATATTTACTTTGATAACTTTTAGTTCTTGCAGTGTTGCAATTTAGGCCAAGTGGGAGAACAATTCTGACAAGTGCAGCACATTCCCTGAGAGGAGCCCTGCATCTATGCAATAAATATAAAAGGAAAGTTACATAAGCCAATACCTAATAGGCATCAGTGCACAATCAGAAAAGATTACTGGAAAACTGAATCCATATCATTTAGCTCTTTCACCTCATCTCTACTAAGTACAGATATCCACAGGCAGTAAAGGATCAGCCTTTTGCTACAAAATCTTAAATTTTCCTAGTGACCACTGTTTCTAGCACTGAAAGTAAGGGAAAATGAAAAAAAAAAAAAATAGAAAGGTCACGGGAACAGGAAGAAGAGGAGAACTCTTCCAATAAGGACACCTGTTGCAACAACAGCTGCTTAAAGTGACACTAAAGATATACATATATATTTTATTAAAATAAACAGGTTATACTCACCTGCTCTGTACAATGGTTTTGCACAGAGTGACTTAGAACCCCCACTTCTTTGGTCCCCCACCAGCGATCTTGGCTCCTCCTCTTCATGTGTGCCCATAGGAAGCAGCTCGCTATGGAGGCACACAGTGTGTGCTCACTCCCACGCTGAGTCTATGGAGCTGTGCTCCACAGATACAGCGGGGTTTAGCCCTACCCTCTACTTCCTCCTCACTGCATTTGATTTGACTGCTGCTCAAATAAGATAAAAGGGGAGAAGTTACGCAGCAGTGCTGAACCTCTTCTCTTCTCTTCTCTCCCCCCCCCTCATAGGGAAGGGGGAGGACAGAGAGCAATAAAACCTTTACTTCAATGCAGGGAATGCATTAAGATAAAAAAACATTTTGGCTTTATAACCACTTTAAGAGAGGATTTACCTCACTTTCCCTTTCTGATATTTCTACTGGACAGAAGTAAGATGAAATCTCACTGGTACACAGAAATCTACTTAATCCAAAACTAAAATATTACCCTTTAACTAAACTTTTAAAGGGACAGTCGCTTTTTTTGCGCTGTATTTAGGAATATGTAATAACTTGGGCATTGTTGATACTGATCATCTATTAGAATTGGCTACCAATATACCACAAGGCAGGCAAAAACACAAACTATGCATTTATTAATCAGCACATTGGATACATTGCGGTATGCAACAGTGCAGCTACATTGTGCTAATAAGCTGGGGTAGCATTCAAATAGCACTACAATACACATTACTGCAACACACAGGTATGTATAAGGCCACTAAGCCAAAATCTGCAAAAGTTTTTTTTTACAGTTACTTCCTCCAATGGAGTCTATGTAGTTGAGGGTATACAGGCAACATACCTTTTGTACAAGATATACACTGGTTGCTCGCTCACTAGCAACTAAATCAAGAGCACTCCCTTCTCGAACAAAGTAACTGACATCTGCAATGTGAACTCCCACCTCAAAGTTACCTGCAAAGAGAAAAAAAAAAAAAGTTCAAATAAACACTACAGGGAAACTCTCACAACATTCTACTGTAGGCTTTACACTGAGGATTGTATAGTCTAATTTTGATTCCCATTTCCTATGCTGTTTTATCACACATGGACACATTCAAAATCAATATCAATGAGCAGGAAATCATGGGTTCCAAACAAGACAAAAAAAGGCTTGCAAAAAAAAAAAAAAAAAAAGACAAACAAAAAATCCAAGCCATCGATTGCAAGGCTCATGCAGATTGCTGAAAAGGCTGAAAGAGCCTTATCAGAAAGAAGTCAATTTGATAGGGACATTTTTATTAATAAAACAGGGGAGCTTTGATTAATAAACATGAACATTTTTAACTGGTATTATCTAAGTAGATTCATCAGGAGTGGTCTATCTCTTCTTAAAATAGCTAAGATTAAAGAACTTATTTACTCAAGTCGGGATTCACCTTCTAAATGTTGCAAGAAGTGGGCCTGCAAGATTCACTAGTGACTACTGAATGTGCACAAATAAAAAAATATAAAAACAATTATGCCATCTGCATGATATATGTTTACATGACAATCATTGACTGGCCAAAAGATCCCTGGGATATTGGGCATATTATGTCATATATTGCCATTTTTCTTGCCATCATCTAACCACTCTTGATATATTATAGAGATGTATTCTACATAACTCTGCATTACAAGCACTTTTGGGGCTGGCAACAGGAATCTGACCCAACAGTGGCTGATAGCTTTCCCTATATTGGGAGGATCTTCACCTGTTAACACACAGGATTCAACTCCACTGACCTCAGCAACTATCCCCGCACGGGCTACAGGTCAGTTGATGACTATTAGCGGTTACAGGTTTGATACAAGCTTTCCACTTTACCATATCTGCATTTTTTGTGGACTTTTACTAAACTGGGTCTTCACCTGACAACCCCTTGTGCTTCAAGTATCCAAGGCATCTATATATTATGCATATATTGGGCTTCACCAAGCTATTATGCCATCTGTATGATACATGTCTACATGATAATCATTGACTATCTAAATGACCTTTGGGATAGTGGGCATATTATGTCATATTGCCATTTCCCTTCCATCATCAAACCACTCTTGCAATATCGAGATGTAGTATTCTACATAATTTTGCCCCACAAGCCTAACCGCATATTTTTGTAGAGATCTGTAATACTTTCATACTTTACTTGATACCTGAGGAATGACTTTCAGCTCTTTACCCTGTTACTAGGGATATCAATTATTTTTGATGGTTGCATCAAGGATGTTTATCTAGATTGATTATTATGCACTTCCCGTGTATGTTTATATGGTTATGTGATTTATACATGAATCCTGTCCTTGGTACTCCCCATACCTTCTTGAGCTAACTATATCATCACCTGCTTGTCATCTTCACTGTCTTGTTCAAATTTTGAGACTATACTATTCATCACATCTTTATGGGACTTTTTCCATGTCTAGTGCTGTCCAGGTTGATCTTGTCATTCTGCTTTTGACTTCCTTTCCACCTGGGTGGTGAGGTAATTTTTGTATATTTTGGCTTACCATGCCATATATGTCTTTGTGATATTTGTACTTTTTTTTTACTGCAAATTAAATTATTTTTGTTTATTATTTGGTTTTCAAGGCTGCAGTTTGTCCTCATTTGGACCCCATTTTTGGCCTCTGGGTCCTTTACCCTCTGGTCTTTTTTCTTTATTTTCCCATTACTGAATTTGCACACCTGATGAAGCCTTGACTTGATCACATATGAACGCACATTATCTACAAACTGTCTCCCACTTCTGTACCCCTTCTGGTCCCCCCGTTTCCTTCAGCAGCCCGTTGATGCCACATGGTAGAGCTTGGGTGGCTCCTCCATTAAGGTTGGGGATGGATATCTCCCACTCTCAACCCACTTCCACCCCCCCCCCCCCATGCCTCTAAGGTTTTCATCCCGTTTCTCCCTGCTAAAAAAAAAAAAACACAACCTTTGTTAGTACATATGAACTGGCCATTCCCACTCCAAGCTCTTTCTTCCCAACACTGCACTTTAATACCTCCCCTTGAATGCACCTGTTTACAGGCCTTGAGGCCCAGTGGACATCCCTAATATCTGCTCAGCACCGAGTAATGTGAAACTTTAGAGCCCTGGGATGACAAGCCCACGCATGTTCTTAGAATATACAATGTCTAAACTGGATAAGCTTTGTATTACATTAACCAAAGGGTTTCAATAGATTAGGGATTTAGCACACGCTTTCATTTAGTCCAATCTCGATTTGCCCTTGTATGAGGTTATGTTTTCTTCATCCAACAGTGTGATTTCATTTCTACTACTGTTTATGTGACGTTTTGCTCTACCCATCCGTAAGGGCATTATATTTCTAAAGTCACCAAGCAATTCCTATTTGAAAGAAACATGTCCATGTCTTTCTACTCCGTTTTTGTGGGGGGAAAAAAAAAAAAAAAAAAAAAAAAGAATGGGGGCTATCTACATAATACTGCCTTTAAATGTGTCCTTTCTATGAACCGGATATATAAGCTCTGAATTCTCACTAGGATCAGATGGAGTTATCTTCGCTTTGGAAAAACTTTCTGTCACAACAGCAAATAGTCAGCAAGTACTACAAACCTGAGATTCTAAATGATCACATAAAAGTTAATGATTTCACTTTATTGTGTGACTTTTACCTAGGGGAGCAACAAAATATATTTGCAGGAATTTGTGGCCCCAAGCATTTTACCACCGCCTTATAAACTTAAACTTCAACTTTCAATGAGAAATTTGTGAACTACAAAACAATCATCTTCTGAAGCCTGAGTAGTTGACAGCCACAGATTATGAGAAATCCAACAGTGCATGACGCTGAAAAACAGACATTTACAGACTGTCAAAACTATTCTTAAGAAGAATACAAATGTTGCTTAGTTGTAAGCAGCTGACATTTTAACATCTTAAAGTTTTCTAGGATTAGCAGTCAATCAACTCCATATAGCATTTTTACATATCAAGAGTACTCTTGTAACCTTCTCCTTGCTAAGAGGTGCTCATCTCCCCACAGCACTGAACTTGTTTGCCTGTGTCAGCATTACTCAGAACCTTAATTTAATAAGCCTGGTGTTATCCGCTTGAACTTTGAAAGCTAGGTTATACAACCGACAAACTGAGAACGATCTCATGACATGAGATAACAGGAGCAGGCAGCCAATCCAAACAAACTGGACGAAGGTTCAGGATATCCCCCACAGTGGGGAGCCTTTAGTAGACCCCCTGAGATCCCAGGGCCTTTAATGGAAGCCCCAAGTAAATATTTGGTTACATATATTTACATAATGTGAGCGGTTAGAACGCAGGTCGAAGTGACTACGCCTAAAATTTAATTAAAAAAAAAAATAATTTACAGCTTGATTACTTTCAATTGTCTTAACACAGGCAAATACCTTAGTAGTGATATTGCTGGGAAATCCTGATATCCTGAGCCTGTAGTAGGAAACCCAGCACATGACCACAATTTTTTGTCTAAAAACATTGAAGCAGTTTAAAAAAAAAAAAAAGTTTACAGATCTACTGTTTTTATTATTCACTACAGGTCACAAGTCTATATAGCATTAAAGGATAGTAAATATATTCAAATGCAAACATAGAAGAGCCATTCTGACAAATAAGCCGAGTTGCCTAAAATGCAACAAAATCAGAAATAAAGCCTTTAACTGTCAAGATAGAAATATGGAGGCAGCCAATTCAGTACTGTATAATGCAAGTGTTAGGAATGGACTGGCCAGCAATGGTGGGACTCACCTGCCTTTTGATCTGCAGTACCAGGGCTGGCCAGCGGGTGCTCCCAGCAATCAGAGACTCAACCTTTCAGCCAGCTAACACCTGGAACTGATGATGCTGGGGTATTTAAGGGATGGCCAGATTTGCAGACTCTGCCTTGGTGTTGTGTTTTTCCTGGGCCCTGTATCTGTCCTGCATCCTGTTTCTGTTCCTTTGCTGACTTCTCCTGCTCTGATCCTGGCTTGTGACCCTGACCATTCCTCTGTCTGACCCTCTGTACTACGCTGCTTGCTACCTGTTCTGATCCCTGGCTTGTGACCTGGACCATCCCTCTGTCTGACCCTCTGTACTATGCTGCTTGCTACCTGCTGAACCTGGCCTGTGACCCCGACCATTCTCCGCTTGCTCCCCCTGTACCTACCTGCCCAATTGATATTGACCCGGCCTGCCTGACGACGCTTGCTTGTATATACTGTTATCTGTGGGTGGTTTGGTTTGGTTTGTTTGCACTGTATTATGTTTTAGTATTGCACTGCGTTTATGTTTGTACTGTTAGTGTTAATAAATTATATTGTTTATAACATATCTGAGGTCTGCGTTTCCCTGCTTCAGTCACACACCTCTGGTCATACCTGGGAGCCCTGACATTACACCAAGGCCAATCCTGACCAGAAGTGGCTGCACAGGGAAGCCATCTTGGCTTGTTGATGGGAAGGATGGATCTTGATGAGGTTGAGTATTTATATCTGCTAGTGTTTGATGACAGGGAGTATGCTTATCAAACTCTGAAGGAGTATACCCGGGATGAATTGCTAGAATGTATACGGCTCGCTCATGTTCTAGTAGATCAGGGCACAGTGTTCTCTGAGGTGCAGCCATTGATTGAGGTTTGTGCAGAGTTGGTTTCATCTGGTTCCCCCGAATGCAGGGATGAATTTTTGCCACCATTTAGTGCAGACCAGGTAGAGTCCCTGGTGTGGTTATTAGAGGATGATGTGGGTTACTTTCTGGAGCGTTATTCCACATGTTCACCACAGACACTGCAAGATTGTATAAACGCAGTGCAGTCATTGACCAGACAGACTTTGTGTAAGCTCAGCTTTGTTCAACCCCTACTGCAGACATGGACAGACTTGTTGCACCCAGCCTCAGTCAGCTTACAAAAACCCAGTCCTGTTTCTAACTCTACTCCTGTATTCCCACCAGCTCCTCCAGTTACAGCCCAGTATACTTGGCTATCTACCGCATGTCAGTACCCTGTTCCCACTCGCTGCACCTATCCTGCCTTTAACCCTGTAAAAAAGCCCTCTGTAGCAACTGCTCCCTCTCCTGTTCCATCCTCCAGTTTTTCTCTGTCTCCAGCTGCTCCATTCGTTTGCAGACCTGCGTTTACTTGCAGTGCTCCAGTAATTAAAACCAGAAAAAAGCGAAAATTCTTTCCAACCAATACCATCCTGCCAGTATCCAAACTGGTGAACCAGCCTGAAGCCTCTACTCAGCCTGAAGCCTCTCTTCAGCCGGATGCCCCTCTTCAGCCGGATGCCCCTCTTCAGCCGGATGCCCCTCTTCAGCCGGATGCCCCTCTTCAGCCGGATGCCCCTCTTCAGCCGGATGCCCCTCTTCAGCCTGATGCCCCTCTTCAGCCTGATGCCTCTCCTCAGCCTGATGCCTGCATTCAGCCTGATGCCGCTACTCAGCAGGATGAACTGATCCAGCCCGACGATCCTATTAGGCCAGTTGACTCGATGCCCGCTGTTGATCCAGATGATCCGGTACCTGATCCAGTGCCCGCTGTCGTGCCAATTGACTCAGAGCTCGCTGTCATACCTGGTGACCCGGTGCCCACTGCCTTGCCAGATGACGCGGTGCCCGCTGGCAAGCCAAATGACCTGATGCCTGGTGACCCAGTGCCCGCTGTCATACCTGGTGACCCGATGCCCGCTGTCGAGCCAGACGATCCAATGCCTGGTGACGCGGTGCCCACTGCCTTGCCAGATGACCTGATGCCTGGTGACCCGATGCCCGCTGTCATACCTGGTGACCCGATGCCCGCTGTCGAGCCAGACAATCCGGTACCTGATGCCCCGGTGCTCACTGTCGTGCCTGTTGACTCGGAGCCCACTGCCTTGCCAGATGACGCGGTGCCCGCTGTCGAGCCAAATGACCTGATGCCTGGTGACCCAGTGCCCGCTGTCCAGTCAGACGATCCAATGTCTGACCCAGTGCCCGCGGTCATACCAGTTGACTCGGAGCCCACTGCCTTGCCAGATGACGCGGTGCCCGCTGACAAGCCAAATGACCTGATGCCTGGTGACCCAGTGCCCGCTGTCATACCTGGTGACCCGATGCCCGCTGTCGAGCCAGACAATCCGGTACCTGATGCCCCGGTGCTCACTGTCGTGCCTGTTGACTCGGAGCCCACTGCCTTGCCAGATGACGCGGTGCCCGCTGTCGAGCCAAATGACCTGATGCCTGGTGACCCAGTGCCCGCTGTCCAGTCAGACGATCCAATGTCTGACCCAGTGCCCGCGGTCATATCAGTTGACTCGGAGCCCACGGCCTTGCCAGATGACGCGGTGCCCGCTGTCGAGCCAAATGACCTGATGCCTGGTGACCCAGTGCCCGCTGTCCAGTCAGACGATCCAATGTCTGACCCAGTGCCCGCGGTCATACCAGTTGACTCGGAGCCCACTGCCTTGCCAGATGACGCGGTGCCCGCTGTCGAGCCAAATGACCTGATGCCTGGTGACCCGATGCCCGCTGTCCAGCCAGACGATCCAATGTCTGACCCAGTGCCAGCGGTCATCCCAGTTGACTCGGAGCCCACTGTTGTGCCTGGTGACTCGGTGCCCGCCGCCCCGCCTGGGGGCCCGAGACCTGTCGCTCCATCTGGGGGTCCGGCGCCCGCCGCCCCGCCTGGGGGCCCGGTGCCTGTCGCCCCGCCTGGGGGCCCGGTGCCTGTCGCCCCGCCTGGGGGCCCGGTGCCTGTCGCCCCGCCTGGGGGCCCGGTGCCTGTCGCCCCGCCTGGGGGCCCGGTGCCTGTCGCCCCGCCTGGGGGCCCGGTGCCTGTCGCCCCGCCTGGGGGCCCGGTGCCTGCTGCCCCGCCCGGGGGCCCGGTGCCTCATGCTCCGCCCGGGGGCCCGGTGCCTGCCGCCCCGCCCGGGGGCCCGGTGCCTGCCGCCCCGCCCGGGGGCCCGGTGCCTGCCGCCCCGCCCGGGGGCCCGGTGCCTGCCGCTCCGCCCGGGGGCCCGCTGCCTGCCGCTCCGCCCGGGGGCCCGCTGCCTGCCGCTCCGCCTGGTGGCCCGCTGCCTGCTGCTTCGCCTGGTAATCCAATGTGCCTCTGCCCGGAGTCCTGCCCGATGTGCCTCTGCCCGGAGTCCTGCCCGATGTGCCTCTGCCCGGAGTCCTGCCCGATGTGCCTCTGCCCGGAGTCCTGCCCGATGTGCCTCTGCCCGGAGTCCTGCCCGATGTGCCTCTGCCCGGAGTCCTGCCCGATGTGCCTCTGCCCGGAGTCCTGCCCGATGTGCCTCTGCCCGGAGTCCTGCCCGATGTGCCTCTGCCCGGAGTCCTGCCCGATGTGCCTCTGCCCGGTGTGCCTCTGCTCGATGTGCCTCTGCTCGATGTGCCTCTGCCCGGAGTCCAGCCCGGTGTGCCGCTGCCCGGAGTCCTGCCCGGTGTGCCAGTCTTTGATATCCCGCCAGTTGCCAGACCCGGGCGGTGGAACATTTTGCCCAGCTAGGACTGTTTGGAGCGTCCTGAGGCCGCTCCTTGAGGGGGGGGTACTGTTAGGAATGGACTGGCCAGCAATGGTGGGACTCACCTGCCTTTTGATCTGCAGTACCAGGGCTGGCCAGCGGGTGCTCCCAGCAATCAGAGACTCAACCTTTCAGCCAGCTAACACCTGGAACTGATGATGCTGGGGTATTTAAGGGATGGCCAGATTTGCAGACTCTGCCTTGGTGTTGTGTTTGTCCTGGGCCCTGTATCTGTCCTGCATCCTGTTTCTGTTCCTTTGCTGACTTCTCCTGCTCTGATCCTGGCTTGTGACCCTGACCATTCCTCTGTCTGACCCTCTGTACTACGCTGCTTGCTACCTGTTCTGATCCCTGGCTTGTGACCTGGACCATCCCTCTGTCTGACCCTCTGTACTATGCTGCTTGCTACCTGCTGAACCTGGCCTGTGACCCCGACCATTCTCCGCTTGCTCCCCCTGTACCTACCTGCCCAATTGATATTGACCCGGCCTGCCTGACGACGCTTGCTTGTATATACTGTTATCTGTGGGTGGTTTGGTTTGGTTTGTTTGCACTGTATTATGTTTTAGTATTGCACTGCGTTTATGTTTGTACTGTTAGTGTTAATAAATTATATTGTTTATAACATATCTGAGGTCTGCGTTTCCCTGCTTCAGTCACACACCTCTGGTCATACCTGGGAGCCCTGACAGCAAGCTCCAGGGCATCCTTATTCCTGCTTTAATACTTACCAAGGCAATGACCATGACAAGCATGTGGGTAGATGTCCTAGCAGTTGCAAGTTCAAGGTCAGACACACTAAATAGAATGTGCAGGTTAAAAAAAAAAAAAAAAAACCACATGCATCAATGGCATCTCCTATATTTTATTTTGAAAGGAAAACTCCTGGAAAATCAATAGATACAGTTTAAATTAGAAACAAGTTGTTAATGTTGTTGAACTTGTACCTTCCAAAAAATGTGTTATTGTGTTCAACTAGTTTGGTGATTTGTCTCTGTCATATATTAGTAAACCACTTTAACCACTTGAAGAACAGCATGTTAAACTCCCCTCCTGGCAAAGTAATTTGTCAGCACTAATGTTCTTTGATTGACAATTACTCAGTCATATAACGCTGTATATGTCAATTTATACAGTGCTAATAATTAAAGCAAACATGTGCAATCAATACAATTGCTCCTACAATTTTTTTTGACATTAAAAAAAATTTGATACAAAAAGTTTCCAAACATGACAAAGTCACAATTAAAAATCCATGTAAACACTCCTTCAAAAAGATGTGTGTAGTATTGTCCTAAAATTTCCACCACCAATAGGCAAACAGCATGTGCAGGATTGAAACAGATGGGAACTACACTTGCTCCATATTCAGGGTAATTATAGTCCTTCCACCTTCAAGCGTCACTTGCTCTGCAGTGGCTTCGGCCATGCTTTTGGCATCCATCTTTGTGGGCACAGCGCATGCGAGGGGGGAGTCCGCGTATGCGAACTTGAGGTCCGGTGGTGTCAAAGATGGGCTCAATGAGCCAGCTGATTGCTCTGGATTGGAGACTAGCATAAGACACACACATGGTTTTTTGTGGTGGTTGACGGTGGACTGATGCTCTAGCAGGACATTTGCTCTGGTTTGTACATATTGTGTTATTTAACTTGGTGCCTTGGTTCTCTGGTTGATTGATCGCATTTATATGATATACCTTTACATGCTTAACCTCTTGCCGTCCGCCTGCTGTTTATAAACGGCAGGGCGGTGGCAGTCCAAGGTCGGGTTGCCGTTCCTAAACGGCACCCGCCTTTTCTAGCTGTGCGCGCTCCCTAGGAGCGCGCACTAGCGCGATCCGGTGTCCGCTGTGTCCTCCGGACACAGTGAAACACCGATCGTCGGACGGGACCTCTGTACGAGGTCCCGGTCATGTGATCACTGATTGGCGAATCAAAGTAGTGAGCAAGATGTCACTTGTGACATCATTGCTTACTACGTGTGAAATCTGTGAATGATCACAGAGGTCACATGGTACAAGGCTATTCACAACAGCCTTGTACCATGTGACAAGCTGTGACCAATCACAGCTCACTCAGTATTTCTCAATGACTGCAAGAATGCAGACAGAGAGAAAGAGAAATGATTGCTTTTACATCCTATATGGGTGTAAAAGCAATCAGTGTAAAAAAAAAAAAAAAATCTTCATCACCCCCCACAAGTAGTACAGTGTCACCATGGTGACACTGTACTGCTAGGGTGACAGTATGTAAAAATAAAAAATAAAAATAAAAAATAATATAAAAAAAAATATAAAAATGTAAAAAAAAATGTTTAAAAATTATAATGTTTTATTATAAACTAATTTGGATTTTTTTTTTTACTAAAAAAATAACGGAATAAATTTTGGCCAAGATTTAGGATGAAATATTATTTATTTGCAAAATTTTATAAAAAAAAAACACTTTTTTTCAAAATTTTTGGACTTTTTCATTTACATAGTAAAAAAAATAAAAATCCCAGCGGTGAATAAATACCACCAAAATAAAGCTTTATCGGTCTCAAAAAAATGGTAAAAAATTCATATGGGTACAGTATTGCATGACCGCGCAATTGTCATTCAAAGTGTGATAGCGCTGAAAGCTGAAAATTGCCCTGGACAGGAAGGGGGTAAAAGTGTCCGGACAGGAAGTGGTTAATCTTGATATACACATACTATATTGACCTAATATTTCTGTGTATGCCCAAGTCTATCCCCTGAGTTCAGTGGTCTGTTTTTTGTTCTTTGTATGACTAGGCTGTATATTTGAAATTATAATACATCATAGCCACTCTATAGCATGTGATATAGACAGACATTTGATACCTGTCATGTTTCACATGACTGTCATATGCCTTTTATATGCCTATATTTTGTTTCAGCTCCTTTGGTTTAGTTAATGCTATATAGATGGCCCTCCCCCTTTCCCAGAAATGCATAGCAGCTCTAGCCTCATGTCATGGAGCAGGAATCATTATGACCTTTTGACCTATTGAATGTTCATTGTTGTAAGATTCTCTCAGTTTATGGAATAAACTTCACAAGATCTACAAGATGTCTTGTCGATTGAGTCACTGACTGTGGTATCCAACTGAGGTTGAATTTATCGCTATCTCATCACAACTGTAAGTTACAGAGATCACACTATCAATGCTTAGATTGGAGAGACAGAATAATGCCCATTATTATTATTATACAGGATTTATATAGCACCAACAGTTTGCAAAGCGCTTACAGACTGAAGGTAGACATTACAGTTACAATACGGTACAAGAGGAAACAGAGGGCCCCGCTCGTCAGAGCTCCATTGGTAGTATGTTGGCCCACTGTCTCTTGCAATAATACTGATATCATCTTTTTTGGTTTTGCATTAGCATTATAGACTGTGGGACATAATACTTGATAATATGTAAGATTTGTGTGTCTTACCTTTTTGGTATAGGCTTTTATAGGCCCCATGTTGATTGGTGTATCGCACTTGGATTTCTATTTACCATAATATGCACTCAATTAGAAGAGCCTAGAATGTTTCATGCCCTGCCTAAATGTGGTCCACATATAACATTGATACCAGATCCCTTTTGGTAGGTTTCCTTGGGATAAACTAGGACTATTACATTAGCTTTATAATGGCCACCATTTACTGCAACCTGATTTTAGTTACAGCTTTTATTGAGTGTCTGATCTGTCTGTGGGGTCTCCCTTACCCACCAGGGGTAGGATGCAGCTCCCTGGACTCTAGCCCTGGGTGTACTGGTCCACTTTCTAACCCTGGGTAAGCCCTGTAGATCCCTTCCCAGTGGCATGGTTTTTTTGGAGATTTGTATGTAATATATATGAATTATATTGTTTTGGTTTTTCTGTAGATATTGTGATTCCCATCGTTCCTGAAGAAGCAGCTTTATGCTGCGAAACATGTAGAAATACATCAACTGTGAAAAGGCTTCCCATGCATCTTTGCTGTAAATATTTTTTGTAATAAAATGTTTTTGCTTTTGATAAAAGTTTGTGTATGGTTTGTTCATCAGCACTGAGAAAGTCCTATTCCCTCAAATACTACAGCTTTCTGGCAGTCTTCCACCTTTCACTTCGAAATCTCAGGATGGGCAGAGCTCACATAGTGTAATACCAAATAACTTTATTAAGCAACATTAAAAATATAGTCACAAAGGCTCAGGAGACCAAACACAAAAAAACCGAAAGGACAACTGTGTAGCTGTATTGCCGCCGGCCACGCAGCTCCTCTCCTCTCCCAGCTTGAGCACAAGCAGAGATCCACTACAACGCAATCCACCTAACAGGCTCAGTCAGGCTCGAACCCTTCATGTTTCGTCATAGGAGACTTTGTCAAGGGGATCCCTGTGCTGAAGCTGGGAGAGTGGTCAGCAGCTGGCAGATTTACTGGACTCTTAAAATGACTGATCTCAGCAATACAGCTACACAATTGTCCTTTTGTTATCTGAGTTTTGGTCTTCTGAGCCTTTGTGAGTATATTTTTAATGTTGCTTAAGTTGGGTTATTTGAATATCACAGTATATGAGCTTTTTTGGCTTCCATATACTCATCCTGGGATTGCCAAGTTGGGAGGAGCACTACCCTGAATATGGAGCAAGTGTAATCTCCATCTGTTTTGAGCTTGCACAAGCGGTTTTCACCTATTCCTAAGTGTGGTGAAGGGAACACTTGACTTGGACTAAACATACATCTTGTTGAAGAAGTGCTGACATGGCTTTTTTATTCTGATCTTGTCACGTTTGAAGGACATTTGTATGGTGGTGGAAATTAGACCATTGGACTACACATTTAAAAATAGGACCCTAACAACAAAACTATTGGAGCTTTATCAAGCACCATACCAACAAAACTCCATGCAAAACTGTAAAAGATGTATAGCTTTATTAAAACACTATTAAAAGGCACAATTGAAATAGAAAATTTGAGCATGAATATAGCTCAGTGTATAAAAACATGTAGCCATTACATATTGTGACTATACAAAACATCAGGCTTGTTTACAAAGTATTGCAAACGATTCCCATATACAATACAATGGGTGTATGTCAAGCTTGTATGTAATGTCTTAGAAATTTTCTCCAATGTGTTAAGCAGGACAAAAGCCTGCTTCCTCAGGGAAATTTAACACACAGTTCAGATGGGGTTTATTATGTCTTATGCACACTAATATATCCACCATCTTTGGGTGCATTTACAGAGCTGGAGGGTTACCGTATTTTCCGGCGTATAAGACGACTTTTTGACCCTTGAAAATCTTCTCAAAAGTCGGGGGTCATCTTATACGCCGGTATACGTCAGGGTGGCACTTTTTAGGGGGGCGGCGCAGTGCCGCCGCCGTCCCCCCCTTCCGACGGAAGGGACACAAAGTACAGGGGTGGGCAGAGGGCTGCTGTCTCTTACCTGGCTCCCACGACGATAAAGTCCAGGAAGCGCTGCTCCTTCAGTCACTCCGGCCACTCCCTCACTCCTGCCACTTGGCTCCGCCTCCTCACCGGTGACTGGCCGCCAGAACTGTTGCTCAGGAAAGGCACACAGGCGGCCAATCACGGGCAAGGAGGCGGAGCCGAGCGTACCCGCGAAAATCGAGTGAGGGAGAAGCCAGTAAGTGTGCAGTGCAGAGGTGCTGCTGCAACCACATATGCTGGCTGCAGCAGTACCATACTGGAACAGGAGTCAGCAAGTGTCATTGGTGTCAGTGGGAGGAATAGTGCCCCATCATTGGTGTCACTGATACTAATTATGGGGCATTATTCCTCCCACTAACACCAACGATGGGGCACTATTCCTCCCACTGACACCAACGATGGAGCACTATTCCTCTCCCCACTGACGGGGTACTATTCCTCCCACTGACACCAATGTTGGGACACTATTCCTCCCACTGACACCAATGATGGGGCGCTATTCCTCCCACTGACACCAATGATGGGGCGCTATTCCTCCCACTGACACCAATGATGGGGCGCTATTCCTCCCACTGACACCAATGATGGGGTGCTATTCCTCCCACTGACACCAATGATGGGGCACTATTCCTCCCCCTGATACCAATGATGGGGCACTATTCCTCCCACTGACACTAATGAAGGGTCACTATTCCTCACACACTGACACTAATGATGGGGCACCATCATTGGTGTCAATGGGAGGAATAGTGCCTCATCATTGGTGTCAGAGCGAGGAATCATGCCCCATCATTGGTGTCAGAGCGAGGAATCACGCCCCATCATTGGAATACCATACCATATTGAAATAAAATCTGATGTTTTTTCATTTTTATTTGGTGTGCGTTGGAAGAGGGATAGTCTTATACGGCGAGTATAGCCCAAACCCTATATTTTAACAGGAAAAGTAGGGGGTTGTCTTATACGCCGGAAAATACGGTACTTTGGAAAGTTCTGTGATTGTGACAGAATGGGCCTAATCCTAATATATGGTAGGCCTATATCTCTTTTCCTTTTTTGTAACTGCCGATTTAAGGGTCTTCTGGGATTCATATGATTAAGGCTTCTTGGCTGCCTCATGAAAAATCAGATGCCATCGTCTGAACTGTGTGTTATATCTCCCTGAGGAAGCAGGCTTTGTCCCGTGAAACGCGTTGGATAAAATTCCCAAGACATTACATACAAACTGAACATACACCTATTGTATATGGGAATGTTTTGGAATATTTTATGTTTGCAGCTCTTGTTTTAATTTCTTTTGAGCACATTTGTGTGGTTTCTCGGTCCATATATATTTGGACACAGGAGCAATTTTAGATTTTTTTCAGGTATTTACCAAAAAACTTTCAAGCTATAGTTATATAATGAACATAGGCTGAAAGTTCACAATGTCAGGTTTAATTTGAGGGTATGTACATCCAAATCGGAGGAAGGGTTTAGGAATTACAGCGCTTAAGAGTAGCCACTCCCCCATTTTCAAGGGACAAAAAGTAATTGGACAGTTTAATCAAAAGCGGTTTCATGGCCAGGTGTGGGCTACTCCATTATTTCTCCATCAATTAAGCAGGTAAAAGGTCTGGAGTTGATTCTAAATGTGGTATTTGCCTTTGGAATCTATTGCTGTGAACCTACATCATGCGTTTAAAGGAGCTGTCCATGCAAGTGAAACAGGCCATTGTAAGGCTTCAAAAACAAAACAAATCCATCAGAGAGATAGCAGTAACATTAGGAGTGGCCAAATCAACAGTTTGGTATATTTTGAAAGAAAAATGCACTAGTGAGCTCGGCAACATAAAAAGGCATAGACGTCCATGGAAGACAACAGTGGTGGATGATCGCAGGATCCTCTCTATGGTAAAGAAAAACCCATTCACAAGCTACAGACAAGTGAAGGACACTCTCCAGGAGGTGGGTGTATCATTGTCAAAGTTTACAACCAAGAGAAGACTTCACAAGAGCAAATACAGAGTGTTCACCACAATGAAGATTAATCTGTACCAGAATGACGGGAAGAAAAACAAAGAAGGCTTGCAACAGCTCATGATCCACAGCACACAACGTCATCTGTAATACATGGTTGAGGCAGTGTGATGGCATGGGCATGCATAACTTCCAGTGGCACTGGGTCATTGGTTTTATTGATGTGACAGAAAAGAGAAGCAGCAGGATGAATTCTGCAGTGTTTAGAGATATACTGTCAGCTCAGATTCAGCCAAATGAAGCAAAGTTGATTGGACGGCGTTTCACAGTACAGATGGCCAATGATCCAAAACACACAAAAAACACACTGCAAAAGCAACCTAGGAGATTTTGAAGGAAAAGAAGTGGAATATTCTGCAATGGTCGAGTCAGTCACCTGATCTCAATTCAATTGAGCATGCATTTCACTTGCTGAAGGCAAAACTAGAGGCAGAAAGACCCACAAAGAACTGAAGACAGCTGCAGTTAGAGCCTGGCAAAGCATCAGAAAGGAGAAAACCCAGACTTTGGCAATGTCCATGGGTTCCAGGCTTCAGTCAGTCATTGCCAGTAAAGGATTCTCAACAAAATATTAAAAATGAACATTTTATTTATGATTGTATTCACTTGTCTAATTACTTTTGGACAAAAAGGGGGGATGGCTACTCTTAAGAGCTGTAATTCCGAAACCCTTTCTCCAATTTGGATGTACATACCCTCAAAATAAACCTGCGAGTGTGCATTTTCAGCCCATATCCATTAGCGAAAAGTCAAAAAGATATATATTTTTTTTTTTCCAAATTGCCTTTTTTTTTGTTATAGCGCAAAAGATAAAAACCGAGGGGGGGGGGGGGGGGGGGAATCAAATACCACAAAAAGAAAGCTCTATTTGTGGGGGAAAAAAAATACGTCAAATTTCATGTATGTACAGCGTTGAATGACCGCGCAATTGTCAGTTAAAATAATGCCACGCTGTATCGCAAAAAATGGCCTGATCAAGAAGGGGGGTAAATCTTCTGGAGGGCACGTGGTTAAGATATTCCTAACACAGTATGAGCATACAACTCATCTAGAGTATGAGGATACCACATGATACTTTTTCGCACATACATTGACCCTAAAAGAAACACCTTCATAATTTCAAAGGGCATACATTAAGTATCTAATTTCCCAACTATCATATTTTGGACAGTATAAACACCCACAAAATGACTACATTTTGGAGAGTAAACACCCCAAGGAATTTTGTTTTTTTTTAAGGTTTTAAGTTTCCGGAAAATGCTGAATTTTTATTTAACCACAACAATGTCAATTTAATAAGATTTTTTGCCACACACAGCATGAGAATAATTAAAATGATACCCCAGAGTACATTCTGCTACTCCTCCTGAGTATGGGGATAACATATGAGACTTTCATTGTTCGGGCTGAATATGTACTGGACAATGTATTTTGAGTATCACACAAGTCAATAAATTGTATCAAAAACCATGTACTATAATGGTCGCCTTGGTATTAGTGGTCAGGGAATATAGCTTAGTGTAGCATCAACTATAGCAGTCCCTGTTCCTATAAGCCAAGCAAGCCTAGCCTTCAGGAACTTGGCTGCCCCCAGGGATGCCATGTTCACTGGCCTGTGGTTGCAGGAGTGCAATTTTCTGCAGGGAATGGCTGGGACTGGTGTCTTGCAGAAAGTCAGTCAATGGGAAATGCAGATGGGTCAGTTCAGGTGGAAGGCAGAGACATGGTCAGCAAACAGGCAAAAAGTTAGTCCAGGCAGCAGGCAGAAATGCGCTCAATAACAGGCCAGAGTCAGTATAAACAGCAGGCAGAGGCAACACTGTAATGGAGTGGTGGCGATTAGGGACATTGCTACACTGGCGTAGCCAGCGATCAGGAACACTGTTGCTGCCTGCACTGGTCTGGTGACACTGTCACTGTGTGGCAACAATCAGTAACACGGCTGCTGGTTTACACTGGTCTGGTCAAACTGGGACTGGAGTGGTGATCAGGAACACTGTTGATTGCATCCACTGGTTTGGCGACACAGACTGGTATGACAGGCACACTAGCACTGGTGTGGGGGCAATCAGGAGCATTGTTGCTGGATTACACTGGCCGGTGACACTGGGAGTGGTGTGGAAGCAATCAGGAACACTGTAGATGCCTTACATTGTGCCCCTGATTATGTCATTTATGAAGAAACATGTAGGGTGGAGCTGACATGTGATGCCAAACGCACCAGGAACCAGGAAGCAGTCTGTGTTATCTAGCAACTGGCTTTTTGTTTTATATACACAGTGCTTTTGTATCTTGGATTAATCAAAGTAGCTTCAGGGATTTTAATAAGGCATCCTTGAATGGTTTTATGCCATGTGGTGTCTTTGGCTGCTTCTTCTTTTCCCTCTATGTCCTTGTGAAACGGAGGCTACATTTATACTGAAGGGATGTGGCGTTCTCTTTAAAGGCATAATGGTGGTCCATTTGATTAGATCAAGCATTTTAAGACTTCTCTATCTAACCTTTAACCTTAACACCTAACCCTTTCAGTGTGGTACTCCATAGAGGAACACATATGTGGTGCTTCTCACAAAGTGAAGAGGCATATTATATGCACAAATTCTTGCACAAGTGAGATATTTCATGCAAGATTTGCACGTGCAGTGTGGACTTATATGGAAATTTGCTTTTTTTGTGTTTCTGTTATGCACTTATAATTCACAGAGTGATTTTTGTATACATTTATAGAAAAAAGCTAATTTTTTTGTATTTTCACTATGGTGACACTGTACTGCTGTGGCAAGTAATCAGACACTGGGTGCTGCACTGGCATAGTGTCAGCAGTACAATGTCACCAGAGTGACATGGCACTGCTTGGGGGGCATTGAACACTGAGTGTTTACTACAGTCCCAATCACTGTAGCAAGCACTGTGTTTCCTCTCTTAGCCAATTGCTGTGAGAGGCAACAGTTCAAAGGCTGCACCATGAAGTGTTTGTTTATAAATGTGATTGGTCACAGCAATCACATGGTACAGAGCCACTTCACCATTTCATCAGCCCTGTACCCCAGTTTATGATCTGCTGTGCCCAAAAGACACAGCGACCATGGCATGCACCTGTTTACCCGTGTGGCAACACATGAGCAGTGGGAGCAGGGGGTGGTATGGGTAAGGTCAACAAGCATTCAGGAAACTCCCGTCAAGCCATTGCACAGAGCAATTAAGCACCATAAAAATCTTTAGTTGGTTGCAAAATAGTGTGTCTAGTGATGTGGAACACCAGTGCAGGCTTACACTTGTCTGGGGACACTGGGACTGGTGTGGTGGGGATTATGAACACTATTGCTGGCTGCACTGGTCTAGATACACTGGCATAGCGGTGATCAGGAATACTGTTGATGGCTTTCACTGGCTCTGATGACACTGGGCTGGGACTGGTGTGGTTGACATTAGGACTAGTACATCTAGTGATTAGGAGCACTGCTGATGACTTCCACTGGTTTGGTGACGCTAGCACTGATGTGGGTGGTGATCAGGGACACTGTGGCTGGCTGCACTGGTCTGCTGACAATGTGACTTGGTTTGCAAGCAATCAGTGATGCTGTGGCTGGTTTAGCTGCACTGCAAAAATATTGTTGCTGATCGCTGTAGGAAATGCTTTGTTTCCTCTCACAGTCAACTGGTGTTTAAGAGGAAACAGAGTGCTTGCTGCAAAATGTGGCCTTTGTTTACATGCATGATCACTGTGATTGGTCACAGTAACAACATAGTGCAGGACAAAATTCAATGGCTCTGCACCCTTGTGTGATCTTCTGTGTCCTATGGACACAGAAATCACAGGCATGAGTACCATAAAGTGTGAGGACAGGAGAGGGTTAAAATTGCCTCTCACCCTCAGACAGCAGCCATCTGACTGTTTAAAGTTTTTACTGCCCCAAAAGCAATTTTAATATATGATCCTGCATATTGTCCTAGAATGCCAACTGTTAAAGTCCAAGATATTGCTGAGGAGATTAAAATATGCAAGGCACTGAGGGGCATAAATCCCATTTGGCAATGTTCCAAATCACACGTCAGACAATGTAGCTCTCCTGTGATGTAATAGCACTGGAATCCTTGTGTATTTAAGGCAGACATCTGGGGTGCAGAATACTAAGCAATTACATCATTGCTGAACTAACTACATGAGGCACTGGAAGCAGATGAATCGTAAAGATTAAAAGAAGAAAAAAAAAAAACAAAAACGTTGCTGACTTTGCTTTTTGCCTTGCAGTTCTAGACTGGCAGGTTATTCAGCTAACCCGGCAGTTGGCATACATTTCAAGCTTCCTCACGAAATTCCTCCAGTACAGCTGTCTGTGCCTGGTGAAGTCTCACAACTACACAAACCAAATTAGAGACCATTAAAAAAAAAAAAAAAAAAAACTCTTACCTTTCCTGTCATTAACCACTTCATGTCCGGACACTTTTACCCCCTTTCTGTCCGGACACTTATACCCCCTTCCTGTCCAGGCCAATTTTCAGCGCTGTCACACTTTGAATGACAATTGCGCGGTCATGCAACACTGTACCCATATGAATTTTTTTGCAGTTTTTTTTTTTTTTTTTAGACAGATAAGTTTATTTTGGTGGTATTTATTCACCACTGGTATTTTTATTTTTTTTGCTATATAAATGAAAAAGTCCAAAAATTTTGAAAAAAAGGGTTATAAAATTTTGCAAATAAATAATCTTTCTTCATAAATCTTGGCCAAAATTTATTCACTTATCTTTTTAGTAAAATAAAATAACCCAAATTAGTTTATAACCAAAAATTATAATTTAAAAAAACATTTTTTTACATTTTTAATTTTTTTTACTTTTTTTTTTACATACTGTCACCCTAGCAGTACAGTGTCACCATAGTGACACTGTACAACTTGTGGGGGGTGAGGATTTTTTTTTTTTTTTTACACTGATTGCTTTTACACCCATAAAGGCTGTAAAAGCAATAATTTCTCCTCCTCTCTAGCTGCATTCTTGCAGCCATTGAGAAATACTGTGTGAGCTGTGATTGGTCACAGCTTGTCACATGGTACAAGGCTGTTGTGAATAGCCTTGTACCATGTGATCTTTGTGATCACATGGTACAAGGCTGTTGTGAATAGCCTTGTACCATGTGATCTTTGTGATCATTCACAGATTTCACACGTAGTAAGCAATGATGTCAGAAGTGACATCTTGCTTACTTCTATTCATGTGATCACTGATTGGCCAATCGGTGATCACGTGATCGGGACCTCTGGACACAGCAGGCACCGGCAACCTGCTCCTACACCACCCTCGTCTGGCTGTTTATATACATGGGCCAGACGGGAAGTGGTTAACTTACCAATAAGATTGCTGCTCACAATACGCAGAAGAAAAGCAACCTAAAACTCAACAGCTTATCTTGTCTTATCCAATAAAAAAACTAATTGTATAGCTCTAAAATAGAACAGGGTGGAGTTCTGCCATAGCCCTACACATTTTACCTCCCTCTTCGCTTCTGACTGCTATTAGGGAGGCTCCCACTTAACTTGTCTACAGCATCGGTCGCTTTTATGGCCTGTTTTACAAAGGTTTCTATTTATGAGAGCAGTGTGAACTACAAGCCTTTATGAAACACTTGATCAAGAGACTTTTCATCAAACTTTGAGCAGCTTTCTTGAAGCCTTTAAAGTGTCCTTCAGCAAATATTTGTACATGTTTTACACAGAACTTAATAGGAGTGCCGATTTTCACTTTAAACAAGCTGCTAGCAGGCTTTCAACAAGCTTCAAGTAGTGCTGAAGCCTTCTAGTAGCTTGTTTAAAGTGGCAATCAACACTCCCATTAGGTTCTGTGTTCAACATCTACAAACTTGAGCTGAACAGTGCTATAAAAGCTTCAAAGATGCTGAAAGATAACAAAAATGGAAAGTGATTAAGTTGGCCTCTCAGGCACTCTTCACAACTACTTCCCATTGGCATTCAAAAAACAAAGGAAAACCAACATTTTAAAGTAAGCTTTTAACAACAAAGCTAGCCACCACTTCATGTGTCTCACAACAGCAGCATATCTTTGCAAGGTAACTGTACACAGAAATTGCATTCTAACAACTTATCTATCCCTGACGATTGTTGATGGTGCAGGCAATCGAATGGCACATTTTATCACTTATTTTGGCAATGCCCCTTGATACAAGGCTATTCAAAAAGAGTTGCTAAATTCTCACAATTTTGGGTATAGCGCGACCTTTAAACCCCACCTAATCTTCTCTGCCTCCTTTTTCCTGACAAATCCAAGAACTAAGAAAATATTAGCATGTATCTTCATGGCAGCTAGATGACAGATACCTCTCAGATGGAGAAAAGATACAATTTCATTGCAAATGGACATGATCTACAATATCATGGTTAGAAGGCTTGTCAGTTCGGACAGGAACTGAGATTCTTAAAGGATGGATAAATTCTTACAAATTTGGGCCTAATTAGTCTATGGTTCCCCTATTCCCCATCAGATGTTAGTTCACAGTACAACCTAATACAACTCATACCACATGATACTAGATTTGACTGTTTTTAGGTTTTACTGAACTGCTATCCATTTCAGAGAACGTATTAATGCTTATCATTTTAACAACTTTAGGAAATTCCACAAAACGTTTTTAGTCAACTTTTTCATCTCTTCTGACAGGAATCTGACTTTTGACTGGCCTGCACAGGGTACGGACCTAAAACCGATAGATCACTTTTGGAATTAAATAGATTGGAGACTGTGAGCCAGGCCCTCTCATCAGTGCCTGACCTCGCAAATTCGCTTCTTGAAGAATGGTCAAAAATTCCCATAGGTACATTCCTAAACCCTGTGGACATCCTTCCCAGAAAAGTTGAAGCTGTTATAGCTGCAAAGAGTGGGCCAACTCAATATTGAACCCTACAGATTATGACTGGGAAGACCTTAAAATGCATGTGCGTGTAAAGGCAGGTGGCCCAATACATTTGGCAATATAGAGTATGTGCTGCTTTACTGCATCCTTTAGGCTGCTTCCACACTGGTTCACCTCAAAAACGCTTGAAAAATGACTAGCGGTTTTGGAGCGTTTTTCAAGCGGAACATCCTGGACTTGTGACTTACTTTTGTAGCTCAAATTTGGCAGATTTGCACGTTTGAATTCACTAAAAAACGCTACTAAAATACTGCATGAGTTACTTTATCAAGTCCAGAGGTATTTTAGTAGCGAAAACCATGAGTTAATGTTTCAGCTGTCAGCAGGGTTCCCCACTGACAGCTGAAAAAAAAAAAAAAAAAAAGAAAGAATTGCTGGCAATTAAAACTAATTTAAAAAAACGGCATGGGGACCCCCCTTCCATCCATACCAAGCCCTTCGGGTCTGGTATGGATTTTGAGGGGGACCACCACATATATAAAAAAAAAAAAAAAAAAAAAATTGGTGTGGGGTCCTCCCCAAACTCCATTCCAAACTCTTATCCAAGCATGCAGCCTGGCAGGTCAGGAAAGGGGGGAGTCGAGCAAGCGCCCCCCCCTGAACCATAGCAGGCCACGTGCCTTTAACATGGGGGGGTGCCTTGGGGCTCCCCCCCCAAGCACATTGTTGATGGGGACAAGGGCCTCTTCCCCACAACCCTGGGCTGTGGGGGTCTGCGAACGGGGGGCTTATCGCTCCCCTAATTTGAATGAGTACATGGTAATGCTACCTTACATATTTAAGAACTGTCAAGCCAGAGAAGCAGTCAGACAGCTGGAAGTTGAATCTTTTTTTTGGGGGGGGGGGCAGGCATAGTGACTGACGTTGGATCTACTTCGGGGGACATTTTTATTTTCCTTCTTTTAAGAAAGGATTTGTCAAGGCCTGTTTCCTATATCACACTACAGTTTTTTTTTGTGAATGGTTAGCGGTACCATGTATCCCATATTCATTCACATGGGGGGAGGGCTGGGATCTGGGGGCCCTTTTGCTAAAGGGGCCTTCCAGATTCCGATAATCCCCCTGCCCGCAGACCCCCACAACCACAGCCCAGGGTTGTGAGGGAGAGACTCTTGTCCCCATCAACATGGTGACAAGGTGCTTTGGGGTGGAGCCCCATGGATACCCCCATGTTGAGGGCATGTGGTCTGGTTCAGGAGGGAGGGGGGCGCTCGCTCACCCCCCCCTCCTTACCTGCCAGGCTGCATGCTCGGATAAGAGTCTGGTATGGATTTTGGGGGGACCCCACGCCATTTTTTTGGCATTGGTGTTCCCCTCAAAATCCATACCATACCTGAAGGGCTTGGTATGGATGGAGGGGGGGACCCCATGCCGTTTTTTATTTTTTAATTTCTGACAATTCCTTTTTTTATTCAGCTGTCAGTGGGGAACCCCGCTGACATTTGAAACAGCCAGACCTTCCCACATGTGCACTGCATTTTCTGAGCGATTTTAAGCGTTTTTGAGGCGGTTACCATTCATTTCAATGGGAATAGGCATTTGAGGCTTTTTTTTTTTTTTTTTAACTCCTCAAACATGCCTCAAAGATGCTATAAGCAGGAGTTTTTAGACCGCACCGTAAGCACAACGCCTCAGTGTGAAAACATACATAGATATACATTCACATACACAGGGAAGCAGTTTTCTTGAGCTTTTCAGGTAGGTTTTTTTTTTTTTTACGCAAAAACGCTTCAAAAACTCCTCTGCGTGAAAGCAGCTTTAATGTATGAGCATTGGAATTTTGTACCCTGTTTTCTGTGTTTTGTTGAAAACAAATCCAGTGCTGTGAAAAAGTATTTGCCCCCTGATTTGCTTTCATCTTTTTGCATATTTGTAACATGTAAATGAATCGGATCAAAAAAAAATTTAATGCTACACATAGGTAACCCGAGTAAGTACAAAATGCAGTCTTCAGATAATTATTTCATTTATTAAGGGAAAAAAGTGGTCCAAACCTGCTGGGCCCTATGTGAAAAAGGAATTGCTCTGCCCACCTACCCTCTTCCCCTTGCTAAATGAACTGTGATTAACCACATTTTTGGAAAGCAGAGTTTTATTTCACCTGCCACACCCAGGCCCGATTACTGCCATACCTGTTGAATCAAGTAATTACTTAAATAGAAGCTGTCTAACAAAGTGAAGCATGCGAAAAGATGGGTTACAAAACCATTTCTAAGGCTTTGGGACTAATGGAGAAAATTTGGAACAGTGGTGAACCTTCCCCAGGAGTGGCTGGCCTACCAAAATTACTTCAAGAGCACAACGACAACTCATCTATGAGGTCATAAAAGAACCCAGATCATCATCTAAAGAACTGCTGGCCTCACTTGCCTCAGTTAAGGTTATTGTTCATGATTCAAGAAGAGAGACTGGGCAAAAATGGCAACCATGGGAGAGTTCCAAGGCGAAAGCCACTGCTAACCAAAAAGAACACAATGGCTCATCTCACATTTGTGAAAAACATTTTGATTATCCCCAAGACTTGTGGGCAAATATTCTGTGGATTGATGAGACAAAAGTTGAACTTTTTGGAAGGAATGCATCCCATTACATCTGGTGCAAAATACAGCATTTCATAAAAAGATAACACCAACAGTCAAACATGGTAGTAGTAGCGTGACGGTCTGAGGCTGCTTTGCCGTATTTGATGGAACCATGAATTCTGCTCTTTACCAGAAAATCCAGGAGGAGAATCTACAGCCATCAGTATGTAACCTCAAGCTCAAGTGCATTTGGGTAATGAAGCAGGAAAATGATCGAAAACACACCTGCAAGTCCACCGCTGAACAGTAATAAAACCCCCCAAAAAAAACGAAATGAAAGTTTTGGAGCGGCCTAGACAAAGTCCGGACTTAAAATCAATTCAGATGCTCTGGCATGACCTTAAAAAGGCTGTTCATGCTCAAAAACCCTCCATTGTGGATGAATTAAAACAATTCTGCAAGGAAGAGAGGGCCAAAATTCTTCCACAGTATTATGAAAGACTCATCGCCAATTATCGGAAATATTTAATTGCAGTTGTGGCCGCCAAGCACGGCACTACCAGTTAGGTACCGTAAAAAATACACACAAATATTTACTATTAGACAACATGATGGCTTTTATTACAAACTTCTCCTTTGGAACATACTTGCTCGGAGTAGTTTGGCTTTTATGCTGTTCGAATGGCTGTATTTTTCCTACTTCAGTCATTGCATGTACATTGTGAATATTAAACCTAAAGATAGCCAAATTAGGATTTTCAGAAATAACTAAGACCTGCATATTCCTCTTGCAGTGCAGTTCTCCTCAGACCATTCGTTGTCATGTATGGATTTGAAGCCACAGGATACACTACACACCAAACAGAAATCCCAAAAAAAACAAAATATATGCAATATAAAGTCATACCATCTGGTAGTAGTTTGCAGGATAATGCATCATCCAAGTCTCTGGCTGTGGCTGGATCAATGGTGAATATGCATTCCTTTCTAAAAGGAGAATAAGAAAAAATGTATAACATTTAATCAATACATATACTAAAGGCAGCAATAATTTTCTATCAGTCCATAACCCTTAACAAATTGGCACTAATACTCTAAAGCAGCCCTCAAAATTTCCACTCGCATTTGGCTAGTGGAATAACGTGAGGGCTAGTAGGGCCGGGAGTAGGACCGGTACTAGGGATGGGTGGGTTACAAGCACCGATTTCCCTGTATGGTTTTCAAGAAGTAGTTGAAAGCCGCGGGAAGGAAAGGAGGAGAATCAGCTTCCAGCTGCTTCATTGAAAACCATACAGGCAGATCGGTGCTTGTAACTGTCCCCACTGCTGCAGCAATCATCCCTGACTGTCCATCGAATATCCCTTTCTATCTGAGTCCCAGTGTGTACTCCTCAGTGCCCAGCCCCTCCCCCCATCAGCTACACCAATAGGTGAGGAGAGAGGCTGGATTTGCTCCGTCTCCCCCACCCACACTCCAGTCCGTGCAGATTTTCAAAAGAAAATGTGTGGGTAGAACACTTTATACAGAGTAGTTGGAAGCTCTGTGATGCTTCTACTGAGCCAGTAAACATCCATGTGAGTCTGCCCTTCCTTCCACCCCTTCTTTTCCTTCCTACCCTCCTTCCCTCTCTTTACTTCCTTCCAACCATTCTTCATTTTCCTTTCTGCCTTCCTTTCTCCCTCCCTCCACTATGCATCACACCGCTGACCTCTGCACTGTGCGTCATTTTGTTTCCCTATTTATGTAAAACAGTTATTTTAATTTTATGGTTTACATTGCTTTACGCTAATATTTTTTAAATATGTTAATATTTTTGTACATTTTGGATATTTTTTAAAACATTTAACAGTGCCATGTCTTGAGATATTTTACAAAGTCGTGTTTAGGGGTTGAATTAGGGGTGAGGCAGGGTAGGGGTTGGGTGGGGCAACTGGTGGTGAGCAAATCGTAAGGCCTGGCTTGTAACCCAGGACTTGAAATTTTGAGCCCTGTTCTAAAGCCCTCTTTACGAAATGGCAAAAAGTACCATTTGTCCACAATTCACCACACAACCCATACACCACCAAAAACGGTCAGCATGTATTATGAAATACCTGAAAGTGTCAAAGCATTAAAATTTCAGGAGCTCTATTATGCAAACAACCACCACCTCAGTTACTGAAAGCACACTTGGCATTGCATCTTTCCAGACACACTCAGAATCTGTGATAGTCCATCATAGAGATGTGCCAGGAAAGAAAACTAAACCTACTGTATATAGTAGATACATTAACCTAGATTTCTTCTGACAAGCAACTCAAATATATTTGGCGTACACAAGAGGTTGTTTTTGGAAGGTTAATCATTAGTTTGGACTAATAATTAGGAATAAAAATGTTATACAAGCCTGTGAAGGAGCATGAAAAACGGTTTCAACTACACAGTTACAAGAAACATTTCTTACATAAAGTGTGTTACGTTCAAGAATAGAAAATTGTGAATACATAAAAAGAAATAAATGCACAAACAAAATCTAAAAGAATGATTAAGGCTCATTTCCCTAGAACCCCACTCATTTGGTGGAGTGTGTTCTTTAAATTATTATTATACAGTATTTATATAGCGCCAAAAAGTTTGCTCAGCGCTGCACAGAGTAGATAGAAAATTAAAGAATATGTAAATCCAATATTTCATATTTCTGATGTGCCTGCTGTAACTAATTCCAATTTGTCCACAATTCACCACAGGACAATTCCATTTGTCCACAGTTCACTACACGACAATTGTGTGTCACAATTCACCACATGACCAATACACCATCAAACCTGTCAACGTGTATTATGAAATACCAAGAAAAGACTATCATCAAAGCACTAATATTTTAGGAGCTCTAATATGCAAACAACCACCACCTCACTACTTGTATGAAAAATAATTCTGTTTTCTTTGCATTGCTTCCTTTGTGTTAAATCCCTGGTGTCTCTGCCAGACCCTCTGCTTTTCCTATCAAAAACTGCGCACACTAGGTGTGACAGCACAACACTGTCAAATCTCTAGCTATGCTGGGAACTCCAATTGCTCTCTTCCAATGACCAAACTTACTGACAACCCCCCGCACAGGCAGTCAGTGAGAAGACCAATGTACTGCTGTTTTTCCACCACCCTCACCGCTCTATGCAGCTGAGAACAGAGAGAATGTGATCACTTAAAGAAAAAAAAAGGGGGGGGGGGGACTTTGAGTATTTATAGTGTTTTTTTTTATATCAATACACAAATAGTTTACCTTATTTCTATTTTAAACTGTATTGGTTATCTTACAGGATGAGACTTTACATAAACTTTTGAAGAAAAAATAAATAAATAAAAATAAAAAAAGGGAAAGACAATGTACGACCATGAAAATAATCAGCTATAAATGCACACTGGACATCAAAAACTTCACAAACTAGTCATAAAATATCACTACATGGTTAGGAGGTCTGCTGCTTCCACAAAATAAATATAGGTTTTCACCACCTACAATATTTATAGATTATTTTACATCAAAAGCCCACCAGATATTGGGACACCATTCAATGAAAACCCTGCCTTAAGATTCCACTATCTAGAACTGAAACATTTTTAGTTGGAAATATTCTGACTAGAACCACTTATTCCCAAATCTAAGTATTGTATCATTTAGCATGATAAATAGTGTATAAAGGGTACTATTTCATTATCTGCTTTGCTACAGGTATGTAGACATTTAGCCCTGGTTCACACCGATGCGACTTGCCATGTGATTTGACAATGTCAAATCGCATGACAAGTTGCACCCAAGAATCTGCAAGGAAACAATTTTAAATTGGAGCAACTGACTTTTTACTGGCATGTGGATCCCGATATCCGGGACCTGGTGGGATCGCGATGCAATCACATTGTTATCAAAACTGTTATGAATCAATCCGATTCAAAACAGCTTTGCTTATGGTCCTGGTGAGCTGTGATTGGCCCACAGCTCTCACATGGTACATGGGGCCTATCACAGCACCCTGTACCATGTGACTAATCGGAGCCAATTACAGATCACTGTATTTTGAACTGTCATTATTATTATACTACAAGATTTATAACAGTTTGCTCTGCGCTTTACAATATAAAGTGAGACAATACAGCAACAATACAGTTCAATACAAGAGGGTTAGGAGGGCCCTGCTCTTTGGATTTTACAACCTAACAGGAAGGGGCTGGTGGTACAAAAGGTAATAACTGTGGGAGATAAACTAGTAAGAGCAATAGAAGATTCCGTTATTAGCTGAAGGCAGAATAGGCTTCCCTGAATAGATAGATTTTAAGAGATCGCCTAAAAGTGGGCAGAGTAGGCGATAGTCTGATAGATTGGGGTAGAGAGTTCCAGAGGATGGGGAGGCTCTGGAGAAGTCCTGGAGATGAGCATGGGAGGAGGAGAAAAGGGAGCAAGAGAGCAGGAGGTCGTGTAAGGACCGGAGAGGATGGTTTGGGTGATATTTGGAGACAAGATTGGTGATGTAATTGGGGGAAGAGTTATAAATGGTTTTTTAGGTTATTGTTAATGTTTTGAATTTTATTTGTTGGGCAATGGGAAGCCAGTGGAGGGACTGGCAGAGAGGGATCGTACATAAGGAAAAGTTAGTAAGGTGGATGAGTCTGGCAGCAGCATTCATGATAGAATGCAGAGGGGATAGCCTGCAATGAGGTAGGCCAATGAGAAGGGAGTTACAATAGTCAAGGCAAGAGATAACCAGAGAGTGAATAAGTCGCTTAGTAGTTTCATCTTTAGCAAGTAACTACAGGCAAGTTAGTTTAACTTCTGTAATGAGATAGATACTTGAGAGCTTGATAAAAGACCACATAGATATGTTTTTACTAGAAAACTATATTTTAAGCTATAGACACCATGGAATCATTAAAGACCAATGCCACACAAATCTGCTTTCTTTTTATAAGCTGGTGGGTATTGCACTGTTCTTCTGAAGGAACTGGTGCAATCACGTCTTGTGTCTGAAGTTGGTGCAAGGCAGTCTATAAATCTACCTTGTGGGATTAGAGAGAGAAATTCCATTTTGTACGCCTTTGATGTCTTGGATTCAGACTGGTGCAAACACAACAGATGTCCCCCCATTCCACAGAGCGGGCACACCCCATCCCAAGGCCGCCTGGGCAGCCATGGTGGACTTACGGGTCCAAAGCTTGTAACAAAAGTTAATACTAAGCCTTGGTTTTGAGGTTGAAATCTGAGGAGAGCACAAAAACCTCTCTCACTGAGTAGAACACACAGCCATAGTATACTATAACTTCTTATAGAGTAGGTGTTCCTTTCCTTCAGTGACTTTGTTGAATTATCCAAAGGATTCATCAAAAAGGACACTCTTACAAGCTCTTACAAACAGGTTCATCCAAGCCTTTGATCATAAAAACCTGTGCATGGATGTAAAGAGATCAGAGACATTCTAGAGACTTGTGGAATTACATTTACTATGGAGTCAACACAAAACAATGAAGCCGAGGACATCATAGGTTCTAAGAGCAGGATCATCAGACAAGTTCAAGACTCTGTTTATTTGTCTTCTCTAGTTAGCAATAGTCTAGAAGAGCAAAGAAAGCTCCCAAATGCCTATCAACAGAGACCTTGAAAGAGGGAACATCCTCAGTAGGAACTGTCAGGGCTGCCAATAAGGCAGTACAGCCAGCCGACAGTTCCCTTCCGTCCAGCTCCCCCCCCCCCGCCCCACTGCATCACTGCCAGCTTCTCCCCCATTTCTCCCTCCAGCTGCACTGCAGGGTGATTCAGTATCTGTGCCCTCATACACCTGCTGTCCCCGTGTGCCCCCCCTCACAGGACTGCCAGCTTCCCTCTTCTTCTACTGCCAGCTGCTGCGGGCACATAGGGGAATGTTTCAGAATGGAGGGGGGGGGGGTTCGGTAAATATATGTAAAAAAAATAAAAATATGTCCTATTTACTTGCCCTTCCTTTCCTGATTGAACACAGAGAGCGATCAGTACTAATCATACCTGTGTCCATAACTGAAGCATAGTAAACTGTGTTTACTATGCTTCAAATTGTGAATGAACAGGAAGCCACTCGGCACAGAGCACTTTCAATTCACTGTCCAGGCTGCAGAGAAAGGGGCTGAGGAATTTATCTAAATTTAAAAAAAAATTAAGGACTCCTTCACATTTGCTTTGCTCTCTGTACAGCAGTCAGTATTTGGATCACTCTTCAGAGAGCATCTGACAGGTGGGGAGAAGGTATATTGCCTCCTCACTGCCTTCTAACCCCTCACTAGCACACCAACTGTGTGTTTTGAACATGGTTGAGGGGCATTTGCAGAGCAGCACTTTGCACTTTATTGGTCTTGTGCAGCAGCGGGTGGGGGGAGGGGGTATAATTTCTTCCATGGCTGTGAAGCATAGCATTGTGCGTACGGCATGTGTACACCCCCATCCACTGCCTTCGTTGCTAAAGGGTGGAATGGATGTGGGTGGCAAAAGCACAGTTCAACTACGAGTCTTTATTGTTCACCAACCTCACATGTAATGAGCCCTAAGGACTCATTCACAAAGTTACTCTGGTTGTGTGAATAAATGGACTGTTGATGTGGCTGGAGCCGCCTGTTACTCTAAAGGGATGCAGCAGCTGTACAAAATCAGATAGGTGTGCAAGTGTTGGGTGAGTGGCTTTGAATGCATACTGTGTTCAGGGCAGTACACCTACATCCACACACCTGTCAAATTAGGACCTGCGGCTATGTTCGTGCAGCTGCTGCATACCATAGCATAACAGAGGCTGACCGCACACAGGTCCAGGCGGCTCTAGCCACATAAACCACTCATTCACACTTTACAGGGTACAGCACGAATGTGAATGCGCCCCAAGACCTCATTCATTAACAGCTTTATTAACTCAATACAGTCATCTTTTAAATTTAACAGGAATTGTTTTGCATGTCCACTAATATATAATTTTAGTGCATTTTTAGCGAAAATCTAAATTTTATATTTTTGGGGGCCCCTGTCAAGCAGGATGTACAGGGCCCCATGATTTCTAACAGCAGCCCCAGGAACTGTAAGATGTTCACTTAGAACTAAAATGACAGGATCCACTATTGAAAAAAAAATTCTTCTTAAATTCCTTTACCATAGGATAGATTTCAGCAATTATTTGGAAGACTGAATACCCTTTCAGTACTGGGCCAATTCCCAAAGTGCATAATCAATCTGTGCATGTATGGAAAAAGTCTCTAAACTTAGCCAGCTTCTTAGTGCCAAAGGGAGCTTGTTTAGGCTGTGGAGAGTCGGGTGCTGCTAGGCAAAGAATAGTTTGCACCATGTCAGTGTTTTTCACAGAAAGCATTTGTCAGAGCGGTAGCTTGTACCTCAAATTACTAGCCTGACGAAAGGGCCCTGCATAGCCACAAAATGTTGCCTTGTGTTTACCATGTGACCACAAAATAAAGTTTTGGACTCATTTTGAGGAATCCTTGGTGTGCTGGTGACACTTCTTCACTTTCATAAATTAAAGGGGGACAAGAAAAAATCCCCTGCGTTCTTTGATACAAAACCAGGGTTCTCAATGTTTTTCTCCATAATATCCTCAAGAAATGGAGGCACCCCTCTGATCCCTATACAGGAACCAAAGGTTCATGTTGAGTGTTCCAATAAATGCAGAATTAGCAGAAATGTGCCTTTGCCAGACAGGTGGCATGGGGCGGCCCCAATAGGAAATTAGTGTCAGATAAAAGGAGCAGTGTTGTAATAGGACACTGAGCTGGGACAAGAGAAAAGCTATGAGCCGGGACAAGGGAAAAAGCTATGAGCCGGGACAAGGGAAAAAGCTATGAGCCGGGACAAGGGAAAAAGCTATGAGCCGGGACAAGGGAAAAAGCTATGAGCCGGGACAAGGGAAAAAGCTATGAGCCGGGACAAGGGAAAAAGCTATGAGCCGGGACAAGGGAAAAAGCTATGAGCCGGGACAAGGGAAAAAGCTATGAGCCGGGACAAGGGAAAAAGCTATGAGCCGGGACAAGGGAAAAAGCTATGAGCCGGGACAAGGGAAAAAGCTATGAGCCGGGACAAGGGAAAAAGCTATGAGCCGGGACAAGGGAAAAAGCTATGAGCCGGGACAAGGGAAAAAGCTATGAGCCGGGACAAGGGAAAAAGCTATGAGCCGGGACAAGGGAAAAAGCTATGAGCCGGGACAAGGGAAAAAGCTATGAGCCGGGACAAGGGAAAAAGCTATGAGCCGGGACAAGGGAAAAAGCTATGAGCCGGGACAAGGGAAAAAGCTATGAGCCGGGACAAGGGAAAAAGCTATGAGCCGGGACAAGGGAAAAAGCTATGAGCCGGGACAAGGGAAAAAGCTATGAGCCGGGACAAGGGAAAAAGCTATGAGCCAGGAGTGGTTCTGTGCTTCCTGTAGGCTGTATGCAGAATACATGCTTTTGGCCCTTTTACCCCAGCTCACATGCACCTGTGATTTCCTATCGCTGAGTGAGGGGATCCTCAGTGGGGTACCTCTAGTTATGTGGTGTGGAATAGAGGGGCTTTGTTTGCTCAGAAAACAGGAGTCACTACAACCCAGGTGCTGAGTATGCACCTGTGGTTGTGTCTCTGTAGAAAATAGCAGCAGAAGTGCAGCAACATCCCAAGTGCATTTTCAGCAGAAAAAAGGCAAGTGATAGTGCATTTATCCTCTGCCAGAAGAAAAACAAGGGATAATGCAACTCCTCCCAAATCCTTTTCTCTTTAAAACCACATAATGTGCTATGCACATTAGATAGCATTATGAAAGTGTCATCATACTTTGAAACCCTATCCTAACTTCTTCATGAAGCTTGACCTACAAGAGGTCCAGGCTTCACCCATCAAGGTGATTTTAGGATTTGGGAACTACAAAAATGTACACCTTGCACTTCTCTACACACGTGGAACTACGTACCAAGGTGAGCACCTTACACAGGATCCAGTGCCTCAGAAAAACATTACAGGCCGACCCTACATAAAAGTGTCAAGGTATGGTCTCCAAGGAAAACATGGAGGTTAACTGATCAAGAAAATGCCAAAGGACCTAAGGCAATAAAGCATTCAGATCTTGGTAGACATGTCAGAAGTCAAAAACTGAATGTGTTAAAATGGAAAATGTCTCCAGAGGAGAAAAGTCAAATCAGATAAGGACACTAGCAAAAACATAACAAAAAAAACCACAAAGAAAAAAAAAAAAAAAGTGAATCCTCACAGACTCCATGGGGCAACCCTAGAAAGTTTCTTATCAGAGTCCAGTCAACATAGTCTGCATATAACTCATGGTCCATGAAAAAGTCCTTTACTGTATAATTAGGGCCCTTTTAAGATGAGGCAGACTTGTTCCCGGATCCTCCTGCTCAGCTGGGGATCTCTCTGCTGACACCCGCCGATCCATAGAGGTACGTGGATGGGTCCGCCTGAAAAACTGACAGGCGGACCCCATCAGACCGTCAGTGTGAAAGGGTTGCCAGTGTTTTGTGTAGTCTGCTAATTTGGTAGCAAGGATGCACTGGATGCTTTTGTTGTCATTTTGCTATAGCTGGGCATTACGTGCATCCCTGTACTGATAAGGAGGGATGGGCTCCTGCAGGCACACCTGCCCTTAACCTATCCATTGATATATGAGCTCCTACTATGGAGGCTCTGGAAATTTTAGAGTTAGGTCCACAGATTACAGAGGACCCTTGACGCTGGACTGTGGCTTACGCATGTAATTGCAAATGTGCGCAACCTGTTAGACAGGGCCAAAATGGTTTTGCCGGCTAGCTAGCAAGTGTGGCTGGGAAATCTTTTTTTTGTTTGTGATGGACCCCATCGGACCATCAGTGTACAGGGGCCTTATAAAAAAAAATTATTCCATAGATACACTTTAAAGTTGTAAAACAGAAGAGAAATATTTTTTTTTTACATTACTAAACCAAGTAAGTGATCTAATAGCACAGCACCTTCTATAAACTTTAATTTATACAGAAAAAAAAAAAAATACTTGTGTTGACACACATCAGCGCTATACAGTGAACAAATCACTCACATACACACAGTAAGCCAATTTTGCCAAATGGCAATTAAAGCAGAATGCTGGGTAAAATGCCAGGTGCAAAAAATGCATACTGTATCAGTAAACAGTTTTTCCTGCATAGCATTTGCATTTCTAATAAATCCTGTGATTTACACACCTCAGGCGCAGGCACATAAAGTCAAGTGGGTGACCCATTTTACAGCCAATCATTATAATCAAGCATTTTCAATGAGTAGAGAAGCTGAACCAAGGAGCAGTAAAGGTGACAACATAAACCAGGAAGTAGCAAAGTGACATTACTGAATAGTAAGAACGGCTAGTCAAATCATTTGGTTAAACAACATATGTGTTTGTTATTAAATGTTGTTTTAATTTTGGATAATGCAGGGGGAGCACTCTGAAGAAACCTATGCAAACATTTGGAGAACATACAGACTTATACTAACAGTTACCTTAGTGGGAAAAGAGCCCAGGATGCAACAAAAAGTGCTAACCACTAAGCCAAAAGGATCCATAGCAGCACTAGCTGCCCATAATAAAGGATAAAGCATGTTTAATGACTGGTATAGTAAAAATCTGATTGGGGCAAATGCTGGGCATAGAGGACACGACTCCTGTGTATAGTCATTCACAGATCAGTGTGTGCTGAAACCAAGTTTTAAAATGTGCTCAGAGAATCAGAAATGGGCAAAATAGCAAAAGCAGAATGGGAACATGGAAGATGTGAGGTGCCTCTGGAAATGATTCATAATCACCAATCCACAGCAGAACAATTAAAGTCCCAGAAAGCTGTGGGGCAAAGCAACCATATCAGAAATCACAATGTGCCATAGTATGGGAGAGAAATCATAGCAGGCTACAATACAGTGTACTTACAGTCAGGTCCATAAATATTGGAACATAGACACAATTCTAACATTTTTGGCTCTATACACCACCACAATGGATTTGAAATGAAACAAACAAGATGTGCTTTAACTGAAGACTGTCAGCTTTAATTTGAGGGTATTTACATCCAAATCAGGTGAATGGTGTAGGAATTACAACAGTTTGCATATGTGCCTCCCACTTGTTAAAGGACCAAAAGTAATGGGACAATTAGCTTCTCAGCTGTTCCTTGGCCAGGTGTGTCTTATTCCCTCATTATCCCTATTACAATGAACAGATAAAAGGTCCAGAGTTCATTTCAAGTATGCTATTTGCATTTGGAATCTGTTGCTGTCAACTCTCAAGATGAGATCCAAAGAGCTGTCACTATCAGTGAAGCAAGCCATCATTAGGCTGAAAAAGCAAAACAAACCCATCAGAGAGATAGCAAAAACATTAGGCGTGGCCAAAACAACTGTTTGAACATTCTTAAAAAGAAGGAACGCACCGGTGAGCTCAGCAACACCAAAAGACCCGGAAGACCACGGAAAACAACTGTGGTGGATGACCGAAGAATTCTTTCCCTGGTGAAGAAAACACCCTTCACAACAGTTGGCCAGATCAAGAACACTCTCCAGGAGGTAGGTGTATGTGTGTCAAAGTCAACAATCAAGAGAAGACATCACCAGAGTGAATATAGAGGGTTCATCACAAGATGTAAACCATTGGTGAGCCTCAAAAACAGGAAGGCCAGATTAGAGTTTGCCAAACGACATCTAAAAAAGCCTTCACAGTTCTGGAACAACATCCAAGATCAACTTGTACCAGAGTGATGGGAAGAGAAGAGTATGGAGAAGGAAAGGAACTGCTCATGATCCTAAGCATACCACCTCATCAGTGAAGCATGGTGGTGGTAGTGTCATGGCGTGGGCATGTATGGCTGCCAATGGAACTGGTTCTCTTGTATTTATTGATGACGTGACTGCCGACAAAAGCAGCAGGATGAATTCTGAAGTGTTTCGGGCAATATTATCTGCTCATATTCAGCCAAATGCTTTAGAACTCATTGGACGCCGCTTCACAGTGCAGATGGACAATGACCCAAAGCATACTGCAAAAGCATCCAAAGAGTTTTTTAAGGGAAAGAAGTGGAATGGTATGCAATGGCCAAGTCAATCACCTGACCTGAATCCGATTGAGCATGCATTTCACTTGCTGAAGACAAAACTGAAGGGAAATGCCCCAAGAACAATCAGGAACTGAAGACAGTTGCAGTAGAGGCCTGGCAGAGCATCACCAGGGATGAAACCCAGCGTCTAATGATGTCTATGCGTTCCAGACTTCAAGCTGTAATTGACTGCAAAGGATTTGCAACCAAGTATTAAAAAGTGAAAATTTGATTTATGATTATTTTGTCCCATTACTTTTGGTCCCTTAACAAGTGGGAGGCACATATGCAAACTGTTGTAATTCCTACACCGTTCACCTGATTTGGATGTAAATACCCTCAAATTAAAGCTGACGGTCTTCAGTTAAAGCACATCTTGTTTGTTTCATTTCAAATCCATTGTGGTGGTGTATAGAGGCAAAAATGTTAGAATTGTGTTGATGTCCCAATATTTATGGACCTGACTGTATAAGCATAAGTCTTTTGATATGAGCACACATGGAATTTGTAGAAAGAATCATCCACCCATGAACTTATTTATTTATTATTTATTTATCGAGTTTATATAGCGCCAAAGGGTTTGCTCAGCGCTGTACAATAGAGGGGGGACAATACATGAAACAGTACAGTAACATCAAACAGCACACAAGGGGTAAGAGGGCCCTACTCTTTCGAGCTTACAATCTAGGAGGGAGGGGGTAGAGGTACAGGAGGAAATGGCTGTGGGGGATGGAGTGGAAGGAGGAGGGAAGGGCAGCGGCTGTTAGGTGAGGGTGGGGTAGGCTTCCCTGAAGAGGTGGGTTTTCAGGGAGCGCCTGAAGGTGAGGAGGGAAGGTGACAGTCTGATGGGTTGGGGTAGTGAGTTCCAGAGGATGGGGGAGGACCTGGAGAAGTCTTGCAGTCGTGCGTGGGAGGAGGAGACCAGGGAGCAAGATAGAAGGAGGTCCTGTGAAGAGCGAAGGGTACGGGTAGGGTGGTATCTGGGAATCAGGTTGGTGAGGTAGTTAGGGGCAGTGTTGTGAATGGCTTTATAGGTCAGAGTGAGCAGTTTGAATTTAATGCGTTGGGCAATGGGGAGCCAGTGGAGGGAGAGGCAGAGGGGGGTGGCAGAGGTGGAGCGGCTGGTGAGGTGGATGAGTCTGGCAGCTGAGTTCAGGATGGTCTGAAGCGGGGTGAGTTTGCACTGGGGTAGGCCGGTGAGGAGGGAGTTGCAGTAGTCAAGGCGTGAGATAATCAGGGAGTGAACGAGTAGTTTAGTGGTGTCTGGGGTAAGGAAGGAGCGTATCTTGGAGATGTTCCGGAGGTGGAGCCTGCATGAGTTTGTGAGAGATTTGATATGAGGTTGAAAGGAAAGGTTTGAGTCCAGAATGACGCCAAGGACCTTGGCTTGCGGGGCGGGATTGATGGTGGTGTTGTTGGTAGTGATGGAAAGGATGGGGGGGGGGGGCACGGGAAGGGGGAAAGACGAGAAGCTCGGTTTTGGAGAGGTTGAGTTTGAGGAAATGGAGCGACATCCAGTCAGAGATGTCGTTTAGGTGGTGAGTGATGCGGGCGGAGAATGTGGGGGTGAGGTGAGGGGTGGATAGGTAGATTTGAGTATCATCAGCATAGAGGTGGTAGTTGAAGCCGTGGGAGTGTATGAGTTTGCCAAGGGAGGAGGTGTAGATGGAGAAGAGAAGGGGTCCAAGGACAGAGCCCTGGGGGACCCCAACAGAGAGGGGGAGGGAAGAGGAGGTGGCGCCGTTGTAGCAAACGCTGAAGGAGCGTTGGGATAGGTAGGAGGAGAACCAGGAGAGAGCGGTGTCTCTGATGCCAAGGGACCATTTGTAGCTGAATTAATGCATTTATCTGTATATACAGCGGGTAAAATTAGTATTGAACATGTCATCATATTTCTCGGTAAATATATTTCTAAAGGTGCTACTGACATGATATTGTCACCACGTCGGTAACAGCCCATGCAATCCATACAAAGAAACAACACCAAATAAGTTAAGAAAATAAGTTATGTGTAAAGAAATTAAATGACACAGGGAAAAAGTATTGAACACACTAACTGAAATGTATTTAATACTTCGTATAAAATAATTTGTTGGTAATGACAGCTTCAAGACGTCTCTTGTATTGAGAAACTAGTTCAATGCATTGCCCAGGTGTGATTTTGGCCCATTATTCCAGTCTTCAAATCTTGAAAGTTCTGTGGGCCTCTTCTATAAACTCTGATCTTTAGTTCTTTCCATAGATTTTCTATTGGATTCCAGTCAGGTGATTGGCTGGGCCATTCTAACAGCTTTATTGTCTCTTTCTTTAAAACCAATTGAGAGTTTCCTTGGCTTTGTGTTTGGGATCATTGTCTTGCTGAAATGTCCACCCTTGTTTCATCTTCATCATCCTTGTAGATGGCAGCAGATTTTTATCAAGATTGCCTTGGTACATTTTTCTATTCATCCTTCCTAAAAATATGAAGTTTTCCAGTACCTTATGCTGAAAAACCGGCCCACACCCTGATTTTCCCACCTCCAAACTTCACTGTTGGGATAGTGTTTTTGAGGTGATGTGCACTGCCATTTGACCAAACATGGTGTGTATTATGGCATACAAACCGTTAAATTTTGGTCTCATCTGATCTGACTAAATTCTCCCAGTATTTCACAGGCTTGTCTAAATATTGTGCTGCAAACTTTAAACGAGCTTCAACATGCTTTTTCTTCAGCACTGGAGTCTTGTGTGGTGAGCATGCATACAGGCCATGGCAGCTGAGTGCATTACTTATGGTTTTCTTTTAAACAATTGTACCTGCCAATTCCAGGTCTTTCTGAAGCTCTTCACATGTGGTCCTTGGCTCTTGGACAACTCTTTTGTTATTATCATTCCTTTGTCAGAAATCTTGCGAGGAGCACCTGGTCGTGGCTGGTTTATGGTGAAATTATGTTCTTTCCACTTCTGGATTATGGTCCCAGCGCTCACTGGAACATTAAGTTTAGAAATCCTTCTGTAACCCAATACCATCAGTATTGTTTTGCAACAATAAGGTTGCAAATGTCTTGAAAGAGTTCTTTTACCCATCATGAGTTGTTTCTGCGACAACTTGGTAATGAGAAACCTTTTTATAGGCCAACAGTTAAGACTAAACTAGCTGATCTTAATTTGCACTGACAGGGTGCAGGTTTGCATTACTGATATTTTTCAGCTGGTGTCTTGGCTTACCATGCCTTTTTGCACATCCCATTCTTCATGTGTTCAATACTTTTTCCCTGTGTCATTCCATTTTATTACACATAATTTAATTTCTGAACTTGGTTTCTTTGTATGTATGGATTGCATGGATTGTTACCGACATGTGGTGAAGATTTCAGGTTAATAGTACCTTTAGAAATATATTTACCAAGAAAAATGGTGACATGTCCAATACTTATTTTACCCACTGTGTATGATCATTTGGTGTTCCTGCAACAATACGTGGCAGCCGTAATTCGGGGTAAAAGGTGATCCAACACAGTAGTTAACATAGGTTTCCTTTTTACTGGCCCATTACTGTAAAACGCAATTCAGCTTTTCAGCAGACCCCTGGGATGATTGTGATTAGTGGTTCTCTTAGCATAATAAAGTTATCAAGTAAAAGCAGAGGCTGATTCATGCAACATTATCAGGCTCCAACACATTTTACAACCTAGGCCTCAAGGATTTAGACAAATTTTGAAGGAATTGTGTAGAATTATTTTTCTGTCAAACTTACCTCTGCAAGAAAAGATTGAAGTATGGATTGGCAGCATAAACCAGCTGGCTGATCTGAAGACCTGCTCTTAACCAAAACCTCCACTTATTAGATCTTCTGCAATGCGATCCAACACTGTGAACTCCAAATGCTACATTTAAAGCTCTGCTGCCAATATCAACTGCTTTGAAGTGAAATGAAGGATTAGGACTTTGCTAAGGGTTCATATGAGATGGAATACAGAAGGATTAGAGGCCTGGTCAACAGTGTCTCCTTTCACTGAAATGGGAAATTGTTACTTTACAACAACCCACAAGAAAACCCCAAATACCCTTTGCTTTACTAAATTTCAAAATATTTACCATGCTGAAGTATTGATTAGTAAAAAGAGACAGATAAATAAAACAATCTACGCAAATCATTTTTATGAACTCTATTACCAGGCAACCTTGAGAAAAAAATTACAACAAAATGATCTGCATTTTAATGTCAGGTTTTTAAAGTTAAAGGAGAACAAAACAAAAAACCCAAAACTTATCTTTGACATTTTATGCAGAGGAAGGTTGCCTGCATGTCGTGGAACACAATCACTACTGCTAGTGGCTACAGCCATGAGCAGTAATCAAATATACTTAATCTGACAGGCTGGTTGTGCCCAAGTTAAATCGATGGATCAACTTGGGTACATTCAGCCTGTCCATACATTTACTGAATCTAGACAGATTATGCTGAACTGGCAAAATTTCGATCCATGTATGGCTGGCTTTAGTGCTTTTCCCATAAACCTGGCATTACCTTTGTTAAATGATTGAAAACAAGTTTTTTTTCCCCCAGAGTGTTATTAGTGATCAGATAAGGAGGGACATGGTAAGGCCTTATAGCCTGACCTCTTTGCTACGATGTATACAAGTAAATAATACAAGTAAATAATCACAAGTAAATAATCACAAGTAAATGCGATTAAAACTTTCAGAGCTTGAGTTCGTAAACTTGAAATTTAGATCATCACAAATATAGGATCATCTTTAAAGGATATCAGTGGTGAGAGATAAATGCATTCTGCTATTGTTAACCTTTTCCCCTTAAAATGCTAGCTGCATGTCATGCTGACCCTCAGGCTTCAATACATAGTGCAATGAGTGACCCAAAACAAGAAAGGGCACTGAGACTTGAAACTCAAAAGAAAGCAAAATACTACTAACATCAAAATATTAATTGCCAGAGCATAGCACACCAAAGAATAAGCAAAGGACACCCCATTAATTATTGCACCGCTCTCCAACCCTTTGGAGAACAAACTGCATCCTGCTACAGCTAATTATTTCAAATATTGACTCATCAGTTCAGAGCACCTGCTGCCATGTTTTTGCACCCCAATTTCTATGTGTTTGTGCATAGTTAAGATGCTTAGCCTTGTTTCCACATCAGAGGTATGGCTTTTTGGCTGCAAATCTTTCATGAAGACCACTTCTGGCCTGACTTCTCCAGAAAGCAGATGGGTGTACCTGGGTCCCAAAGGTTTCCACCAGTTCTGCTCTGGTGGCACTGCTGGACATATTTCAATGTCGAATCATGCATATGTCCCATCTGCTGCAGTAGCCTCCCTAGCGGTCTGATTATGTCCATATTTCTGTGCTTAAAGCGGTACTTTTTTTGCATGGAAATCTGTAGTTTTTATTGTAGGCCTGTAATTTTTAGGAATAACTCACTGAAATCTGTCCGAACAAGAGTCTAGTAAACATTCCGGGTATGTTAAAATGTTAAACACGAAATCATAAATTATAATTTAATCATAAAAAATAATAATAAATTTAATTCAATAATATAATAAAACCAAAAACACTGAAATTTGAAATAGAGCGCCAGTTTGCACATCACTGAGCAAAGCTGCAAAATCGTTTTTAGTGTTTGATGACGAATTTCCCCAAGAATCATCACTCAATTCTGCAAGTGGTTCTGATTTACTATCGTTCTCTAGCTGGTCTAAAACGGCTTTTGATCTAAAGGGACGCTTTTTGCACACCATGGACTTTTTAGTTTCAAGGCAGAAAGAACAGTAAAAACGCAAGCAGGGCACAGGGCAAAGCACTAGGGACAAAATGCATGTGAAATGATTTGATACAGTAATGTTTTACTATGTGATTTTAGTGAATGTCACTTTTAAAATTTTCAAATTTCCTGCCAGTTCTGTCCCCGTACGTCCTGACGTCACAGGGAACGGAACCCGGAAGATAGATGCCTGCATCGGCCGGCGGACATTGCCAGGGACACTGCAGGGGGGACATCGCGGGAGTGCAGGACAAGGTAAATGAAGAAAAGATCCCAGAGCAGCGCTGCAGGGTATTCCCGAGTGTAGCTTGGGGTTACCGCTTGTGGTGCTGAAACTTTACCCCAAGCTACACACGGGAATACCTACAGGGAGGTTAAGTTTCCTTGGCCAACCACTGCGTCCTCAACGTTGCCCATTTCTTTGTGCTCTTTAAAAGAGCTTGATGAATTGAACTGATGCTGGTTCGAAGCCAAAAAGGTAGCCACCCCAAATATTGATTTGATTTTTTCATCTGTTAGCTCACTTTGTATTATGTAAATTGATAAAAAATAAACATTTTTGAAAGCATTCCACTTTACAGCACATCTCCATACCTGTAACATTTTCACAGTACTGTATATGCATGTGTCTCCACACCAACAGGGTTTACCAAGACTTAACACCCAGGGAAAAAGGAGGGACAAAGTCTGCCCCTGACCAAGTCACCAGAGGCCATTCCACAACAGCTGCAAGTGAGTTGCAACAGTAAAAAGTTAAACCGTACCAATAAGGTTAACTTATGCAGAAGAACAGGAGGGGTAAACTACCATTTATGGCTAGGTTGTCTTAGGCTGCTCCACACACACACACACAAACAAAATCCCAAAAAGACAGTAAGGGAGACAGGACCTGCAAGGGTAGCATGTGGACCTATTGCAGAGTGGGAGCAGTTAAAGGCCACATGCAGCTGAAGTCCCCAAAGTCACCAACTGCACCTACAAGCGGAGCTCACAAATCCATTGTGTGCAAATGAACTATTAACGAGCAAGGGCCAATCACAGATCTACTGCAAAGCATACAGTTAATGGCCAGCCATTGGCCACTATGCAAACTGTATACTCATGGGACAGAACCTCCAGGATCGTTCAGAGACCCACTGCAAAGAAGCAGGGGACGGCATATGTCTGACTAAGTCACTATAGGCCTTCTACAAATGGTAAAATTGTAAGCCATTACCATCAAAGGATAGTTATTAACCAATGAAGGAGGGTAAAATGCCTGATTGTAACCAGACCACTTTAGCCCACTGTGCAAAGAGTACACAGTAAGACATTACCTGATGTTAAAAGGGCCTAAGCGGCATTCACTGATCTAGTGGAGTGTATCTTTATAGTTTGAGGAACCTTGCCTTAAGCCTGTAGGCTTGAATGATGAGGAAGGAGAGGCCTTCATTACAGGCACTGAAAAGAAGGAAGTCAATATGTCAGAAGGAAGCAGTAGCAGAGAGGTAAACTCTGACAGGTCGCACCACATGTCTCCAGGGATAAACCAGGACAGAAGGATGGAAACGTTATACTGGTTAAGGTGAAGGGAAGAGAAAGGAAAAAAGAGACCCTAGGCCCCAAAGCAACCTTGTCTTTAGGTTGTCTTGTCTTTAGGTGATGGTAAAAACCTTATTAATGAGAGTAGATAGGAATTTCTGACAGTGTCACAGGAGGACTTATGTGAGCAACACCTCGTACAAAGATTTTTTACCAAGGAATAAGAGGCCAGCAGCCTTTGACGGTACTCAAGCCCAAATACTAATCCAAACCACCATGTGGAATACACCTTTTAGGTGTGATGATAAACCTTGTGAGTAGGTGCATTTTGTAACTTTTAGGAGTGTAGCAATAATGGAGTCAGTCAAGATGGAAGGCTGATCCCATAGCTCTGTCAGGTATCGGGACATGACAGGCCACAGTGGCTTCACTAGGCTCTCTTCCCACCAGCTAGCCAACACGACCTGGAAGAGAAAAGAAGATCATAAGCCCAGGAAACTGACAGTTTTCTTTACACAGCCTCAGCGACTGTCTAGGCAAGATGACATCAGCTCATTCTCCTCAGCATCCTCGTGCTCTCCTAAATGGGCAAACACACATGCCTAACGGCAGCAGGTGTGGAGACTCAGCCTGCAAGTCCACTTTCAGGAAGCCCAAAGAAAGCCAGATTCTGCATGAACTACAACAACCAGCATACTGAGGTAAGCTCCAACCATGATTCCCAGGATGACAACAGGGAGCTCCCTGACTCCATTAACTCTTTCCTCACTAACAACCAGCCAGAATTGGATACCACGCTGAAGGATAGGCTTATCTCTTTGAGAAGCACATTACACTCTGATATGACATCATGCATGCAGACATTTAATACTGAGCTAATAGCTATAAGAGAAAGAGTGGATCATGTTGAGACAAAGATTGGACAGTATGCCAATGACCTGGTTGATGCCAATGAAGCTAATGAGGAGGAGTATCAATGGTCTAACGACTTGCAGATCTGGAAGACAGATCAAGGAGCCACAATATTAAGATAAGGGTAATACCAGAAAATGTACAAACAGGAGAATTGTGCTCTTATGCGGTCACGTTGCTCTCCACATTACTTTCTGATATTACTCCATCTGATCAAATAATTGATAGTACAGATCACCTGCCTAAACCCTCTCATATGCCAGGTCACAGGAGTAACCCATCTGGATCAGATTGTTTACATTAAAGTGGAATTCCAGGCTCCAAGCTTAAAACTGCTACCACACTTTTCTAACTTCTATTCTAACTACCTTGTAGGAGGTATATGCTTATACTTATACCTATTATCAGGGCACTCCAGTCTGGCTCCCAGCAACAGCTTCAGGGGAGAGGAGGTACAGCAAATAGATTCCCCACAGTAAGCCTTTGGGTGACACCACCCAGACATTCCATCCACTGTTAGTGCTCTCTCCTCCCCAGCAGCCAGACCCTGGAGGGAGATATGACCAGACAGGAGCTCCCTGAGAATAGGTGAATATAAGCATCTTCCTTCTACAGGGTAGTTGGTATAGGAGTTAGAAGAGGGAAGGGATCAGTTTTAGGCCTGGAATTCTACTTTAAGTTTCTCTAACATCTGTGGTTGATTGATATCCGGATATAAAAGAGGTACCTTTAGTAAAGGAAAAAAGAAATAAATGTTTTTTTTCCTTCATTGTAATAACCCCGCCCCCCTCCGGTGGTTCTCAGCCTTACCTTCGAAAACCATCGAGCGATCCCGGCGCTAGGCATAGAGATCAGTGAAGGAAAGATGGCTTCAAATCATCTCTATGCCCTTGAAGAACCAGAGCGACATCACTTCCGTTTCCGGCGCCTTGTAAACAAGGCTTTTTTGTTTGTTTTTTTAAAGCACTAGATTAATGCTTTCTTTGATCTAATGATTTACATTGAAGAGGAGAGATGTGGGGTCTTATTGACCCCATATCTCTACATAAAGGACACTTCACTACCTATTTCTATCACAAAGGGATACATGCATTCCTTGTGATAGGAATAAAAGTGATAAAAAGAAAAAAAAAGTCCTCAAGCATACATAGGCCACGTCCAACTATAAATTGTGCTCAAACCACACTTGAGGTATCGCCACGAATGTCAGAGCAAGAGCAATAATTCTAGCACTAGATCTCCTAATTTTACACTGGTAAACTGTAGAAATTTTTAAAGCGTCATCCATGGAGATTGTTAAGTACCGTAGCTGACGCCACGGGCATGCGCAATGTTAAAGTACAACATGTTGGGTATCTATCCCGGCGTAACATCTTTCATATTTTACAACAAATTGGGTATATAGTGTGGAGGTTTTTTTTTTTTTCTTTAATCGTTAAAGTGTGATAGATATATATATCCAATAAACTTTCTGTAGAGCTCACTCTGAGCTTGCTTGTATTTTGCTTGCTGGGCCTTTGACATTTGATTAACCACTTGTCCTCCTGAGGATTTACCCCCCTTCCTGACCAGGCCTCTTTTTGTAACTCGGCGCTGCACTGATAAATGCTAAACTGATAATTGCCAGTCATGCAATGCTGCGCCCAAACGAAATTTACGTCCTTTTTTTCACACAAATAGAGCTTTCTTTCGGTGGTATTTGATCACCTGTGTGCTTTTAGACCAAAAATTTTGAAGAAAAATATTTTTTACTTTCAGCTATAAAAAGTAAATTCAGTTATAAATTTAGGCCAAAATGTATTCTGCTACATGTTTTTGGTAAAAAAAATCCCAATAAGTGTATATTGATTGCTTTGTGTGAAAGTTATAGCGTCTACAAACTATGGTATAGATACTGCAATTTACGCCATTGTTTTGGTATACAGCGCTGCGCTAGTTTGACAATTGTGCGGTCATGCAATATGGTACATAAATTAAATTTACATCCTTTTTTTCCCCGCACAAACTGTGCTTTCTTTCGGTGGTATTTGCATGTGCGGTTTTTTATTTTTTGCGCTATAAAAAAAAAAAGAAAGAAAAAAAAAAGGCTGACCATCTAGAGAGGGGTGGTGAGGGTAGTGCAGGAAATCCTACACAGTTGGTAGTAGGGGGTTCTATAAATCAGAAGGACTGTTAGAATAATTTGTCGCAAGAACCGCTTCAACTGAATGGTTTGCGGTCTCCCTGGTGCCAGGGTTTGGCATGTGGTGGACTGGGTTGATAAATTACTGGGAGGGGCTGAGCATGGACCTTGCTGTTTTGGTCCATGTTGGAACCATATTGGAACCAATGACAGAATACATGGAAGGTGGAGGCTCCTTAAAAATCAATTTAAAGAACTAGACTGCAAGTTGAAGGGAAGGACCTCCAAGGTGCCATGTGCAACTCAGAAAAGACAGGGGGAGATTAGAGAACTAAATACACGGCTAAAGACCTGGTGTAAGAGGGAAGGATCTGGGTTTCTAGAGCACTGGGCTTTCATTGGGGTGCAACCTATATGCTAGAGATGGTTTGCACCTAAATTGAAGGCAGTCTGCTGTGCTGGGAGAAAGGTTTATGGGGAGGATGGAGGAGTATTCAAACTAGGATAGAGGGGGAGGGAGAATTAGATTATAATGGGGCAGACAGATCAGACAGGGGTCAGTCCGTATTAGTGGGTGGAATGGGGAAAGATGGGGCTAGGGCAGATAAGAAGGTTCTGTTACAAACGACCATTGGAATTGGTACCATATGTATGAAAATACATGGAAAATACATGTGGACAAGGTGTCAAATTAAAGTGTTTGTTCACCAATGCCAGAAGTCTGCCAAGAAAAATAGGTGAGTTCGAAGCTTTGGTGCATGAACAAAACTATGATTTAATTGGTATTGCTGAATCTTGGCTTCATTCTTCACATGACTGGGCCATTAATATTCCTGACTATGTTCTCTGTCGGAGAAAAAGGGTAAACAGGAAAGGTGGTCGTGTCTGTCTTTATGTGAAAAGTGATCTTAGAGCAAGTGTGAAAGAGGACCTAGTTAATGGAAAGTGTGATGAGGCTGAAGCATTATGGGTGGAACTGCACATGGGGGTACGTACTAAAAAGGTAATCATTGGAGTTTGTTATAGGCCTCCCAGTGTTAACTAGGAAGTGGAGACTTGGCTCCTTGAACAGATCAAGAGAGCTGCAAGGGCTGGGCCAGTGATAATAATGGGGGATTTTAACTACCCGGAAATTGACTGGAGTAACGGTACTTCAGGAACAGTTAAAGGGCAAAAATGTATAAACCTACTACAGGACAATTTTATGGTACAGTTCATAGAGGTCTCTATTAGGAATGATGCTCTCCTGGACCTGGTAATCTCAAACCATGCAGCGCTTATTACGAATGTCCATATAAAAGAACATCTGGGTAGCAGTGAGCATAACATGATTTAATTTATTGTTAGCTGTTAACATCAAGCACATACAGGAAAAAATAAAACCGCTCAACTTTGAGAGCTTATTTTCTATGGCCGAGAGCTGCTTTCCAAGACTGAGACTGGGAGGGAATATTGGCATCAATGAACACAACACAGAAATGGGAGTTCTTCAAAAAGACTACGTGAACACACTGCAAAATATATTCCCATGGGCAACAAATTTAACAAAGGCTAAAAATCAAACTTATGTGGCTTACGGCCAAAGTAAAAAAAGCTATAGATAAGAAAAGAGCTTTTATTAAATATAAAAGTGAAGTAACGTTTTCCTTTAAACATTACAACGAATACAACAGAATATGCCAAAAGAAAATAAAAGCATAAAAATGTAAAACTAAAGACAGATTGCAAAAGATAGCAGGAGTAACCCCCAAAAATTCTTCAAATACATTAATAAAAAGGTCAGGTCCGAGCATATAGGACTTTACAAAACAATCTAGAGTGGGTGACTGGGGGCAAATTTATTAAATACCCTTTTCAGCTCTGTGCATACAAAGGAGCATGGGGGAGCTCTTGTCCTTAATGGGCATGGTATTGACACCACTCTAGATAATCCACACTGGCTCACAACTGATATGATCCAGAAATATTTAAACAGAATAAAAAGGTGAATAAAGCACCTGGACCGAGTGGCATACACCCATGGGTCCTTAAAGAATTGAGCTCTGTCATTTCAAAACCATTGTTTTTAGGGACTCTAACGACTAGCATAGTACCACTGGATTGGTGTAAGGCCAAAATGGTGCCTATATTTAAAAAGGGGTCAAAAAAGTAATTGACTTGTTAATTTAACTTTCATAGTTGGGAAGATACTGAAGAGTTTAATAAAAGACCACAGAGATAAGTTATTGCTGGAAAAAAATATTTTAAGCAACAGACAGCATGGATTCATGAAAGACAGAAGTTGTCTAACAAATCTGATTTCTTTTTATGAGGTGGTGAGCAAAACCTTGGAAAGATAGGTGACTGTGGACATGGTATACTTGGATTTTGCAAAACCGTTTTACAGTTCCCCACACACGGCTAATGTGTAAAGTAAAGTCTACAGGCTTGGAAAAATCCATATGTAAATGGATAGAAAACTGGCTAAAGATCGTATTCAGAAAGTAGTGGTTCATGATTCATTCTCTGAATGGTGTAGGGTTGTTAGTGGTGTACTTCAAGGTTCATAATTGGGACCCTTACTTTTTAATATATTTATAAACGATATAGGGTCTGGGATTATAAATACAATTTCAGTATTTGCAGATGACACCAAGTTGTGCAGTGAAATAATGTCCTTACAGGATGTCTCCAACTTACAAGCCGTTCTCTATGCACTGTTTAATTGGGCAACTATGTGGCAAATGAGATTTAAGGTTGATAAATGTTAGGGTAAGCACTGGGGGCTAAGACTATGCATGCACCATACATACTAGGGGGACTACAACTGGGGGAATCAATGGTGGAGAAGGATCTGGGAGTTCTGGTAGATCACAAGCTTAATAATGGCATGCAATGCCAAGCTGTGGTTTCTAAAGTGAGAAAAATCCTCTCTTGTAATACAAGGGGTATAGACTCCAGAGAGAGAGAGAATTTTACCCCTGTACAAATCATTAGTAAGACCTCATCTGGAATATGCAGTCCAATGTTTGGCTCCAACTCACAAAAAACATTGGGGAACTGTAGAAAGTACAGAGAAGAGCAACCAAACTGATAAGAGGCATAGAGGAGCTCAGCTATGAGGAAATATTAGAGGAATTGAATTTATTCTGTCTTGAGAAGAGGAGATTAAGGTAGGATATGATCAACATCTATAATTACTTCAGTGGTTCATATAGGTAGCTCGGTGTAGAGTTATTCACCCTGGGGTCATTACAGAGACAAAAGGGGCACTCTAAGTCTGGAGGAAAAGAACTTTAATCTCCAAATACAGAAAGGTTTCTTCACAGTAAGATCTGTGAGAATGTGAAATAGACTCCCTCAAGAGTTGGTTCTGGCCAGCTCAGTAGATTTCTTTAAAAAAGGCCTGGATTCTTTCTTTGATACACAGAATTTAACTGGTTACTAACATTTATAGGTAAGTTGATCCAGGGAATATCCGATTGCCTCTCGGGGGATCAGTAAGGACTTTTTTCCCCTGCAGGAGCAAATTGGATCATGCTTTGCTGGGTTTTTTGCTTTCCTCTGGATCAACTGTGAGTGTAGGATTATTAATTTTTTTTATGGTTGAACTGGATGGACGTTTGTCTTTTTTCAGTCAGACTATGTAAACTATGCAAACTAAGTAGTGCCACTCCATTTCACTTCTGAAACCAGGTTTGCTTTTACCAGGGGCAGATATGCCATGACTAATTAAATTTGGCTCCCTTTGTCTATGTGGTGCTCCAGACATATACTATATTGCCAAAAGTATTGGGATGTTTGCCTTCGCATGTACACAAATTTTAATGGCATCCCAGTCTTAGTCCGTAGGGTTCAACACTTAGTTGACCCACCCTTTGCAGCTATAACAGCTTCAACTCTTCTGGGAAGGCTGTCCACAAGGTTTAGGAGTGTGTCTATGGGAATGTTTGACCATTCTTGCAGATGCGCATTTGTGAGGTCAGGCATGGATATCGGACCAGAAGGCCTGGCTTGCAGTCTCTGCTCTAATTCATCCCAAAGGTGTTCTATTGGGCTGAGGTCAGGACTCAAGGTTATGGACCTTACTTTGTGCACTGGTGTGTAGTCATGCTGGAACAGGAAGGGGCCATCCCCAAACTGTTCCCACAAAGTAGTATGCATGAAATTGTCCAAAATGTATTGGTATGCTGATGCCTTAAGAGTTCCCTTCACTGGAACCAAAGGGTCAAGCTCAACCCCTGAAAAACAACCCCACACTATAATCCCCCTCTACCAAAGTTTACACTTGACGCAGTGCAGTCAGGCAAGTACTATTCTCCTGGCAACTGCCAAGCCCAGACACTTCCATCGAGTTGGCAAGACAGAGAAGCTTGATTCATCACTTCAGAGAACACGTCTCCACTGCTCTAGTCCAGTGGTGACATGCTTTAAACCACTGCATAGACACTTTGCATTGCACTTGGTGATGTAAGGCTTGCATGCAGCTGCTCAGCCATGGAAACCCAGTCCATGAAGCTCTCTACTCATTGTTGTGCTAATCTGAAGGCCACACAAAGTTTTGAGGTCTTTAGCTATTGACTCTGCAGACAGTTGGCGACTTCTGTGCTCTGTGTGCTTCCGCATGCACTGACCCCACTCCTGTCATTTTACGTGGCTTACCACTTCGTGGCTGAGTTGCAGCTGTTCCCAGTTGCTTCCACTTTGTTATAATACCACTAACAGTTGACTGTGGAATATTTAGTAGCAAGTATCATGGATGGACTTATTACACAGGTGGCAACCTATCACGGTACTTTCACAAATGTTTGTAGAAGCATTCTCCATGACTAGGTGCTAGATTTTTTACACCTGTGCCCATGGAGGTGCTTGGGACACCTGAATCTATTGATTTGGAGGGGTGTCCCAATACTTTTGGCAGTATAGTGTATCTCTGGTTTGTGGAGATCTTCCCTGATGACACAATGCAGAGCCCCCATACTTTTAGTCAACATAATGCGCAAGATGGTACTTTTACTTCACTGTGGATTTAGGATGCTTAGTTCTTATATTGTTAACTTCATGTTTCAGGTGACTTGTTAATGCACCCATTTATTTTTGTGCTTACTAATTTTTTTTTTTACTCTAGAATACAAATGACGAACTGGACAAAGTAATATATGCTTGCATTTATTTTTGTAAACATCTCTGAGCAAGGTTACTTTTATGTTGTTTGATACTCTGGATTACATATTTTGTATTAATATTGGATCCAGCTAATTGAGGCCTTTATGGTGTATATCTATTTCCGCATTTGAAATGTAAGCACTTCCCGACCACGCTATAGACAAAAGACGGCTACAACATGGTCAGCTAATTCTGGAAGGGCGTCCATAGATTTCTCTCCAAAATAAAGCATGGTGGTGCGTAAATGCGCAATGGAGCTGGGAAGACATGCATCTAGAGATCTCTGTGCCTTGACTCCAGAACCGCAGCATTCGGACAACTGTCACTTGATCTCAGTTGATACCAATAATCAGCAGGATGTGTAGGATTGCGCTCTTATTTCCCAGCACTGACATCTCATTCCGTGCCTGCTGCCAGATCCAACATGGTGCCGGAGTGAGAGCCTCGAGGCAAATCACTAGCTACGGCAGGGTGGGACTCCACCACCAGCGTGTGCAAGATGCTTCCCTCAGCTTCTCAGGGCACTCAAGCTATACAGCACATCTTACTGGCTCAGCCCCAGCCATGCATCACCTCTACTGCAGACCAACAGTGGCAGATACCCTGGTCATATCTGACAGTGAATTGAGTAATGTGTTTACTACATTCAAGGCAGACTTGGACACCCAGGCATTCCACACAGAATCTTAACTGAAGAGAGAGCTGAAGGATACTAAGCAGACAACAGCTCAACTGGACACTTAGGTGTCCACACTAGAAACATCAGGTGAGGAGGTAGAGACCCAGCAGCATTGGAGGCCTCCCATGTGCTACATCTGCAAGCCCTATCCCAGCTGCAGCTGAGAGTAGACAATGGTGAGAAACACTGCTGGAGGAATATCTTAGGGGGCACCAAAAAATACTGTGAGCCCTAACCTAACTACCGTTAATGCTCTCCTTAATAGACTTCTAGATCGTGACCTTTCCTCTGACAGATTGAGGTCCAAAAAATGGTTGGTACAAGGAAGGTTCTTCTGACAAGAATTTGCAATAAAATTTCTTAAACCCCCACAATATATATTTTCTGAAAGCAGAGGCCCCTGTAGAATAAAAAGGTCATAGTTGCAAATTTTATGTCAGATATTTGCACAACTGTTTACTAAATGCATATTTCAGGAAAAATATATATAATATTAATTTTAGTGGAAAAATACACATTATAATTCTATTTTTTGGTTAAAATAAAAAAATATGAGGTTGCATCAAATAAATAGATAACAAATATTTCACATCTTAAAATTACGTGCGGCTGCGATATCGCCAAAAACTATGGTGCCCAAAAATCACCATAGGCGATGCTTTAAAAGCCTTTACAGCTTAATAGGTTTAGAGTTAACTAGGAGCTCTTGTGCTAGAATTACGGTTTTCACTCAGACGTTCTGACTGCAGCCATTAGCTTGTCATTAAAGGTTCACTCTATGTCGAAGGAGCTGAACTGGTTAAAGAGGGGATCTTGAAGGTGTGGGAGAAGAAATCCATAGACTTTGATGGGGCCACCATTACCTTCCTTCCGGACCTCTCCAACCAGACTCATCTCATGAGCAGGTAACTTTAGCCTCTCCTGCAATGAATTCAGGAGTCAGATAGTATGTTGTCCTCTTGATACTCTGGTTCAGGCTTTGTCTCCTGGTAGTAATTATCACAGTTTGCTACATCAATTTGCCTCTTCTCAGTGAGCTAATTGATACTATAGAAGTTTTGCCCTTTAATTTCTTAAAAATATCACACTATACCAGAGGATACCTGATGCACTGGTTCTTTATTGCCCTAGCAGCCTACAAGACACTGCAGTTGGGATCCTACCACTCCGAGAAGCTTCTCATGGCTTTTGATGCTGCCTAATGTGGCCTCTTACATTTAGACCACTGACCTTACTCTTCCCTACCTTTCCTGCCACTGACATGAGTACCACATTTACATAGGTTTTGCAGAGTTGAAAGAGGCAGATGGGGAAGACGTGTAGGGTTGAGGGAATGATCTGTTAAATGGAGGGATATTGTTTACTAAGCTGTGTATTGTTTTTGTCTTCAAGACCTCAGTTGAGCTTGTGGAATGGAAGTGGTCGGTTGGCAGATGAGGGGCCCTTAGGGGGATCTCCTCCTGGTTTTCCATTCTGCTTTGGTCAAAGCACTCCCTCCCAAAACCCGGCAGAGGTGACATTTGTTTCTGTTGGGGGCCGCCTTGAGACTGGACTTTTACAGACTCTTCAGGTCTATCCCAATCTCTCTGTTGCCTTGATGTTACCACTTGTGTTTTTGATTGCAATTATGGGGATGTTGTCATACAGAGGTTTTTTTGATGTACTCACACAATAGGCTGTGCAGTCATGGATTATTTTCTCCCTGCTCTTGACCTAGTCCTATACGCATCACATGTTGCTCTTTTTCCCCTTCAGGTAGTAGAGATGGAGTTTTGCCAAGTGTATTTGAAACATTCTTTTAGCTGGATTCTACCAATTACCAAATATTCTGATTGTTTGGTACTGCTTTGATTTTATTGCCCATACCGTTTCTCTCTACTTACTCTCTATTTCTACCTTATAACAGGAGTAGTGTCCACAGATTTTCAAGAAACTGCTCTCCTTCCTTGGCTAAAGTATTCATCTTGGATCAAGTATTGAGCATTGCACTTTGGCTCTGCATCATCTGAATAACTCTTTTCTATCCCATCACAGTTAAATGTCTGTGCGCAATATCCATCTGTACTATCGCCCATGCCATGTATGAATGCGAATTCACCCTGCACTGCTACATGGTAAATGTCTGCAAGCAATATCCATCTGTACTATCGTCCATTCCATGTATGAATGCTAATTCACCGTACACTGCTATATGGTAAGCTATACGGCTGTTAAAAACCACCTCTAACTGAAGCCGATTCATAACTAACAATGTTCTTATTGGTAATTCTTACTGCTTCAAAAATCTTTAACTCTGGTCCATATTACTGTGGTGTTTATTTTGCTCTTATTGTCTAACCCAAATTTATGAGCTGATCTTAATCTTTACAACTCTGCCCTCCTGCTCTCTTGTTGTCTCTTGTAGTCCTCCTTTGGTGTGAGAAGTTTGCCCTGCTAGCCATGTGTCTCTGATATGCATTCCTAATTGACAATACCCCCACCCAACTCAGTATAAATGTAAGCCTTTCTTAGGGGAGGAACAGCCAGGGGTAGCATTGGCAACTATCATCTTGGCTAAAGTATTCATCTTGAATTATTGAGCATTGCACTTCTCTGCACTTCAGCGAAGGCACAAAGCGAGAGTCCGACAACTTCAAATACTAAACAGACTACAGGTGACCTGTTTCCCAATCCAGCTCTTAGAGCGCTTATCCAGTCTGCTTCTTCATCTCACCACTCTAACATGCACTCCCTACTCTTCCTTCTCACAGTTGCATCCTCTCTCAAAATGCTCTCTCCTTCAACCCTCTTCTCCACCCCACAGCTTATATATATATATATCACCCTCACTCCTGTTTTCACCTTACTACTGTACTCATCAACTCCTGCTAATTCTGAACCCAAATACTAATAAAACCTCCAGGACACTGGAACCTGTCCCTCCATATAAGTCATACTCCCATATTACCTCTCTCACCCTTCTGCTTTTCCTAACATCTGGAGACATTTCCCCAAATCCTGGACCGCCATCTTTTTCCTTAGAGGATAGGGGTTGCTTGGTGTGTTGCTCAAACAGCGGCCGCAATCCACACAATCTAGTTACAATTCCTCTTCTTCCTATAACCAACCTCCCCTTTTTCCTGTGCCCTCTGGAATGCCCGCTCTATCCATGACCTTTTTATCACAAACTCCTTTAACTTGCTTGCAATTACGGAAACCTGGCTTCATGAATCTGACCTTCCCTCTCCTACTGCCCTCTCCCATGGTGGTCTCATCTGGACTCACTCTCCCAATCGTAGTGGACGGAAAGGAGTTGGAATCCTATTCCCTCAAAACACTTTTCAAGTCCTTCATTCACCCCCCTCTCTGTCCCTCTCCTCATTTGAAGTTCACTCTATTCATCTTTTCTCTCCAGTTTCTTTAATTACTGTGATCTATCGGACTCCTGGATCAGTATCAAGCTTCCTTGATGACTTCTCTGCCTGGCTGCCTTACTTTTTCTCTTCTGAAATTCCCACAAACATTCTTGGTTACTTCAACATCCCTGTTAATTTTTAACACTCCTGCTACCTCTAAACTTCTGAGCCTAACCATTTCTTTTGACCTAAAACAATGAACACATGCTTCTAATCACTCTACTGGTAACTGCCTCGACCTTGTATTCTCCTACTTATGCACTCCTTGCAGCCTCACCAACTTGCCTTTTCCTCACTCCATTATTAGCTTCTCTCTCTCCTTGGCTTCCTCCTCATCTTCCAACTACCAATTACCCATAGATATCTTCGCTATCATAACCCTTCTCTTCTTTTTTCTGTAACAGCTGGTCTCTGACAAAATCTCAGCCCTGTCCTGCCCCAACCTGGCCACTTCTGTATACAACAGTTCACTGTCATCCACAGTGGACACATTGGCCCCCCTCACTACATACAGAATTAGGCCCCAACCGCTACAGCCCTGGCAAACAGACAATACCA